>NC_090937.1:266164639-266789639 GCF_040938575.1 Ambystoma mexicanum
GCTGGATCTTTCTGGAGAAGGACGGCTCCGACCGCGAAGCTGGAAGCATCGGCCTCTACAATGTAGGGCAAGTCCTCCTGGGGATGGCGCAGGATGGGAGCAGCCATAAAAGCCGATTTTAATACTCCAAAAGCCTGGGAAGCCACAGGACTCCATTCGAAAGCGATCTTGCTGCTGGTAAGACTGGTGAGGGGAGCTGAGATCCGCGAGTAATGTGGAATAAAGCGCCTGTAGAAGTTTGCGAACCCCAAAAATTGTTGGAGAGCCTTGATATCGTGTGGGTGTTTCCATTCTTGTATGGCTAGAACCTTCTTGGGATCCATCCCAACTCCTTCTTGATTGATAATGAATCCCAAAAATTCGATACTGGTCTGGTGAAAGCTACATTTCTCTGCCTTGGCGAACAAATTGTTGATGGATAGTCGATGAAGGACCTCACGAACGTGTTCCACATGCTCGTCCAAGGACTTGGAGAATATCAGTATGTCATCCAGATAAACCCAAACGGACAATCCTAACAGGTCACCAAAGATGTGGTCCATAAATCGTTGAAAAACAGCGGGGGCATTACATAAGCCGAAGGGCATAACCCGATATTCGAAGTGCCCAAAAGAAGTTTTGAAAGCTGTCTTCCACTCGTCCCCATTCCTGATGCGTATCAAATGATAAGCTCCACGGAGGTCCAATTTGGAGAAGATTCGTGCAGTATGCAGGGTTTCAAGGATACTACGAATCAAAGGTAACGGGTACCGGTCCTTGGCTGTAATGTCATTCAACTGTCGGTAGTCGACACAGGGTCTCAACGTGCCTTCTTTCTTCTTTACAAAGAACAGGGGAAACCCTGCAGGTGACTTTGACGGTACAATGTACCCCTTTTCTAGACTTTCAGATAAATATGCCTGAAGAACTTGCTTCTCGTCACGGGTCAACGCGTACAACTTCCCATGAGGTATGACATGGTTCGGCAACAGGTCAATGGAGCAATCAAAGGACCGGTGTGGAGGAAGGGGTATGTTGCCGGGTTCAGAAAATACCTGTTTGTAATCGGCATATACCTGTGGAACCAGAGACGTGGAACATAGATGAACCCCATTGTTGTCCGTCTTTAGGGAAGTCGAAACGGTCATGGTGGGAACAGATAGCTTGCATCCTTGAGCACACCTTTCGGAGGAAAAGGTTAAAGTCTGAGTTCTCCAGTCTATCAACGGATTGTGATGTTGTAACCATGGTAGTCCTAGGACCATCTTGTAGTTAGGTGACTTAATAACATCAAAGGAGAGTTCCTCGTAATGATCAGTAATCTGAAGAGCCAATCCGACCATGAACTGGCTAATAGGCCCCGAAGACAAGGGGGTACCATCAATAAGCTCCACCGACAAGGGAGTAGGCCTGGAAACGAGTGGTATTTTATGTCGGGCGACGAATGTTTCGTCGATGTAGTTGCCGGAAGCCCCACAATCTAGCAGACCAGATATCTCCAGGTCTCTGTCTGGTAATTTAATCCTGACCTTTAGGGTCTGTAGCACCACTGGTTGCATGGGCCGACGAATGGAACAAATAACCGAAGGGTCTGAGGAGGAGATGGGACCTGTCGTTGCCCTTCCTATAAACGACAGGTCTCCTAGTTTCCCGACTTCTTCTTTTGCGGACGTAAAGGACATATACTCAGATAATGCCCAGCTGCTCCACAGTAAAGACACAGACGCAAAGACCTCCTTCGTTTCTTCTCTTCTTCAGACAAAGGCCCTCTCATGGCTCCTACTTGCATGGGCTCAGATCCGGGCTCGGTTGATCCAAATGAACCAGCAGGCGAGTTGGTCGTCCGGGAACCGCTTCTGTCAAACCGACGTCTCTCAGCCTTTCGTTCGGTTAGCCTTTGGTCAATACGAAGTACTTGATCAATCAAGAGTTGAAGACTCTCCGGCTCGGGGATGTGGAGTAATTCGTCTTTGTACTCCTCTCTCAGGCCTCGACGAAACAGCGTTTTCTGTGTAATTTCGGGCCACTGAGAGTCGGTAGCCAAAAGTCGGAAGCGACTGATGTAGGTGATGACGTCATTGCTTCCCTGTTTGTAGTCCATCAACTGATTCTGTGCGACGGAGGCCAGGTTCGGCGTCTGGAATACTTCCAGAAAGGCTTTTTCGAAGGCAGCAAAGTCATTCAAAATAGGACTGTTCGTGACCACAAACGGGGTTGCCCAAGCTAATGCGTTCCCAGTTAGATTCCCCAGGATATAGCCAATCTTGGCCCTATCGTTGTTAAAGTGGGTGGACCTGAAGAGGAAATGGATCCTACAGTGGTTACAAAACTCTGCCACCCGTCTAGGATCGCCGTCGAATTTGATGGGTGTTGTGTGAGCCAATGGTCCCTCTATCTGAGAAGAACTGGGTGCTCCTTGTGTTATCAATTGGCGTAATGTTTGATTCTCTTGATACAGGGCGGTCATCTCAGCTCTGAGTGCCAGCAATTCGTTCCTCATTTCTTGCGATTCATCCATCTCCGAATCTGAAGGCAGGCGTCTCAATCTGTTAAGCTGATCGGCCCGAGAGGACCGCGTACCTGTAATCTTGGTGGTTGGTCTTGCTGAGGTCGCCAGTCTGGAGTCTAGGAACTGATGAATTAGCGGCACGAGGAATCAGCCCCTCCACCACCCAAAAGAGGAACTGGGTGAAGGTTGGACCGACCCCCAATGTCACGATAAGTACTCGCCAGATGAGCGTGACTCGAGGATTGATGGCTCAGGTTGGTGACACTGTAGTTCAGGTAGAGCCGATTGTAGATATCATGAATCTTCCGGAACCAATGTAACAGTGAGGTATTACAGTTGATAGAAAAGTCCGGTTGGTGCTGATAGTTCCAGAGGTTTGCAGGATTAGGTTCGGAGGTAGGCAAAACAGGAAGAGAGAGAACAGCTGGAGGCTAGCTGGTACTGGGCAAGTCCCGGGTAAGTCTGAAGATGGGCAGACCCAGTGCCGACAACAAGTCAGGGCTGGAGGCAGGCAGGCTCAGGACAGGCCCCAGGTAAGGCTGGAGGTAGGCTGACCCAGGACTGGCCACAGGTAAGACTGGAGGCAGGTTGGCTCAAGACAAGCCACAGGTATGGGCTGGAGACTGGCTGACCCAGGACAGGCCACAGGTAAGGCTGGGGGCAGGCTGGCTCAAGACAAGCCACAGGTATGGGCTGGAGACTGGCTGACCCAGGACAGGCCACAGGTAAGGGCTGGAGATGGGCTGACCCAGGACAGGCCACAAGTAAGGGCAGGTGGTAGGCTGACCCAGGACAGGCCACAGGTAAGGACTGAAGGTAAGCTGACCCAGGACAGGCCACGGGTAAGGAATGGAGGTAAGCTGACCCAGGACAGGCCACAGGTAAGGCTGGAAGAGAGCTGGTCCAGGACAGGCCACAGGTAAGTGCAGGAGGCAGCTGGCCCAGAACAGGCCACAGGTAAGTGCAGGAGGCAAGCTGGCCCAGGACAGGCCGCAGGTAAGTAAGAGGCAGGAACAACGAGGCGAGCGAAGCGAACCGCGTTGAGACGCGACTCGCTGTGAATTGCGGCCTCTTTTATGGGCCGCCGGCGCCCGAAAGGCCTGGGACGCAAGCCGTTCCGTTTCCGGACGCCGGCGGACCCATAACGAGGCTTGAGAAGCAAGCCCCGCTAGGGAGATGAGTTCGGCCCACGGCGCATGCGCGGAGCCGAGAGAGAGGCCTTCCGCGCATGCGCCGAAGGCCGCCAGCCCTGTAGCCCGCCACTCCCCTCCCGGCGAGCCCCCGGAAGCAGATGCGCGGGTAGACTCGCCAGGAGGGGAAGAGAGCGGCAGACCCCCGTCTCCCGCGTGACATAACATAGGCTTGCAAAAATGTTCAAAACTTTGAAGGCCCAAAAAAGGGGTTTACAGGCATCCTAGACCCCCTAAAGTCCAGAAAATGTTGGTGGCCCAAAAACTGTGCCAGAGAGCTCTGCATGTCCCAAAATCATTTGAAGCCTGAAAGGGGCATTAACCCGCATCATAAACCACTAAAATTCCCAAAAATATTTTGGCACAAAAAATGCATCCTACACCCCTGCAAGTTCATAATATGTTAGCAGCCCAAAAAAGACCTTAAAATGTATTTTCGGCCTGCAAAAATGTTCAAAACTGTGACGGCCCAAAAAAGGGGTTTACAGGCATCCTAGACCCCCTAAAGTCCAGAAAATGTTGGTGGCCCAAAAACTGTGTCAGAGAGCTCTGCATGTCCCAAAATCATTTGCAGCCTGAAAGGGGCATTAACCCACATCCTAGACCCCTGATATTCCCAAAAATATTTTTGGCACAAACAATGCATCCTACACCCTTGAAAGTTCAGAATATGTTAGCAGCCCAATAAAGGCCTTAAAATGCATTTTAGGCCTGCAAAAAGGTTCAAAACTTTGAAGGACCAAAAAAGGGGTGTACAGGCATCTTAGACCCCCTAAAGTCCAGAAACTATTGGTGGTCCAAAAACTGTGCAAGACAGCTCTCCATGTCCCAACATCATTTGCAGCCTGAAAGGGGCATTAACCCACATCATAGACCCCTGAAATTCCAAAAATATTTTGGGCACAAAGAATGCATCCTACACCCCTGCAAGTTCATAATATGTTAGTAGCCCAAAAAAGGCCTCAAAATGCATTTTCGGGCTGCAAAAAGGTTGAAAACTTTGAAGGACCAAAAAAGGGGTTTACAGGCATCCTAGACCCCCTAAAGTCCAGAAAATGTTGGTGGCCCAAGAACTGTGCCAGAGAGCGCTTCATGTGCCAAAATCATTTGCAGCCTGAAAGGGGCATTAACCCGCATCATAGACCACTAAAATTTCCAAAAATATTTTGGCACAAGAAATGCATCCTACAACCCTGCAAGTTCATAATATGTTAGCAGCCCAAAAAAGGCCTTAAAATGCATTTTCGGCCTGCAAAAATGTTCAAAACTTTGAAGGCCCAAAAAAGGGGTTTACAGGCATCCTAGACCCCCCTAAAGTCCAGAAAATGTTGGTGGCCCAAAAACTGTGCCAGAGAGCGCTACATGTCCCAAAATCATTTGCAGCCTAAATGGGGCATTTACCCGCATCATAGACTACTAAAATTCCCACAAATATTTTGGCACAAAAATGCATCCTACAGCCCTGCAAGTTTAGAATATGTTAGCAGCCCAAAAAAGACCTTAAAATGCATTTTCGGCCTGCAAAAAGTTAGAAAACTTTGAAGGACCAAAAAAGGGGTTTACAGGCATCCTAGACCTCCTAAAGTCCAGAAAATATTGGTGGCCTAAAAACTGTCAGATAGCTCTGAATATCCCAAAAACATTTGCAGCCTGAAAGGGGCATTAACCCGCATCCCAGACCCCTGAAATTCCCAAAAATATTTTTAGCACAAAAAATGCATCCTACACCCTTGAAAGTTCAGTATATGTTAGCAAGCCTAAAAATGCATCTTAGGCCTGCAAAAATGTTGAAAACTTTGAAGGGCCAAAAAAGGGGTTTACAGGCATCCTAGACCCCTAAAGTCAAGAAAATGTTGGTGGCCCAAAAACTGTGCCAGAGAGCTCTCCATGTCCCAACATCATTTGCAGCCTGAAAGGGGCATTAACCCGCTTCATAGACCACTAAAATTCCCACAAATATTTTGGCACAAAAATGCATCCTACACCCTTGAAAGTTCAGTATATGTTAGCAGCCCAAAAAAGGCCTTAAAATGCATTTTCGGCCTGCAAAAAGGTTGAAAACTTTGAACGACCAAAAAAGGGGTTTACAGGCATCCTAAACCCCCTAAAGTACAGAAAATATTGGTGGCCTAAAAACTGTGTCAGATAGCTCTGAATATCCCAAAAACATTTGCAGCCTGAAATGGGCATTAACCCGCATCCCAGACCCCTGAAATTCCCAAAAATATTTTGGCACAAAAATGCATCCTACACCCTTGAAAGTGTAGTATATGTTATCAGCCCAAAAAAGGCCTTAAAATGCATTTTCGGTCTGCAAAAAGGTTGAAAACTTTGAAGGACCAAAAAAGGGGTTTACAGGCATCCTAGACCTCCCAAAGTCCAGAAAATATTGGTGGCCTAAAAACTGTCAGATAGCTCTGAATATCCCAAAAACATTTGCAGCCTGAAAGGGGCATTAACCCGCATCCCAGACCCCTGAAATTCCCAAAAATATTTTTGGGACAAAAAATGCATTCTACACCCTTGAAAGTTCAGTATATGTTAGCAGCCCAAAAAAGTCCTAAAAATGCATCTTAGGCTTGCAAAAATGTTCAAAACTTTGAAGGCCCAAACACGGGGTTTACAGGCATCCTAGACCCGCTAAAGTCCAGAAAATGTTGGTGGCCCAAAAACTGTGCCAGAGAGCTCTAAATGTCCCAAAATCATTTGCAGCCTTTAAGGGGCATTAACCCGCATCATAGACCACTAAAATTCCCAAAAATATTTTGGCACAAAAAATGCATCCTACACCCCTGCAAGTTCATAATATGTTAGCAGCCCAAAAAAAGGCCTTAAAATGCATTTTCGGCCTGCAAAAAGGTTGAAAACTTTGAAGGACCAAAAAAGGGGTTTACAGGCATCCTAAACCCCCTAAAGTACAGAGAATATTGGTGGCCTAAAAACTGTCAGATAGCTCTGAATATCCCAAAAACATTTGCAGCCTGAAGGGGGCATTAACCCGCATCCCAGACCCCTGAAATTCCCAAAAATATTTTTGGCACAAAAAATGCATCCTACACCCTTGAAAGTTCAGTATAAGTTAGCAGGCCTACAAAGTCATCTTAGGCCTGCAAAATGTTGATAACTTTGAAGGCCCAAAAAAGGGGTTTACGGGCATCCTAGACCCCCTAAAGTCCAGAAAATGTTGGTGGCCCAAAAACTGTGCCAGAGAGCTCTGCATGTCCCAAAATCATTTGCAGCCTGAAAGGGGCATTAACCCACATCATAGACCACTAAAATTCCCAAAAATATTTTGGCACAAAAAATGCATCCTACACCCCCGAATATTCAGGATATGTTAATAGCCCAAAATAGGTTTGAAAATGCATTTTAGGCCTTCAAAAATGTTGAAAACTTTGAAGGTCCAAAAAAGGGGTTTACAGGCACCCTAGACCCCCTAATGTCCAGAAAATATTGGTGGCCTAAAAACTGTGTCAGATAGCTCTGAATATCCCAAAACATTTGCAGCCTGAAAGGGGCATTAACCCGCATCCCAGACCCCTGAAATTCCCAAAAATATTTTTGGCACAAAAAATGCATCCTACTCCCTTGAAAGTTCAGTATATGTTAGCAGCCCAAAAAAGGCCTAAAAATGCATCTTAGACCTGCAAAAATGTTCAAAACTTTGAAGGCCCAAAAAAGGGGTTTACAGGCATCCTAGACCCCCTAAAGTCCAGAAAATGTTGGTGGCCCAAAAACTGTGCCAGAGAGCGCTACATGTCCCAAAATCATTTGCAGCCTGAATGGGGCATTAACCCACATCATAGACCACTAAAATTCCCACAAATATTTTGGCACAAAAAATGCATCCTACAGCCCTGCAAGTTCAGAATATGTTAGCAGCCCAAAAAAGGCCTTAAAATGCATTTTAGGCCTGCAAAAAGGTTCAAAACTTTGAAGGACCAAAAAAGGGGTTTACAGGCATCCTAGACCCCCTAAAGTCCAGAAAATGTTGGTGGTCCAAAAACTGTGCCAGAGAGCTCTGCATGTCCCAAAACCATTTGCAGCCTGAAAGGGGCATTACCCGCATCATAGACCACTAAAATTCCCAAAAATATTTTGGGCACAAAGAATGCATCCTACACCCCTGCAAGTTCATAATATGTTAGTAGCCCAAAAAAGGCCTCAAAATGCAGTTCCGGCCTGCAAAAAGGTTGAAAACTTTGAAGGACCAAAAAAGGGGTTTACAGGCATCCTAGACCCCCTAAAGTCCAGAAAATGTTGGTGGCCCAAAAACTGTGCCAGAGAGCTCTCCATGTCCCAAAATCATTTGCAGCCTGAAAGGGGCATTAACCCGCTTCATAGACCACTAAAATTCCCAAAAATATTTTGGCACAAAAAATGTATCCTACACCCCTGAAAGTTCAGAATATGTTAGCAGCCCAAAAAAGGCCTTAAAATGCATGTTAGGCCTGCAAAAATGTTGAAAACTTTGAAGGCCCAAAAAAGGGGTTTACAGGCATCCTGGACCCACTAAAGTCCTGAAAAGGTTGGTGGCTCAAAAACTGTGCCAGAGGGCTCTCCATGTCCCAAAATCATTTGCAGCCTGAAAGGGGCATTAAACCGCATCCTAGACCACTGAAATTCCCAAAACTATTTTTGGCACAAAAAATGCATCCCACACTCTTGAAAGTTCAGTATATGTTAGCAGCCCAAAAAATGCCTAAAAATGCATCTTAGGCCTGCAAAAATGTTGAAAACTTTGAAGGCCCAAAAAAGGGGTTTACAGGCATCCTAGACCCCCTAAAAATCCAGAAAATGTTGGTGGCCCAAAAACGGTGCCAGAGAGCTCTGCATGTCCCAAAATCATTTGCAGCCTGAAAGGGGCATTAACCCACATCATAGACCACTAAAATTCCCAAAAATATTTTGGCACAAAAAATGCATCCTACACCCCTGCAAGTTCATAATATGTTAGCAGTCCAAAAAAGGCCTTAAAATTCATTTTCGGCCTGCAAAAAGGTTGAAAACTTTGAAGGACCAAAAAAGGGGTTTACAGGCATCCTAGACCTCCTAAAGTCCAGAAAATGTTGGTGGCCCAAAAACTGTGCCAGAGAGCTTTAAATGTCCCAAACTCATTTGCAGCCTTTAAGGGGCATTAACCCGCATCATAGACCACTAAAATTCCCAAAAGTATTTTGGCACAAAAAATGCATCCTACACCCCTGCAAGTTCAGAATATGTTAGCAGCCCAAAACAGGCCTTAAAATGCATTTTAGGCCTGTAATAATGTTGAAACCTTTGAAGACCAAAAAAGGGGTTTACAGGCATCCTAGACCCCATAAAGTCCAGAAAATATTGGTGGCCTAATAACTGTGTCAGATAGCTCTGAATATCCCAAAAACATTTGCAGCTTGAAAGGGGCATTAACGCGCATCCCAGACCCCTGAAATTCCCAAAAATATTTTTGGCACAAAAAATGCATCCTACACCCTTGAAAGTTCAGTATATGCTAGCAGCCCAAAAAAGGCCTAAAAATGCATCTTAGGCCTGCAATAATGTTGAAAACCTTGAAGGCCCAAACACGGGGTTTACAGGCATCCTAGACCCGCTAAAGTCCAGAAAACGTTGGTGGCCCAAAAACTGTGCCAGAGAGCTCTAAATGTCCCAAAATCATTTGCAGCCTGAAAGGGGCATTAACCCGCATCATAGACCACTAAAATTCCCAAAAATATTTTGGCACAAAAAATGCATCCTACACCCTTGAAAGTTCAGTATATGTTAGCAGGCCTACAAAGTCATTTTAGGCCTGCAAAAATGTTGAAAACTTTGAAGGCCCAAAAAAGGGGTTTACGGGCATCCTAGACCCCCTAAAGTCCAGAAAATGTTGGTGGCCCAAAAACTGTGCCAGAGAGCTCTGCATGTCCCAAAATCATTTGCAGCCTGAAAGGGGCATTAACCCACATCATAGACCACTAAAATTCCCAAAAATATTTTGGCACAAAAAATGCATCCTACACCCCCGAATATTCAGGATATGTTAATAGCCCAAAATAGGTTTGAAAATGCATTTTAGGCCTTCAAAAATGTTGAAAACTTTGAAGGTACAAAAAAGGGGTTTACAGGCATCCTAGACCCCCTAATGTCCAGAAAATATTGGTGGCCTAAAAACTGTGTCAGATAGCTCTGAATTACCAAAAAACATTTGCAGCCTGAAAGGGGCATTAACCCGCATCATAGACTACTGAAATTCGCTAAACTATTTTTGGCACAAAAAATGCATCCTACACCCCTGAAAGTTCAGAATATGTTAGCACCCCAAAAAGGGCCTTAAAATGCATCTCAGGCCTGCAAAAATGTTGAAAACTTTGAAGGCCAAAAAAGGGGTTTACAGGCATCCGAGACCCCCTCAAGTCCAGAAAGTTTTGGTGGCCGAAAAACTGTGCCAGAGAGCTCTGCATGTCCGAACATCATTTGCAGCCTGAAAAGGGCATTAATCCACATCATAGACCACTAAAATTCCCAAATATATTTTGGCACAGAAAATGCATCCTACACCCGGGCAAATTCAGAATATGTTAGCCGCCCAAAAAGGGCCTTAAAATGCATTTTAGGCATGCAAAAATGTTGAAAACTTTGAAGGCCCAAAAAAGGGGTTTACAGGCATCCTAGACCCCCTAAAGTCCAGAAAATATTGTTGGCCTAAAAATTGTGCCAGAGAGCTCTGCATGTCCCAAAATCATTTGCAGCCTGAAAGGGGCATTAACCCGCATCCCAGACCCCTGAAATTCCCAAAACTATTTTTGGCACAAAAATGCATCCTACACCCTTGAAAGTTCAGTATATGTTAGCAGCCCAAAAAAGGCCTAAAAATGCATCTTAGGCCTGCAAAAATGTTGAAAACTTTGAAGGTCCAAAAAAGGGGTTTACAGGCATCCTAGACCCCCTAATGTCCAGAAAATGTTGGTGGCCCAAAAACTGTGCAAGAGAGCGCTACATGTCCCAAAATCATTTGCAGCCTGAAAGGGGCATTAACCCGCATCCTAGACCACTGAAATACCCAAAAATACTTTTGGCAGAAAAAATGCATCCTACACCCCAGAATGTCCAGAATATGTTAGCAGCCCAAAAAAGGCCTTACAATGCATTTTAGGCCTGCAAAAATGTTGAAAACTTTGAAGACCCAAAAAAGGGGTTTACAGGCATCCTAGACCCCCTAAAGTCCAGAAAATGGTGGTGGCCTAAAAACTGAGTCAGATAGCTCTGAATTACCGAAACACATTTGCAGCCTGAAAAGGGCATTAACATGCATCCCAGATCCCTGAAATTCCCAAACATATTTTTGGCACAAAAAATGCATTCTACACCCTTGAAAGTTCAGTATATGTTAGCATGCCTAAAAATGCATCTTAGGCCTCCAAAAATGTTAAAAACTTTGAAGGACCAAAAAAGGGGTTTACAGGCATCCTAGACCCCCTAAAGCCAAGAAAATATTGGTGGCCTAAAAACTGTCAGATAGCTCTGAATATCCCAAAAACATTTGCAGCCTGGAAGGGGCATTAACCCGCATCCCAGACCCATGAAAATCCCAAACATATTTTTGGCACAAAAAATGCATTCTACACCCTTGAAAGTTCAGTATATGTTAGCAGCCCAAAAAAGGCCTAAAAATGCATTTTAGGCCAGCAAAAATGTTCAAAACTTTGAAGGCCCAAAAAGGGGTTTACAGGCATCCTAGACCCCCTAAAGTGCAGAAAATGTTGGTGGCCCAAAAACTGTGCCAGAGAGCTCTGCATGTCCCAAAATCATTTGCAGCCTGAAACGGGCATTAACCCACATCATAGACCACTAAAATTCCCAAAAATATTTTGGCACAAAAAATGCATCCTACACCCCTGCAAGTTCATAATATGTAAGCAGCCCAAAAAGGCATTACAATGCATTGTCGGCCTGCAAAAAGGTTGAAAACTTTGAAGGACCAAAAAAGGGGTTTACAGGCATCCTAGACCTCCTAAAGCCAAGAAAATATTGGTGGCCTAAAAACTGTCAGATAGCTCTGAATATCCCAAAAACATTTGCAGCCTGGAAGGGGCATTAACCCGCATCCCAGACCCATGAAAATCCCAAACATATTTTTGGCACAAAAAATGCATTCTACACCCTTGAAAGTTCAGTAGATCTTACCAGCACAAAAAAGGCCTAAAAGTGCATCTCACGCCGGCAAAAATGTTGAAAACTTAGAAGGCCCAAGAAGGGGTTTACAAGCATCCTAGACCCCCTAAAGTCCAGAAAATGTTGGTGGCCCAAAAACTGTACCAGAGAGCTCTGCATGTCCCAAAATCATTTGCAGCCTGAAAGGGGCATTAAGCCGCATCCTAGACCACTGAAATTCGCTAAAGTATTTTTGGCAAAAAAATGCATCCTACACCCCTGAAAGTTCAGAATATGTTAGCACCCCAAAAAAGGCCTTAAAATGCATCTCAGGTCTGCAAAAATGTTGAAAACTTTGAAGGCCCAAAAAAGGGGTTTACAGGCATCCTAGACCCCCTAAAGTCCAGTAAATATTGGTGGCCAAATAACTGTGTCAGATAGCTTTGAATATCCCAAAAACATCTGCAGCCTGAAAGGGGCATTAACCCGCATCCCAGACACCTGAAATTCCCAAAAATATTTTTGGCACAAAAAATGCATCCTACACCCTTGAATGTTCAGTATATGTTAGCAGCCCAATAAATGCCTAAACATGCATCTTAGGCCTGCAAAAATGTTGAAAACTTTGAAGGCCAAAAAAGAGGTTTACAGGCATCCTAGACCCCCTCAAGTCCAGAAAATTTTGGTGGCCGAAAAAATGTGCCAGAGAGCTCTGCATGTCCCAACATCATTTGCAGCCTGAAAGGGACATTAACCCACATCATAGACCACTAAAATTCCCAAAAATATTTTTGCACAAAAAATGCATCCTACACCCCTGCAAGTTCTGAATATGTTAGCAGCCCAAAAAAGGCCTTAAAATGCATTTTCGGCCTGCAAAAAGGTTGAAAACTTTGAAGGACCAAAAAAGGGGTTTACAGGCATCCTAGACCCCTAAAGTCCAGAAGATATTGGTGGTCCAAAAACTGTGCCAGACAGCTCTCCATGTCCCAAAATCATTTGCAGCCTGAAAGGGGCATTAACCCGCTTCATAGACCACTAAAATTCCCAAAAATATTTTGGCACAAAAAATGTATCCTACACCCCTGAAAGTTCAGAATATGTTAGCATCCCAAAAAAGGCCTTAAAATGCATTTTAGTCCTGCAAAAATGTTGAAAACTTTGAAGGCCCAAAAAAGGGGTTTTACAGGCATCCTAGAACCCCTAAAGTCCAGAAAATATTGGCGGCCTAAAAACTGTGTCAGATAGCTCTGAATATCCCAAAAACATTTGCAGCCTGGAAGGGGCATTAACCCACATCCCAGAACCCTGAAATTCACAAAAATATTTTTGGCACAAAAAATGCATCCTACACCCTTGAACGTTCAGTATATGTTAGAAGCCCAAAAAAGGCCTTAAAATGCATCTTAGGCCTGCAAAAAATGTTCAAAACTTTGAAAGCCCAAAAAAGGGGTTTACAGGCATCCTAGACCCCGTAAAGTCCAGAAAATGTTGGTGGCCCAAAAACTGTGCCAGCGAGCTCTAAATGTCCCAAAATCACTTGCAGCCTTTAAGGGGCATTAACCCGCATCATAGACCACTAAAATTCCCACAAATATTTTGGCACAAAAAATGCATCCTACACCCCTGCAAGTTCAGAATATGTTAGCAGCCCAAAAAAGGCCTTAAAATGCAGTTTAGGCCTGTAAAAAGGTTGAAACCTTTGAAGACCAAAAAAGGGGTTTACAGGCATCCTTGACCCCCTAAAGTCCAGAAAGTATTGATGGCCCAAACACTGTGCCAGAGAGCTCTGCATGTCCCAAAATCATTTGCAGCCTGAAAGGGGCATTAACCCGCATCATAGACCACTAAAATTCCCAAAAATATTTTGGCCCAAAAAATGCATCCTACACCCCTGCAAGTTCATAATATGTTAGCAGCCCAAAAAAGGCCTTAAAATGCATTTTCGGCCTGCAAAAATGTTGAAAACTTTGAAGGACCAAAAAAGGGGTTTACAGGCATCCTAGACCCCCTAAAGTCCAGAAAATATTCGTGGCCTAAAAACTGTCAGATAGCTCTGAATATCCCCAAAACATTTGCAGCCTGGAAGGGGCATTAACCCGCATCCCAGACCCCTGAAATTCCCAAAATATTTTTGCCACAAAAAATGCATCCTACACCCTTGAAAGTTCAGTGTATGTTAGCAGACCAAAAAAGGCCTAAAAATGCATCTTAGGCCTGCAAAAATGTTCAAAACTTTGAAGGCCCAAAAAAGGGTTTTACAGGCATCCTAGACCCCCCTAAAGTCCAGAAAATGTTGGTGGCCCAAAAACTGTGCCAGAGAGCTCTGCATGTCCCAAAATCATTTGCAGCCTGAAGGGGGCATTAACCCACATCATAGACCACTAAAATTCCCAAAAATATTTTGGCACAAAAAAATGCATCCTACACCCCTGCAAGTTCATAATATGTTAGCAGCCCAAAATAGGCCTTAAAATGTATTTTCGGCCTGCAAAAAGGTTGAAAACTTTGAAGGACCAAAAAAGGGGTTTACAGGCATCCTAAGCCCCCTAAAGTACAGAAAATATTGGTGGCCTAAAAACTGTGTCAGATAGCTCTGAATATCCCAAAAACATTTGCAGCCTGAAAGGGGCATTAACCCGCATCCCAGACCCCTGAAATTCCCAAAAATATTTTTGGCACAAAAAATGCATCCTACACCCTTGAAAGTTCAGTATACGTTAGCAGGCCTAAAAATGCATCTTAGGCCTGCAAAAATGTTGAAAACTTTGAAGGCCCAAAAAAGGGGTTTACAGGCATTCTAGACCCCCTAAAGTCCAGAAAATGTTGGTGGCCCAAAAACTGTGCCAGAGAGCTCTGCATGTCCCAAAATCATTTGCAGCCTGAAAGGGGCATTAACCCGCATCATAGACCACTAAAATTCCCAAAAATATTTTTGGCACAAAAATGCATCCTACACCCTTGAAAGTTCAGTATATGTTAGCAGCCCAAAAAAGGCCTAAAAATGCATCTTAGGCCTGCAAAAATGTTGAAAACTTTGAAGGCCCAAAAAAGGGGTTTACAGGCATCCTGGACCCCCTAAAATCCAGTAAATGTTTGTGGCCCAAGAACTGTGCCAGAGGGCTCTCCATGTCCCAAAATCATTTGCAGCCTGAAAGGGGCATTAACCCGCATCCTAGACCACTGAAATACCCAAAAATACTTTTGGCAGAAAAAATGTATCCTACACCCCAGAATGTCCAGAATATGTTAGCAGCCCAAAAAAGGCCTTAAAATGCATCTTAGGCCTGCAAAAATGTTGAAAACTTTGAAGGCCCAAAAAAGGGGTTTACAGGCATCCTAGACCCCTTAAAGTCCAGAAAATGGTGGTTGCCTAAAAACTGTGTCAGATAGCTCTGAATTACCGAAAAACATTTGCAGCCTGAAAAGGGCATTAACATGCATCCCAGATCCCTGAAATTCCCAAACATATTTTTGGCACAAAAAATGCATTCTACACCCTTGAAAGTTCAGTATATGTTACCAGCCCAAAAAAGGCCTAAAGATGCATCTTACTCCGGCAAAAATGTTGAAAACATAGAAGGCCCAAGAAGGGGTTTACAAGCATCCTAGACCCCCTAAAGTCCAGAAAATGTTGGTGGCCCTAAAACTGTGCCAGAGAGCTCTGCATGTCCCAAAATCATTTGCAGCCTGAAAGGGGCATTAACCCGCATCCTAGACTACTGAAATTTGCTAAACTATTTTTGGCACAAAAAATGCATCCTACACCCCTGAAAGTTCAGAATATGTTAGCATCCCAAAAAAGGCCTTAAAATGCATCTTAGGCCTGCAAAAATGTTCAAAACTTTGAAGGCCCAAAAAAGGGGTTTACAGGCATCCTAGACCCTCTAAAGTCCAGAAAATGTTGGTGGCCCAAAAACTGTGCCAGAGAGCTCTAAATGTCCCAAAATCATTTGCAGCCTTTAAGGGGCATTAACCCGCATCCCAGACACCTGAAATTCCCAAAAATATTTTTGGCACAAAAAATGCATCCTACACCCTTGAAATTTCAGTATATGTTAGCAGCCCAATAAATGCCTAAAGATGCATCTTAGGCCTGCAAAAATGTTGAAAACGTTGAAGGCCAAAAAAGAGTTTTACAGGCATACTAGACCCCCTCAAGTCCAGAAAATTTTGGTGGCCGAAAAAATGTGCCAGAGAGCTCTGCATGTCCCAACATCATTTGCAGCCTGAAAGGGGCATTAACCCACATCATAGACCACTAAAATTCCCAAAAATATTTTGGCACAAAAAATGCATCCTACACCCCTGCAAGTTCAGAATATGTTAGCAGCCCAAAAAATGCCTTAAAATGCATTTTCGGTCTGCAAAAAGGTTGAAAACTTTGAAGGCCCAAAAAAGGGGTTTACAGGCATCCTAGACCCTCTAAAGTCCAGAAAATGTTGGTGGCCCAAAAACTGTGCCAGAGAGCTCTAAATGTCCCAAAATCATTTGCAGCCTTTAAGGGGCATTAACCCGCATCCCAGACACCTGAAATTCCCAAAAATATTTTTGGCACAAAAAATGCATCCTACACCCTTGAAATTTCAGTATATGTTAGCAGCCCAATAAATGCCTAAAAATGCATCTTAGGCCTGCAAAAATGTTGAAAACTTTGAAGGCCAAAAAAGAGGTTTACAGGCATACTAGACCCCCTCAAGTCCAGAAAATTTTGGTGGCCGAAAAAATGTGCCAGAGAGCTCTGCATGTCCCAACATCATTTGCAGCCTGAAAGGGGCATTAACCCACATCATAGACCACTAAAATTCCCAAAAATATTTTGGCACAAAAAATGCATCCTACACCCCTGCAAGTTCAGAATATGTTAGCAGCCCAAAAAATGCCTTAAAATGCATTTTCGGTCTGCAAAAAGGTTGAAAACTTTGAAGGCCCAAAAAAGGGTTTTACAGGCATCCTAGACCCCCTAAAGTCCTGAAAATGTTGGTGGCCCAAAAACTGTGCCAGAGAGCTCTGCATGTCCCAAAATCATTTGCAGCCTGAAAGGAGCATTAACCCACATCATAGACCACTAAAATTCCCAAAAATATTTTGGCACAAAAAATGCATCCTACACCCCTGCAAGTTCATAATATGTTAGCAGCCCAAAAAAGGCCTTAAAAGGCATTTTCGGCCTGCAAAAAGGTTGAAAACTTTGAAGGACCAAAAAAGGGGTTTACCGGCATCCTAGACCCCCTAAGGTCCAGAACATGTTGGTGGCCCAAAAACTGTGCCAGAGAGCGCTACATGTCCCAAAATCATTTGCAGCCTGAAAGGGGCATTAACCCGCATCATAGACCACTAAAATTCCCAAAAATATTTTAGCACAAAAAATGCATCCCACACCCCTGCAAGTTCAGAATATGTTAGCAGCCCAAAAAAGGCCTTAAAATGCATTTTCGGCCTGCAAAAAGGTTCAAAACTTTGAAGGCCCAAAATGGGGTTTACAGGCATCCAAGACCCCCTAAAGTCCAGAAAATGTTGGTAACCTAAAAACTGTGTCAGATAGCTCTGAATATCCCAAAAACATTTGCCTTAAAATGCATCTTAGGCCTGCAAAAATGTTGAAAACTTTGAAGGCCCAAAAAAGGGGTTTACAGGCATCCTGGACCTCCTAAAGTCCTGAAAATGTTGGTGGCCCAAAAACTGTGCCAGAGGGCTCTCCATGTCCCAAAATCATTTGCAGCCTGAAAGGGGCATTAACCCGCATCCTAGACCACTGAAATTACCGAAACTATTTTTGGCACAAAAAATGCATCCTACACTCTTGAAAGTTCAGTATATGTTAGCAGCCCAAAAAATGCCTAAAAATGCATCTTAGGCCTGCAAAAATGTTGAAAACTTTGAAGGCCCAAAAAAGGGGTTTACAGGCATCCTAGACCCCCTAAAGTCCAGAACATGTTGGTGGCCCAAAAACTGTGCCAGAGAGCGCTACATGTCCCAAAATCATTTGCAGCCTGAAAGGGGCATTAACCCGCATCATAGACCACTAAAATTCCCAAAAATATTTTGGCACAAAAAATGCATCCCACACCCCTGCAAGTTCAGAATATGTTAGCAGCCCAAAAAAGGCCTTAAAATTCATTTTCGGCCTGCAAAAAGGTTCAAAACTTTGAAGGACCAAAAAAGGGGTTTACAGGCATCCTAGACCCCCTAAAGTCCAGAAAATATTGGTGGTCCAAAAACTATGCCAGACAGCTCTCCATGTCCCAAAATCATTTGCAGCCTGAACGGGGCATTAACCCACATCACAGACCCCTGAAATTCCAAAAATATTTTTGGCACAAAAAATGCATTCTACACCCTTGTAAGTTCAGTATATGTTAGCAGCCCAAAAAAGGCCTAAAAATGCATCTTAGGCCTGCAAAAATGTTGGAAATTTTGAAGGCCCAAAAAAGGGGTTTACAGGCATCCTAGACCCCCTAAAGTCCAGAAAATGTTGGTGGTCCAAAAACTGTGCCAGAGAGCTCTGCATGTCCCAAAACCATTTGCAGCCTGAAAGGGGCATTACCCGCATCATAGACCACTAAAATTCCCAAAAATATTTTGGGCACAAAAAATGCATTATACACCCCTGCAAATTCATAATATGTTAGCAGCCCAAAAAGGCCTTAAAATGCATTTTCGGCCTGCAAAAAGGTTGAAAACTTTGAAGGACCAAAAAAGGGGTTTACAGGCATCCTGGACCTCCTAAAGTCCTGAAAATGTTGGTGGCCCAAAAACTGTGCCAGAGGGCTCTCCATGTCCCAAAATCATTTGCAGCATGAAAGGGGCATTAACACGCATCCTAGACCACTGAAATTACCAAAACTACTTTTGGCACAAAAAATGCATCCTACACTCTTGAAAGTTCAGTATATGTTAGCAGCCCAAAAAATGCCTAAAAATGCATCTTAGGCCTGCAAAAATGTTGAAAACTTTGAAGGCCCATAAAAGGGGGTTACAGGCATCCTAGACCCCTTAAAGTCCAGAAAATGTTAATGGCCCAAAAACTGTGCCAGAGAGCTCTGCATGTCCCAAAATCATTTGCAGCCTGAAAGGGGCATTAACCCACATCATAGACCACTAAAATTCCCAAAACTATTTTTGGCACAAAAAATGCATCCTACACCCCTGAAAGTTCAGAATATATTAGCACCCCAAAAAAGGCCTTAAAATGCATCTTAGGACTGCAAAAATGTTGAAAACTTTGAAGGCCCAAAAAAGGGGTTTACAGGCATCCTAGACCCCCTAAAGTCCAGAAAATATTGGTGGCCTAAAAACTGTGTCAGATAGCTCTGAATATCCCAAAAACATTTGCAGCCTGAAAGGGGCATTAACCCGCATCCCAGACCCCTGAAATTCCCAAAAATATTTTTGGCACAAAAAATGCATCCTACACCCTTGAAAGTTCAGTATATGTAAGCAGCCCAAAAAAGGCCTAAAAATGCAGCTTAGACCTGCAAAAATGTTAAAAACTTTGAAGGCCCAAAAAAAGGGTTTACAGGCATCCAAGACCCCCTAAAGTCCAGAAAATGTTGGTAACCTAAAAACTGTGTCAGATAGCTCTGAATATCCCAAAAACATTTGCCTTAAAATGCATCTTAGGCGTGCAAAAAAGTTGAAAACTTTGAAGGCCAAAAAAGGGGTTTACAGGCATCCTAGACCCCCTCAAGTCCAGAAAATTTTGGTGGCCGAATAAATGTGCCAGA
This sequence comes from Ambystoma mexicanum, assembly GCF_040938575.1. NCBI lineage: Eukaryota > Metazoa > Chordata > Amphibia > Caudata > Ambystomatidae > Ambystoma > Ambystoma mexicanum. Next base: position 266,184,175 of record NC_090937.1, read on the forward strand.
GAGCTCTGCATGTCCCAACATCATTTACAGCCTGAAAGGGGCATTAACCCACATCATAGACCACTAAAATTCCCAAAAATATTTTGGCACAAAAAATGCATCCTACACCCCTGCAAGTTCAGAATATGTTAGCAGCCCAAAAAAGGCCTTAAAATGCATTTTCGGCCTGCAAAAATGTTGAAAACTTTGAAGGACCAAAAAAGGGGTTTACAGGCATCCTGGACCTCCTAAAGTCCTGAAAATGTTGGTGGCCCAAAAACTGTGCCAGAGGGCTCTCCATGTCCCAAAATCATTTGCAGCCTGAAAGGGGCATTAACACGCATCCTAGACCACTGAAATTACCAAAACTACTTTTGGCACAAAAAATGCATCCTACACTCTTGAAAGTTCAGTATATGTTAGCAGCCCAAAAAATGCCTAAAAATGCATCTTAGGCCTGCAAAAATGTTGAAAACTTTGAAGGCCCATAAAAGGGGGTTACAGGCATCCTAGACCCCTTAAAGTCCAGAAAATGTTAATGGCCCAAAAACTGTGCCAGAGAGCTCTGCATGTCCCAAAATCATTTGCAGCCTGAAAGGGGCATTAACCCACATCATAGACCACTAAAATTCCCAAAACTATTTTTGGCACAAAAAATGCATCCTACACCCCTGAAAGTTCAGAATATATTAGCACCCCAAAAAAGGCCTTAAAATGCATCTTAGGACTGCAAAAATGTTGAAAACTTTGAAGGCCCAAAAAAGGGGTTTACAGGCATCCTAGACCCCCTAAAGTCCAGAAAATATTGGTGGCCTAAAAACTGTGCCAGACAGCTCTCCATGTCCCAAAATCATTTGCAGCCTGAAAGGGGCATTAACCCACATCATAGACCACTAAAATTCCCAAAAATATTTTGGCACAAAAAATGCATCCTACACCCCTGCAAGTTCATAATATGTTAGCAACCCAAAAAAGGCCTTAAAATGCATTGTCGGCCTGCAAAAAGGTTGAAAACTTTGAAGGACCAAAAAAGGGGTTTACAGGCATCCTAGACCCCCTAAAGTCCAGAAAATATTGGTGGCCTAAAAACTGTCAGATAGCTCTGAATATCCCAAAAACATTTGCAGCCTGAAAGGGGCATTAACCCGCATCCTAGACCCCTGAAATTCCCAAAAATATTTTTGGCACAAAAAATGAATCCTACACCCTTGAAAGTTCAGTATATGTTAGCAGGCCTAAAAATGCATCTTAGGCCTGCAATAATGTTGAAAACTTTGAAGGCCCAAAAAAGGGGTTTACAGGCATCCTAGACCCCCTAAAGTCCAGAAAATGTTGGTGGCTCAAAAACTGTGCCAGAGGGCTCTCCATGTCCCAAAATCATGTGCAGCCTGAAAGGGGCATTAACCCGCATCCCAGCCCCCTGAAATTCCCAAAAATATTTTTGGCACAAAAAATGCATCCTACACCCTTGAAAGTTCATAATATGTTAGCAGCCCAAAAAAGGCCTTAAAATGCATTTTCGGCCTGCAAAAAGGTTGAAAACTTTGAACGACCAAAAAAGGGGTTTACAGGCATCCTAAACCCCCTGAAGTACAGAAAATATTGGTGGCCTAAAAACTGTGTCAGATAGCTCTGAATATCCCAAAAACATTTGCAGCCTGAAAGGGGCATTAACCCGCATGCCAGACCCCTGAAATTCCCAAAAATATTTTTGGCACAAAAAATGTATCCTACTCCCTTGAAAGTTCAGTATATGTTAGCAAGCCTAAAAATGCATCTTAGGCCTGCAAAAATGTTGAAAACTCTGAAGGACCAAAAAAGGGGTGTACAGGCATCTTAGACCCCCTAAAGTCCAGAAAATATTGGTGGTCCAAAAACTGTGCCAGACAGCTCTCCATGTCCCAAAATCATTTGCAGCCTGAAAGGGGCATTAACCCACATCATAGACCCCTGAAATTCCAAAAATATTTATGGCACAAAAAATGCATCCTACACCCTTGAAAGTTCAGTATATGTTAGCAGCCCAAAAAAGGTCTAAAAATGCATCTTAGGCCTGCAAAAATGTTGAAAATTTTGAAGGCCCAAAAAAGGGGTTTACAGGCATCCTAGACCCCCTAAAGCCCAGAAAATGTTGGTGGTCCAAAAACTGTGCCAGAGAGCTCTGCATGTCCCAAAACCATTTGCAGCCTGAAAGGGGCATTACCCGCATCATAGACCACTAAAATTCCCAAAAATATTTTGGGCACAAAGAATGCATCCTACACCCCTGCAAGTTCATAATATGTTAGCAGCCCAAAAAAGGCCTCAAAATGCATTTTCGGCCTGCAAAAAGGTTGAAAACTTTGAAGGACCAAAAAAGGGGTTTACAGGCATCCTAGACCCCGTAAAGTCCAGAAAATGTTGGTGGCACAGAAACTGTGCCAGCGAGCTCTAAATGTCCCAAAATCACTTGCAGCCTTTAAGGGGCATTAACCCGCATCATAGACCACTAAAATTCCCAAAAATATTTTGGCACAAAAAATGCATCCTACACCCCTGCAAGTTTAGAATATGTTAGCAGCCCAAAAAAGGCCTTAAAATGCATTTGAGGCCTGCAAAAAGGTTGAAACCTTTGAAGACCAAAAAAGGGGTTTACAGGCATCCTAGATCCCCTAAAGTCCAGAAAGTATTGATGGCCCAAAAACTGTGCCAGAGAGCTCTCCATGTCCCAACATCATTTGCAGCCTGAAAGGGGCATTAACCCGCTTCATAGACGACTAAAATTCCCAAAAATATTTTGGTACAAAAAATGCATCCTACACCCCTGAATATTCCGGAAATGTTAATAGCCCAAAATAGGTTTGAAAATGCATTTTAGGCCTTCAAAAATGTTGAAAACTTTGAAGGTCCAAAAAAGGGGTTTACAGGCATCCTAGACCCCCTAAAGTCCAGAAAATGTTGGTGGCCTAAAAACTGTGTCAGATAGCTCTGAATATCCCACAAACATTTGCCTTAAAATGCATGTTAGGCCTGCAAAAATGTTGAAAACTTTGAAGGCCCAAAAAAGGGGTTTACAGGTATCCTGGACCCACTAAAGTCCTGAAAATGTTGGTGGCTCAAAAACTGTGCCAGATGGTTCTCCATGTCCCAAAATCATTTGCAACCTGAAAGGGGCATTAACCCGCATCCTAGACCACTGAAATTCCCAAAACTATTTTTGGCACAAAAAATGCATCCTACACTCTTGAAAGTTCAATATATGTTAGCAGCCCAAAAAATGCCTAAAAATGCATCTTAGGCCTGCAAAAATGTTGAAAACTTTGAAGGCGCAAAAAAGGGGTTTACAGGCATCCTAGACCCCCTAAAGTCCAGAAAATATTGGTGGCCCAAAAACTGTGCCAGAGAGCTCTCCATGTCCCAACATCATTTGCAGCCTGAAAGGGGCATTAACCCGCTTCATAGACAACTAAAATTCCCACAAATATTTTGGCACAAAAAATGTATCCTACACCCCTGAAAGTTCAGAATATGTTAATAGCCCAAAATAGGTCTGAAAATGCATTTTAGGCCTTCAAAAATGTTGAAAACTTTGAAGGTCCAAAAAAGGGGTTTACAGGCATCCTAGACCCCCTAATGTCCAGAAAATATTGGTGGCCTAAAAACTGTGTCAGATAGCTCTGAATTACCAAAAAACATTTGCCGCCTAAAAGGGGCATTAAACCGCATCATAGACTACTGAAATTCGCTAAACTATTTTTGGCACAAAAAATGCATCCTACACCCCTGAAAGTTCAGAATATGTTAGCACCCCAAAAAAGGCCTTAAAATGCATCTCAGGGCTGCAAAAATGTTGAAAACTTTGAAGGCCAAAAAAGGGGTTTACAGGCATCCTAGACCCCCTCAAGTCCAGAAAGTTTTGGTGGCCGAAAAACTGTGCCAGAGAGCTCTGCATGTCCGAACATCATTTGCAGCCTGAAAAGGGCATTAATCCACATCATAGACCACTAAAATTCCCAAATATATTTTGGCACAAAAAATGCATCCTACACCCGGGCAAATTCAGAATATGTTAGCCGCCCAAAAAGGGCCTTAAAATGCATCTTAGGCATGCAAAAATGTTGAAAACTTTGAAGGCCCAAAAAAGGGGTTTACAGGCATCCTAGACCCCCTAATGTCCAGAAAATGTTGGTGGCCCAAAAACTGTGCAAGAGAGCGCTACATGTCCCAAAATCATTTGCAGTCTGAAAGGGGCATTCACCCGCATCCTAGACCACTGAAATTCCCAAAACTATTTTTGGCACTAAAAATGCATCCTACACCCCTGCAAGTTCAGAATATGTTAGCAGCCCAAAAAAGGCCTTAAAATGCATTTTAGGCCTGCAAAAAGGTTGAAACCTTTGAAGACCAAAAAAGGGGTTTACAGTCATCCTAGACCCCCTAAAGTCCAGAAAATATTGGTGGCCCAAAAACTGTGCCAGAGAGCTCTCCATGTCCCAACATCATTTGCAGCCTGAAAGGGGCATTAACCCGCTTCATAGACAACTAAAATTCCCACAAATATTTTGGCACAAAAAATGTATCCTACACCCCTGAAAGTTCAGAATATGTTAATAGCCCAAAATAGGTCTGAAAATGCATTTTAGGCCTTCAAAAATGTTGAAAACTTTGAAGGTCCAAAAAAGGGGTTTACAGGCATCCTAGACCCCCTAATGTCCAGAAAATATTGGTGGCCTAAAAACTGTGTCAGATAGCTCTGAATTACCAAAAAACATTTGCCGCCTGAAAGGGGCATTAAACCGCATCATAGACTACTGAAATTCGCTAAACTATTTTTGGCACAAAAAATGCATCCTACACCCCTGAAAGTTCAGAATATGTTAGCACCCCAAAAAAGGCCTTAAAATGCATCTCAGGGCTGCAAAAATGTTGAAAACTTTGAAGGCCAAAAAAGGGGTTTACAGGCATCCTAGACCCCCTCAAGTCCAGAAAGTTTTGGTGGCCGAAAAACTGTGCCAGAGAGCTCTGCATGTTCGAACATCATTTGCAGCCTGAAAAGGGCATTAATCCACATCATAGACCACTAAAATTCCCAAATATATTTTGGCACAAAAAATGCATCCTACACCCGGGCAAATTCAGAATATGTTAGCCGCCCAAAAAGGGCCTTAAAATGCATCTTAGGCATGCAAAAATGTTGAAAACTTTGAAGGCCCAAAAAAGGGGTTTACAGGCATCCTAGACCCCCTAATGTCCAGAAAATGTTGGTGGCCCAAAAACTGTGCAAGAGAGCGCTACATGTCCCAAAATCATTTGCAGTCTGAAAGGGGCATTCACCCGCATCCTAGACCACTGAAATTCCCAAAACTATTTTTGGCACTAAAAATGCATCCTACACCCCTGCAAGTTCAGAATATGTTAGCAGCCCAAAAAAGGCCTTAAAATGCATTTTAGGCCTGCAAAAAGGTTGAAACCTTTGAAGACCCAAAAAAGGGGTTTAGAGGCATCCTAGACCCCCTAAAGTCCAGAATATGGTGGTGGCCTAAAAACTGAGTCAGATAGCTCTGAATTACCGAAAAACATTTGCAGCCTGAAAAGGGCATTAACATGCATCCCAGATCCCTGAAATTCCCAAACATATTTTTGGCACAAAAAATGCATTCTACACCCTTGAAAGTTCAGTAGATCTTACCAGCACAAAAAAGGCCTAAAAGTGCATCTCACGCCGGCAAAAATGTTGAAAACTTAGAAGGCCCAAGAAGGGGTTTACAAGCATCCTAGACCCCCTAAAGTCCAGAAAATGTTGGTGGCCCAAAAACTGTACCAGAGAGCTCTGCATGTCCCAAAATCATTTGCAGCCTGAAAGGGGCATTAAGCCGCATCCTAGACCACTGAAATTCGCTAAACTATTTTTGGCAAAAAAATGCATCCTACACCCCTGAAAGTTCAGAATATGTTAGCACCCCAAAAAAGGCCTTAAAATGCATCTCAGGTCTGCAAAAATGTTGAAAACTTTGAAGGCCCAAAAAAGGGGTTTACAGGCATCCTAGACACCCTAAAGTCCAGAAAATATTGGTGGCCAAATAACTGTGCCAGATAGCTTTGAATATCCCAAAAACATCTGCAGCCTGAAAGGGGCATTAACCCGCATCCCAGACACCTGAAATTCCCAAAAATATTTTTGGCACAAAAAATGCATCCTACACCCTTGAATGTTCAGTATATGTTAGCAGCCCAATAAATGCCTAAACATGCATCTTAGGCCTGCAAAAATGTTGAAAACTTTGAAGGCCAAAAAAGAGGTTTACAGGCATCCTAGACCCCCTCAAGTCCAGAAAATTTTGGTGGCCGAAAAAATGTGCCAGAGAGCTCTGCATGTCCCAACATCATTTGCAGCCTGAAAGGGACATTAACCCACATCATAGACCACTAAAATTCCCAAAAATATTTTTGCACAAAAAATGCATCCTACACCCCTGCAAGTTCTGAATATGTTAGCAGCCCAAAAAAGGCCTTAAAATGCATTTTCGGCCTGCAAAAAGGTTGAAAACTTTGAAGGACCAAAAAAGGGGTTTACAGGCATCCTAGACCCCTAAAGTCCAGAAGATATTGGTGGTCCAAAAACTGTGCCAGACAGCTCTGAATATCCCAAAAACATTTGCAGCCTGGAAGGGGCATTAACCCACATCCCAGAACCCTGAAATTCACAAAAATATTTTTGGCACAAAAAATGCATCCTACACCCTTGAACGTTCAGTATATGTTAGAAGCCCAAAAAAGGCCTTAAAATGCATCTTAGGCCTGCAAAAAATGTTCAAAACTTTGAAAGCCCAAAAAAGGGGTTTACAGGCATCCTAGACCCCGTAAAGTCCAGAAAATGTTGGTGGCCCAAAAACTGTGCCAGCGAGCTCTAAATGTCCCAAAATCACTTGCAGCCTTTAAGGGGCATTAACCCGCATCATAGACCACTAAAATTCCCAAAAATATTTTGGCACAAAAAATGCATCCTACACCCCTGCAAGTTCAGAATATGTTAGCAGCCCAAAAAAGGCCTTAAAATGCAGTTTAGGCCTGTAAAAAGGTTGAAACCTTTGAAGACCAAAAAAGGGGTTTACAGGCATCCTTGACCCCCTAAAGTCCAGAAAGTATTGATGGCCCAAACACTGTGCCAGAGAGCTCTCCATGTCCCAACATCATTTGCAGCCTGAAAGGGGCATTAACCCGCTTCATAGACGACTAAAATTCCCAAAAATATTTTGGCACAAAAAATGCATCCTACACCCTTGAAAGTTCAGTGTATGTTAGCAGCCCAAAAAAGGCCTAAAAATGCATCTTAGACCTGCAAAAATGTTTAAAACTTTGAAGGCCCAAAAAACGGGTTTACAGGCATCCTAGACCCCCTAAAGTCCAGAAAATGTTGGTGGCCCAAAAACTGTGCCAGAGAGCTCTGCATGTCCCAAAATCATTTGCAGCCTGAAAGGGGCATTAACCCGCATCATAGACCACTAAAATTCCCAAAAATATTTTGGCACAAAAAATGCATCCTACACCCCTGCAAGTTCATAATATGTTAGCAGCCCAAAAAAGGCCTTAAAATGCATTTTCGGCCTGCAAAAATGTTGAAAACTTTGAAGGACCAAAAAAGGGGTTTACAGGCATCCTAGACCCCCTAAAGTCCAGAAAATATTGGTGGCCTAAAAACTGTCAGATAGCTCTGAATATCCCCAAAACATTTGCAGCCTGGAAGGGGCATTAACCCGCATCCCAGACCCCTGAAATTCCCAAAATATTTTTGCCACAAAAAATGCATCCTACACCCTTGAAAGTTCAGTGTATGTTAGCAGACCAAAAAAGGCCTAAAAATGCATCTTAGGCCTGAAAAAATGTTCAAAACTTTGAAGGCCCAAAAAAGGGTTTTACAGGCATCCTAGACCCCCTAAAGTCCAGAAAATGTTGGTGGCCCAAAAACTGTGCCAGAGAGCTCTGCATGTCCCAAAATCATTTGCAGCCTGAAGGGGGCATTAACCCACATCATAGACCACTAAAATTCCCAAAAATATTTTGGCACAAAAAAATGCATCCTACACCCCTGCAAGTTCATAATATGTTAGCAGCCCAAAATAGGCCTTAAAATGTATTTTCGGCCTGCAAAAAGGTTGAAAACTTTGAAGGACCAAAAAAGGGGTTTACAGGCATCCTAAGCCCCCTAAAGTACAGAAAATATTGGTGGCCTAAAAACTGTGTCAGATAGCTCTGAATATCCCAAAAACATTTGCAGCCTGAAAGGGGCATTAACCCGCATCCCAGACCCCTGAAATTCCCAAAAATATTTTTGGCACAAAAAATGCATCCTACACCCTTGAAAGTTCAGTATACGTTAGCAGGCCTAAAAATGCATCTTAGGCCTGCAAAAATGTTGAAAACTTTGAAGGCCCAAAAAAGGGGTTTACAGGCATTCTAGACCCCCTAAAGTCCAGAAAATGTTGGTGGCCCAAAAACTGTGCCAGAGAGCTCTGCATGTCCCAAAATCATTTGCAGCCTGAAAGGGGCATTAACCCGCATCATAGACCACTAAAATTCCCAAAAATATTTTTGGCACAAAAATGCATCCTACACCCTTGAAAGTTCAGTATATGTTAGCAGCCCAAAAAAGGCCTAAAAATGCATCTTAGGTCTGCAAAAATGTTGAAAACTTTGAAGGCCCAAAAAAGGGGTTTACAGGCATCCTGGACCCCCTAAAATCCAGTAAATGTTTGTGGCCCAAAAACTGTGCCAGAGGGCTCTCCATGTCCCAAAATCATTTGCAGCCCGAAAGGGGCATTAACCCGCATCCTAGACCACTGAAATACCCAAAAATACTTTTGGCAGAAAAAATGTATCCTACACCCCAGAATGTCCAGAATATGTTAGCAGCCCAAAAAAGGCCTTAAAATGCATCTTAGGCCTGCAAAAATGTTGAAAACTTTGAAGGCCCAAAAAAGGGGTTTACAGGCATCCTAGACCCCTTAAAGTCCAGAAAATGGTGGTTGCCTAAAAACTGTGTCAGATAGCTCTGAATTACCGAAAAACATTTGCAGCCTGAAAAGGGCATTAACATGCATCCCAGATCCCTGAAATTCCCAAACATATTTTTGGCACAAAAAATGCATTCTACACCCTTGAAGGTTCAGTATATGTTACCAGCCCAAAAAAGGCCTAAAGATGCATCTTACTCCGGCAAAAATGTTGAAAACATAGAAGGCCCAAGAAGGGGTTTACAAGCATCCTAGACCCTCTGAAGTCCAGAAAATGTTGGTGGCCCTAAAACTGTGCCAGAGAGCTCTGCATGTCCCAAAATCATTTGCAGCCTGAAAGGGGCATTAACCCGCATCCTAGACTACTGAAATTTGCTAAACTATTTTTGGCACAAAAAATGCATCCTACACCCCTGAAAGTTCAGAATATGTTAGCATCCCAAAAAAGGCCTTAAAATGCATCTTAGGCCTGCAAAAATGTTCAAAACTTTGAAGGCCCAAAAAAGGGGTTTACAGGCATCCTAGACCCTCTAAAGTCCAGAAAATGTTGGTGGCCCAAAAACTGTGCCAGAGAGCTCTAAATGTCCCAAAATCATTTGCAGCCTTTAAGGGGCATTAACCCGCATCCCAGACACCTGAAATTCCCAAAAATATTTTTGGCACAAAAAATGCATCCTACACCCCTGCAAGTTCAGAATATGTTAGCAGCCCAAAAAAGGCCTTAAAATGCAGTTTAGGCCTGTAAAAAGGTTGAAACCTTTGAAGACCAAAAAAGGGGTTTACAGGCATCCTAGACCCCCTAAAGTCCAGAAAGTATTGATGGCCCAAACACTGTGCCAGAGAGCTCTCCATGTCCCAACATCATTTGCAGCCTGAATGGGGCATTAACCCGCTTCATAGACCACTAAAATTCCCACAAATATTTTGGCACAAAAAATGTATCCTACACCCCTGAAAGTTCAGAATATGTTAGCATCCCAAAAAAGGCCTTAAAATGCATCTTAGGCCTGCAAAAATGTTCAAAACTTTGAAGGCCCAAAAAAGGGGTTTACAGGCATCCTAGACCCTCTAAAGTCCAGAAAATGTTGGTGGCCCAAAAACTGTGCCAGAGAGCTCTAAATGTCCCAAAATCATTTGCAGCCTTTAAGGGGCATTAACCCGCATCCCAGACACCTGAAATTCCCAAAAATATTTTTGGCACAAAAAATGCATCCTACACCCTTGGAATTTCAGTATATGTTAGCAGCCCAATAAATGCCTAAAAATGCATCTTAGGCCTGCAAAAATGTTGAAAACTTTGAAGGCCAAAAAAGAGGTTTACAGGCATACTAGACCCCCTCAAGTCCAGAAAATTTTGGTGGCCGAAAAAATGTGCCAGAGAGCTCTGCATGTCCCAACATCATTTGCAGCCTGAAAGGGGCATTAACCCACATCATAGACCACTAAAATTCCCAAAAATATTTTGGCACAAAAAATGCATCCTACACCCCTGCAAGTTCAGAATATGTTAGCAGCCCAAAAAATGCCTTAAAATGCAATTTCGGTCTGCAAAAAGGTTGAAAACTTTGAAGGCCCAAAAAAGGGTTTTACAGGCATCCTAGACCCCCTAAAGTCCTGAAAATGTTGGTGGCCCAAAAACTGTGCCAGAGAGCTCTGCATGTCCCAAAATCATTTGCAGCCTGAAAGGGGCATTAACCCACATCATAGACCACTAAAATTCCCAAAAATATTTTGGCACAAAAAATGCATCCTACACCCCTGAAAGTTCATAATATGTTAGCAGCCCAAAAAAGGCCTTAAAAGGCATTTTCGGCCTGCAAAAAGGTTGAAAACTTTGAAGGACCAAAAAAGGGGTTTACAGGCATCCTAGACCCCCTAAGGTCCAGAACATGTTGGTGGCCCAAAAACTGTGCCAGAGAGCGCTACATGTCCCAAAATCATTTGTAGCCTGAAAGGGGCATTAACCCGCATCATAGACCACTAAAATTCCCAAAAATATTTTAGCACAAAAAATGCATCCCACACCCCTGCAAGTTCAGAATATGTTAGCAGCCCAAAAAAGGCCTTAAAATGCATCTTCGGCCTGCAAAAAGGTTCAAAACTTTGAAGGCCCAAAAAGGGGTTTACAGGCATCCAAGACCCCCTAAAGTCCAGAAAATGTTGGTAACCTAAAAACTGTGTCAGATAGCTCTGAATATCCCAAAAACATTTGCCTTAAAATGCATTTTAGGCCTGCAAAAATGTTGAAAACTTTGAAGGCCCAAAAAAGGGGTTTACAGGCATCCTGGACCTCCTAAAGTCCTGAAAATGTTGGTGGCCCAAAAACTGTGCCAGAGGGCTCTCCATGTCCCAAAATCATTTGCAGCCTGAAAGGGGCATTAACCCGCATCCTAGACCACTGAAATTACCGAAACTATTTTTGGCACAAAAAATGCATCCTACACTCTTGAAAGTTCAGTATATGTTAGCAGCCCAAAAAATGCCTAAAAATGCATCTTAGGCCTGCAAAAATGTTGAAAACTTTGAAGGCCCAAAAAAGGGGTTTACAGGCATCCTAGACCCCCTAAAGTCCAGAACATGTTGGTGGCCCAAAAACTGTGCCAGAGAGCGCTACATGTCCCAAAATCATTTGCAGCCTGAAAGGGGCATTAACCCGCATCATAGACCACTAAAATTCCCAAAAATATTTTGGCACAAAAAATGCATCCCACACCCCTGCAAGTTCAGAATATGTTAGCAGCCCAAAAAAGGCCTTAAAATTCATTTTCGGCCTGCAAAAAGGTTCAAAACTTTGAAGGACCAAAAAAGGGGTTTACAGGCATCCTAGACCCCCTAAAGTCCAGAAAATATTGGTGGTCCAAAAACTATGCCAGACAGCTCTCCATGTCCCAAAATCATTTGCAGCCTGAACGGGGCATTAACCCACATCACAGACCCCTGAAATTCCAAAAATATTTTTTGCACAAAAAATGCATTCTACACCCTTGTAAGTTCAGTATATGTTAGCAGCCCAAAAAAGGCCTAAAAATGCATTTTAGGCCTGCAAAAATGTTGGAAATTTTGAAGGCCCAAAAAAGGGGTTTACAGGCATCCTAGACCCCCTAAAGTCCAGAAAATGTTGGTGGTCCAAAAACTGTGCCAGAGAGCTCTGCATGTCCCAAAACCATTTGCAGCCTGAAAGGGGCATTACCCGCATCATAGACCACTAAAATTCCCAAAAATATTTTGGGCACAAAAAATGCATTATACACCCCTGCAAATTCATAATATGTTAGCAGCCCAAAAAGGCCTTAAAATGCATTTTCGGCCTGCAAAAAGGTTGAAAACTTTGAAGGACCAAAAAAGGGGTTTACAGGCATCCTGGACCTCCTAAAGTCCTGAAAATGTTGGTGGCCCAAAAACTGTGCCAGAGGGCTCTCCATGTCCCAAAATCATTTGCAGCCTGAAAGGGGCATTAACACGCATCCTAGACCACTGAAATTACCAAAACTATTTTTGGCACAAAAAATGCATCCTACACTCTTGAAAGTTCAGTATATGTTAGCAGCCCAAAAAATGCCTAAAAATGCATCTTAGGCCTGCAAAAATGTTGAAAACTTTGAAGGCCCAAAAAAGGGGTTTACAGGCATCCTAAACCCCCTAAAGTACAGAAAATATTGGTGGCCTAAAAACTGTGTCAGATAGCTCTGAATATCCCAAAAACATTTGCAGCCTGAAAGGGGCATTAACCCGCATCCCAGACCCCTGAAATTCCCAAAAATATTTTGGCACAAAAAATGCATCCTACACCCCTGAATATTCAGGATATGTTAATAGCCCAAAATAGGTTTGAAAATGCATTTTAGGCCTTCAAAAATGTTGAAAACTTTGAAGGTCCAAAAAAGGGGTTTACAGGAATCCTAGACCCCCTCAAGTCCAGAAAATGTTGGTGGACCAAAAACTGTGCCAGAGAGCTTTGCATGTCCCAGAATCATTTGCAGCCTGAAAGGGGCATTAACCCACATCATAGACCACTAAAATTCCCAAAAATATTTTGGCACAAAAAAATGCATCCTACACCCCTGCAAGTTCATAATATGTTAGCAGCCCAAAAAAGGCCTTAAAATGCATTTTCGGCCTGCAAAAATGTTGAAAACGTTGAAGGACCAAAAAAGGGGTTTACAGGCATCCGAAACCCCCTAAAGTACAGAAAATATTGGTGGCCTAAAAACTATGTCAGATAGCTCTGAATATCCCAAAAACATTTGCAGCCTGAAAAGGGCATTAACATGCATCCCAGATCCCTGAAATTCCCAAACATATTTTTGGCACAAAAAATGCATTCTACATACACCCTTGAAAGTTCAGTATATGTTACCAGCCCAAATAAGGCCTAAAAATGCATCTTACGCCGGCAAAAATGTTGAAAACATAGAAGGCCCAAGAAGGGGTTTACAAGCATCCTAGACCCCCTAAAGTCCAGAAAATGTTGGTGGCCCTAAAACTGTGCCAGAGAGCTCTGCATGTCCCAAAATCATTTGCAGCCTGAAGGGGGCATTAACCCGCATCCTAGACTACTGAAATTTGCTAAACTATTTTTGGCACAAAAAATGCATCCTACACCCCTGAAAGTTCAGAATATGTTAGCACCCCAAAAAAGGCCTTAAAATGCATCTCAGGCCTGCAAAAATGTTGAAAACTTTGAAGGCCAAAAAAGGGGTTTACAGGCATCCTAGACCCCCTCAAGTCCAGAAAATGTTGGTGGCCTAAAAACTGTGTCAGATAGCTCTGAATATCCCAAAAACATTTGCCTTAAAATCCATCTTAGGCCTGCAAAAATGCTGAAAACTTTGAAGGCCCAAAAAAGGGGTTTACAGGCATCCTAGACACCCTAAAGTACAGAAAATATTGGTGGCCTAAAAACTGTGTCAGATAGCTCTAAATATCCCAACATCATTTGCAGCCTGAAAGGGGCATTAACCCACATCATAGACCACTAAAATTCCCAAAAATATTTTGGCGCAAAAAATGCATCCTACACCCTTGCAAGTTCAGAATATGTTAGCATCCCAAAAAAGGCTTCAAAATGCATTTTAGGCCTACAAAAATGTTGAAAAATTTGAAGGCCCAAAAAAGGGATTTACAGGCATCCTAGACCCCCTAAAGTACAGAAAATATTGGTGGCCTACAAACTGTGCCAGAGAGCGCTACATGTCCCAAAATCATTTGCAGCCTGAAAGGGACATTAACCCGCATCATAGACCACTAAAATCCCAAAAATATTTTGGCACAAAAAATGCATCCTACACCCTTGCAAGTTCAGAATATGTTAGCAGCCCAAAAAAGGCCTTAAAATGCATTTTAGGCCTGCAAAAAGGTTGAAACCTTTGAAGACCAAAAAAGGGGTTTACAGGCATCCTAGACCCCCTAAAGTCCAGAAAATATTGGTGGCCCAAAAACTGTGCCAGGGAGCTCTCCATGTCCCAACATCATTTGCAGCCCGAAAGGGGCATTAATCCGCTTCATAGATGACTAAAATTACCAAAAATATTTTGTCACAAAAAATGCATCCTACACCCCTGAAAGTTCAGAATATGTTAGCAGCCCAAAAAAGGCCTCAAAATGCATCTTAGGCCTGCAAAAATGTTGAAAACTTTGAAGGCCCAAAAAAGGGGTTTACAGGCATCCTAGACCCCCTAAAGTCCAGAAAATATTGGTGGTCCAAAAACTGTGCCAGAGAGCTCTGCATGTCCCAAAATCGTGTGCAGCCTGAAAGGGGCATTAACTTGCATGCTAGACCACTGAAATTCCCAAAAATACTTTTGGCACAAAAAATGCATCCTACACGCCTGAAAGTTCAGAATATGTTAGCAGCCCACAAAAGGCCTTAAAATGCATCTTAGGCCTGCAAAAATGTTGAAAACTTTTAAGGCCCAAAAAAGGGGTTTACAGGCATCCTAGACCCCCTAGAGTCCAGAAAATGTTGGTGGTCCAAAAACTGTGTCAGAAAGATCTTAACATCCCAAAAACATTGGCAGCCTGAAAAGGGCGTTAACCAGCATCCCAGACCCCTGAAATGCCCAAACACTCAGACACAAAGCCTTGCGGAACGTAAGCTGCAATTGCAAAAGAAATTCTGCAGCGGGGAAGGCAGGGCGGGAGCGATATGGAATACGTCGTCGGACCATCCCATCGAAAGAACGTTACCAGGTAAGAAAGTAACTTGTTCTTCGAGGGGATTGGGTCCTCCGACATATTCCATATCTATTACAGACTCCCAAAGCAGTACCAGAGCAAGGAGGAGGGAAAGAATTTAGAATCAAAATTTAGAATAGCCAATCAAATAGGAGAGCAAAGGACCGCCTTGCCAAAGGCCAGATCCTGCCCTCGGATGGAATCGAGGGAATAGTGACGTACAAATGTATGTACTGAAGCCCAGGTGGCTGCATCACAGATGTTGCAAATAGAAACACCCCTCTGCAGGGCAGTAGATGCAGCCACACCCCTGGTAGAATGGGCCTGCAAGCCAGCCGGTGGGTCCTTACCCGCCAAGCGGTAACACTCCGAGATGGCTAAAATAATCCAGCGAGACAAAGTCTGTTTCGTCACAGCTTGCCCCAAACGCTTCCCAGCGTAACCAATAAAGAGTTGATCGTCCACTCTGACCCGGGACATGCGTGAAATATAAAAGCTTAAAGCTCTCCTAGGATCAAGCCTATAGAGCCTCTCCTCTTCCTTACCAGGATGCGGAGGAGGATAGAATGCCGGAAGAACAACCTTCTGGGCCAAATGAAATTCCGTCACTACCTTCGGAAGAAAAGAAGGACGAACTCGAAGGACAACCCTGTCCTTGTGAAATACAGTGAAGGGTGGCTTAACAGAAAGTGCCTGTAACTCACTCTCTCTGCAAGTGGAAGTAACCGCAACTAAAAACACAGTTTTCAAAGTTAACAGCCTCAAAGGGCAAGAATGTAAAGGCTCAAACGGAACACCCATAAGAAACCTAAGAACAAGGTTTAAATCCCAACCGGGCACCAGGAAAGGTGACGGAGGGAACACATTAGTGAGCCCTTTCAGAAACTGTGAAATTAAAGGGATTTTAAAGTAAGAACACTCTTCAGACGAGTGCTTAAAGATGGACAGCGCCGCCAGGTAACCTTTAATGGTACCCACTTGCAAGCCCCTGTGGGCCAAAGAAAGTAAAAAGGACAGAACCATGGGGATGTCACATGCAAAAGGATCCACATTCTGAACTCTGCACCAGTCGCAGAACTTACGCCAACGGCAACGGTACAGAGACTTTGTCGCTGGCCTTCGGGCCGAAAGCAACACCTCCATCACGTCTTCAGGGAGGTCCCAATCCGTATACCTCAACCTTTCAGAAGCCAAGCGTGAAGGTTGAGGGATCTGACCTCTGGATGGAGAACCTGACCCCCCTCCCGTGAGAGCAGATCGTCTCGGTAGGGAAGACGACGTGGAGGGCAGATGGACAAGTCGAGAAGGTCCGGGTACCACGTCCTCTGAGCCCACGCCGGAGCAATGAGGATCATCCGGGAACCGAACTTCCGTAACCTCCGCAGCACTTGCGGGATGACGGGGACTGGAGGAAACGCGTACAGCAGCGGGAATGACCACTCCACCACGAACGCGTCTCCTAAGGCTCCTTTTGGAGGAAATTCCCACGAGCAAAACCTTTCGCACTTCCGGTTGACACTGGAGGCGAAGAGATCGACTTGAGGGGTCACGCAAAGGGCGAAGATCTCCAGGAGAATCTCCTGAGCCAACTCCCACTCGTCAGAGATCGCGCTCTGCCTGCTCAGAGCGTCCGCCGTCACGTTTTCATCTCCGGCCAGATGAACTGCCGAGATCGAAACTTCCTGCTGGATGGCCCAGAACTCGAGCTGCATCGCCTCCCTGCACAGAGGAAGTGACCCTGCCCCCCCTTTTTGTTGAGGTAGTGCATGGCCACTGTGTTGTCCGTCAGGATCAGGACATTCTTTCCTCGCACAGTCGGCAGAAAAGCCTTCAGGGCTAGCCTGACGGCCCTCAGCTCCAACAGATTGATATGGAGTCTGGACTCCGACGGAGACCAACGACCGCTGACTGTCAGCCCGTTGGCATGAGCTCCCCATCCCATGAGGGATGCATCCGTCACGATCGTCACCTCCGGCCAGGGAAGCCAAAATGGAGCCCCCTTCATCAAGTTGCCTTTGACGGCCCACCACAGAAGGTCCCGGGCGGCACCTGAACCGAGTCTGACATCCTGCCGGAGGACTGCGACCATTGCGTCTTGAGTGCCCACTGCAAAGATCTCATCCGCAGGCGAGCCTCTGGCACCAGAAGAATGCAGGATGCCATGAGGCCGAGCAACCTCAAGAACTCGAATGCTGGGAGCGTCTGGGCATGCTGAAGCTTGTGCACCATCTGCTGAATGTGAAGAGCCCTCACCTGGGGAGGAAAACACTGCCCCAGGGAAGTGTCGAGCACTGCTCCGATGTACTGGAGCCACTGTGCTGGTGTCAAATGGGACTTCTTTAAATTGAGGGAGAAGCCCAGCCTGTGAAGGGAGTGGCAGGTGACGGATAGATGATCCAGGACTTGCTCGGGAGAGCTCACCCTGATCAACCAATCGTCCAGGTAGGGGTAGACGTGAATCCCCCCTTGCCTGAGATGCGCTGCCACCACCACCATGAGCTTGGTGAAAACCCTCGGGGCGGAGGTCAATCCGAACGGCAGGACCCGAAACTGAAAGTGCGAGTCGCCAACCGCGAACCTCAGGTACTTCTTGTGCTTGGGATGGATCGGCACATGGAAGTAAGCATCCTTGAGGTCGAGTGACACCAACCAGTCCTGAGGCTGAAGGGCCTGGAGGACTTGAGAGAGTGTAACCATCTTGAACTTGTCCTTCCTGAGGAGTTTGTTCAAACCGCGCAAGTCCATGATGGGTCTCAATCCCCCGTCTTTCTTGGAAATCAAAAAATAAGGGGAATACCATCCCTTGTTCCTCTCCGCTACAGGCACCAGTTCTATGGCGCCTTTCTCCAGCAGGGCTTGAATTTCCTGCGCAAGGAGCGGATCCGGACTCTGCAAAGAGAGGTTCCCCGGTGGATTGTTGCAAGGCCTGTGCCGAAAGGGGAGACTGTAGCCGTGAGTTATGATCTCCAGAACCCACACATCTGAAGTAATGGCTTGCCACTCTACAAGATGCTGCGCCAGCCTTCCCCCAACCGGCGAACCATGGGACATGGCCTCATGACTGAGTCGGAGCGGCTGCGGCGTTACCTGAGGGCAAAGAGGCAACTGCCCGAGCGGCCTTGGCACCACGGGTACCCTGTCGTCCACCTCTGGTACCCCTGCGTTGGCCTCTTTGACTGCCAGCTCCTCTCGCTTTACTGAAGGACGAGTAATAGTGAAAGGAACCACCCCTCCACTGCTGTCCCCTAGGACGAAAAGGCAGAGGTTGGCGAACTGCAGAGCCCAATGACTTTGCTGCAGCTTTTGAGGTCTGCAACCTCTCAAGGCTCTCGTCAGCCTTGCTGCCAAAAAGGTGTTCACCGTCAAAGGGCATGTTGAGGAGCCGGGACTGCACATCATGAGCAAACCCCGACTTCCGCAACCACGCAAACCTCTGTATCACGGTGCTCGCCGCCATGGACTTACTGACGCATTCAGCTAAGTCCAAACCCGACTGAACGGACTCACACATGGCATCCTTACCATCCTGGACCATAGCAAGGAAACCATCCCGTTCGTCCCCTTCGGGAATATGTTCAGCCGCTAACGTAACACAGTTCCACAGAGTGTGCGTGAAACGAGACAACGCACAAATGGAGTTGGCCGCCTGAAGCGCCATACCACCAGAAGAAAACACTTTCTTCGCCCAGCCATCAAAACGTTTGTCGTCCCTATCAGGAGGGATGGTAGGGTACGACGCCTGCTTTGCCGGGGCCGTGGCCGCCTGCACCACCAAACTCTCCGGAGTGGGGTGCCTGGTCAAGTAGCAGGGGTCGCTACTGGCAGGACGGTATTTTCACGACAAGGATCTGCCCACCGCCGGGAGACACTCCGGAGCAGTCCAAGCCGCCGCCACCCTTCTCTGTAAAGCCATATGGAACGGCAGTACTGGGTCAGTTGGGGGACCAACATCAAGGATGTCCGTCAGATCATCCTGCACAAACTCCCCTGGGGGAGCAGACCATCCCAAGTACTCAGAAACCCTAGCCATAAGGCGCCGGTACGAGGAATCGGCATGAGAGCCAGGCTCAGGCCTACAAAACTCCACCTCCGGAGAGGTGCCCAGTCCACTGGCATCATGCAGTGACTGTCTCAAATCGTCAAACTGACCATGGCCCGAGACAATTTCATCTGGAACCTGACTAGGAACCAGGCCATCAGAATCCTCATCCGCCTCTGAAATATAGTCCAGGTGGCAAAAAAAGGCACCCGAGAGTGCTTGCTCTTAACCAGAGCCTTCCTAGGGGGTTCACCCGTGCCACGGGGTACCTCCGACATGAAAGGCGTTGATGGCGTCGAGCGAATTGGCGCCAGCGTCGAGAGAACCGGCATCGGCGCCACGAGGATCGGCGTCGACGTCAGATGCAGCGCCTCCAGCATCGGCGGCGTCGACACAGCCCTCGAGGCCGGAGCCCCGAGCGTGTCCCTCGACGACCTGAGCGTCGACGGCTTTGACGACTTCCTCAGAGCCGGAGCCTCGAGAAAGCCTGTCGACGCCCTCGACGCCTCAGACGTCGATGTCTTCTTCGAAGACCTCACAGGTGCACACGGTCTCGAACGTGTCGAGGACCGGGACCTGGAACGGGTACGTCGAGAACGAGTCTCCTTGTCCGAACGGGACCTCTCCCGTGACTCGTGCCGACCACTCTTGCGAGCGGTGTCTCTCGACCTCTCACGACCGACCCCGCTCGGGGGCGCGGACGGCTTAGTACCCTGCGACTCAAGAATCGCCAGCATTTTCTTCCCGAAGGAAGCCCATTCCTCCGGCGTCGCACGGCTGGTGGGGTAAGCGGCGTGCCGGGCAGAGTCCTCCAAAGAGGACCTGGAAGACGACCGGTGTCGGCGCTTCCGAGAATGCCTCGAAGAGGCTGAGGAGTGGCGAGACCGACTCCTAGAAGGAGACCCACGAGATTTCCGACGATGACGCAGAGAGTCACCCCTCGAATCATCCGTCGAAAGCCCTGCAGACTTCGACTTCCGGGGCTTGGACACCCGACCTACCGACAACTTCTTCTTACGTTCGCGTAAGGCTTTGGACGTGAGCGACTGGCAGTCGATACAGTCATCCGTGTCGCGGGCCTCCCCGAGGCACCAGAGGCAGGAGTCGTGCGAGTCCGTCACCGACATCTTGGACCCACACTCCGCGCACTTCTTGAAGCCCGGACGCGGGGTCGAAGACGAAGCAGAAGACATCTTCACACAAAGGATTTTCATAAAACGAACAGGTTCGAAGAACCGAGAAGAACAGAACTCCAAAGAGTCGAGGCGTTTAACCGAGAAACACGAAGCAACACGTTCGCGGAAAAAACGGAACTGAGGCTACGGGCGTCGTGCGTCCTACTTATCACATCGGATGACGTCGGACGTCGGAGGAGGTCCTCGACAACGGCATATCGACGTCATCGACGCAGGACGCAGACGCCGAAAAAAGATTCCGAAGCAGCACAGCTGTGGTGATTACATGTCATAGATATGGAATACGTCGGAGGACACAATCCCCTCGAAAATATGGGTGGCCCAAAAACTGTGCCAGAGAGCTCTCCATGTCCCAAAATCATTTGCAGCCTGAAAGGGGCATTAACTTGCATCCTAGACCACTGAAATTCCCATATATATTTTTGGCACAAAAAATGCATCCTACACCCCTGAAAGTTCAGCAGCCCAACAAAGGCCTAAAAATGCATTTTAGGTCTGCAAAAATGTTGAAAACTTTGAAGGCCCAAAAAAGGGGTTTACAGGCATCCCAGACCCCCTAAAGTCCAGAAAATGTTGGTGGCCCAAAAACTGTGCCAGGGAGCTCTGCATGTCCCAAAATCGTTTGCAGCCTGAAAGGGGCATTAACTTGCATCCTAGACCACTGAAATTTGCAAAAATACTTTTGGCACAAAAAATGCATCCTACACCCCTAAAAGTTCAGAATATGTTAGCAGCCCAACAAATGCCTAGAAATGCTCTTAGGCCTGCAAAAATGTTGAAAACTTTGAAGGCCCAAAAAAGGGGTTTAGTGGCATCCTAGAGCCCCTAAAGAACAGAAAATATTGGTGGCCTAGAAATTGTGTCAGAAAGATCTTAATATCCCAAAAACATTTGCCACCTGAAAGGGGCATTAACCTGCAGCCCAGACCTCTGAAATTCCCAAAAATATTTTCAGCACAAAAAATGCATTCTACACCCTTGAAAGTTCAGAATATGTTAGCAGCTCAACAAAGGCCTAAAAATGCATCTTCAGCCTGCAAAAATGTTGAAAACCTTGAAGACCCAAAAAAGGAGTTTAGAGGCATCCTAGACCCCCTAAAGTCCAGAAAATGTTGGTGGCCCAAAAAACTGAGCCAGCAAGCTCTGCATGTCCCAAAACCATTTGCAGCCTGAAAGGGGCATTAACCCGCTTCATAGACCACTAAAATTCCCATATTTGCAGCCTGAAAGGGGCATTAACTTGCATCCCAGACCACTGAAATTCCCAAAAATATTTTGGCACAAAAAATACATACTACACCCCTGAAAGTTCAGGATATGTGAATAGCCAAAAATAGGTCTTAAAATGCATTTTAGGCCTGCAAAAATGTTGAAAACTTTTAAGGCCCAAAAAAGGGGTTTTCGCTCGACCCCCTAAAGTCCAGAAAATATTGGTGGCCCAAAAACTGTGCCAGAGAGCTCTCCATGATCCAAAATCATTTGCAGCCTGAAAGGGGTATTAACCCACATACTAGACCACTGAAATTCCCATATATATTTTTGGCACAAAAAATGCATCCTACACCCCTGAAAGTTCAGAATATGTTAGCAGCCCAAAAAATGCCTCAAAATGCATCTTAAGCCTGCAAAAATATTGAAAACTTTGAAGGCCCAAAAAAGGGGTTTACAGGCATCCTAGACCCCCTAAAGTCCAGAAAATATTGATGGCCTAAAAACTGTGTCAGAAAGATCTTAGTATCCCAAAAACATTTGCCGCCTGAAAGGGGCATTAACCTACATCCCAGACCCCTGAAATTCCCAAAAATATTTCTGGCACAAAAAATGCATTCTACACCCCTGAAAGTTCAGAATATGTTAGCAGCTCAACAAAGGTCTAAAAATGCATCTTAGGCCTGCAAAAATGTTGAAAACCTTGAAGACCGAAAAAAGGGGTTTACAAGCATCCTTGACACCCTAAGGTCCAGAAAATGTTGGTGGCCCAAAAAACTGAGCCAGAGAGCTCTGCATGTCCCAAAATTGTGTGCAGCCTGAAAGGGGCATTAACTTGCATCCCAGACAACTGAAATTCCCAAAAATTACTTTTGGCACAAAAAATGCAACCTACACACCTGAAAGTTCAGAATAGTTTAGTAGCCCACAAAAGGCCTTAAAATGCATTTTAGGCCTGCAAAAATGTTGAAAGCATTGAAGGCCCAAAAAAGGGGTTTACAGGCATCCTAGACCCCCTAGAGTCCAGAAAATGTTGGTGGCCCAAAAGCTGTGCCAGAGAGCTCTCCATGTCCCAAAATCATTTGCAGACTGAAAGGGGCATTAACTTGCATCCTAGACCACTGAAATTCCCAAAAATATTTTTGGCACAAATAATGCATCCTACACCCCTGAAAGTTCAGAATATGTTAGCAGCTCAACAAAGGCCTAAAAATGCATTTTAGGCCTGCAAACATGTTGAAAACTTTGAAGGCCTAAAAAAGGGGTTTAGCTAGACCCCCTAAAGTCCAGAAAATGTTGGTGGCCTAAAAACTGTGTCAGATAGCTCTGAATATCTTGCAGCCTGAAAAGGGCATTAACCCGCATCCCAGACCACTGAAATTCCCAAAAATATTTTTGTCACAAAAAATGCATCCTACACCCCTGAAAGTTCAGTATATGTTAGCAGCCCAAAAAAGGCCTCAAAATGCATCTTAGGCCTGCAAAAATGTTGAAACTTTTAAGGCCCAAAAAAGGGGTTTACAGGCATCCTAGACCGCCAAAAGTCCAGAAAATATTGGTGGCCCAAAAACTCTGCCAGAGAGCTCTACATGTCCCAAAATCATTTGCAGCCTTTAAGGGGCATTAACCCGCATCATAGACCACTAAAACTCCCGAAAATATTTTGGCACAAAAAATGCATCCTACACCCCTGCAAGTTCAGAATATGTTAGCAGCCCAAAAAAGGCCTTAAAATGCATTTTAGGCCTGCAAAAAGGTTGAAACCTTTGAAGACCAAAAAAGGGGTTTACAGGCATCCTAGACCCCCTAAAGTCCAGAAAATATTGGTGGCCTAAAAACTGTGTCAGATAGCTCTGAATATCCGAAAAACATTTGCAGCCTGAAAGGGCATTAACTCGCATCCCAGACCCCTGAAATTCCCCAAATTATTTTTGGCACGAAAAATGCATCCTACACCCCTAAAGTTCAGAATATGTTAGTAGCCCACAAAAGCCCTTAAAATGCATCTTACGCCTGCAAAAATGTTGAAAACTTTGAAGGCCCAAAAAAGGGTTTTACAGGCATCGTAGACCCCCTAAAGTCCAGAAAATGTTGGTGGCAAAAAACTGTGCCAGCGATCTCTCCATGTCCCAAAATCATTTGCAGCCTGAAAGGGGTATTAAGCCACATCCTAGACCACTGAAATTCTCAAAAATACTTTTGGCACAAAAAATGCATCCTACCCCCCTGAAAGTTCAGAATATGTTACGAGCCCAAAAAAGGCCTTAAAATGCATCTTAGGCCTGCAAAAATGTTGAAAACTTTGAAGGCCCAAAAAAGGGGTTTACAGGCATCCTAGACCGCCTAAAGTCCAGAAAATATTGGTGGCCTAAAAACTGTGTCAGAAAGATCTTAATATCCCAAAAACATTTGCTGCCTGAAAGGGGCATTAACCCGCATCCCAGACCCCTGAAATGCCCAAAAATATTTTGCAACTAAAACTGCATCCTACACCCCTGAAAGTTCAGAATATGTTAGAAGCCCAAAAAAGGCCTTAAAATGCATCTTATGCCTGCAAAAATGATGAAAACTTTGAAGGCCCAAAAAAGGGGTTTACAGGCATCCTAGACCCCCTAATGTCCAAAAAATGTTGGTGGCAAAAAACTATGCCAGCGATCTCTCCATGTCCCAAAATCATTTGCAGCCTGAAAGGGGTATTAAGCCGCATCCTAGACCACTGAAATTCTCAAAAATACTTTTGGCACAAAAAATGCATCCTACCCCCCTGAAAGTTCAGAATATGTTACGAGCCCAAAAAAGGCCTTAAAATGCATCTTAGGCCTGCAAAAATGTTGAAAACTTTGAAGGCCCAAAAAAGGGGTTTACAGGCATCCTAGACCACCTAAAGTCCAGAAAATGTTGGTGGCCCAAAAACTGTGCCAGAGAGCTCTGCATGTCCCAAAATCATTTGCAGCCTGAAAGGGGCATTAACCCGCATCCCATACCCCTGAAATTTCCAAAAATATTTTTGACACGAAAAATGCATCCTACACCTTTGAAAGTTCAGTATATGTTAGCAGCCCACAAAAGGCCTTAAAATGCATCTTAGGCCTGCAAAAATGTTGAAAACTTTTAAGGCCCAAAAAATGGTTTTAGAGGCATCGTAGACCCCCTAAAGTCCAGAAAATATTGGTGGCCCAAAAACGGTGCCAGAGAGCTCTCCATGTCCCAAAATCATTTGCAGCCTGAAAGCGGCATTAACACGCATCCCAGACCCCTGAAATTCCCAAAAATATTTTGCAACTAAAACGGCATCCTACACCCCTGAAAGTTCAGAATATGTTAGCAGCCCACAAAAGGCCTTAAAATGCATCTTATGCTTGCAAAAATGATGAAAACTTTGAAGGCCCAAAAAAGGGGTTTACAGGCATCCTAGACCCCCTAAAGTCCAGAAAATGTTGGTGGCAAAAAACTGTGCCAGCGATCTCTCCATGTCCCAAAATCATTTGTAGCCTGAAAGGGGTATTAAGCCACATCCTAGACCACTGAAATTCCCAAAAATACTTTTGGCACAAAAAATGCATCCTACACCCCTGAAAGTTCAGAATATGTTAGCAGCACAAAAAAGGCCTTAAAATGCATTTTAGGCCCGCAAAAATGTTGAAAACTTTGAAGGCCCAAAAAAGGGGTTTACAGGCATCCTAGACGCCCTAAAGTCCAGAAAATATTGGTGGCCTAATAACTGTGTCAGATAGCTCTGAATATCCCAAAAACATCTGCAGCCTGAAAGGGGCATTAACCCGCTTCATAGACCACTAAAATTCCCATATATATTTTTGGCACAAAAAAATGCATCCTACATCCCTGAAAGTTCAGAATAAGCAGCCCAACGAAGGCCTAATAATGCATCTTAGGCCTGCAAACATGTTGAAAACTTTGAAGGACCAAAAAAGGGGTTTACAGGCATCCTAGACCCCCTAAAGTCCAGAAAATATTGGTGGTCCAAAAACTCTGCCAGACAGCTCTCCATGTCCCAAAATCATTTGCAGCCTGAAAGGGGCATTAACCCGCATCCTAGACCACTGAAATTCCCAAAAATATTTTTGGCAGAAAAAATGCATCCTACACCCTTGAATGTTCAGTATATGTTAGCAGCCCAGAAAAAGGCCTAAAAATGCATCTTAGGCCTGCAAAAATGTTGAAAACTTTGAAGGCCCAAAAAAGGGGTTTACAGGCATCCTAGAACCCCTAAAGTCCAGAAAATGTTGGTGGCCCAAAAACTGTGTCAGAGAGCTCTCCATGTCCCAAAATCATTTGCAGCCTGAAAGGGGCATTAACCCACATCCTATACCACTGAAATTCCCAAAAATACTTTTGGCACAAAAAATGCATCCAACACCCCTGAAAGTTCAGAATATGTTAGCAGCCCAAAAAAGGCCTTAAAATGCATTTTAGGCCCGCAAAAATGTTGAAAACTTTGAAGGCCCAAAAAAGGGGTTTACAGGCATCCTAGACCCCCTAAAGTCCAGAAAATATTGGTGGCCTAAAAACTGTGTCAGAAAGATCTGAACATCCCAAAAACATTTGCCGCCGGAAAGGGGCATTAACCCGCTTCATAGACCACTAAAATTCCCAAACATATTTTAGCACAAAAATGCATCCTACACACCTGCAAGTTCAGAATATGTTAGCAGCCCAAAAAAGGCCTTAAAATGCATTTTAGGCTTGCAAAAAGGTTGAAAGCTTTGACTGCCCCAAAAAGGGGTTTACAGGCATCCCCTAAAGTCCAGAAAATATTGGTGGCCTAAAAACTGTGTCAGAAAGATCTTAATATCCCAAAAACATTTGCCGCCTGAAAGATGCATTAACCTGCATCCCAGACCCCTGAAATTCCCAAAAATATTTTTGGCACAAAAAATGCAAAATATGTTAGCTCAGTATATGTTAGCAGCCCAAAAAGGCCTCAAAATGTATCTTAGGCCTGCAAAAATGTTGAAAACTTTGAGGGCCCAAAAAAAGGGGGTTGAAAATGTTGGTGGTCCCAAAACTGTGTCAGATAGCTCTGCATGTTCCAAAATCATTTGCAGCTTGAAAGGGGCATTAACTTGCATCCTAGACCACTGAAATTCCCCAAAATATTTTTGGCACATAAAATGCATCCTACACCCCTGAAAGTTCAGAATATGTTAGCAGCCCACAAAAAATGCATTCTACACCCTTGAAAGTTCAGTATATGTTTGCAGCCCAATAAAGGCCTAAAAATGCATCTTAGGCCTGCAAAAATGTTGAAAACTTTGAAGGACCAAAAAACAGGTTTACAGGCATCCTATACCCCCTAAAGTCTAGAAAAGATTGGTGGCCCAAAAACTATGCCAGAGAGCTCTCCATGTCCCAAAATCGTTTGCACCCTGAAAGGGCTATTAACCCGCATCTTAGACCACTGAAATTCTCATATATATTTTTGGCAGTAGCAGCCCAAGAAAGGCCTCAAAATGCATCTTAGGCCTGCAAAAATGTTGAAAACTTTGAAGGCCCAAAAAAGTGGTTTACAGGCATCCTAGACCCCCTAAAGTCCAGAAAATGTTGGTGGCCCAAAAACTGTGCCAGAGAGCTCTCCATGTCCCAAAATCATTTGCAGCCTGAAAGGGGCATTAACCCGCATCCTAGACCACTGAAATTCCCAAAAATACTTTTGTCACAAAAAATGCATCCTACACCCCTGAAAGTTCAGACTATGTTAGCAGCCCAAAAGAGGCATTAAAATGCCTTTTAGGCCTGCAAAAATGTTGAAAACTTTGGAGGCCCAAAAAAGGGGTTTACCGGCATCCTAGACCCCCTAAAGTCCAGAAACCTTTGGTGGCCCAAAAACTCTGCCAGATACCTCTGAATGTCCTAAAATCATTTGCAGCCTGAAAGGGGCATTAACCCGCATCCTAGACCACTGAAATTCCCAAAAATATTTTGGCACAAAAAATGCATCCTACACCCCTGAAAGTTCAGACTATTTTAGCAGCCCAAAAGAGGCATTAAAATGCCTTTTAGGCCTGCAAAAATATTGAAAATTTTGAAGGCCCAAAAAAGCGCTTTACCTGCATCCTAGACACCCTAAAGTCCAGAAAATGTTGGTGGCCCAAAAACGGTGTCAGAGAGCTCAGAATGTCCCAAAAACATTTGCAGCCTGAAAGGGACATTAACCCGCATCCTAGACCACCGCAATTCCCAAAAATATTTTGACACAAAAAATGCATCCTATAGAGCAGGGCTTCAGGTTAATTCGCCTCATTCCAAATGTTAGGACAAGTCTTTTCTCTAAGTTAAAACACCAGTTTTCCATTTGAGGGCAGAAGGAAAGCCTATGGGATGGGTTAGCATTAGATTATTTGCATTTGCACCATTTGTTGTCCACAGAATGTTTCTCATTGCTTCTTATCAGGTGACCTGTAGGTTCTGGCCAGAAACGGGAAATTGGGACTATGCTAGTCACGGGTTTAGGTGCATTTTCCCCGCATTAGAAAGCTATCAAACCAGGATAAGACTTAAATGGGAGATTCAAGTTCAGCCTACCAATCCATTTGGATTATTCTGATAGGTTTTTGTGCTTGACCTTTAGTAAACACAAAAATAATATTAACTATACTGATAGAGTTTAGCAATCTGCATCGTTATCTGGTAGTGCAGGAACTGGTATGTTAAAGCAGTCATACACATTGGAAAAGCTCAACTCCTTTCACGGATGGCTAAATTCGTCACAGGTTTTCAGGATATTGTTGAAGCCACCCATACATGATACAGTTCTATATAAAAAAATCCAAATAGGATTTCTTTTACATACTCGTTGTTCTGAAAGCCTGGCATGTCTGTGACCATTTATGACAGAATTGTGTTCCGCCTGCATACCCAAGTTCCATGCCTGCTACTGAGATTTGGATGCCACTGCCCAAGGGGTGATGCTGCACTCGGAGGAGATAAATGGGGGCATTCCTGGTCCTCCCTGCTTGAACCCCCCGTACTCCAATTACAAACCTCATAACCCCAAATATGGTTCTCAAAAGGTATACTAGCTGTTTATTGCGACCTAGTCCGTGACCAGCGAGAGACTTGCATGTACATTGTTGTAGACAGATTCTGGCTCATATAACCCTACTCCCTCATGCCACAGGTATGTGAGCACTCAAATATATTTAGAAGCATGTGAAAAAGAGAACTGGGTCGGAAAATAAGCACGTTCTCAAACAAACTGTAGATGTACTTTGATACATCCACACAGGATGAATGCTCTGCCCAACACAGACAGGCTTTCTGAGAATCCCAGAGACCCTCTACAGGATGGCCAATGCAGAAAAGAGAAACACAATGGTAAACAGCATATACATATGCCTGGTCCACATTACTGATAACAACGGGAACAGTTAATGGGAAAGAGCTGAGATTATTTTTAAAATGCACCAATCGCAGTTGCCAGTTTATAGAGCCTCACAGCTGACTGGTGTTGAGCAGATCAGCAGCATTTGAGTGGACCCAAACCAGTATGGAAGCCTCAGATGTCCAGAACGGAGTGTGGGAGTTAGGAGTTGATGACAGTAGAGTGGAGGCAGAGCATGTAGAAGTGGCAAGGAGGCAAGACTATTTAAAGGAAGGATCACAACTGATGAGAGTAAGAGGAGTATTCAGGAGAGAGTGAGGATTGCTGAGGAGACAAATGAGCAGTGCTGCAGAGGGAAGAATGAGAATTGGCAAGGAGAGGAGGAACATCAGTGCAAAGGAGGGGAGTGAATGAAGAACATCAAGATAGAGGTGGAAGAGAAGTCAGAACAGCTGGCCGTAGAAGCAGGCAGTGGTGGAAGAAGAGAACCCTGAGAAGAAGTTGGAGGGTGGCAGAAAGAATAATATAAAGAAGGAGGGTAATGGGTGCTGTAGCAATAGTGAAGGAGAAGGAGGAGGCAAGAAAAAGTGGAGAAGATGTGAGTTGGAGAGTAGTAGGGAAGAGCTTAGAAAGGCAAGAACAGGGAGAACAGAGTATGGAAAATCGAGAGGGACAGTGTAGGAGGTGAATAGATCAGAACAAGGGGGCAAAGGGAACACAAGAAGGGATTTAAGGATCAATACTGTTGTCAACCATTGAGAAGGAAAGGCAGGAATATAGCAGAAGAAAATAGAGAGAGACATGCGTGAGGAATTCGACCATCCACACAGGGAAGATTGCGCTCGCCTGGGCTTTTTGATTTTTTAATAAATGAAAATGAATGATGGGAGACCAACCTCAGAGAAATGTGGGAGGCCATTCCACACACATTTCATCTGCTTCCCGCACGAAACGCATAGTCACGTGCACTCCAGGAAGACACAGCCACAGGCCCCATCTTCCCCTGTCATATTCAGCTGGAATGCGACAGCCACAGGTACATCAAAGCATCTGAAGAAGGGGAAGACACACCTTCCTCCCAGCCATGGGCAGTCTAATTAAAATATCAAAGGCCCCATAGACCTGCTTTCCCTTTGTCTAATTCAGCTGGTGGCAGTGCATACTAATGATGAATAATTAAGGCAAGCATGGAGAAGAGGCTTGGTTGCTGGAAGAAACAACAGGAAGGCTGGGCTAACACCCCTTTGGTATGCAATGTGTCAGCTTGAAGCTAGTTCCCACCTTTCTGTGTGAAAGGCAGTGAATGGCTTGTCTGGGTCCATCAGTTACCGCAGGTGTCCCTGCAGAGCAGACCCCTTTCAGAGGGACAAAGGATGTGATTTAGGGGAGACAAGAAGTCTGCTCCCATCACAAATTCAAGGGAGACCTGCGCATTAATGAAGAGTCAGAGAGGGCTCAGTTAACCAGAGAGACACTTTGATCTACAACAGACAGGAGGATGGGTGGGACTTAGGTATATGTTGTCACCTCTTATCTGTCCTGTTGCAGAGCACTCTGTTGCTGACCTCATGTATAACAGAAGATTGTTGGTGGGGACCCAGGAATGGTTAAGTAATGTGGGCTTAGACTGCACCAATCACTGGGGCCCATTTGGTTTTATAAGAGGGCTGAACCCCTCACTTGACAGATCATCCGACGATTTTGAAAGGAGTAAGAAGAAGGGCTCATTTGGACCCGGGCTGAAGGTGCAGGCTACCTTATATCTTCTGCCAGTGAAGGAAGGCAGGCGATCCAAGAGGGAAGCAAGATCCCTCCCCTAAACATCTCCCAAGGAACAGAGGGAGATACCAGACTCAGAGGACCCTTCCAGCAGCTCCAGAACTGGTATCCAGGCAGCACACAGCATGCCCTGTGCTAGGTTCTGCCAGCAAGCTTCCTAGGTGGGAAGTGCTGGAGGGTATCTGAACTAAGGGCAGGACATTGCTTGCAAACACTATCCTGATCTTTGGGCTGTCCGCCTTGAAAGGATGATACGAGCCCTGCCAAGAGGCTAGGAGGAGTGCCACACAAGCATCATCCAGTGGCCATCTTTTAAGGACATTTTTGAGTCAGTCGAGTCCTCAAATCACATCTGTCTGCACTGCTGACTGTTGTCACACCGCAGTCACCAGAGCCAGCAGAGACGCCTTGACCAGCATTCCAAATCCACCAACCAGCACAGAGACAATGATTCTTGGCCTGAGCTGCCACGTTGGAAAGCCTGCAGACGTCCATCCAGCCTTGCTTGCCGAACTGCCTCCCACCTGGTACCCGCAGCTGCCTCCTGCCACTAACTCTGTCTCAAGGGCTGCGAAGTGCCCTGGAACCGTCTTGATGCTGTTGAACACCAAGAACTTCTTCAGCACCAGGTATATTGTGTTTCTGCCCCCCCTGTTCCTTCTTGGAAGGCCCCTACAGACAGTTACGACCCTTTGCCATCTTGGTTCTGGAACAGAGTAGCATTGACCAGTAAGACTGATTACTTTACCAACTACTTTCCTGTCAGTATCCATAGTGCATCCCTTTCCTTCGAGAAACTGTCTGTCCTCTGTGTTCCTTTACAGGGTGGTCATATTTGTAGTGTGCTAGAACTGGCTGTATTAGTTATAATGAAGTAGATAATTGTATACAACCTTGACTGGACAGTCCCCGTTATCATTGAGTAATAATTGTATTTTTACTGTGTTGCAACCAACCAGTGATCCACGACCTTGTGGAGATAAGCCTGCTGTTCCATCTACATTACCAATATTGGACAAGGAGGTCTTACAATTCACTTGTATTCCAATATGTTCAGATCCCTTCTGGTGTACTAGAGTTGTGGGGTTGATTGGTGGTTTAGAAATCGATATTCATCCCTGGACCACTGGTGCCCCGGAAGTTGATTCGTCACAACAGGACACTGAGAGGAGGGTGGCAAAAGAGTTAGTCAACCTCAGTTAATGTCATGCCTGTCAGATCCTCTCATGCTCATGCTTGGCACCCTGCACGTACAGCCCAGAGATCAGCCAGACCGTTTTATACTCAGTGGCGACTCTGGGGGAAGTTTTCTGGCAAACGCCTTCATTCCCGCTAATTACTGCAAGACTTCTATCGCGCTGTTCTCTGCTGCCTACCTTCTACCTTTCCCTAATGGACATTCTATTCCGTGCATACCGCTTACCAATTATTCCACAGGTATGCGCGAGTATCACATGATGGTACGTCATTGCGCCACTCACGATCCCTCATCAGCTGACTCGCGCTACTCACGCGCCCTCATCAGCTGACTGGTACTTAAACGGAAGCCTCCCGCGATACGGCGCTTCTGATCGTTGTTCTTTTGTCAGCGTTACAGAGCTAAAGTATTCCACCACGCTTCCCAGCAGTTTCCAGACTGCTCTTCCTCTTGCTGTCAGCCGGACCCACGCTGCAACCTACGGCAGGAACTCCAGCTAACCCAAAGCCACGGTCCTCTGGGTCCTTGCAGCAACTCATAGCGGCTCAGCTGGTTACTCTATTCTCCACGTCCAGGGTACCGGATCCTCTCCGTTCCTCCTTCTTCTTTCCCAGTTATCCTGTCTCCAAAAGGGGGTAAAATAGGTGAGAACTGAGTCCTGTGTTACTCTGCAATCAGTTCCTATCCCAGCCTCAACCTCCCTTAAAGGGCCCTGCCAGTCCCTGCCTATCCTGGACCTTCTTGCTCTAGGAATTCCTTAGACTTATTTCCAACCGGATATCCAGCCATTTCAGTCTTCATTGCTTCACGGATAGTGCACTGAACTTATGGACGCTATCCGGTGTGCACCAACCCGTCACTAGTGCGGCCCTCGTTCCGTTCAGGTTAGTCACCTTACTAACTTCCCTTCTCCTTTCGTTGGTTTTTGTTTTCGGATTTGGAATTCCTGAATTACAGTCCTCAGTCCATCTAGCTCCAGGTTAGTGTATTCTAATCTAACCCATACCTAGTAATTAGTTCATGAAGAGTAGTGATTAAAACTCCTTGTCTTCTTTTCAGCAGACTGGGGATATCCTTTCCATATCTGGCCCTTTCCACTAATTACTCCCTCAGGCTGTTTTTATCCAGTCTGAGAGTGACATTAGTTGGAAGGTTTTCAATCATCTAATTCCTCTTAGAAGTCATCCGGAATTCGTCATTGTGAGAAGCCCTCCGGGAACTCAACTTGTATCCTTTTTTGTATACCCGAGTATCCTTTTTGGTGTTCCGTTAGTGTTCTAATATCTGTAGTTGTAACAGTTAATTTTGGCCAATTTGGACCAGTTTGATGAGCTAATTTACTCTGTGGCTAGTTGGTTTGACCATTGTTGATGAATAAATATTCTTTAAAATGAACAATTTGCAACACACTTTATCAAAAAACTCCCCCTTTTTTACTATTTAAACAGTGTCACAAAAGGCATGAATAACGATTTGCAACTGTGGACCACTTTTTAATTGGTGCCCGAGACAATTGTATGGCCCACTCCGACACTGGAAAAGCCAAATGCGTTAAGTGGTTCGTAGTGACAGCCCTTAGTCTTCCGGCACACAGTCAGTTGATGCATGACCCTAGTGATGGTAGGGTCAGGTAAACTCGTGCAAGAAGTAGACAAAAAGCATCCTGATACTAAAGGATCCAGATACAAGAACAAAATGTGGGCACACTTAAAATCTGAAGACTGTGAGTGGCATTCTCCCTACATTGCCTTGAGGTCAGCATCGCGAGGTGGGTAGGGTCAGACCTGGGACAACAGCCCATAGAGGATCATCCATCCTATATTGTTGTGTTATGTATGCTTTTGTCTTACATTCATCCTTAGTTGTCTTTATCAAAAAAAGATTCGTTTTACCCTTTTGCAATGGCCTGGTTTGTCTGTTGATTGCACTTGTCTTCGTGGCACCTACCTCTGTATTGTGATCACTCATAACTCTGGCACGCCAAGGGATGCTCCCTATAAACTATGGACCCTGTCCCATGGAAATGGACTCATCAGAGTAGACATTATTATCTCTCAAAAGTCAACAGAATTCGCAAGAGCAAACTGTCCTTGACCTCTCCCTTTAATAATGCAAGTCTGGCTCAGCTCTGCACATTTGACCGAAAATGAATCAGGAGACCTAAAAAAGGGCAACCTTTCAGTCATGTTACAAAACTGCCAGACTAGGTAATATTACACCACTGCTTGTATGCTCCAAATAATTAATCTACAGCTGGAACACTGCAAATGTTGCTTTATCCCAGCACATTACAACATGAACCAACTTCTTTCAGCACTATTCGTTCTTCACACAAATGCAAGTTTTGGAACATTTGATTTTCTCCTTGTTCTAATAAAATAGATTTTTAATACAATAAATTGTAAAATGCTGTTTCTAGTTATTCCTCTTTTAGAAACTATTTGGGATTAAGCAAGGAATCCACTGATCCAATGAGTGCAGGTTTGCGCTGTGCAGAGCACAAGGGGCCATATTACAGAAAGTGCAAATTCAGTAAGCAAAGACCCAAAAAATAGCCTGGTGCAAAACAAATGTTTCTTCAACACATTGTTGACCAAAGAAAATGACTAGGACTCGTAAAAACATTGTTCTTGTGCAAAAATGTATTGAAATAATATGTTTTGCACAAGGGCAATATTTGCACCACTGAAAAATGTCTGCTATACCGCCCCAGGGCCTATAACAGTGTGCAGAGCATAATGTTCAGAAGCTGTATTCACTAACAAGCTGCGCACATTATCAGTGGGTGAACTGTACGCAGCTCTGATGCAGAACTGAACTTTTAAAGAACATGCAGGCAACTGACCCCTCAGACAACAGTGGGAACTGAGACCCGATTATGACCATATTTCATTTGATGACCGCTATTGTATAACTGGATTTTATTTTGCCAATATCTGTGTGACTCCATATTTTCACTTTTGACACTGA
Organism: Ambystoma mexicanum; assembly: GCF_040938575.1. Lineage (NCBI taxonomy): Eukaryota > Metazoa > Chordata > Amphibia > Caudata > Ambystomatidae > Ambystoma > Ambystoma mexicanum. The sequence goes on from NC_090937.1 coordinate 266,219,051, forward strand.
TACAGATGTATTTTAATGCTTTCACGTTTTTCCTTCATTGATATTTGTGTCTTTTATTTCTTGCTGCTGTTTATTTATTTATTTTATTTACAAAGCTCTGGACCAAAGACCTGTAGACAAGAGGGAAAACAGAGAACAAATAGCTACAGTAAGATCAGTGGCTAAATCAGGGGTTCAGAAAAAGATAGTCCGTGGAATAGAGCAGTTCTCATTCCAGAAAGGGATTGACATGTGCCAAGGTCTGGCGGCAGCGCATTCCGGCACCTTGAAGTGACATAGGGAAAAAGACCCCTGGGCCACTAGCGTTAGTTTAGCCTTGCTACTTGCAGGAGACATGAATTATAGGCACTTATGCTTAATGCACAGCAATCGAAAGGAAATTCTTTTGTTCATGTGTAACCAATATAAGGCCCTCCTGGCTGCTGACACTTCGTCAGTTTTACGCTGGCCCTCAACAATGAGCACTGCATTATCTGGAATGCTGTGTATCAGTGATGAGTTTTTTTTTTCCAATGGCATAAAACACTTTCTGCATTTTTTCTGAACCATGTCGACAAATAAATAGCCACAACTAAACCTATTGTTTGTACTGAGCAGTCAATGCTTTTTTGTGCATACATGCTTTTGGTATATACTATGGCAGATCTTGGAGGTCAGATTGGTGGATGAGCTTTCCTTGTGAAAAATCACAATAAATATTTGCTTTTTTAGACTATATGTATGGAAAAGTGTGTACACTGGTTTGTAAAAAATGGTGGTGGTTGTGAATGGGAAATTTCCTTCCAAACTCTTCGGGGTGGCTCGCTGACTATGCTTTCTCACAAAGTGGCTTGGAAAATAATGTGCGCACACAAGCCAACCATTTCCGCACTTAGAGTAAAATAATTAGAGGGAACATTGGTAGGCGGGTGATTTCTTCCTTGCCAATGCCCTGAAGGCGGCTTTAGTAGTAATCTAATCTTGCCCCAACAATAGCCTGTGCGATGTGGCACAGTTAGTAGAATTGAGAAAAGGTCTTAGTTGTTTGAGCAGTTTTTTTATAGTATGAGGCACCAGAGATCAAACTGTTCACATGTGCCTTCATGTTGAGTTCCTGATCTACAAATTACTCCCAGGGACTTGAAATTAGGAACTGTGGCAATGGCACAACCTGCAATCAAATGTTTCCAGTACTCAAAACTCAGCTTACGCAACTGGGGTGCCATGCCAGCTATCATGAGCTCAGTTTTTGCATCGCTGACTGCTAATCCATTGTCCACAATGCACATTTTATACGACTATAGATGGAATTGATGGTGAAGGTGTCTTTGCTGTAGTCACCTGTCAATAGATTAAGACACTGTGTGTCATTGGCGTAATAAGCATAAATTACGACTTCGGCATCCAACAATTCGAAGAGGGGGCAACGTAAAGATGTTGAAAAGCATTGGAGATACACAAGAGCCCTGTGGGACTCCACAAGTCACCAGGAATTCATCTGCAATAGCATCTTCATAAAAGACTTTGGTTTTGCAGTCTGCACAGAAGGATTTAATCCAGTTAGCTACTGCTGGAGAGAAGGAGGGCTAGTTTAACAGTTTGGAAATCAATATTGGATGTTCCACCAATATTTTGGTTTCTGTGACTGCCCTAAACTCAAAACATAGATGAGGAAGTACATGATCTAAAGGTTTCCATATTAGTACTGTTTCTGCCCATAGCGCAATATCCTCGTTGATTTTCCTGATCTTGCTCGTCATGCCATCCTGTATACAGGTGCACCAGTTTTTTAAACTTTATTGACCACAGACGTGACGGGGCAAAGGTCTTCCAAATCTTAGTGTATTTTAAAGAGTTCTCTGGAGTAAGATGCAGCACTATCAATTCTTTGGTCAAGAGAGGATTATTTTGCAGAACAAATGGCACATTTATGAGCCTCCGCAGAAATGGAATATTTGGCCTTGTCGTTATGGGACTCAGTCTTTTTCCACTACTGGAAAGCCCTGTTTTTCACGGTTTTGAGTTTTTGAATGTCTGCAGAGTACTAGACTTTCATATTTTGCTTTTTAACTAGCTGCGTTTTCTCAGAGGCCAAGCAATTAACTGCTTTGGCCATCATATTTTGGTATACATCACCCAGGTTGTTGGCTTTGTGGTACTTAGCCAGGTTATCCAAAGTGGCCACAAAATAAGGCACCATGGATGTAGAAGATAGCTTGTGCAAGATTCTAAATTTAGCGATGCTTTTATGTTGTAATTTCATGATATTTTTCTATGCATTTACTTTGATGGATTTCTTGTTCTCAGTAAAGTTGTTTGACTGATATTACATTTGAAATTACTCAATGTGTACTTCATAAGAGTTCTCCATCAAACATCACCCTCGGTTTTGCACCCAGGTCACTACTTTTGGTTCGGGTAATTGTAAGCAGAAGAGATTGGAATTGTTTAAACGATTCAGTGACAAAGACATGCACCCTCATAAGAAGCTCTCTCTCTCCTCCAAATTGTTCTAAACACATTGTTGATAAAATAGAGAATCAAAGCGGCAAAGTTAATAAGTTACTTGTGCTGGAAATCAAACAAGGCACCCAGCCAAAAAAATGAAATAAAAAATTTGATTTTATCAGTGTCAGAAATTACTTCCAAAAAAAGCCTGACGACAAATGAACATGGGATGGATGTCAAGGGGTGAGTGTGCTCCTGATGTTGGTAGGAAGGTTTGGTACAGTGATCAAGACCAATATCTTCACCCGGGGAATGGGGGAGACAATCAAGAGAGTACCATGATATCAGCTTGAATAGAGGAATGTCCATACAAAAGGTATTTTTTTCAAATAATTTAATTTAGCCAAATAGAAACTTTTTTTATGTACATGCGAGGAAAAATGTCCTGAGTCTTAGGGGGATGTGTTATCTGTTGGGTCAACTTCCAGGTTATGGACAGTAGTCTGGCAGGGTCTTGGTACTGCCAGTGTTTTTGGCGAATGGGTGCAGTTGGAGGCTACTGTGTCTTTAAGCCGAGCGAGGAAAGCAGAGCGGGGTAGTGGGAGGAGGAGAAAAGGGCAGAGCCAGGGGAAAAACGCAGTTAATATTTGTATGGTGTATAAGGAGGTAATAAAGGGAAGGAGAACCCTAAACATGGTGTTGTGTCCTTCATTGTACTCCGGTACAACAGCTGGCGACAAGGATTGTCCCACACAGGTGAACCCAGGTGATAACACCCACCTCCCACGGCCGACCGCCTTCCTCCTGCCTCCAGGCGATCCCGCCACATCTCCATCCACACGACAGTGTGCCGACATCCGAGAGTAGGGCAATCCCGCTGACCCGTCCTCCACGGCACTTACGCCGCTCCATCAAGCAATTTGTATTTCACAGAGTTCCTGCCGAAAATAACAAGCCTCAGTTCAGCTATGCAGCAGGAGCCACGCATTGGCATCCCAAGTGACGCCGCTCACCAGGCATCCCTCGACACGTGTGAGTGCAAGCAGCAGTAGGTAAGCCCTGTACCCCGCAGGCCACTCGCCCCAACACACACACACTAATGCCTGTGTGGAGGCAGAAATACCACTTACCGACAAGGGAGCAAATTCATAGGTGAGAGTCTACAGCAACAGAGAGACCTCACAATGCCGCCTGGTGGTGGTAAGGGAAATTGCAGCCAAACAGTTAGGACACCACAGACCCTCATTCAGCGACCTAAACCCCCACCAGAGAAACGCAAACAGTAAGGAGAGAGAGAGGGAAACACCCATACAACGCTTGGGTTATCATGAGCGGCCCAAGCTCGCCCACATGCCAGGGGACTCTAGCCCCTATCATGGCCTCGACATCAAAGGCTGCACTGCTCAGAAAGCCTCTCCCGTCCATACTAGTTTGGCAGAGGGACAAAGGTCCCAGTTGGGTTGAATGGGTCAAAGACTTCAACTACTTCATCAAGGCAGCGGGAGTGGAGCAATCACTGACACTGAGTGACATGTTCATCAACCTTGTAGGGGGAGAGATAAAGACAATCATCAAGACAATCCTTCCAAATGAGAAAGACAGCTACGCATCACTAATCTCGACAACAAAAAAACTCATCATCGAACCCAATTGTGATTACGAGCGCTACGTCTTCAACCAGTGTTCCCATAGGACAGACAAAGCATAGACAAATTCATTACACGTCTGCGGTTAAAGAGCACGCACTGTCATTTTCATGAGTTCTCAGTAGAAGAGGCAATAAGACTACGAGTAATCGAAGGCTGCCTCTCACCACGATTCAGGAAACAACTACTCAAAAAACCACTATCCATTGATGAGGTAAGCGAACTTGCCAGAATATTCGAGAGAGTTGACGCACAAGCTGTGTCCCCTGAAAATGTTCCAAGGGACAAAGGAGAGTGCAGTGAATAGATCACAGCAATCCAGCCCCAGCGGATGTCGGAGTGGGGACCTCCCTCAGGAAGACTAAGCACCCAAACATTTCAACAAACTCAAAGACAATGCTATCGGTGCGGGATGAACTACCCACACTCAGGAACGTACCCGGCACTCACCCAAAAATGTTCAAACTGTAGAAGAGAAGGGCACTTCCAGTCCATCTGTCGGGAAGAGAAGCCCCAAGGATGAACCCTCCACCCCATGCTAGACATTTCAACAGCCACACTATGCACCACATCCCTAGCCGCCACAGTTTCAGAATCAGTGGCAATTCTTAAGAGCCATGGATGAGGGGACATGTCAGGATTAATTTGATTGAAGCACATGGTTTGGGGATGAACATGACGAACCACCACACCAGTATCAGTACCCTGGAGACCAGCAGCAGCAGCAACCACCAGGGTTTTCATATGACTACGCCTAGGACTACGGCCACGCCCAAGCAGATTAATATGGCAATCTCATTTGAGATGATCAGGAAGTGAAGGCAGCACCCAGGATCACCGTGAACCTAGGGAACAGACACTACTGCTTCTTGGTGGACTCAGGCACAACAGTCAACATAATGGGCAACAAGAATTCCTGTTAATAAATGAGAAACCGTCCCTCACAAAGACATCATCAAGAATCTTCCAGTGGAGAGCCGCCCATCCACTACACTCCATAGGACAATTTCGGCACACGCTGGTACACAATGGTCGCTCAGTCAACACTTTCATCCACGTGATTAGAAGCTCCACCAAAGGTCACTGCCTGTTGCCAGTTAGGACTAATATATATCCACTATCAAAACTGAAGTCTTTCAATCTACTAAGACACCGACAGAAACAGTATATGCAGTGTCCCACAAGTATGCTGGGGACCACCCGATTTTGAAAGAGATCATCCAGTCAAAGTTTCCTGACCTGTGCAAAGGACTCGGAAAACTGAAGCACATGCTGTTCAAATTGCACATCAATGAGACATTGCGACCCATCTCCCAGAACCCCAGTAGAGTAGGATTGCATCTCCAGAAAGCAGTCTCGCAGGAACTAGACCAGCTGCTAAGAAATGGCATCATAGAGCCAGCCACAGGACCCACCCTTGGGGTTTCTCCACTCGTGATCGTCCCTAAGGAGGGTGGACGCATATGACTATGCGTCGATATCAGAATTGCCAATACCACTATTCAACGGGAATGGCATCCTGGCCTGTGTATCGAGGACACGATAGTACAGTTAAACAGGGCAACCACATTTTCGATGTAGTCCATGGATACCACCAGTTGGAACTTCTCCCGGAGTCAAGAGTCATCACCATGTTCTCGACTCATGAAGGCCTGTTCTGATACCAATGCCTGCATTTCGGGATCTCCTCAGTGGCTGAGGTATTTCAGGAGGCCATCAGGCAAGTCACCCGCTCGATCAAATCCACACTGAACTACAGCAACGACATCCTAGTCTTCAGAGCTATATAGGAGGAACACAACACTGCACCACTACTCACCTGCAAGGCACTACAGAGCGTTGGGCTCACACTGAACATAGAAAAATGCAGAGCCAATAAGAAATGGCTCAGGTTTTTTGGGTATGTCTTCTCGGATGAAGGGATGATACCTGACCCAGACAAGATGAATAAGCACCTCGACAAGTGGTGGACGTACAGTAATTCCTCTGAATGGCAGGATACTGCGCTCAATACATCCCGCACGCCTCCTACAGAAAGACATTATGATCCAGTGGACCAATGAAGGCCAAGGTGCATTCAACAACGTCAAGCGAGCGCTGGCCTAAGCTAAACGCCTTGCCTGCTTTGGCCGCCACCTGGCACACAGAGATCATTGTGGACGTCAGCCTGGTTGGACTTGGAGCCATACTTGCCCAGTCCAGTGGAGAAGACAAACATCCTAGACACATAGTGGCGTATGAGAGTAGGGCCCTCTCGTCCATAGAAACAGCATAGTCACAGGCTGAAAAAGAGAGCATTGCAGCTCTGCAAGTCTGGACATGTGAACATTTCCATGACTTCGTCATAGAAAAGAAGTTCACTTTGTTCACTGACCAGCAGGCCCTCCTCTCACTTTTAGGGAATCCCAGGACCAAAATGCCACTGAGGATTGAGAGGTGGAGCATACGCCTGCAAGAATACGACTACTCAATCATCCACAAAACTGGTGGGGGACCAGAACCCTGCAGACTACATTTTACGCCACCCCACGGGGAACCAAATAACATGGAGACATAGAATACCTCAACTATGCCAGGATGAACACATTACCACTGGCACTTCGCTTGAGACAGTTGCTTTGGCGTCAGCAACTGATGCGTCCATGACACTGGCAATAACACTGACACTGACAACAAGTGTGAAGACTATCGCTGACAGTTCGCAAACCACCCAGGGGTATCAGGTAATATCGCCATATATATGGTCGCCGTAAATAATATCGCCGGGAAAATGTCGTGGTGATATTATTTTGGTGACCATATATATGGGGACAGGGGAAAAACTTTTTTTTTAAAAATAATAATAATTGGGGGTTGCAGGGGTGTCCCCCGCATGTTCCATGCAATAATGTCGCCACAAAAAACAGCAATTTTTCAGCAATATTTTTGCATGGCAAGATTTTTGTGGCGACATTATTACATGGAACCCACCCAGGTGCGGGCAGACACAAGATCGATAGGGTGGCCAAAATCACACTGAGTTAGCCATGAAGGACAATTCAATACTACCGAGGGGATGCAAGATGGTCATCCCTCTCGCATTCAGGACACAGGGAGGGCAGATAACACAAAGAAACAGCTGAGGTGCCACGTCTGGTTCCCTTTCATGGACACCGTCATAGAGGAAGGGATCAAGAGCTGCCTGCCTTGCCAATGCACCGCAAGAGAGGAGATGGCCATAACGCTACAAGCCACACAGATTCCGACAGACCACGTGACCGCGTGGCCATTGATTTCTACAGCCTGATGGATACAGAAGACTACATGCTAGCATTCATCGTCGAATACTCAAGATTCCCTATCATCAAAAACGATAGTCATGACGCCTAGCCACAGGTGGCTGCCACATTCAACAAAGTGTTGATTGAATTGGGCATTCCCCACACGATCAAATCCGATAACGGACCACCATTCAGCAGCCACGACTTTGCCACATTTGTGAAACACATGGGATTTCACCAGCGATAGATCACCCCCAGATGGCCACAGGCCAACGGGATGGCAGAGCGATTCATGCCATCCATCAAAAGGACCCTCCAGAGGGCTCACGTTGAAGCCGTGAACCTCCACCAAGCGCTGTCCAGAATGCTCAGAGATTACCGTAATATCCCTCATGAAGTAACTGGCAAAACACCAGCTGAAATAATGATGCGCTACCAGGTACAGACCAGGTTGGTGAGAAACTCGACCAACCCTGAAGAGCCAAACAGAGACATAACTATGTGAGATGCAGAGAGGAAAGAGCACACTAACAAGACACTGACTGTCGACAGAGAGCAGTGCCCAAGGAATTTGCGGTCGGCGAGGATGTCCTAGTACAAAAACCAATGGGCAGAAAAATGGACAGCCACTACTCACCGAGACCCCTTACAGTAGTGGCCCTAAAAGGGACCATAATGACAGCGAAGAACGCACAGCAAGAGGTCACAAGGAATGCCTCGCAGTTCAAACACTTAATCAAATGAGAGGAAGAGGTCACACCAATAGCAGACCCAGAACCAGAATGGCCTGAACCACATGATGTCCTATGGGTGCCCACAGCCAGAGCTAGAGAAAGTGGAAACGAGCAGGAAGAAGGGCGAACCGTTGAGGACCCCGAAGAAAGATGACGCTGCCCCCAGCAGACCATTAAGCGACCCACTTGACTGGTAGAAGAATGTTAAACCAGGACTTTTGAACTTAAGTTCAGGGTTGGTGTTGGTGGGTACTCTGCCTTTAAGCCGAGCGAGGAAAGCAGAGTAGGAAGTGGGAGAAGGAGAAAGGGGCAGAGCCAGGGGAAAACTGCAGTTAATATTTGTATGGTGTATAAAGAGGTAATAAAGGGATGGATCTCCCTAAATTTAGTGTGGAGTCCTTCATTGAACTCAGGCACAACAGGTGCCCCGGGGGATGCCAGTCAGTCTCTGCTGGACCAAGTGTCTGAAGTCTTGGATTTGGTTTGCATGAACATTTTTCCAAAATGAAAAATACAGCAGCAAGATAAAAAAAACCCCAACAAAAATAAATAAATAAAATCACAGTACCAACCGTGGTTCAGGGGAGGCAAGCTTTGGCAGCAGCTGTACTGGTGGTGCAAGCACCCTTTGTAATGTATTTCTTATCTTTGGTGAATGTCACAGACAGCAGTAGCCCAAATTGCAGGCAGATTGTGCTCAATGCTTCTAATATCCTAGAGGTAAAACTGAATAATCATTATTGGGTTGATTGTGGTGATGGTCCCCTTTGATATTCTGACAATAAATGAAAGCCTGGCCAGTGTTTGTCTATGCATTTCAGCAAATTCATGGCTGACAATGAGATGCTGTCTTGCCGAAAAGGACTTCAGGGCAGATTAATACTTAATTACTGACATAGGGTCTCATTACGAGTCCGGCGGTAGCCGTGCTGGAAAAACCGGCAGGCTGCCGCCGGACCGGTAATTCCATTCCGCCTCCATGATTGCCGGAATCAGTGGGGCATTACACCACCGGTGACCCAGTAATTCTGGAGGCGGAATTCTGTTGAGCCCCATAGGACTCCATGGGGATGGGGACCATGGAAACACCGGTTCAGTCTATGACAGAGCCGGTGTTTCCATGTCCGCTTGCAGGCGGGTGGTGTTACTTCCGCCAGGTCAGACCTGGCGGGAGTGACACCTCCCGCCTGCAGGACTCGGAATCAGCTGGTCCGGAAACAATGGTGGCAGCGGATTTACCACCACCGTTGTTTCCAGACCGGCTGACTTGTAATGAGGCCCATAGTGTCTCAAAAGGCTAACATGTATGCAAGCTTAATTGTCATGGAAAGCATGAAAGCATAAAAAAGCATAAGAAAGCATAAGAAAGCATGCCAGTTATGAAAGGATGGGAAGGCACGCATGGCATGGAACCTAGGAAGGTTGTGGCATAAAAGGCATGTAAAGCATAAAGGCATGACATGTATACAGAAAATGGAAGATATAGATAAACAGGTGGCATAAAGGGGCTGTCCACTTAATTATGTTAAGTTCAGTTTGCTTTTATTCAGCAATAAGCCATTAAATCCATTAATAAAAATAATACAAAACAGCAATACATACACAACAGTTACATGTTACATCTACTCTACTGAGATAGGTTCAAGCATTACTTTGTACTAAAAGCACACATGCGTGGGGAGAGTAATTTTGCAACCCCTATGATTAGAATTCTAAATTTGAAATGCTTTTATTATTCATGGGCATCTCATATTTACAACATTCTTGTAATACAATTGATTAATTTTAAAATCATATGCGTATCAATCAAGAAAGTGTGCAGGGGCAGGGAGAGTAACACAAGGGCTTTGTGAATGTTCCAACCCTAAGGGTCCCCATCCTAAAACTCATGAACAATGCACGTGCCTACTGTGGGTTGAGAGTATCAAGGAATTTTTGTCAGCCAAACCCAACTTTACATTGTAAATATGTGTCTCCTAATTTCAGTTCGCTGCAATCTTCTAATATTTTATCCGTTGTAGATTCAACCATGACCCCCTTAATCTTAATAACAGTGCTCCCATTTACAACCGAAGGCTTGCGCCAGTGTGAGGATTCATTCAGGGCCTGCAGTAGTTTTCACATGTTTGATCCAAGGGAGGCGCATGCCTCCAACAAGGGACAACACATGCACCAATACCTCTCGATACGTTTCCAGCCCCTAGGTATAACAAAGTCTCAGCCAATACAATAGTGGCCTATAAGTGACACTTGACTCTATTGGGGGAATATCAGTCTTCAAGCGCACAATTGCATTGGGAGATCATTGCAGTAACATGTGGTCAAATCTGAGGTATTTGCATAGCCCGATATTTCGGTGCCCAACAAGGATGGCGCGACAGCTGGCTTGCTAATACAGCTCCCTTTGAATGTGTATTGAAGAAACTCCTGACTGCCCCATTGTACCTATCAACAGTGATTAAGGCTTTATACAACTGGACCGAACAAACCCCAATCTGGTGAAATCTTACTGCTAGTCGTGAAAAACAATCTACTCAAGTACTTGATCCCCAGCTCTGAAGTCAAACTTGGAGCGTTTAGCTGATCTGGGCAAAAACACCATTGACTGTTTTGTCTGTGTTCAAATCCAGCTTCAGGTCCCCACAGACCTTAAAAAGGATGCTAGTGTAGTTTTCAGCGCCTGCGGCGACATTGCTAGCACTACTGCGTCATCCGCAAATAATTGTACTGGGTATATCTGATGTTCTATCCTCGGCAGGTCCTGTCGGACCTTCAAAAATGCAAGAATAACTTCCTTAATTGAGCGCCAGGGGACCACTCTGGTGGTGATAGTGCACGGTACAAATATCCTTTAACATTAACATTAACATATGTATGCAAAAGAGAAGGGGCACCAACATGCAGCCTTGCCTCCCCCCTTTTTTAACTGCAAATGGATCTGTGACTTCTCCAGCTAAACCGTAACGGATTAGAGCCTTATTTCCTGTATATAAGGATTGGACTGCTGCAAACAAATGATGAGGAATATTACTTTTTATTAAAACTTCCCAGAGTAACTCAACGGGGACCCCATTGAAAGCCGTTCTGTGATCCATAAATACTGCATAAAGTCTAATTTTGAACAGGACTGTATATTTTTTAATTAAAACATACAGCCTGAAGCTTTGGTCTAGTGTGTTCTTGTTCTGTTGAAACCTGGCCTGTATAGTATGAATTATAGCACATGTGTCAACACATTGCTGAACATGCCTAAGGATTACCTGGGCAAAGGTTTTGCCTGGGCTATCTAGTAGTGAAATCGGCCGATAGTTACCCCGCTGGCCCTCCCACATTTTGTATATGGGGGCGATCACTACTGACTGCCATGAGGCTGGAACCGTGCTAGTATTAAGGCATGCATTCAATGATTTGCACAGAACCGGGGCCCATACCATTGGCTCATCCTTAAATAGGTCTATAGGGAGCTGGTCCGGCCCCTGTGCTTTGCTGCCTTTCTCTAAATCAATAGCTTTATGGGCCTCATTCACTCCAATTTCAAAATCATGTTCCTTGATTCTGAGCACTCGCCTGGAAGGTGAGTCCTTCATAGAGGATGGAAAAATTACCGCACAGAGCATCAGGGGTGATGAAGCATAGAAGTGTGACCGCTCCCTTTACCTCGACACCATTAACCCTTTTACAAAATGTGGCATTATCGTGGGTTTCAGAGGCTTCCAAAAAACGTTTCCATTCTGACTTTACTTAGGCTTCTTTCTTCTCTTTTGTGACATTTTTATAATTAGCTCTGCAAATCAGTATATATCATATATCCCCCTTTTTTTAGGCAGAGGGGGGCAAGGAGGAGGATGGGGGCCCCCCATTCTGGAACACACCCTATCAGGGACAGCGCAGACGCCCGAGACAGCGGAGACGTTAGATGCAACACTCAATACTAATCAGCTGCCCATATTCACTCTAGCGAAGGTAGATTTAACCACATGCCAAAGCTCAGTTTTGGCCAAAGGTCTCTCCTTTGTGCCTACTACCGACACTGATTGGTTTGGTCTGGAAACAGAAATACGAGGTTTCTTTCGGAGTTTAAGACTCTGCATGTTCTTCATGGATCACAATGAACAAGAAAGTGACCCAGACACGGGCTTACACCCACAGTCAACATTTACACCATCAGACAACCATATTCCGGAGGATTTATTGACTTTCGAGAGGTGTGTTCTCAAAGACATAAAACAGATGAGGAATAGGAGAAATAGAATACACCCTAATCTGACCATAGTCGAAAGAAAGGCCTTGAAAGATCTATCTGAGAACCAGGATTTGGTAATCAAACCAGCGGACAAGGGGGGCGGCATCGTTTTAATGACCAATGACCAATACATCCACATGGTTATGTCCCTCCTCAATGACGTTGATAGTTACCGCACCCTTAGGAAAGATCTGACGAAAGAAATTAAAATAGAGATTTCTGAAATGGTCAATTTAGCTCTAGAAAGAAACTGGATCACGGACAAGGAAGCCACTTTTTTGACCACATCACAAGACCGTACCCCATGTTTATATGCTCTCCCCAAAATTCATAAAAATTTACTAGATCCACCAGGGAGACCCATTGTCTCGGGATGTGGATCCATTCTGGAACCTATCAGCCATTTCATTGACTTTTTTCTTAAACCATTAAGCATAAAAACGAAATCATATGTTAGGGATACCATGCACACAATTCAAGTCTTTCAGAATCTCCCCTTTGATCCTGAACACCAATTCTTTGTGACCATGGATATCAAATCGTTATATACGTCTATACCACAAGAGGCAGCTATAGACTGTATCTATGAACATCTGACCAGGGAGAATGGTCAAATACAGGTCCCACCGGAGTCCATTATCGAATTGGCCACTTTGGCGCTTGGTTAAAACTTTTTCTCATTCGATAAATCAGTTCTACACACAAATAAAAGGGACAGCAATGGGTGGTTGTTCTGCATAATTTATGCTTAGTTCAAAATGACGCAGACGCAATGCATTCTGGGAGCGCTCGCAGCCATGTTGGATATTTACTTCACTCCGCAGTGAAAGGCTGCACACATTTTGCTGAAGTGTTAGATTCACAGTGCTGAGACAAACATGCTTTTTCAAACTTGGTATGCAGTCAAGGCCATTTCTGCTGAGAAAAGCTAACGTTGTTATGACTTGCTACTGTTCTCCGTGGAGCATGTTTTTAGAGCAGGGAGGCCCTGCATTCCTTGGGGGGAGCTCTCGATTTACCCAGCTGGCAACCGACGGCTGTCCCTCAACTGCGCAGGTGCAATTCCAGAAGGTTCGAGAATTAACTCCTTTTTTTGGAGTGCCTATATAGGAGGAAACCTGGAGGGGTCAGGTGAGACTTCAGCCAAAGAAGGACGCTCCGTCTGGCCTTCCTGTGAGCTTTAGCATTCTCTTCCTGGCTGTCCCCCCGGAGTCTTCCAGCCGCTTCTGGACGAGATCAGGACAAAACCTACGCTCACAGTGATGTATTTCTTTTGATTTCCTTACTTATGGCCATGTTAGTTTTATGAGTTATTTCTATGTACTTATAATCTTTGAATAAATAAGCTGTAAAGAGCTGATTATCTTCTAAAGGGTGCGTGGCTGTCAGTTATTGTATCTTTCTGTTTTTGGGTTGAGGTATTTTCTCTATAATTGCATTGGTGATTTATGGTAGTTCCGTGCACTTTTCAGAGGAGAGCAATACAGCGCTACCTTTGCCCCGAGCCTGGCAATCCTCTTTATGGCATCCTTTGAGGATCAGTTTGTATATAGTCAAACCAATCAATGGAGCTCGAAAATCGATCATTGGCATTGATACATCGATGACATTATTTTCATTTGGACTGGTGATGAGACATCTCTTAAAGACTTTTGGGAATGGCTCAACACATGTAACAATAATATCCAATTCACGCTGGAACACACCAATGCCCTAATACATTTCTTGGATTTACAAATTTTGTGTCAAGGGGACAAACTCACTTGCAACCTGTTTAGGAAAGCTACTGATCGGAATACCCTCCCGCACTACCAAAGCAATCACTCACAACATATTAAACAGAATCTCCCGTATGGCCAGTTTCTACGGCTGCGCAGGAATTGCTCCTCCCTAGAAGATTTTTATGATAATGCAAGTGCCCTGGAAACAAGACTACGGGCAAGAGGCTATCCCAAGAGATTGGTAAAGAACGCAAGTAAAAGAGCCAGGTTCACCAACCGTGATCTACTCTTAATACCACAGGCTAACACCATCCATCCCAGAGAAGAGAGAGTTACTTGTGTGATCAAACATGGCCCTAATTCCTTTGACCTCAAGAGAGTGATTCGCCAACACTTGCCAATAGTGAGACTACATCTCCCGGATGAACCCGTACCAAGGTTTGCCTTTAAGAGAGCAAAGAATATTAAGGATCATCTGGTACACTCAGCATTCAGTCGAGACACACCTCACACAGGGCTTTGGAATTTACGGAAGGTCACGGGCCACTATCCATGTGGTTCGTGCTCTGTATGTAAATTCACAAAGAAGGTCCAAACATTTGAGATTGGCAATACACGATGGACTCTCAAACATCAATCGAACTGGAAGAGTAACCAAGTGTTTTATTGCATTGAGTGTCCATGCAGCCTCTGCTATGTAGGCCAAACAATGCGCAATGTTGGGACCCGAATTTCAGAACATCGGTCCAGAATCTGATGCAAAAATGCCACAGCCCCCTTGGTAACACACTTCCTGAACCAACATCACACACCGGATGATATACTTTGGTGGGTTCTGGATAAAATCCAAATGGGCCCCAACATACAGAACAGATTACGGAAATACAATATGGAAAAGAGATGGATCCACAGACTAGATTCCTTTGAAAATGGTCTGAATGAACAATTCTCCCTTGGGTAACAGACACATGGCGCACATCTGCCCAACATGTGACTCATTCACATATAGCCCTTACCGCCAAGGGCATCCGGTTGCCGGTGTTTACGCCCTCTGCACCACCTGCACTGATGCCACAGAGCATCTACGGTGCCCCTATGAGGTCACCTTTTTAGTGGCCCAACGTGCACTCTGCACATAATAACTTGGACCTCCATTATTGGGTACCTCCCGTGGGCACACACTGCTATCTTGAGACATTCGGCGGGTGTTCGTTCTTGGAATCTGCCGATCTCCCCCTTAGATACCAAGACATGGCCCCATGTTCCACTGTGACAGCCAGGGGTCCCACTCGGGCTCATGCCTTAGGCCACCGCCATTCCGAGGACAGTGCTCCTCCTTTGCCCCCTCATTAGCACTCTCACCCTCCACAGCACTGCATCGATGGCCAGTTTTAGGACTTTCCTACGGGCACAGACTGGTGCCCTGGCCCCCACTAGAGGCACAGCCGTGTCTCAGGGTTGCTCGTTTTGCCGGAATGCAATATATCTCGCTCCATCCGCAGCAGCACACGCCAGCACTCTTTATTATTTCTCTATACAGAAGGGTTGAGATTGCGCCGCCCACACTACTGCCGCTTGCAGTTTTGCATCTATTGCTCTGCACGTTGCCGGCAAGTCTTTACCTTGTTACCACGGCAACCCTCCGTGCACCTCCATATATGTAGGGACACCACGACTTGATGACACCGGGCCTCCCTGGCTCCGCATGCATCCCTGCCTACGCCTACCAATCGCTTGTCACAACGTCATCCACACGTGACCTCATCACTGCAGCAACCCCTTTATTTACTTCTGCCTACCAGAATATGCCATATCTCTGTGGCTTCACGTCTTTCCAGCCAGAGACCTTTTTGGAACTTGGAGGTATGCTCTCTGCATACAGCATTTTGACAGGTTCAGGCGTGTCTATGTCTCGTAGAGAGCCGCCCCAGAGCACGGGTCTTCAGACACTTGGTTTCTGGACTCCGCTCTGACATCTGTTGCCCTCTCACAGTTACTTTCGCTATCATATGGCTTAAGAGCACAGACATATATATTTTGCATCCGGCAGGTCTGGACACATGAACATAGAGATTATACATTTATCCCTATGCCGGGGACAGGGGCAGACTGCGGGCTACCATTTTACAACAAATTTTTTGTGTCAACCCTCCCACTTAGGTGCATCACACTGAGAGCATCCTGAGCCCGCCATCACAATTGGTCCCGCTTGAGACGCTGCACGAAACACAGCAGGCGACCATTGTGAAACAACTTCTCTCCTGCTACACAGGTACTATGGAACTTTATATTTACCAAATATGGGTCCTATCCAGAATTTCACTCCATAGGCCATTTATACCAATATTTTTCATTTTTAGGCACTTTATACTGTGTGCAGTTGCTGGCCATGAATGACGACTCCACATTTCAGCGCAAACAGACACTAATCGCAATGTGAGCATTCCATCCTGCATCATATGCTGACACTTGGATATTTTTTAAGGTGAGATACCACTCGCCCTTTTGTCCCTGCAGACCCAATTGTTTCAAATAATCAATGTGGTAACTACCCATATGTGACAAACTGATAAAGGGCTCAACCTGGAAACTTTACGGTCGTGCCAGAAAAGGGCTCATACAGCTAGGAATTGTTTTTCCGTTAGGTGGTATTCATTCCATGCTGTTAGAATATCACCTCTCAGGGAAATCAACATATAGCTTTTTAGTTGTCCCAATTAAGAAAATACAAATAGAGAAATTTTGTATATATATCTTTGAACTTGTACATTTTTATATCCCTCACACAGGTTAGCCCGCTTCCAGGCAAGCAGTGATCTACATCCGCTTTCCACACCCTCTCATTAGTCTTTTCTTTTTTCTCTTTCTCTATTTTCTCTCCACAATCACAGGGTCCTGTTTATTACTGCCCTGATGCAGGCGGATCTTCCTGACCAAGGACTTGAACTCATATGTTGATACTGCCGAAACGTATGGTGATGAGAGGGGACTGAAGATCCTTGTACTAGACCTTAATATAAGTGTGGGCCACTAGCGATAACGGGTCCAAACAACTGAAGGATTTTCCCTCTTTGGCCCCCCCTCCTGCGTTGGCAGACCCAATTTCAGTTCAAGAATTATCTTGACTCTGGAATATCAAAGAGGACTGATTTTTCTCTCCATCTTAAACCTTTTTCATTTGAATTTACGACGACGGTTGGGTTTAAGAAACTTCCTGTTTAATTAGGAATTGAACAGACTGCATAGACATAAGCTTTGCGCTATGCACATTTTTCTGTTAATAACGGCCAACTGTAGCCGATGATGCTTATCTTTTTCAAGTAACATGTATGATTATGTTTTTTCTTTCTTCTCTCTCTTATGAATGACTTATTTTCTTGACTCACTTTTTCTGTTCAATGTATATATTCGTACTTATACGTTTTGTATATGTTAAAGTGCCCCGTGAGTTTGGACTTATATTTATTGCACATATTTGTTTTGCTTGACTATCACATTGTATGATTTTTTGTATTGCATTGTTTTGAAAATAAGATATGACATCATTTGTACACCTCAATGGTTGACATTGTGTTGTTCTTCATATGAGGGGATATGAATTCAATTCAATTGGATTGCACTAGGACACTTGATTTGAATGACCTGACCTAGTGACCTACCTTTCCATGTCCCCCTCTTTCTGCAAATCAGTAGGAAGCCTGTCTTTCGAAGGGCCAGAGGAAATGCAATCAGCTAATAGTTGTTTTGCTAGCCAACAGTCCTGGTCCTACCGCTTTGCCTTAGATAAATTATGGTTCTTAATAACTCTTCTATGGCAGGTGACACAAGAGGGTATACTATTAACCACACCATCCATTTCTTGTAGCACTTGTAGGTCAGGAGTCCCAGCATAACATATTTTCTCAATGTGTTTAAGGGGCAACCCAAGAATCCTGGGTTTCACATGTTGTTCTACTTATTTAGCCCACTTAACAGATTTCCTGGTGTGCCCCAGTATGGTTATTGGCAGTGTACTACCACTGGCCTTGCTCAGTACTGTTGCATTTGATCCAGCACCTAAGATTGATTGCTAATGGTCTATGGTCACTTAATCATGGCCATCTTTTCTGGCAGCATACTAACTTCTAAGAGGGCTTTCACATGCTGACTATTTGTAATAGATCAGTCGGAAGCAGTTATGCCGGATTCAGCATTGTGCATCTGGTCAAGGAAATGCTGGAAGAATTTAAAAGTAGTATTTTGAATTTACTGGCATGGGAGACAGACATATGTTGAGTCTTGATTTTGGATTTCAGCATTAAATAGACTACTAAATGGGGGACGGCAACCTCCTGGAGAAATGAAAAATAATATGCTTGTGCTGGTGTAGTGGAAGTGCAACAGCAGCAACTGACCACAAGCAATGTGGGATTCCTGTAGCTACCAGATGTAGCTATTTACTGTTATAAATCTATAGATTTATGATGAAGCCCATGTTTTTGTTCATGTTAAAACAGATACAGCAAACACGTTTTTCTCATGGCAGTACATGATGAACCCCTTATTATGGTCAGACAAACCCATGGCTGTAGCCTAAACCAAACTTTTCTTTATACTTGCAAATGTCTCTTCAGCCTCCGGAGTTTATTGTAATGGCTCTACAATGTTGGCTCGAGTATAGTGTTGTTAAGGTTTAACAATCGCTGCATAACCTAAAATCCATTGTCGGCAGTACCCTACCAAGCCCAAAAATGCTCTCATCGAGTAGGTCAGGTTTTGGGATTTTATACCCGAGAATGTATCCCATTGCCATACCCCAATAAATGTACCCTTTATCTACGCAATCATAGCTTCTGATCGGAGGCTCCATGGCCCTTTCGATAGTACAGTTAACAGCACTTGGGTACCTTGATTACCTTGATTACATGCTTCATAGGAAGCGATTACTAAATCATCAACATACTGGACTAACACTCACTGTCCAGGGAACTGTCATCTAACTCTTTCTTTAACTGCCGAGAAAATATGGTAGGCGGTGCAATGTACCTTTGGGACAACCTAGTGCAGGTGTACTGCCCTTTGTGAAACTGTTAACAGATACTGACTGTCCTCATGCATGGGAATAGTAAAGAATGCTGAACATAAGTCTACTACAGTAAGACAGAATGATAGTAGGGTTTGGCACAATCAGAAATGAAGGGACTACCAGTTTATAAATGGGTCTCAGATCTTGAACGACATGATACTTACTCTTTCCTAGTTTTTTGACAGGCAATATCAGAGTGATACAAGGGGTGGTAGTAGTAGGGACAGTTATCCTTTTTTCAGGAATAACTCAGTGACAGGGTTAATGCTTCTAGTTTCAGACAGCATTCGGGAATACACGTGGAATACAAGGGTACTGTCCTAAAAGGGTTCATCTTAAGTTGTTATAAAATTGAAAAGTTCTTTCAGATCAACTGCCTACTCTTACTCTTCTGGCAACTGTTCTTTGGAAATCTGAAGCGTAACTAAAACCGCCTTGGCATCCTTGTTGGGAACAATCAATACCACCCTGCCCAGGATGCAATATATAGTGCATCAAAGGTTACACAGTAAATCCCTACCCAGCGGGTTAGCAGGAGCTGAGGAAGTGAGGAGGAAGGCATTTGTATCAGTTACAGGGGACAACGTGATTGTGAGCCTATCTGTGATGTAGTGTAATTCCGTGATGCTAGATATTGCTAATACCCTCACTGTATCTGTAGACAACATATGTCAGGAAAACGGTTCACCTGTAATGCCGATTTACTAGCTCCTCTATCTAGTAAATATGGCATAGATGTTCCTTCTCCCTCACATTGTACACGTTACTTCCTGGTCTACTGGTACATTAGCCGCTATGGGGACTTCCCCTCTCAATTTTAGTCAAAAAAGGTCTTCATCAACTTGAGGGATCAAAGGCGGACCAACAGGGGACCAGGGATGTAGGCAGATGCACTAAGGTTTGGAAAGGTGAGGGAAGTGTTCACATTTGTGTGGGAAAGGGGCCCGGCTCCTCTACAAGATTTGTCAGAGCAGAGTTCTGTTCTTGAACAATTTGGAAAAGGGGTTGCGGAGGCCTGTTGGGGCACTTGTTCTTCCAGTGACCAACCTGCTTTCAGTAGTTACACTCTAATTGGTCTATCTGACTTCTGAGCAGGTGCTGATACCCATGCTGTCGTCGTAAATCCTGCTGTCCCTGTTGTCGAGCTTGCCCAGGATACAGTGCTCCACATCCTATGGTCCGACACCCTCCCTCCAAATCCTCCCCTAAAACTCCTCCCCTTTCACTGGTCTCCTGCACCTGTCCCAGGACGTTCTGTAGTTTGTATTTTATATTGTATTTTATTTTTATTTATATAGCACCTGACGCCTAGAGAACAGGTTCATGGTACAATAGTGAGAGTAAATAAAAAATGAAAAATAAAACAACAAGGCAAAGTCTGACAGACAGAAGATGGTCCTAGAGTCAGGATTTAAAAAGAGGCAGAGAGAAGAGAGATCATAAAGACAACAGAAAAGAATTCCAATGTTTTGGAGCTAATGGTGAGAACGAATGGAAGTAGGAAGAAGCACAGAGAGGATGTGGACAGCTAGAAGAAAGAGAGCTTGAGAACGAAGGGAACGAGACGGGGTGTAGAATGAGAAAGATAAGAGGGATAAGGAGGGGCAAGGCTATGTAGACATTTACACACTATACACCAGAAGTTGAAGACTAGATGGGCCTCGAAGGAGAGCCAGCGAGGAGACTGCAACGATGCAGAGATAGTCACAATGGGAGAGAGTACAGAGGACACGTGTAGAAGCACGACAGAGTGAAGAGGGGCAAGCTGATGGACAGAAAGACAAAGAAGAAGACTAGAACAATGGAACAAACGTGAGAACACTAGAGAAACATTAGAAGCTTAGTAGCATCAACAGTAAGAAAGTGATGGCCCTTGCAGATGTTATAAAGCTAGAAGTGGCAAGATCGAGAGATGGAGACAATATGCGAGGATAAAGAGAGAGATGGGAGAAGAGAAGGAGGGGAAACATGGACAAGGGGTAATGGGAGGAGGAATGATGGAAGCAGGACAAAAAAAAGAGAACCTCATTGTAAGGTTGCAAGGACATAAGTGTATTCTCAATAATCTCTTGCGCCTCTATAACTCCCATAACGGCTTATTTTGCCACCTGTTTCACACATTCTTTTGATGCTTGAGTGTTGCGTGAACATTACTATAAGTTTGACCAAGTAGTCAGGAAGTGATTCCCCTTTGTTCTGCTTACAGTTGCCTGTCTCTGCCCAGTCCGTTTTTCTAGGGCAGTTCCTTATGAAATGACCTCATTCAAAAGCTCTCCAGACAAAAAGACCCATTCAGATTCACCACATTTCTTTAGATCATAAAATTAGAATGGAGCTCATCCATCATTGTTAGGCAGTTTGGCACACCAAGCAACAACTGAACTCAAAAGGTACACTTGGGGCAGTGCTCCTTTTACTAGCTGACACACCAGACAAAGCCCATGATGTACACTTAGACACACCTGGGCTAAAACACTCCATACACGGGACAGCCCTGGCCCAGACTCAGATACAAACCTAGCAAACTATACCATATACTCTGAGACACATACGGAACTGCACTATGTACTGGGAGACACACCGGAGTCTTGCGGACAGAGACCAAATCAGAAAATCAGAGAGTCCAGACTGTGGTCACAGTGCGACTTTGAGGTACTCAAGGATGACACACTGACCCACAGAGAAAGACATTAAGGAAACCTACTTCTCTGCTTCCTGGGATGAAAAAGGGTTTCCTGGAGAAAAGTGGTAGGTGAACGACTCCGAATTTCTATAACAGGAGGCACTAGAATGGGTGTAAGGTGAATGACTCAAAATTATCACTATTTAAGCACTACAATGGATGTTAGGTGAACAGATCTGAATTACCATTACATAATTACTAGAATGGGTGTAAGGTGCATGACTGAATTACAGCTACAGAAGTACTAAGCTGGGTTTACAGTGAATGAGCACCTGTGGGTGCTGTGGACTCTGCTCACTATCCCTTAACAGCCACTGCGCACACTCGGGCAAAGTTCAGCAGAGCCCAGGTGGGCTTGGCAGCTTGTGTGCGCATCCGTTTGCAATGGTGAATTCCATTATGGCGGACGCATCGAGATGAAGTCTCGCTGAGAATAACATAAGTGAAAAGGGCTGGGGTCTGGTTGGGGGTGGGTGATCAGTGTTTTTCATAATTGCTTTAGGAAGTGTCGGGGTGGTTATCCCGGGGTCGGCTGAGCCGTCCGCAGACCTCCGGGTTGGGAGGCCCCAACTCCTCCCGTGCTTCCCAAAAATGAGTATGAGACACACACAAGGAACAAGGCGGTTCTGCTGTTTATTAAAACAATGGCAGGGATGGGTCTAGGATCGTACGCGTCCGTCCAGACTCTCAAAATTCGTGGGGCTCGCAGGCCCTTTTTACTGCAGTATGACGCGCTACTTGCGTCACCTGGGAAAGTTAACGAAAAAACCTATTGCCACTCCAAATTGGTTCCTCGAGTGGTAGGGGTAGTATAGTATACATATAGAGAGCAATATTAGTGGTTAAGGATGAGTCAGGTGGTATACTTGGGTTGTCCCTTCTATTAGATACTTGAAAATTGTTACACGAAGACCTCTAATGATTGGCTAATGTTAGTGGCGTTAGTGAGGAGTGCCCTCATGTTCCGATTGGTCCTCCTGCGAGCCCCCCAGTCTGGGACCATCGTCGTTCCCAGCTCGCGGTGTACCTGTCACTAGCAACAATGTGTAACTATGTGTTTGTGCAGACAATGTGCGGGTTTGCTCATAGGCCTGAGAGCAGGCCATTCCCATCGCCGTAGGTGTCCATCTTGTCATTTCACTGTTGCAACCTGTATCCCAGACATGCGACCCAGGCGACTTTTTCCTCGTGGGTCTGGCACCTTGTCAGGTGGCTTGGTCACGTGTGGAGAGACCGTAGCTGGGGCGGAATTCTGAACATTTAAAGTTGTATTTTGCTTCTGTGTGCTTGGCTTTGCTTACAGGTGTGACCTTGGCGCTGGTTGGTAGCATACGAGTTGCAACATCGCGCCCTTGGCTATGAGCTCTCGCTGGGCTCGTTCTGTGTGATCAGCACTTGTACTCTCGCTCATACAGTGTTCATGGCAGTTCTTGCTTGCGGCCTACTTGGGCCTGGTTCATGGGTGGGGATGTGTAATGCACGGCACCTGTGTTGCGGTTTGACATGGCTTCATAAGCAATATTACGTCTTCTTCATATTCTCATCACGATGCGAGGGGTGGGAGAAGCGTCAGCAAGCGTATACGCGAGGGCTTTATGCGTCTTGCGTTTCTGCATTACTAAAAAGGGGCCTATGTGAAAAATAATAAAGATGCGCGTCAGTCCGTGTATCCGTCACCTACGTCATAGCACTGAATATATTCTTTGTGTAGGCTGGTGCGTGAGTGACCAGTGTGCATGGTGGCACATGTGTTCTTGGCAGTTGGCTAGGTCGTTATGGCATCTCTAACGATGTGGGTGCTAGTTGTTAAGGTCTTAGTCGATTTCATCCATGCCGCAGGTGTCGGCTTGAGTAGGCCAGGCTGGTGGGCATATCCTTATGTTCTTGAACCAGGGTATTTTGTCATCTGGTAGATAGACAAACTCATCTCGTGGTGGATGTCTGGGCCGCGATCCTCTAGGCCATGGTCGTGAGGAGATTGGGGGGAGTTTTTCTCCCATTCTCCCACTTCAAAAGACTGATTTAGCTCTTTTATACGGTCTTCCTAAAGTGATCATGATTCAGGGCGGCAAACTAAAATCACTTTTTTCCCTTAGTACCTTCTAAGGAAGATCACTGCAATTACCATGCTCAAATCTGTCCCTATCTTGGCTGAGGGAGTTTCCCATACTGGGATCCGTTGCTGGCCAGTTAGTATGCTGTGTGAGCATCTGCCTCACCTCTTGCGGTATCACTACTCCCATGAACTGATTCATACCAGCCCAAGCAGGATCATGGCACTGTATGACAGTGAACATTTCTTCAATGAATTGTTGCCATTTGTATCTAATACTGGGGAGTTCTTTGGCCAGGCTTTGTAAATTGCTAGGTGACCAGGGAACAAGGGCAGTAAGCAGACAGAACATGTTCCTCTCCTCTGCCGGGCCTTCTGTCATCTGTCTGAGTAGAACCTGATGGATCATAGTATTCCTCCCAAATTGTGTACCACCTCTACTGGTCACCAATGGAGTGGGAGAGGGAGGTGCATCTGGCATATGCAGAGCACCTGGAATACCCAAAGCACTAGGTCCGGGATGAACCAGTGCAGGTAGCATTTAGAATTAAGGTGGTACCATAACAGGTGGCGGGACAGCCCCCGCGCATGCACACCCTGTCCTTCCGGTTGCTCTGTCTGTACCAAAGGGCACATTCCAGAAAAGAAATGAATGCAGTCTCATTATCTTTCTCATCCTGTCCTGCATCAGAGTTTTCATCTACTATTTGGAGGCATGGCAGCTCAGACAGCCCTGACCTTCCCCTATTCCACAGGCACCTGATGTAGCCCGTAATCTGTCATTTGTATCTGTCAGTCCCCTTATCTTGGACTCATTCTGCCAGAATGTCGCTTCCTTAAACCACATAAAGTATGTCCCCCACTGATTACGTCTTACCTTTCCATTTTTCTTCTCCAATGTCCATTTTAATGCCCCAATTAATCCAAATTGAATGTTGCTTCTATTGGAAACTGAGTACGCCTGTTCCCTGTGTTAGCAGGTCTCACACCTAATAAAATTGCACATGACGCTGTTAAAGTTGCTGCACATGAGATGCGCAGGGGTGCCCTTGAAAGGGATCTCCACCTGCTTTGACTGCTCTTTTCCCATTCCTGTACCTCATTTTAGTAACAATCATCCCTGTACCACTCACTCTGACTCCACTCCTTTGACTCCTTGGGAAGGGAGGGGGTTTTGCAAAGACTCCTCTGAGTGGTTCCGCAAGGACTGAAGAGACTGTAGGGCACATACATCATATTCACGCACCTATCCATATTTAGGTTTCAGGCCAGTTAATTCCTTCCTACTCCTTTTCCCTGTTTTAATACCCCTTTGGTTTACTGGTCTACAATCAGAATACTGCTATGTAGCCCCCAATCAGACCAAAACCAGGATACAATAAAGCCAGAACCAGAATATGCCAGAAAGCACGCTGGCTCTGCACACACCAGCACGAGCTAAGTTCCCACTACCAGTATTCTGCTAGGTCTATCTCACACAATTGCCAATGACCTCCAAACAATTGAGGAAGATTTAGACTAGGCCTTTCCGGCACACTTTTCTAACCTGCCGATTTACACAAAAGATGTAAGTATTTAGTCCCTCCTCTCTATCAGTGTAAAATAATGATGTGTGACACTAGCACTTCTGGTTCAACGGGGGATGCTTCCAGATATTGCTGGTCTTGCCCCCTCAGCCGAGGGGCCTAGGGCTTCCACCCCCTGACGAGTTCCTGGCTCGAGGAATAGTTTTTAGTTCAATCCAGGCTGTGCTGCGTGTTCCATTGCCTCAGTCCATGGCCGTGCCCTAGGCCCCTCGAATGGCAAAAGGGCCCAGAATCAGCAGCTTCGGCGGCCATGCACCGTCCAATCCATATCTGGCATGAATTGTGCACAGCCGACAGGGAAAAAGGCCTCCCAACAAAAGTCTGCAAAAAAGAGAAGCTAAATAAGAACACGAAGGACGGGGCATAGACTACTATCAAAAGGGGAGGAGAGCGAAATCGTCATTTGGGAAGAAAGTCCTGAAAAGGAAAACACCTACACCCAGACAAGAGCAGTCCCGTTTGTTTTTTTTAACTTGTTTAATTGGTCGGTGCATTGCATGGAGGGCATGGAAAGCATAAATGGACGGAAGGCCTAAAAGGAATAATACCAGGTCAAAATGGCGTGGAAGGCAATCAAAAGTACTTTAACGCATAGAAGGCAAAACACATCCCAAAAAAGGCATACTCCATAGCTGGGACATCTGCTTTTCATCCTACCTGCAATCTTGCTGCCTGCTGCCGGCGGAATACTTTCTCCTGTGCACAAGAACTCGCGCTCGCTTCCTGGAGGAGGCGCCCGCGCTCACGTGTCAAGTCACGTGACCCTTGCCGGTACTTAGAGGAGCACAGCCCACCCTTGCTGCGTTAAACCCGACGGAGTAAAGGGCGCCGGCTGTTGTGTGGCTGTTTGGTAGATGGTAGTAAGGAAGCAGTCCACGGAAGCTAAGAGGTAAGGAGGCATGGACTTGCAAACGGACCCCTTACTTCCTAGGCCTGAAATTGTTATGGATAACTCTGAACTTTCCACCGTTTATCCCCAAGTAAAAAGCCTATCTGGTAGGGTACTGAGGGGCAAATTTCTATGCCCTGAGAAGCAGAAAGAATCGCGAAAAATTGACACAGCAAGGAAAAACCGTGGAATTAACGCAAACTCTGGCACCATGCCAGTGAAAAAAGCGCTACCTTCAGGAGCCTCAGTGTCCCCCATCCAAACAAACTTTAGCCCCCTTGAAAACCCTCTTGAAAAAGCGTCCGGTAAGGTCGTAAGCCCTTTGACCGCTCAGAAAACATCAAATGACATTTCCCACGGCACTTTGGAGAATGCGATGAGTGAAAGCTCGGAGGAGGATTCTATTAATGTTTCCTGTGAAACATTGCATCTGGCATCGTTACCTCCCCAATCCGAGCCTTCTGTTTCCAACTTACACAGTTTGCCCCCCCCCCCCTCGCCCCTGATTATACCTGGAGGCCAGGCTGCAGTGGACCAGCGAGGGGTGGCACTTCATGCTGAAACAGACCCAAGGTTGGATGTTGGGAGACCGCCGCTCAGTACGAGCCCGCCGCCGTCGTCCGTTGGCGCCCTGCAGGCCTCCGCCGCAGCGAGTGAGAGTGAGCTGTTGCTGGTGGCTCCCACGTCCCTCTAGCCCCATTGGTGAGGGTGATGGGGCCACCCGCTACTTTTGCCGAGGTTTCAGATATCCAAGACCACCAAGTCCTTTCACAGGCGGAAGCTGCCGTTTCCAAACATCAGCCTGTGTTAGACTCAGCCGACGCCACCGCGGAGCTTCTCTCTGCCGCCACCTCGTGGCAAAGCCAAGACTCGCAGCAACAGGCTCCTTTGCCTGTTATTGAGAATGGGTTCATGGGTGCAACCCCAAAACGACCAACTCAGGGAAACAGACAAAATGCTGTAACTGGCGAGCTCATTGCCCAGAAAAGAGAAATTGCAATGCCGCTATTAAAAAAAGAGCATCATTAAGAAAGAGTGGAAAGGAACTGGGGGAACACTTAGAGCATAGCTCCCAGCAACTAAAAAGGGCTACAATTCAGAAACAAAAGAAATATGACCTAGTCAAATCTACCTTTCAAAATCTTCCGACACCACACACGCTCAAAGAATTCTTTTTTAAACAGACAAAGAGGACACCAGAAACAGACATCGAACTTTCCGATGCAGAAACGCTCGATATCCCGCTGGAATTACCTCCAGTGGTGCTACAAAGAGAAAAAAATAGCGGATTCCACTCATAGTGCAGTTGAGGCCCAGTGTGGCTGTTCAACCACCCCACTATCCAGCAGCCGAGATAACAGGGATGTGCAAGGAAATAGGATCAATCCCTGTCGAACGGGAGTACAAACAGAGACAATAAGTCTGCTCGATGAAGATGTCCCCTCACATCATTTGGAGAGAGCCGGACAGGGGGAAAATTTACTAATACCATCAACTATTTCCCCTCAAATGAAAGTAAATGACCAAAGAAAGACTGTCACCAATACCAGCCCAACCGGACTTGAGGAATAAGTCCCTTTCTAAAATCGTTCCACTTGTGCTGGTTACGCATGGACAAAAGACATTTCTATCTGACCCTCCATCTGGAAGACAGTCTTCATATAATGACTTTCTAAAAGACACCTCAACACCAGTCAGAAATAGAAGACCAAGTGACATGGTGGGCCATCTTCCCAAAGAAACGCCAACAAAAAAGCCAGACTTAGTTACAATCATGTCTGCCATAACAGTGGGGCTGGCACCTTTTGTAAAATTGTATGAATCAATTAACGATGCTATGAAGGATTCTTTAACTCTTGTTTCGAACCTGAACACAAAAGTAACATTTTTGGAAGGTTTCATTACTGCCCAAAATCAACAAAACGTGGAGAAAGAAAAACAATGGGAGTCAAAGCTTACCCGGCTTGAATCTTTAATCACCATACTAAGCACTCCAAGAAATCTTGGGGAAAACAGGCAAAACCCCGAGTCAGAACATCTTCTGTCCTTAAACAAAAAGGATCTACAAACAAAAGGTGCAAAGGTAAACCAAGCCGTTAGAAATCAGTGCCCAAACTCTACGCTTCAAAACGGGAAGAAAAGCAAAGAACACCCAAAAACGCCATCAATGTTTAAAACTCCTAAAGCAATTGCTTCGACTCAGGAAAAGATTGCAATTATCCACGCGCCACCTCAAGCCCTAGTAGGCAGCAATTCAGAAATGGAACAAACTATAATCGAACTTGACAATTCCAAACAAAACGAGCAAGGCTCAATGGGGAATTCGTCACTTCTTGACTTGACGGTCCATCTGAACGAAGAGGAAACGAACTTGGAGTTAAATGTAAATGATGGAGAAGAACCACAAATTGTGAGTAAATCCTTGCCTTCAAACACAAATAAAACAAAAGTTACAATGTGTAAAGAGAGCGAAAAACTACCAGCGCACCCATCTGCCAAAAAATGGGATGTGCGGCCAAAACAACACGAAAAAATACCTGAAAAGACGAAAACTGTAAATACTACAAAGATGTCGGGGGAGACCAGGCGTCAGTGCGATTCTAAAGCAACATTTACCAGAGTCTATAAAATGCAACAACTCGCAGCTGGGAAAAATTTCCTCGTCTTGAACAGAAAGACGGTCCTGAAAATCTTAACCAGCATACCGGCATTGAAATCTTTAAAATCATCAGATCTTGTATTGGTGGAGCCTTACCATAAAGACGGGATGGCCAAAACCTACCTTCACGTGAACAATCCTGTGGACCTGGACAGTGGAGAAGATGTGATTGCCGCCTTAATTCAATTAGGCTTCTCGATAGAGGAAGTTCCTGTGTCTGAAGGTGCGGGAAAGGCTGTTCCTCTGCGAAGCAATGTGACGGTGGACCTTTCAGAACGCCACCTGAACACTACAGATCTGCCAGTGGGCAGTAGAAGAGTCGCTTTCAGAGAGAAACCTGAACTTAGCAGAGGGAGATTCAGATCGAGATTACACTTGTCGAACACCAATACAAATCATCGAGAATTCCAACATGAAGGTAACTGGAGCTTAAACCCCAGACGAGGGAAAAACTACAGGCACTCAGAGTCCACTGATGAAACTGCTGAGTGGGCCCACAATAAAAAGCGTGAACTGTCGGGGCCCTGGAGATGGTTAAAAAAGGTTCTGAACCCAAACCAGCAAGATTAACAACTAAAAGATTCAGCGACGCCTACGGGACCTCTAACATTGGAATGTTCACGACGGATAAGGAGTATCATGTGTTCTTGGAATACGAGGGGCGAGGGGTCACGATCACCTTACCAAGCCAGACGCTTTTGACTTGAGTGACTTCGATATTATCTGCCTCCAGGAGACGTGGCTCATGGAACCACCAGTACTAGATGGATATGACATACACATCTCGTCAGCAGTTAAAGGTTTGTTTGGAAGACCGTCATCAGGCCTCCTAACGGCAATTAAAATTGGATCGGGCATTTCTAGCAAAAAGAAAGTGGCCGAATCATATGGCATGTTAGCTCTACTAGTTGAGTGGTTCCATATAGAATCTATATCAAGAAGCAATATGAAATCTAACCTCGGAATCATCAATGTCTACTGGAACCCGCAGAGAACAAGTAACATGGAATTTCTTGATAACATCGCGGAAACCATACATAAATTCCTTCTTGAAGAGAAAACTGACTACATCATAATCTGTGGCGACCTTAATGCAAGAGTTGACCAAACTGCTGCAGCACCGAATCTCTGCCCCTAGGCTCTGAAAGATGTGCTTTGGACTGATTTCATGGACGCGAGAACATTTTACAATGTTGCACCAGCCAGAGGCCATTTACCCCGAATTCCAACTTGGGAACGTGCCAAAACATCTGCAACACTGGATCATATTTACGTCTCCTATCCTTTCTTCCCCTTTGTGAACTATTTTGAGGTACACAGAACAAAATTTAGCGACCACAATCCTCTGATAATGACTCTCGAGTCCGAATCAACTCCAAAGCAAACATATCCATTTGAGGTGGAGGTGGCGCGAAAGTCGTCGCGAATCCAATTTACAGCAACTAACATTAAGGAAATCGCTGAGAAATTTGATGCACTCAGTAAAACAAAGATAGACTCAACAAGTAGACCAAATTACATGCCCTTGTTGTTGCCGCATAGGAAAGAAAAGGGTCTATGTCACCGACCCAATGGAAAAGGGGTCCACGAGTATGATAAAGAATTAGCCTTGAAAAAAAAGCAGATGCGTAAATTAAACCGTCTGGCTAAAGTCTCCAAAGCTACCACAAGATCTTACAAATCTTGGGTGAGACACCATAAAGCAGCAATGTACCAGAAGTCTCAGAGCAAATGCTAAAAACTCTAACAACAAAAAATCCAAGAGAATTCTGGTCCCTGATCTAAGATAAAAATGACAAGACAAACAACCAACTCTCGAACGCCGTCTCAGAACAGGCGTGGATAACCTTTTTTTCAGCTCAGTTTGCTTCTATCCCGCAAACCTCAAACAAATCTCTATGTTGCACAACATCACCTTGGGAAGATCTGGCAGATCACAACGAAATTCTGGCAACTATCCTGAAATTAAATACCTCTAGGGCGCCTGGCCCTGATGGCTTAACCAATATCGATCTAAAGCAGCACCCAGAAGAATGGGCCGCCCTAATCACAAAAAATGTTAAGCAATGTACGATCACTAGGCTAATACCTAAAACTTGGACTGAGGCGGTAATAGTTCCCATTTTTAAAAAGGGAAATAGAGAAATTCCAGCAAACTACCGCCCCATTGCCCTTCTTGACATCATGGGGAAGATCTTTGCCACCCTTCTATTAACTAGATTTCACAACTGGGCGAGATCGGCGCCCTGTCTAGATAAATTTCAAACAGGCTTTGTTAAAAACGCAAGTACCAGCATAAAATCCTGATTTTGAACATCGTAAAGGACAATGTTAAGAACGGTGTGCCTCCAGTCTACATTGCGTTCATCGATTTAACACAAGCCTTTGACAAGATCAGCCGTCAAAGGCTCTGGGCGAAATTAAGAACGTGGAATTGCCCTGAAAAGATCTTATGCCCAGTGATCGCATTGCACACGGACACCAAACTAAGAGTACGTTTAAATCGGCAAGGGATGTTATCGGACCAATTTTCATCAGGGCGTGGTGTTAAACAGGGTTGCCCGTTCGCTCCGGCCCTATTCATCGCCTTCATGGGAGACTTCCAGCATACACAACCAGCGGTCACAGCCTTTCCACCTAAATTGGCCGTCAAAGATCAGCCGTCAAAGGCTCTGGGCGAAATTAAGAACGTGGAATTGCCCTGAAAAGATCTTATGCCCAGTGATCGCATTGCACACGGACACCAAACTAAGAGTACGTTTAAATCGGCAAGGGATGTTATCGGACCAATTTTCATCAGGGCGTAGTGTTAAACAGGGTTGCCCGTTCGCTCCGGCCCTATTCATCGCCTTCATGGGAGACTTCCAGCATACACAACCAGCGGTCACAGCCTTTCCACCTAAATTGGGCGATACTGAAATCTCAAGATTGTTATATGCTGACGACTTGATCCTGTTGGATCAAACCCAAATAGGTCTCCAACGCCAATTTACGAACCTGGCAATTTACATCAACGATAATGACTTGGAGATAAACCTCCATAAGTCAAAAATGTTGACGATGGGGAAAAGTCGTCCAACAACGATACACCAAGACCACTGGTATTTAAACAACACAAAACTTGAATCCGTCTCTACTATAAAATACTTGGGAATCATGATAGA
This sequence comes from Ambystoma mexicanum, assembly GCF_040938575.1. Classification (NCBI taxonomy): domain Eukaryota; kingdom Metazoa; phylum Chordata; class Amphibia; order Caudata; family Ambystomatidae; genus Ambystoma; species Ambystoma mexicanum. The sequence continues at coordinate 266,251,181 of NC_090937.1, forward strand.
TTCAAAAAGGTCAGAAAGTGCGACCATCTCAGCGCTATGGACAAAGACCAAAACTCTGACAACCCAAATGAAATTAGTAGATTGGAAATTTGGGAAATTGTCGCTTCTTCCAGCGATTCAATACTACAAACAAAAGGTCGTTCCGTCTATAATCTACGGCATGGACGCTGCGTTGAACATTGATAACACCATATGGTCTAAACTGGAAGGCTACCTATGGAAATCCGTGCTAGGGTTGCCTAAATCCTCTGCAATTGCTGCTGTTAGACGTGAACTGGGCTTACCATCATTACAAGCATCAGTAGACCAAAGCAAGATGCGTCTCTTTCGGAAAATTATTCTTCCAGATACCATTCCAATTTATAAGTTGGTCCAGATAGAGCTCAATCAAGGACGTTGCAGAGCACTAAATAATTGGGTTCAAAAACTCACAAAACAACCAGCAGATTTGGCTTGTTCGGCAGACGACCTGATCGCGAACCCCAACAGAATCAAGGCAAAAATAACGCAAGCAGATTGGATCCAAACTGGTGAAAAAATAATAGAAAACAAACTCCTGGCTCATTTACCAGCAACAACAAATAAACTTAACCAACCTATGAGCTACTGCATAAAATTCCCCAACAAAAAAAATGCAGAAAACTTTTATGAAAATAAGATTCAATCAATTACCAACGTAGGAAATCATAGCAATCCGTACGAAAACGGACACTCGTATTTGCAGATTCTGTCTGGACCCGGAAAAAGTGGAAACTCTGAGACATTTAGTTATGACTTGCACTAGAATCGCATTTTTGCAGGAAGCCTATTTGCTCCCTTTGATCTACGACGTACCACTCCGAGAGGAAAACACATGCTGGTGTCGTCTGATTGCTGGAGACAGAACTAAGTGGTTGACAGCGACAGTAAAGATTTTAGAAGCAGCATTGAGTCTAAATCAGAACTTACAAATTAGTCAAGTGTAATTCAAAGAACATTGACTTTCTTTTATGTTGAGACACAAAGTTTCAGTAGTGAAGTGCCCAGTTTCCTGGTTTCAATTATTTTTCTGCTTCCTGTTATCCTCTTTGATTTCTATTTTCCCTCTTTTCTATCTGCATCTACGAAATGTATTTTACAAAATGTGTTTTTCTCTGTTTTGCGTATCAACATCTTGTAAAAATCAAATGCTTTTGATTATAAACAAGTAAATAAAAAAACATCCCAAAAATGGGGGGTGCTATCCCTCAAGATAGGAACATGGGTAAACACGCATTATCCAACAATCAGTGTTCCTGCAGTCTCCATTCTCAAGGCCTGCAAATGCATTTTACATATGCAGTTAATGTAAGTTCATAAATGAGTTCAACAGATTAAGGGCCCGATTCATGGAATTTTTAGACGACTTTGCACTGCCAACAAACAGCCTGATCCGCAGAGCAGTGCAAAGTGTATTTTCCCATTTAGCACAGTGCAAATAGTACTTTGGCAGTGCAAAGTGACTTTGCACTGCAAAAATACACTTTGCCCTGCTCCTTGAATCAAAGTGTTTGTTGGCAGTGAAAAGTCACTTTGCACTGTGCAAAATGTCATGAATCAGGCCCTAACTACATTAACATATTTCATTCGGCCCTAAGTACATTAACATATTTCATCCGCAATAATTGATAAGAAGGTCACAAGTAGTCGCTTCATCCATCCATCCTATCTATTGGTCAAACAATACCAAATCACTCCATATCATTTGTATTTTATTGGTGGCTAACAAAAGGTGCCCGTTTTCCGAACGGGTTCTGTGGACAGACATAACATCACGATGTACGTGAGGTCCCACCCCTCTCTGCTGTTGCACAGCGGTATAACTATGACACCAACCGGCTTGTAAATGCGTCTTATTTTGCTCATGTTGCTGCGCCACAAACTATGGCGCAAGCTCGCCTGTACTGCCAAGATATCCCGCTGCCCCCACCGAGCTGCTTTCTCTCTTCCACACTAGAGTGCTCTTCAGAAAGAGCTAAGCGCTATTGTGCTACGCAAGCCGTCGCATATACACATTGCTGCACTAACGACTCGTTGCCGAGCCGCAGTGTTACTGCGCTCAGCGCTCCCAGGCGCGCCAATTCCCGATACCAGGGACCAGATTCTTCCCACCTGTTGCAAAATGTACACACAGGGATCCTCAATAGTTTTATCCTGCTTCCCGATCCTCGTGCACCAACAACTGCCAACCGCCAAGCGCGATTACTAAAAAAATAATAATAATAACTTCAATACCCACAACCACGCGCTCTCGCACATGCACCTGCAGCAGCCCCGCCCCTTCCGAACGCTGAACCTTCCTTGAACAGTGACCTCTCACGCCACACTCCGGGCTCCACGAAAACAAGCATTTGCCCTCAGCTGAGGCCGCTGACCCACTCTCTCATCCCGGGCTCAAGTCCTAAAAACTGAAGTGGGGGGACTCATCAACAAACGCAATGTGATGTTGCCAGAAGTTCGTATATCAAGGTAACATATGCCAATTTCATTACATTTTCCTTTCATACAATCAACACACACACAAAACAAAGAGGACATTTTCTCGTAATAGTGTTTTTGAAAACGTTAAAAGGTGTGCAAGTTTTAAACTCCAAGAACCAATACAAATGTTTTCCTTAGAACATGAAGTAACGAAATGGGACATTTCACCTGTAGTTGTCTGTTATTTTTCATCGGATTTTATAATGTAGTGGTGAAGTGTCTGGCCTGCAAACCTGCCGACTGTGGCTCGATCCCAGAGATCGGCTTTAATTCAAAGAGGACGTTCCACACTCTTTGGACTTCGTGCACCCTCGACTTGAGCCCTGCTCTCATCTGAAGCGCACCTGCAATATCCCCCTCGATACCGCCCTTTGAACGCCAACATCACTGAAAACGCATATCATGCACTCATTACTAACACAAGGCCAACAAGCAAGGCTATGATCCTTTGCCTGCCCCCTCCTTGGCCTGATGCCTGCACTCATGAGCACAACAGGCAGAATGCCCACCTCCCGCCGCTATCATCAAACCTTCAGAACTTACAGGGAACCCTCATCAGGAAAGCACGACTCGGGTCTCGCACCAACTCTGACGAGTTTCATGAAATCGCACTCTGCCAAGCTACGCTTCTGACAAACAGCTACACTTCCAAGGTTACCCCCAATCATAACGACAGGACTAAAACGCCATATACAACCCATCAGTCAATGCCTAGTCACCTCCCCCAACCCCGCACACCACAATCTCAGGCCCCTCACACCCTGCAACCAGTCACAATCGTATCACCCCTACTAAATAGAAGCTTATCCCAAAATCCTCACACAAAGCTCCAGCTCCCCCCTCAAACCACCACCCCAATCAGCACCCTACCGCTAGATATTCCTCTCCTCCACCTATCAGCACTAAGGAACCCTTTAAAATCCTTCCTACTCAAGCCCTTCGCTCCTCCACCTCCAACTCCCTCAGGGTCAGTCGCTTCTCCAAGCAAGAAGTTGCTGGTAGATCTTTCTTCTGCTGGGGCCTTCCTCTGGAACAGCCTCCCTGCCCCTCTGAAACTTGACTCCGGTTCTCATGGGCATAGGACATGGAGGTATGGGGGTGCAAATCCCCCCACTATCTTAAGTGGATACAATGGCATTTATCCATCCCAGTCCCCCCCCCCCAAGTTTGTGTGTCCTGCCCTGGAGTCTGCACTGCTCTGCAGCAGCATGTGCCTGCCATCATGTGCACTGATGCACGCAGCAGGCGCGGGCCTTGGATTCTATCCGAATCCACTGCGATTCCATCATTTCACAACAACAGTGGGGGATGGGGGAGGAGACCGATGCAGGACCACGAGCAAGAGTTGGTGACAACAACTCTTGCTCGTTCGTGTTCCCCTCCTCCCCCACCCCCAGGGAATACGGCATGCCACGTGCCACTGCCAGCCTAGCCCTGCCTGGAGTGCGCATTGCGCCTGCACAGCTTGCCAGCCTCCTCCTCCTCACCTTCACACTAGCAGCAGGCAGCGGCGCATGCTGCTAGGCTTTGTCCGAGAGTGAGAGTGTGAGCCTGCCTGACTCGGTGACTGTGACTGCTGGCTGCTCCCTGCCTCCTGCTGCAAGTCCTGCGAAGTGGACGTGTGGTGGATATCAGTTTGGTACAAGAGACACACACGGGGACGGGTCGATACGCCAAGATCCCAAAGGTAAGGCCTTTTGTGTAGCACGCACCAAAAACAAAATCTCTCCGTTTCTCCAATCTCAATGCACGCCGTTGGGGACATTGCATGGCAGAGTTCAAACAGTCTGTCACAAAAAGAAAGACAAGCTTCTTTTTCCCATTACCCGACAAACAAACGTTAGCAAATTTAGAGAACATTTTGTGGTTCTTTTTATGAGGCCACCAGAACCCATTCCTTCCTGGGACCACTCATTGATGTTGGTGAATCTCCATGCTTCCCACCCTTGTCTTGTCGCGCATAGAAATACTTTTGTAAAGGCGTGATATAAATGACTTATATCATATCATTTTATCACAGATGCCCAGAAAAATATACAATGCCGCAGGAAGAAATGGCTAGACTGGCAGAACCCAAATGTCAGTCTAGCTAAGTAATTACAGTTAGCAGGACTGCTTTATTAGAAATACCCAGTTAAAAGAAAGTCATACCAAACTGAGGAATGACTAGACTTGCTGCACCAAAATGCCTCTCTAGCCTCTAATACCACATATCATGACTGCTTAGCCTGTACATGGACAACCATTATGATTTACTCGCAGATGCCTGCCCCCCCACATATATCCTCTCACTCCCACCCCCTACCCCAACCTCCAAAATCAGCTCCTTGGCCAAGAATTACCTCCACGTCCTTCTTCCTTGTCCCAGAGCTTACATATGATGCGCCTTGCCTCATAGGTAAGTACTGGGATGAGGAAGAGTGGGACTAGGAGTAATGATGATTACATGTATCCAAGTCAGGCATTACCTCCATGTACCTCTACCTCATCCCTGCACTTCTGTATGAGGCAGAGTGCCTCATACACAAGCACTGCCTCATGCATAAGTACTGGGACGAGGAAGAATAGGGCTAGGAGTAGTCAAGGCATTAAACACAAGTAGTAGCGCAACACCATTGAGTTGACTGGGTTCAGCACCCCTCCCCTGAAATTTTGGGCTATGTTGACTCGACCTGGCTGACCTTTAGAGCGGTTGCCAGACAGAACAGGACACAGATCTTAAACGGTACTTGGGTTTTGCTGTTAATAAGGGCCCAGCAATTACAAATGTAAAGCATTTCACTGTTAGTACCTGCATTCAAATGCCGCATTTTTTAGGCAATTGAAATCGCAATGTGGGTGTGGTACTTGCATGCCAGGGGAGTGATTGAAAGAGTAGAGAGGAAGAAGGAGAGAGTTAACTGCTTGTAACATTGAAGCTGCACTAGAATAGTCTCATTAAAATACGTAAAAAAGTTAGATGCCCCCACACAAATAAGTTTGCCCCTCCCCACCATCCATGAAGTTAGCGCCTCTCCCAACATTTGAAGGGTTAGCCCCCGAAATGTAGGTTTTGTTGTGCCCCTGTACACAAGCACACACACCATTCACCATATACACACCCAGCCATCCATACATTTAAGTGTGCACTCTTTCACCATACAGGCACACCCAGGCAGCCACCCGTACAGTTAGTGTGCACCTTTTCACTATATAGGCACACACCCAGGCATCCACACATACATTTAAGTGGGCACCCTTTCACCCTACAGGTGACGGGTTTGCCTACAGTGGTCGATGTGCTTGGCGGGGTAAGACCTGTTGGGCAGACCGGTTCCAGCAGGTAGACCTGTAATATGCCAGTCTGGAAACACTGTTGCCGGTAAGTTTACCAGCACCATTGTTTCCAGACTAGCATGGTCAGAATGAGACGCATTGTTTCTTTTTGAAGTCACTCTAACTTCATTGAGAAGTTATTCAGTTAAGGACCGAACCATAACGGAAATAATTTCTTTATGAAGGCAGAGTGACTTCAAAAATGAATTATTTATTTTTGAAGTAATAGGGCTCCCCCCCACCCCATGACATGGAGGCCTCCAGCCTAGGCTCTTTCATGTCATGGGGGGAGCCCTCTGACTTCAAAAAGAAAGTTTCTTTTTAGAGTCACTCTGCCTTCAGGAAGAAATGATTTCTGTTGCAGAAATAATGTCTTTATGAATCTAGAGTGAATTAAAAAAAAAACTTTTTTTTGAGAAAAGAAAATGTTTATTTTTGTTTTCAAATGGGCCCCTTCCCAGGACATGTGCTGGCGGGGCCCCCCGCACCGCAGAGGCTGCGGGGGCCCCTGTTACGCCAGTGCCTGTAGCATGCTTTGTGAAGCAGGAGTTATCTTTCAGGTCACTGTGCTCTGTTTCTACCCCAGTGCCTCAGGATTTTGCGCTGAGCATAGTTTCCTAATCCCAGGCCGCCATTCTCCCACTGCCCACTATAGCCATACTACCCCTTGGCTCTCTGTTTGCATGTGCCAAGCACAATCCTTTCTACCTCTACCTTTGAGCCTTCCCTATCTCTGTTGTCCAACCTTGTTTAACATCTCTATTGTTTCTCCCTCCCTCGTGACATTAAACTTCTGGCCCTTTCCCTTTCCTTCTGGTTTCTTGTTCTTGTAGTGTTTAATCCAAATGCCCTTTTTTTCCTCCCAATTCTAGTTGTACTTCGTCACATCGTAAATTGTAATTGGTTATTGATAACGCGCTTAATACCCAAAGTTTTCTAAGCGCGGACCCTGGGATTGAACCTATGCTGCTCTGCGTCGTCTTGCTGCCAAGACGAGCACGTTGCCCCTGAGCTATCCTCCCAAGACAATCCTCGTAATGTTCTTCTACTCCCGCCACCTCCAACGACATTGCGGTGGAACGACTTCCATACCCCAACCCTCCTTGGGGTTACAGGACTCCCCAGAAGACTTGTACCCTTGAGCACCGAAATTCTAAGCTGATGGCTGAGCAGTGGCCTTGTGTATCATGTTAGTGCTTTCCTAAAGGGGTACAACCTGTGACTCTGCCATGTGTGTTCCACAACATGTCACCTGGGCCTCGTTCTTGCCTGCTCCACAAAGATGGGTACACCAATTGTAACTCCAGGCTTAATTGACAATATATATTAAATATAATATCAACTCAAAATGGTCTGGCCCCTTTCTTCTGAACATTGGCATTTTGAAGGCGTGGTTGGGGAATTGCTCCCTGACCTGCACCCCAAAAAGAATGAGCGACTAGGGGAGGCATTGCCAGTGGTGTGGAGAGGTGCCGGTGTCTTGTTCCTTGTAACATAGAAGGAATACACATACATGTAACTTACCCGAGGTCTCCGGCGTGGTATGTTACAGGAAGAACCCCAGATCTTGTCATAATCCTTGTATATAATAGCTAGTGAGTGTCCTCTCCAAACGCCTCCAAAAATCCCAAATCAGTCTGCCCATAAATTGGGGGCGAGGGCCTCAGCCAACAGAATACATTTGGGTCTTGATTTAATTTGGGGCGATTTTCCTTTACATTTCATGTTTTTAGACATGATTTCCGACATGCCAAATAATGTGTTTTCTTTTTAAATTCGTGCTCTGTGATTTGGTAGATAGTTCAGCTTTAGCTTCGCAAATCTGTGTTCAGCCCACAAAACACAGGTCTCAATAACAGAAGTGCTGAATATGCCCACCATTGAATTGGATGCAAATAGTCCCAATTATTAGAGTGCTTGAAAGCGTGATGAGTCCGACATAAGCGATATATCAAAATGTGATGATATAACTATTTTTGAACAGCTAAACCAAGATTTTCTGGTAATGTTGCAAACATGCTGATTGGAAAAGTTGCATGAATACTTTTCGGACAAATGAATTGCTGTTGTGTTGGCTGGGGTCGTACTCCTCTGCTGAATGTGAGGAGGAGATGAATCATAAAGACCAAGAAGCTTTTCGGCATGCGATATCTCTTCATTTTGCTGCAACCTGAGACATGAATATTATTCTGTTTTATAAGTAACTACAAAAAATATGGACACAAAAAAAACCACCAAATTGACCTGTGTCCAAATTCCCGAGGGTTTCATCGTCCTCTTCTCCTTCCTAAAATGTACACCAAGGAAGTCTTTGGCGACAAGATGGACTCCTGCTTAGAATGTAAAATGGCTTTGGGTTTTTCCCACAGGTTTTCTTAAACCAAGTGGATGGTTTGTGTGATGACCCCCTATGTTTCTGCGACACCCAGATTTAGATGAACCCTTCGCTATGTCTCTAGCAGCACTGGGAGCAAACATATAGGTGCTGGTGTTTGAACCTGTTCACAGGAAGCAGTAGAGCACTGATGGCTACCATTGCACGTTAATTTTATTATTCGGTATGTTGCAGGTGGCCTTAACATACTCCAAAGGCGGTTCATGAGCAATAGCGACACTTGAGCATTTAGTGAGTGGAGATTTGTGTATATTACTCGGACTTTATTGTGCAATCTACACTACATTTAAAAGCCTGGCCCTGGTAGACCCACCCTTAATTAGCTGTGTGCAATCGCCTGGCCTAGAAAGAGGAAGGTCATCTGTGCATGTTGTAAGAATAACATCCTATGCGCGTGCTCAAAAGCACATGGGCCTTTTGAAGCATGACACCGCGCATTCGAAGCTGCTCATCTATGCATGCTTTAAGTATGGCAGACGGCTGACTCACTTTCACACAACCACACAGCTTTGAACTCCAAAAGCATTGACAATGTTCTGGCTGGGCTATCACCTCGGGCCATTCATTAAAGTCACTCTGATCTACATCCTTCTGCTGGAGGACACGGAGAGGAATCCTCTGGCAGAGCCACAGGCTCTCTACCCTGGGCATAGGAGGATGCTAGCTGCATGCAACTGAACTGCTGGGAAGGAAGGGGCTGCCACTTGTAAAACCTGGGATATGTAAGGGAAGATGGTTGGCTTTCGTTAGTACTCACAGCATGAAACAGTGCAATATTGCTTTGATGCTGTATTGATGCATGCAGGCTCTAGTATATTTGTATGTGTTTTGTGTCAAGGATACTTGATGTATTTGTATCGAGAGAAGTGGTAACATTTTTACGTGAGCTGAGCCTTCTGAAGTGAGATGCCATATAAAAGGATTTTGTACTCTGACTGAAAAGCTTTTCTTTTTCTTAATTTTCTTCTGTTTTCTTTTCTCTTGTTTTATACAGTGATGATATATGTGATGTAATATGTACTGCTATTTTAATTTTGTGAAAAGTCGAGTTCTTTGACTAAAAACAATAAATAAATAAAAAAGAAAAGTCCCAAGGTGTCCCTTGTACCCCCCAGATTTGATGGGTCTCCTACGCCCCTGCCGGTTCTGGAAGTGCCTCAAGACCTTTCTCTTTGCCTCTGCCTTCTGTCTTCCTCTCCCCTGCTGATTTCCTGTCTGATACTGCACTGTTCACCCAGCTACCCTCTGATTTCAGGCCCAGGTCCCTGCCCGCCGTGTTGCACACCCGCACTGCCTCCCGGCCATAACCCTACAGTCCCCCCCTACCTGCACTTTTAGACACCTGCTGTCTGCACTTACCCTTGCACCTGCCACCTGCTGGCCACACTTCTTGTTATTGTTTTGATCCCATGTATATCACTGCCCCCTCCCCTTTCCCCTGGCATTTTTCCCCTGCCACCTCCCATGCACTTGTGGGATCTCAATGTCACTTGGCCTAGTAAGATTGTTGTCTCTGTCCTCCCTCTGTTCCCCCTTTCCTTGCCTCGTCGCGCCTTGAAACACTTGTGGAATAGCGCGTTACAAATGCCATATCGTATCACATCACAGCATCCTCTAGACTCAAATCTCACCCCAACAACTGACACCTTCCACACCCAGCCTTTCAGATTCAAGCCCCTACACCTGATCAAGCGTCTGTCAGCCTGCACAATGACCCCCAGCCCTTCCTGACATGCGCCTTGATCAACACTCGATCCCTTCCTGCCCATGCACTAGACATCCAGGAACTTATCACCAATAACACCTTGATACACTAGCCATCACAGAGAGTTGGCTTCATGAAACATCAGGCCCTGCTCTAGCCTTAGCTTTCCCAAAGGATGCATCATCCTACGGAACGACAGACCCACCTCCAGGGGAGGAAGAGTCGCCTTGATTGCAAAGCAACCCATTCCCCTCAGACAAGTCCACACATCCTTTGATGGGAACACTGATCTTCTGTCTCTCAAATTCTCACCATCCCCTACATGCACGATCACCATGCACCTTATCAATCACCCTCCTGGCCCCTCTCCAAGCTTTGAGCAAAACATACTGCATATATTCCAGGGCAACCTCAAAGCTTCATCTAAAATAATCCTGCTAGGAGACCTCAACCTGGGCCTCTACGACGCCAATGATCTACCCTCCTATTCATTATTGGACGCACTCGACACTCTGGGCTTCATCACCAATCCCACACACAATAAAGGCCGAAAACTAGACTGGATCGCAGACCATAACTGCCAAATCTCCATAAGCGCCAACACACCCTGACAATGCACCAACCACCATATCATACACTTCTCTATAACACAGCCAAACAAGCCGACAGAAGCACCCAACCCATTTCCTCTGGCTGTCACAAGAAGCTCTTGTAAGGTCACCAGAGACAACATCCTACCCCTGATCAATACTCCCTGTCTTCAGGTGCCCTTTAACACTGATACTACCTCACTAGTGAATACATACACCTCCATCCTCTCCAAAGCAGTTTACAGCCTAGCCCCTCTAGTACCTCACAAAGTAAAGCTGGTTAGACATTCAAATTCTTGGTTTACCTCTGACCTGTTAGATTTATGCACCCTGAAAAGACGAGCACAGTTAAGGTGGCTAAAAGCACCCGCCGTCTCTACAAAACAGAATTTCATCAAAACCTCCCAATAATACAAAATGGCCATAATCACAGCTAAGTCCAACTCCTTGAACACTTGAATTAGCAATGCTAAGTAAGATGCAAAATCATTTTTCTCCATATACAGAGAACTTGAATCCCCTGCAGCTCCCCCTCAACCATCACTAAAGATAAGACATGGTGCTCTACTATCCAAGAGGCACTCCGAAGCAAAATTGACACCCTGAATAAGAAAATCCTATCTGAACAAGCGATAATCGATATAGTACCCATGACCGCTAGCAACAATTGACCTCCTCCAACCACCACAACCAAACCCATTCAGTTCGTCTTCAGAGACCTATCAGAAACCAAAGTCACCAAATTGATTAATAGCCTAAAGCCATCAAAATGCAAAGGCGACATATGCCCTGTTCCCCTTGTCAAAGACTTTGCCAACATACGAACCCCCATCATCACCAACATCATAAACACATCCTTCGCTCAAAGTACTGTTTCAGCCAGCCTCAAAGAAGCTTGGGTACTCCCTCTTCTGAAAAAAACGACCCTGGGCCCAGCCATTGCCTCAAATTACAGGCCAATCACCACTGTCCCATTTCTCCTAAAAATCCTGGACCACCCGGATCTAGACTTTGCCAGAGAAGCGCAGCCTTCCGCCGCACTCCTCTGGGCTTTCGCTCAACTCTTATGGGGAAACTGACATGCTCTTAAGACAGTCAGTACTGGGAGACTTCGTTTCCCTTAGGCACTTTCCTCATGTTGCAACTTTTGTGCAACATGAAACAAGATTGCACTGTAACTTACTTTACCGCGCTCTTGGGTCTCTAGTCATTCCAAACGCCCTAGCCACTCTCGCTGGACTTATTATGAACTGTGAAAGTATGCCACGGATGGAACTGGTGGCAGCTATCGTTACTCTTGTGTTTTGAACCCTTTTTTGCCATGTTCTCCGCGCTTACCGCATTTGGCACGAATAGGTGGCCTGGCTCCAAAATGGCCATGCTACGAGGTTCTTTGTCCTGTCCGCTGACTGTCTTGCCCCTTCACCTTCCCCCAGGTCTAGCCGACCCGGGGCCGTCCTTATTTGGTCATGCACTTTCCCGCGAAACCCAAAGCTTTCGCGGGCTTCTTCATGCCTTGTGTGTACCTCCAGGATGTGGGCTGGGATGTCTGTTCCCAATACACATCCTGGGTGCCAGAGAGTCTGGAGTGTCCTGAATGCCTGGGACCACCGTGGTCTGTGATAGGTCCACGTATGGTGTGAGTGTTTGTGAGCAGATCTCCCATTGGGTCCTCTCTGTTTTGGCGCGAAGGGAACTTTGGATAAGAGGAGGCTGAAAACACCACTACCAGGTCGATCTCCTGAGTTCACACCGAACAAGAGATAAGGAGCCAAGTATCCTGTAACAAGAAGCTGAGTTGAGGAACCGCTGGTGCCCCGCTGAAGGTTTGGCACCCTGAGCCGCTGTCGTCCTGCGAGACCCCTCTGCATCTGATCGTCCTAGAAGGTCTGTGAAGGCGCTTCGACCCATTGGAATAGTGGGATCACCTATTCCCGGCACCTTCATCAAATACCTGCAAGTAAGCTTCTTCGGAAGTGCCCCTTGGCCAACCAGTGGGCTGACCAGCTTATGCAGGACGCTTTGCTCTGTCACCGCCGCCGTTTCAGGGAAGCCCTTGAAACTTGGTCTACTGCTTGCTCTGCGTCCACGGCACCCTCACACTGAAATTCATACACTTGGCATTCCCAGGTCTGAAGTGAGACGAGTGCACCCGGACCAGAGTAAACGCGGTTGCCGTGTTGCCCTGCTGTGGTAACAACCTGTGCACGTCCGCTGCATTTGGGATACCCTCGACCCTCCATCCTGCTACACAGAATCTACACGGTGTCGAGTCGTCCTGATCCCCGCAGATGAACCTGCCAGCAACGTGAACTGAACTGGAGAAGTCTGGGTCTGCCTGCGTTGGGGACCGGTGAGTAGTCCATACCCCAACCGGTGGCCCCTCGCACAGGAGCCCGTTTCTTTTCTACCGCTGTTGCGAAATATCAACTCTATCCTGCACTCTCACCCTGCCTCTGCCCACAAGTGGAGACCTTGCTTGAGTAGTGGGGACTTGTTCTTCATCGTTGCATTCACCTTCCTGAACTGCCTGAGATCCTTGAAGAGACCCTCTTTTGTCCATTGGCACAAGCATGTGCAGGTACTTTTGAGCATAAGGCTCCCCTCTTCGTAGGGCTCGGACTTCCTCCTAATTAGGTGTATTTCTGATGTCGAACTGGGTCTAATGATTACTTGCACTGCCTGTTTTCCTCCCCATCTAGGTGGTCGACATATTATGTGCTCATAACTCCTTAGACCCTGCGGTCTTGTATATATATTGTGTATTGATTGTGATGTGTTGGTTTACTTTAGTAGTATTGTGATTCTTTGCTATGGTCGATGGTACAAAGGCCTTGTAATAAATGTGTCCTATATTTTTAATATAACACCTGTTTGGAGTAATTTGTAAGTGTCCTTGCTTTGTGTACTCATTGAGGTGTTTCAGTCACCCTCACCCATCTTGAGACTTAGTCTTGACCGTCGCCATCGCTACCCTGATTGGTCTGGCTTTTCCAGAGGTTACCCTGTTCCAAGAAACTAGGCTGGCCTTCTGAACCTCTGCCCCTCCAGGTCAGAGTTCAGAAATCCATCTTAACAGTGCCACAAGGATCTTGCATCGCCCTACGCTCTACAATATCTTCACCCGGCCTTTCTTCCACATCTTAGATTATCTCGGCATAGCATACACTAACTATGATGATGACACTGAAATTTTGATCCCACTCTCAAGCAACTACCTAGAAGACTCTAATGCCCTGAGCTCAATCTACTCAACAATTCAGACTTGAAAGACTGCCAATCACCTCTGTCTCAACAGCAACAAGACAGAAATCCTTATTGTTGGCCCACCAAGGTCCCTAAAGAACCTCAGCAATCAATAGTCTGCCTTCATGATCGACAAATGCCCAATTCCTGTCTCTAACACGGTAAAGACCTTAGGGGTCTACCTAGATGAGTCACTCATCATGACCAGACAAGCTGATGCCATTCCCTCCTCAGCAGCCTACGCTGCCAAGGTCCTTAATGCAGCCAGACCCTTCCTGTCTAAAAAAAACACCTGTCTAACCATTGCCCGTGCAATGATTGGCTCAAAGTTAGACTATTGCAATGTCTTATTCAATGGTAGCTCATCCAAAAACATACTTAAACTTCGTCATCCAGAATAACGCCCTGAGAGCAGCACATTTAGAGTGCTAGAAGAGACGCACACTGGCTCCCCATTCAGAAGCGGATCATTTTCAAAACACTATCTATTACTCCCAAGTGCCTGTCCAACACAGCACAGTCATACCTCTCCAAAAGAAAAGCCCACTCTTCAAGACCCACAGGATCCCCTACACCAACAAGCTTAGAGTTCCCAAAGTGAAAAGATGCAAAACTGTAGGTTCCAGATTCCCTTACCTTGCTGCCAAGCTCTGGAACGATCTCCCACCCTCCCTGAGGGCAGAGAAATCCTACTGGATATTCTGTAAAGCATTAACAACTCAGCTCTGCGTCTAAAACCTGAACGCCCCACCTCGGGCCAATGCATCAAGGCTCTGTATGTTTGTATGATAACTGCCACCAGGGTTGACCAATATTACCTGTATCGGTATGTAATCAGGCCAGTTCAACACTAGCACAAGACTTTGTGCTGTTGGAGTACCACTAGTGGGTCATGATTCTGTATGTTTATACTATAACTGCCACTAGGCCTTACCTACCATATCTGTATTTGTATGTAACTATGCCTGCTCCACACTAGCTTGTCTAGTACTTTGTACCCGCAACAGGGCCTCAATGCCTACGAGTTGTATGTGCGCTTTAAAAATGAAATAAATAAACACTTGCATCAATTGTTGAAAATCAATGATCCTGTAGGTCGCTGTTTCGATTTGCTTATCGCTTGATGTGCTTTGCACTCTGAATTAAACTGCACTGAGAATGGGTGCGTGTGATTGGCTGACATATCCTGGAGCACACTTCGGGGGGAGGTGAGAGTTGGTGTGCTGCTGCATACTGGGACCTCTCCCCACCTGTTGCCTCACCCTGGTGTGGTGCAGTTAGTTGCAGTGCAAATGTCCCATAAACCATGCATTCTAGGGTTGAGGACCGGTTCTTCCACAACCAAATTAATGTCTCGCTGATTTCAGGCAACTAGCTCATTGTGAAGGTGCTGCCATCCAGGGAAAGGGGTGGGGTGTCCTTCTGTTATGTAGCCAGTAATGTCCGGAGGGTCCTAACGGGTAACTATGCAAAATATGGTGCAGTTTGGTGAAGCAGTGTGAAATTGTATAAGGAAAAACCTTTGCCAACCCACAAACAAATTTAGTGTTTTGCTGAAATCTGGTAAAGGGGGTGGAATGTCCAAATGTCATGTAGCCATTAATGTCCGGAGGGTCCTAACAGGTAACTATGCAAAATTTGGTACAGATTGGTGAAACTGTGTGGTATTGTATAAGGAATGACACTTCGCCAAGCCACAAACCCACAAACACATTTTCACTTGTGCTGAAATCTGGGGAAAGGGGTGGGTTGTCCACATTTCATGAAGCCAGTAATGTCTGGAGGGTCCTAACAGGTAACTATGCAAATGTTGGTGCAGATTGGTGAAACAGTGTGGAATTGTATAAGGAACAATGCTTTGCAAAGCCACAAACCCACAAATAAATGTAGAGTTTTGCTGAAATCCATGGAAAGGGGCGGGGGTGTCTAAATGCCATGTAGGCAGTAATATCTGGAGGGTCCTAACAGGTCACTATGCAAAATGTGGTGCAGATTGGTGAAACGGTGTCGAATTATGGAAGGAACAACACTTTGGCAAGCCACACACCCAGCCACAAACCCTCACATTTTCACCTGTATAAATATAGATAGCCGAACAGTGGGCACAGAGCATTTTGTTAAAGTGACAAATAATAGGTAAATTATGTGAAGGGAGCCCAGTATAGGGATAGAAGAGGGAACAACGTCATCTCATGAGGGTCTAGTGGCATTGTAAGGTGTAGAGATCCCAGGAGCAGGCCAGGGGTGGGAAAGGAGAGATCACTTTCTAAGTTATAAATTGCATCAGAGAGTTAGGTCCCGTAGAAAAGAACATTGTTCATCCTACCAGTTTATGAATTAGGCGGCAGTCTTTTCAAAACAGATCCTGGCAGATAGTGGGAATGATGGTGAGCCAGGTGAAAAGCCAGGTCGGCTGCACCATTTGCCAAACTGCCATTTGTCTGACCACCTAAGAGCTGGATGCCCTATCCGTGACAATTTTCTAACAGCAAGGTTTAGTGACATGATATGCATGCCCAATCATGGCTCCTTTATGCTTCTGTGTGTGCATGCCAGTGCTCTTGTATTAGGGTGCAGTGGATCCAGGGGACAGTGGTGTGGTAGCAGGTGGTTGGAATGTCTAGCCCTGTATTGCTCTTCCCCGAAAAGTCCATGGAACAACCAAAAATCACCAATGCAATTATAGAGCAAATATTTTAAACCATAAACAGACAGACAAAATAACTCACAGCCACGCACTGTTTAGAAGATAATCAGCTCTTTACGGCTATTTATTCAAAGATTACAAGTACATAGAAATAACTCATAAAAATCATAAGGACATAGATCACAGAAGAAGTAGAGAAGTCAAAAAGAAATACATCACAGTGAGCGTAACAGGATTCCTCATCTCGTCCAGAAGCGGCTGGAAGACCCCGGGAACAGCCAGACCGAGAGTACCACAGCTCACAGGAAGGCCGGACGTAAGCGTCCTTCTCCGGCTGAAGTCTCACCTGACCCCCTCTGGGGTTCCACATATATACACACTCCACAAAGGAGAGTTAATTCTCGAACATTCTGGAAATTGCACTTGCGCAGTTGAGGGACAGCCGTCGGTTGCCAGCTGGGTCAATCGAGAGCTCCCCCCAAGAAGCGCAGTGCCTCCCTTCTCTAAAAACACGCTCCACGGAGAACAGTAGCAAACCATAACAATGTTGGCTTTCCCAGCAGAAATGGCCTTGACCGCATACCAGGTTTGGAAAAGCAAGTTTGTCTCAGCACTGTGAATCTAACACTCAGCAAAATGTGTGCAGCGTTTCACTGCGGTATGAAGTAAATATCCAACATGGTTCTGAGCGCTCCCAGAAAGCATTGCGCACCCGTGCCATTTTGGATCAAGCATAAATCAAGCATAACAATTCCACCCTTTGGATATTTATCTTCCATATGCCGGTGGCACAGGAACCGGTCTCTGAAACCTACGAAATGTTAAGACTAAATTGGGAATACATTGAATGCAACAACACCAAGCAATTATGATTGATAATATAATAAAAATGCAAGCAAAAATGTAACATAGTGCACCCCCAATATCAGGTATCCATGAAAATAACCAATCCCACCAATTTCTATTACTATCTTGAGACACTTGAGAAATGAGATCCCTCAAACCTCGAATATGACTTTCAATAGATGGTGAGTGGTTACTTAAATTGAAATGACACATACCTTCAAAGGCATTACACCCTAAATTATGTTTTAGCAATAGGTAATCAACAGCAGCTCTGTTCTGCAAAGTTGCTTTTCTAATAACTTGACTATCAAGGAGTAATTCTTCTAAAGCCTGCAAAGTATGATTAAGACTTTTAACTACTAAACACGCTAATTTCATCAAAGATTTGTAACCTCCAGCAGCTAAACCCCAAACGCCCACCAATGAAAGGGTTAATGCTAGAACCTCAGCTTCTGATTACAAATGTACATGTGAATCACAGTCAGGAGATAGCCCTGCAGATTCGAAAGTTGACCTTTTACCTCGAGTTATCGCTGGGTGTAAAGGAAACATCATTAGTCCTAATCGAGTTAAAGCACATGGACCTCCAAAAATGTTGGCTGGAATGTAAGTATTTGTAATGTTACCACATGAAAAGAGCCATCCTGTTGGAAGTTTCACATGATTCAAATGACTAGCAGTTATCACTGTATGATTGCAGGACATAGTATTATTTACACTGGTGCATTTGCGTGACATTTGCCTCTCGAACATGGTGTTATTGTACTGGTTGGTCAACTCTATTTGTCGGCGTTTGCCAATTCCTTGTGCTTTGCACATCATAATGTAACACACATCACCTTGAGTTATATTGTAAGTAATAACCCGTGTCAAATTTCTCCATTTTCTGTCAGTCTCTTGGCAGAACCGACAGTTTTCGTAAACTGAAAAAGATTGTCTAATGTCTGAGTCTTGAACTAAAGAATCACTATGGGTGACGCCGAAGATATGCTTTAAAACTGGAACAGGCGTCGGCACCGCTACTAAACACATAGTCAATAAAGCTTCAGTATTGGGCACATCAGTAAGGCAAAAGTGTGATATGTTTAGTACTTGTTGTGCCAGATAAATCCACATATTCTCTTCTTGGGTAATCATAGGAGAGTGTTTCCGTCTTCCTACAAATGACTCTGGCACGGCTGGCATCAAGGTTGTTTTCACTTGCTCCTGATGTTTGTCGCATTTCACGAATCCATGTCTTCGGTCTGGCTGGCTTTTCGGCACTGGCATAGGGCTGCTTGGGGACAACATTATTCATCACTATCAGTATCCCCTTGATCACTGGCACAGATATGACATTTTTCGGTTGTAACAGCAGATCGTTTAATTTAGTCCATTTAGTGCCACAGTTACACCAACCAGACCCAGGATCTACAAAGCAAACCCAGAAAAGAGATATCTGTGATCCACATCACTCTTTCAGGTGACATTTGTCTGCGGGTACATATTGCCATTTCTTTATACCAGACTCCATAACTAAAACAACTTGATCTTTGCCTGATGCAATGACATCTGCGGGCACTGGTGGGCCACTTGGCTTTTCCACCCACACCTTTTCACCCGGTACCATACTGTCTGAAGAGCCAAAACCGCGATCCCCACGGGTAGTTAACACTGTAGGAGGCTCCCCTTTCTTAATCATGGACAATTTAATGGGAATAACTATCAATTGGGCCACTCGATCACCCTTGTGGATTGATAACAATTGATCCCCACTATTCATTAGGATGACTTTAATCTCTCCTTGGTAATCGGCATCAATTACCCCTCCCAACACTTGAACTCCCTTCAATGCTAGGCCAGATCTAGGGGCAATCCATCCCATATGCTCTGGGGGAATCTGTACTCCAATCCCTGTTTCAATTACAACTATTCCTTTTGGATCTAATCTGATTTCTTCATTAGAATGCAAGTCTACCCTGGCTGACTCTGGAGTTGCTTGATAGGGAGCTAAAGAGCCTGGAGTAATTTCCCAGTATAATAGTGTTTCTCTGACTGAATTGAGTTGAACCTGCAAAGTAGGAGTCATTAGTCTCATCAAAGGAGTTTCATGTTCATATACAGGCCTATTGCTTAAAACTTGCACCGCATCAAACACACGATCACGCCAGCCTGCCAAACTGCCATCTCCAGATTTGCACAACTGTTCTTTCAGTAACCCATTCATTCATTCAATTAGCCCTGCCGCAGCTGAATGGTAGGGCACGTGATAGATCCACTCAATGCTCTTTTCCTGACAAAATTCTTGGATTAATTTGCCTTTGAAATGTGACCCATTGTCACTTTGAATCTGCAAAGGCACTCCATAATGTAATATGATCTGATCTAACAAACTGATGGTGTTCAATTGGGTTGCACGTTTGCACGGCAAAACCATCAAATATCCCGAATAGATATCCACAATAGTGCATGCATACTGACAACCTATGCTGATTGGCATAGGACCGATATAATCAATCTGCCAAATTTGACCTGGTAATTTTCCTCTTCTCAATGTGCCTCAAACAATTTGAGGTATCGGTCTATGTAATTGCTGTTGGCACACGGGACATTGCAAAATAATGGTTTTCACTACTTCTAAAGGAAGACTGATGCCTCGAGCTTGTGCCCACCTGATAGTAGCCTTTTCTCTAAGGTGCCCACATTTCTGATGGGCCCATTTGACCAAACCCTCCATATCGTCTTCCCGAGCCTCTGCATCCAATGAGGAAATCTTGGTGTGTTCATCTGCAACAGAATTAAACCAACGTTCTAATGAATCTGTGGCACAATGCGCGTCCACATGATATACAGTGACTTCACTTTGTAATAGCATTTCTGCAATATCTTTTCACAGTTCCTTTCCCCACAATTCTTTTGAATGAATCTTCCATCCATTTTTTTGCCAAGTTGGCAACCACACTGCCAATCCATTCGCCACTGACCATGAATCTGTGTACACAGAACATTGAGCGGGGTCTCTTGTTTCAACGCTTGGTAAATTGCGTAAAGTTCTGCGAACTGACTGCTCTTTCCTTTCCCTGTCGTTGTCAACATCTTTTTTGTTTTGGGATTGTACGACACTGCTTTCCAGTACTGCTCTGTTTCCACGTATCGGGCGGAACCATCCGTGAACCAAGCATGCTCTGTTTGCTCCACGGTCAAATCGCTGTAAAGTACTCCCCATTTCACAGAGACTCACGTTTTTCAGGCACCTCCGGTGGTATGTAATCTGAGGGCGGTATGGTGGCTACTTGCTCATGCAGTTTTGCTACTCCACCCTTTCCTGATTTGGCTCTGTCTTGAATATACCATTTGCACTTAATTATGCTGGCTTGTTGAGCATGTCCTATACGATGCGTTTTAGGAGAGCTCAGTACCTACTGCATGATTGGTATTTCAGGTCTCATGAATACATCATGACCCACCGTCATCTGCTCGGTATCAACAAGAGCCCAATAACATGCCAGCAATTGCTTCTCAAACGGAGCGTATGAGTTACCAGCTTCGGGCAACTTACGACTCCAAAACCCTAATGGCACACGTTTCCTGTCTTTTTTCTGGCACACACTCCAGTTAGCATAATTGTCTTGCACAGACACATTTAATTCCACTTCGCCTTCCTTCAAGCGCCATAAATCAAGCACCTGCTGCACGGTGTCTTTCGCCATCTCAAAGGCTCTTTGCTGCTCTCCCCCCCCCCACTGAAACTCATATTTCTTTTGTGTCACCTTGTAGAGGGGGGCCAATATCTGCCCTAAATGCAGAATGTGCTGTCTCCAAAACCCAAACAGTCCTATAAACTGCTGAGCTTGCTTTTTGTTCGTTGGAGTGGTGAATTCAAGTATTTTTTGTCGAGCTTTTGGCACCATTTCTCGATTCCCATGATGCCACTGAATCCCTAGAAATATCACTGTTTCAGCTGGACCTTGAATTTTACTCAGATTAATCTCCCACCCTTCCTTGTTCAATCCTTCCATAAGGACATCTCACTGGCTTTGCATACTTTGTTCATCCTTGCCTTGGATCAAAATATCATCAATGTAATGAGAGATTTGTATGTCAGGTTTGCATGGTATCATGTCTAAGTGCTCTGCCACCAGCCGGTGACAGATAGTCAGGCTGTGCATATACCCCATGGGTGATCTCGTGAAAGTGTACTGACGTCCACCCCACGTAAATGCAAACTGTTCTTGACACTCGTCAGCAATTGGCACTGAGAAAAATGCATTAGCTAAATTGATCACTGCATACCAAGTGCCCTCAAACTTTTGGACATTGTCAATCAAGGTAATAGCATCTGGGACTGCGGGCACTAAGGGAGGAGTGTGTTTATTGAACTCCCTGTAATCCACCGTCATCCTCCACGACCCATCTCCCTTTTTAGTAGGCCAGAGAGGATTGTTACATGAGGTGGTAATAGGGCGTAATACACCCGCCTCCACATACTCCTTAATGGTGTCTGAGATTTCCTTGTGCCCCCCAGGAATGCGGTATTGTATCATTGCTACCCGCTTGGTTGCGACTGGCTCTTGCACTGGGGGCATCTTCAATTTGCCTAGGGTAATCGTTGTACAAATTAATGCACTCACCCCAAACCGATAAGTTTTACCGCCAAGTCCCAAGGTTGGCCCTTCCAAAATGTCAAAGAAAATTATATATTCGGGTATCGGGGACAATCAACACTTGGTATTTCTGCCTATTCAAATTGCCTATTTTCATCTCCACTCTCGTTTGTACTGCGGGGGTCTCCTTTCCCCCTAAACCTGTAATTGTAAACTGTTTGCCTTTAAATCGTGTTGGATTACCATGAATCAAAGAGGCCTCCGCCCCAGTGTCTATCAATGCTCGCACCCCTTGTATATTTACTGGCCCCCAAAAAATCTTAACATCAACATGACGCCGCCTATCCACTTTTATGCGGGCAGACACTGCCGGAGCTTGGCCGAAGCCCTAGTCAAACTTTGAATGAGTGTGACTCGACTCCGCCTCGAGCATCGCACTCGCCACCTTTCTCAAGTCAGCATATGTTGGCTGGTATGGGGAAGGTGTCCCCACAGACCCTTCGTCGTCTTCTTCCGCAGGGGGAGAAGAAGGTGAGGTGTCACCCTGTAGCATGGTGACTACCTGTTTCTTAACCTGTTTATAGCGCTCTTTGGCTGCAAGTCCTGTTTTTTTTGTATAATTCATACATTACTCTGGTTTCAATGCCATCAATTTCTTCATGTGGCACGCCATCTTTTAGCAAAGCCAAAAACATGTCTTTTCGGGACACTCGGGAGTCCATGCTATCTTGCCGCCTGCCTTCGGTTCTTCTCTCACTACGCCCCTTTCTCTCCCGCGGCTTGTTATCACTCTTATCCCACTCTCCCAAATCTGCAAGTTGCCGAATGGCATCTGCTACCTCATCTGTAGCCTTGCCCGTCGTACCTATGAGCAAAGTCATAATGACACTTTTGTATGCGGGTGGTGCAGTTCTAATCACCATGTTTTGAGTTGAAACTGAGAGCGGCACGGCTCCCATGTGATCAGGCGCATCTATGTGAATCGCCTCTTTCATAGCATGCTCTCTGACTTTTTGAATTGCTTCTCTCAACGTATACCACTTTGTTTCTTCACTGGGCCAATCTGTGGTAATAGGGTATTTACGGTTACATGCTTGGGCTACCAGGTGCAACAAAGACACCTGCATATCTTGACCATTTGTATCGGGGCGGTCCTGCTCTTAAGACCGCCTGTACATTGGTGTCAATTGACAGGGGTAAAAAACGTGGTGAATCAGTAGAATCTACCAACAACCAGGCAGCACCCCCATCTAGCAATCTCACCATCCATGTCAATAAGGCTTCCCCTGAGTTTTGACTCAAACGGGTAATAATTTCCCCAACCTCCTGTTGTGTGTAATCCTCCAGCGTGGTTAAATCCACCATTCGGCCAGCAGGATTCTGCGGGTGTGGTCTGGCTTGCCGTCTTCTAACAGGCTTTGCCGCCACTGTTTTCTGTTTCGCCTCTTTTTTGGGGTCAGACTCATCTGCGGAACTACTTTCTAGACTGGTGGAATCAAAAATATCAAAATCCCACTTGTCCGGATCCCAGTCTACGCCAGCGGTAGCGATTACAGTTGCCACCTTTCTTTGTTGAACCCTCCCCGTCTTTTCCTATACTTATACCTGGCTACACGGACTGCTACCCTCTCGGCCACCACCTGATATGTGTCGGCCTTATCTTTAAACAGTTTCATTTGAATCTGCATTAACGCAGTCTGCCGTTCTGCTGCTAGCTCTCTCTCTAATCGCAAAACCTAATTTTTCATGTCCACCTTCATTTGATGTATTTTCCTATAAGCATGCAAAAGAACCCAACCTCGCCTACCTAATGCCGCACATTCTTTGCAACGTTCTACTGGAACTTGTTGCAAGCATGCAATTACATCAGTTGGATCGGCATATCCCAATCCTTGATCCCAATTTCACTTAAACCGGCACCACATGCCCATGCCTGAGCCAACTTATCATATGGACTCTTAGTCCAACCTGGGATAACAACATCAGAACAGTCACCGCCAGCGGTAACGTTCTTCTTCTTGAACAAACTACTCATTATCGCAAACAAAGCAAAACTTCATTGAACCTTTATATTTTCTTCTCTCCACGCTACAATCACTCCCACAGGCACTCAAACACTTACAAAAGAGAGAACACACAAAAAAACTTCACTATTCAAAAACTTGACTTACACGACAACCAAATCCTATCTACGTTTCAACAGAATCTTGAATGCTCGGCACGATTCATCACGAGCATCCTGTTCGTGATGCCAAAAATGTATTGCTCTTCCCCGAAAAGTGCACAGAACAACCAAAAATCACCAATGCAATTATAGAGCAAATATTTTAAACCATAAACAGACACACACAATAACTCACAGCCACGCACTCTTTAGAAGATAATCAGCTCTTTACGGCTATTTATTCAAAGATTACAGAACTAACTCATAAAAATCATAAGGACATAGATCACAGAAGAAGTAGAGAAGTCAAAAAGAAATACTTCACCGTGAGCGTAACAGGATTCCTCATCTTGTCCAGAAGCGACTGGCCAGGCCGAGAGTACCACAGCTCACAGGAAGGCCGCACGTAAGCATCCTTCTCCGGCTGAATTCTCACCTGACCCCCTCCGGGCTTCCGCATATGCACACACTCCACAAAGGGGAGTTAATTCTCGAACATTCTGGAAATTGCACTTGCGCAGTTGAGGAACAGCCGTCGGTTGCCAGCTGGGTCAATCGAGAGCTCCCCCCAAGAAGCGAAGTGCCTCCCTTCTCTAAAAACACGCTCCATGGAGAACAGTAGCAAACCATAACAACGTTAGCTTTCCCAGCAGAAATGGTCTTGACCGCATACCAGGTTTGGAAAAGCATGTTTGTCTCAGCACTGTGAATCTCCCAGAATGCATTGCGCACCCGTGCCATTTTGGATCAATCATAAATCGCATAATAAGCCCTCAAATAGGGCTTCCTTGTGCTGTTGGCACGAAACAGGAAAAGAAAGGCGGTCAACAATATGGTTGGCCGAAGCAATTCCCACGACAGTCACAAGGGCTGCATGCTCAACCAGGGCACCTTGTTTCTTCTGGATGATGGACTGGTGCTCCTGTTTCATGGAGGCAGCGGGCACAGGAAATGGTAAATAGGGGGCCAGCAGATGACATGTCTGGCCCCCATTGAGAACCTCTCCATGCTAGTGGGTCATGGGACACATATTGTTTTCTATTGGTTTGATTCAATAAATATTTAGAAAAATCAGATGCATATACATGATTTGTATCTAATTACATGAAGTGCACTCTTCCTCATAGCAATCTTTATTTTGTAGCTTATGATCAATGAAAATCATTTTTGAAAATCAATGTATAAAATTAAGATCCCATTTAGAGATAAAGGCCTGTCTCCCAATTGCACTGAATCCTCTCCTTGCTAAAAATGTCAACACTGCTCCACTATGATACTTTTCATACCAGGAGATTTAGCACAAACCTGTCACCTTATCTAATACACTTGGCCTGGTGGCCCAATCAAAAGCAAATCTGTCAAATCCTGTATAAATAATTTTCATGTACTAAATTGCCATAAATTAGAGCGATAGAAAAATGAGGAAGGGACGTTGTCCGTGTAATTGCTTACTTTATAGACATAATCATACTGCTCATAAGGCACATTGTTTGACACGGAAAAATGCTATTATGCAGCGGAGACTGGATATACGGACAATTCTTCCAAGAAGTTATTTAATACAACCTCAAGCCTCCACTGACGGATACAATAAATTACAGCTCTACCTTTATAATAAAATCAATCAAATTAGTTATAGAATTAGCCGTCAGTAAAGAGATCGCCCACAACAGCTAAATGAAAGAGCTTCCCAGAGGCTAGTATTAAGCAATCATTATCCCACTCGGAAGGCAAGTGCACTTTTTGACTTCAGCAACATCACAGGGCCTGAGGTGACAGCTACTATTTCAAGTCCCAAACCCACATCTCGTTTTGGCAATCCCTGCTACTTTTAGAGAGTGCAAGCATGTGTAGAGTGTGATCCCCATCGTTACATCAATCCTAAGGGCCTCCTTTAGAGATGTCTCACTGGCCGCTAATGTAAAACGGGCCTGGCTTACCCTGCTCCTAAAAAGCCTGAAAAGGCTATTTCAGAACAAATCACCACCTAAGTGCTTAATTTCCTTTTCTGCTCGAGGCCCTGGATAAGAGATCTACTATGTAACAGCAGGCACATACGGACGTCAATACGCTAATCAGCAACTATCAATTAAGCATGCGCAAAAACAGAGCACTGAGCTGGCCTCCTTAATTTCAGGTAGAATCTCTTTCATATACTTAACCAGTGAAAACCGGGATTGGTACTTCCACCTGACCTTTCAGCCACCTTCAACAAACTTATCTTCTTCCATATGATTTAATGTTTGAGTGATGTGGCAAAGGGCCTCCTTCTGGATTGCAGTGTTCTTGGGCAATGGGACCTCCAGTGTTAAATAGGGTCCGGTTGTAGCTGAGGCTGGACAAGTGGATTGTGGTGTGCTCTATGGTTGTTTCCCCTCCCGCTAGTTTTCAAAATATTTTTCAACCTTTACATGGCCTACTTTCGAAACCAGGGGCCACCGTTTAAAATGATTTGAATGATATGGAAATTGCTTTCAGTTTAGAAGACGTCTATAGTGTCAACCAGCTACATATTCAAGCCATCTTCAGTGAAGTTGCAAGGTGGATGAGGAAAAATTGGCTTGGCAGTGAGCAAGAAAAGACCAACATTTGAATAATGGCCTTTTCATTTTCACTCTCGAAGTTCACCCTCATATCCTGCTGCCCGGTCTTGTTTGTTTATTTCTAATGCGCACCAGACCCAAAGATAACAGGGCACAGCAGTAAGAATATGCAAGGATTACAAGGTTACAAAATATTTTACAGTACAATACAGCATATTTACAGTTACTGTTATATTTCCGATGTAACTTTACTGTATGTCAAAGTTATGGATACAATTGTACATGTGATAGGCAAGTTAGGTTTTCCATTTCACTAGGTTGCGAGATAGGCTCAGGCAGCCTACGTGAGGCAAATTGCTCTCGTATGACTAGTGTTTAGTAGTATTGAGCAAGTTGGTATAATTTTTTCTGAACTGTGTGTAAGGTTGGTCTACTCTGAACACAGGAGGTAAGGAATTCCACAGTTTGGCCACCTTCACGGGAAAACTGTAGCCACCAATCTTAGTGAGTCTAAATCTCGGTACCACAAGGCAATTGGCATTACCGGCTCTAGTCGGTCTAATAGAGGTTCTTCTATTCAGTCTGTCCATTAGGTAGCTGGGGGCTGCATTGTTTAGGGCTTTGTGGGTCAAGGATGCCATTTTTAGCTGTATTTTATTCTGGGTATAGAGCCATTTATGTTGGTGTCTGATAGATGAGATATATATATTCTTTTATTTATGCCTAGTCCAGCTCTTAAAGCGTTATTTTGAAGGATTTGTAGCCTCTGGATAATAGCTTTGTTAGCACTACTGTAAAGAGCATTGCAGTAATCTAGCCTAGAGAGTATTAGTGCTCTAGCCAAGATTATGCCTCTGTCATTTGAGAGGAATGGCTTACCAGCTCTAATGAGCTTACAAGTGTAAGCCGTGGTAGAGGCCAGGGATTTAACTTGCTTATCAAAGGATATGGTTGAGTCGAGGTAGAATCCAAGGGTTTTTACCTCCTTGGATACCCTGATGATGTTTCCATCGATGGTGAATGAGGAATATTCATGAACTAGTTTATTGAGGTTGGAATGTGTACCCAAGATTATCAACTCTGTCTTATCATCATTCAGGCATAAACCTGAATGATGCCTGAATGATGAGGTATACCTTATTCACCAATGCCAAGTCCTTGCCATGATTCCCGGAAAGAGGGAGGAGAATCTGTATATCATCTGCATAGTTGGTGTAGGTGATACCCAGAAGGTCCAGATCATCGAACAGGGGCTTGGTGAATATATTGTATAGAGTACGGGAGACACAGGAGCCCTGAGGTACACCACACTGGATAGGGGTAGGGTCCGTTGCTGCCGATTGGGAGAACACCCTCATGTTCCTCTCACTCAGGAAGGATTCTATCCATTTGATAGCCTCTGTGGAAAAGTGAGCTGCTGAGTCCAAGTGACTGCATAAGACCTTATGATCCACTAGGTCAAATGCAGCTGAGAGATCGAGTAGTAGGAGCAGGGCTGTCGTCCCATTATCTCTCAGCTTATCAACCTGTGTTTTTAAGTCAATCGGGGCCGTTTCTGGATTTGGGTATATGCCACTTTGTCGAGTATTTTAAGTAGAAATGGTACTGTCGTGATGGGGTGGTAATTAGTGGGAATAAGAGGATCTAGAGTTTGCTTTTTCTGGAGGGGACTTACCCATGATTGTTTAAGGTTAGCCAGAATGGTGCTAGAGCCGAAGGAGGCATTAATCAATTTGGAAATAAATGGAGACAGATCTCTGGCGGAATCTTTTATAATTTGAGCTGGACAGATGTCACCTTTGCAGTTGGACGGTTTGAGAGATAGTATTCTCTACCTCCAAAATTGTAGTTTTAGTGAAACAGAATCTGCTAGTCTTGGCAGTACGTATATCACAAGGCGGGCGGGTGTTCGAGGGATGCTGTAAATTCAGAGTATCTTGTTTTGTTTTATTTTATTTTGGAGTGTATTTATTTTGTTAGCTAGTGCATGTTGAATGTCTGAGCACCAAGTCTTGTTTTTGACACAAATGTCAGGTATGGGAATTGGGGACTCTAGTTCTTTTAGTATAGTGAACAATTCCTTCATACTTGAATTGGAGTAGGCAATACGTTCATTATAAGAGTTCCATTTTGCCAGGCAGACTTCATTTTTATAATTCATAGAGATGGTAGTTAACTTGCCCTTGTTCTCATTGGAGGGGCATAATCTCCAGGCAGTTTCACATTTCCTTTTCATAATGTAGATCATTTAACTGTGGAGTGAACCACTTGTTTAAATGTGCTTTTGGTTTACTTGCTCTGTTTAAGTGGGCCAATTTTGTCCAGTATGGTAAGCATGATTTTGTTATATTCATGGACCAGAGTACTGGGGTCTAGATTGTCAGACAGTGCTTTTAAATTTGGGACAATAGCAGGGATCACTTTGTTATTGTCATATTCTTTTTGTTCCTAGTTAGGCAGGGTGGCATCATTTGTGGGGCCATGGATAGAGGTCTAGTGGTTGATAATGTGAACGACACGAGTGAATGGTCTCTCCACAGTTGTGGCATAATAGAGGTATTGGTGGCCGTGCAGTTGTGATCGGCTACCCAATCTAAAGTTCTACCCTTAATATGGGTAGGTTTGTTGACTTTTTGTGACAATCCTAGTGTAGTAAGGATATTGGCTATTTCAGGGGTATACTTGTCCGCTGGATCATTAAAGCCTAGATTAAATAATAATAATAATAATTTGGCATTTATACAGCGCTGCGAACCCTCAGGTATCTGAGCGCTGCTTATTATTACCCATGGTGTGTGGTGCTCATTTATCGACCTCGGAAGGATGAAAGGCTGAGTTTGGCCCTGTCGGGATTCGAACCTGTGTTAGCAGGCTCTGCAAGGGTGTCAAAACGTGCGCTCTACTCGCTGTGCCACTTGACCGGCTAGTACCTAGCAGTAGTTGAGTGGTAGTTTTGAGGTTGTTAGCTAATATGCTGTGCATATCCTCTTCGAATGTCCCAAGGGGGCCAGGAGGTCTGTAAAGTAGATGGATGGTAAGTGACTGGGAGTTATTTAGGGGGAGTTTGGCAGTAAGGAGTTCGCATGATTGCATGGTTTGTGGGGAGGCTAGCCTCAGAGATAGGCTCGCTCTGGAGATGATGGTGATTCCTCCACCTCGGGTTCTGTCTCTGTCTTGCCTAGATATCGTGTAGCCATCTCGGATGGCTAGCATGAGTGAAGGTCCTGCGGCATTTTGTAGGCAGGACTCCGTTATGGTAAGGAAGTCCAAGTTTCCTTCTGTTTTTAAGTCGGCAATGTACATAGCATGGGCAATGATGGATCTCGCATTTAAGAGTGCTCCTTTAAGGGAGTGTGCTTCCTTTTTGACTGTAGCCTGGCGCTGGGTTGGTAAATTAGGGACAGTTGCACAGGTTTCTGACTAACGTTGGCACAAGGAGCAAATGAGGACGTAGACCGGTTGGTATTATTGCACTTCATACTGGCGTGGTGGTTAGTTTTCTTATTTGTAGGAGGTTGTAATCTAGTGAGTGGTTCGTGTAGTTTAGTAAGTCTCGCACAGTGTTTGGAGTTTCTGTTGTTAATAGTGCATGGGAGAGTAGTGTAGGCTCCTGAGCCTGAATTACAGAAAGATTTAGGTTGGACAGAGCTGGGGCAGTTTACTGTCATATTAGTCGGGCTGGGTAGGAATGGTTAAACCTCAGTTGGAGCGACCCTATTGCAGTATTCTGTGGTGCTGGTGGAAAGGAGTGTGGTGGCCATTATTATACAATAGAGTAACATGTTTTGCAGGAGGTGTAATATCCACTGTGGGTACTAAGGGATAGGGTCAAGCGCGCACCTTTATCTGAGTCAGGAGTCTCGGACAAGATGGGAGAGGCAATTGTCAGCGAAGGATCATGTGTCAGTTCAACTAGACTGCGTAGTACAATCGGTGAGGAACGTTACTTGGAGCGCAAGTGATCAAAGGCATAGAGGAGGCAGTAACGATCAGTACAGTATGGGTAATTTAAGAGCACACGTGAATTACAGACACAAATGGTATGCTAGGCACAAGTGCGCAAGGGTGCATCCAATCGGCGCGCAGGCACATATAATATCAAAAAAACATTTTGCTTAGGGCATAGGTACAGAAATGCAATATGCACATCGTGCATTTGCCGAAGAAAAATGCGCAGTAGCAGGTGTCAAAAGGAGCATAGAATTGAGGTTAAGCTGTGCAATAGGTTAAGATGTGCAATCTTACTGTTCACCATGTAGTGAAATCTAGGGAGCTACACATCTGTAAAGTGTCTAGACCTTTGATTTCGATCCAATGTTGCTTAGGCAGCTTACCCCTCATCTCTCTGAAAACCATTGTGCTGCCATGGTATGGCAAGGTTGTATTGTTCCTCAGTGTAGCCATGCGTAGAAGATCAGTAGGCAAGTGATTTGCTGTGCTTGCAACCAGACACTGGAATTGTCTTTTGGAGGAACTCAGATAGAGGACTTTTTTTTTAATCCTGTGCATAGATTGAAATCCTTCTCTTCTAAAGAGACTCCCCCGCCCCCCACCCTGCCCTCACACCCCCTTAAGGTTCCTCTTATTATGGAGTAGCAAAGCTCTTTTTTGAACGTTTATTTAACACTTTTTGCATTCAAATTAAATAATAAAATTGAGAAATAATTATGCATTGATGTGTTACAACTGTTGCCGACTACCTCGATGTGACAGTTGTGTCCAAAATCACCACAGAAACCCGCAGCACCAAAAGTTTCCAACACCCACATTCCATCAAAGGTTGGAAGGCGCGTGCTTGTTGAACATGCATGTTTTTTTCCAGATCCATGCAGCATGCAAGCAGGTCGACCCATCTATGTTTGCGTCCTGGGGTTCTTCTTCCCAAGATAAGCCCTGAAACCCGATCAATAGGCCTGCCTGAGGGAGGCACACGTTCTCTATATTAGTTCCTTAAACCATGTGCCCATCCCTTGGAGTAACGCTAAGTACCAATGCAGCGAAATGTTACGTTTAGCAGTCTGCGGCACTATAGCAATACATCTCCTGTAAGCTTTAGTGAGGTCACATACATGGCTTAACAGACATATCTCGGGTACCATTGGTATCTCCTGCCCAGTAGTTTCGGTTAATTTATGTATAACTTGCCCTCAAAAGACCACCACCAGTCTGCATATCTAAGCTAAATGCATAACGTCTGCATCCTCCTTTTTTCACCAAGGACATGCCTCAGTGGCATTTCGATTACATTTCCGTACTTTTATTAGTGTGTTGTATGCTGTGTAGAGGAATTTACATTTTAATAGTTTGTCTATGGTTCATGGAGACCCGCTTTATCTGGCTACACATATATTTCCAAGTAGGTTCCTCTATCTCATGCTTCAGAGCAGATTCCCATGATGTTGAGTAGTTGGTCTCCAGCCCCCCAGCACAGAAAATGACTTCCTATTTATCTCCTGCCCTGTGGTCAAATATGTTTACAGGTATCACTAGGTGACTTGACTGGGAATGTTGGCAACGCCGTTTTCATTTCAGAACGCACTCTGGGGTACAACATTAGTTCGGATGTTGATTCACCCCATGCCCCTGAATGCTTACACTGAAATAAAATTGCTTTCCATGAATACGTCCTCGATGTTAACTACATTTTAGAGAGTTGATTATGACAATTAGTGTCAAATGAAAAGTCTGGACCCCATATTTGGTCAATAAAATTTTTAGCTGGGAATGGTGGTGCTCTCCCAAACATTTTATAACGTTTATATAGGGCCCAGACTGACGTCTGCACCGTGTTGGTGTATGCCAGAAACCCCATGACGCAGATTCTAATTTGACTGGTGACACAAACAGCTTTTTTCAGTGCCACCTGCTGCCTTTATGGGCCCTGTCCATACCATGAATTTATATGGAATATCTGTGCTTTTAGATAGTACAGTTCCAAATCAGGGACCACACGACCCCTATAATGGAGAAACAATGTCAGAGGTTCCCAAGCACCTCTGCATTGCTTACAAGCCCTAATAAATCTCATTAGCATTGATTTCAGTTTTATAAAGAATAGGTTTGGCAGTTGGATGGGTATTTTCAAAAACAGATGTAGCATCTTGGGGAGATCTATTATCTTGATTAGGGTCTCTCCAGCTATCATTGAGAGTGGGGTCTTCAACCATTTCTCAACTTTATTCTATGCACCTCAAGGTCCCACAGCTCTTCCTGGTGACCCTATTAGAGTGAGTTAGTGGCATCAGTTTGGACACTATTTATTTATTTTCATGCCTGATTAGCGTGCACGTTCAATTATGGTATCCATAATAGGTGAAATGTCCGTTTTAGTGTTCTTCACAAACACCACTATGGCGTCTGCATATGATGATATCACGACTTTTTGAGTGTAGAACTGTAACCCCCTATCAATATGTTCAGCACTAAGAAGAAACACAAGTGGCTCAATGCCCAGCTCAAACAGCAGTAGCAAGAGGGGCACCCTTGCCTCATACCCCTGTGTAGTGTGAAGGGAGGATATGTATTATTATTTATCAAAAGGAAATGTTAATGTTAAATGTTTGTATACCTTGTGTGGTCTCTCGACGCTCTGGCGGTTCTGTGAAAATAAGGAGGGGCCAGGGGAAGGTTAGTTGGAGGAGCGGGAGAAAGCGCAAGGAGCTGTGATGTGCTTCTGGCAGCTTCAGCTCGGATGTACCGTTCACTGTGCTTGGGTGTTGAGATTCGGGAGGCGGACCTCGTGCTGCTCTGTAGGTTGTGTGCTATGTCCTGTTGTTGTGGCATTGTGGAGTGTGTGCGCTTTGCTGTGCAGAGGAGTTCTGGTTGTTTTAGTGCAGTATGCGAGAGGTGTATGTGGAGGGTTTGTTAGTGACAGTTTGGGTTGTTAGTGGCCGTGGCTGATCTTCTTCAACTTTTACTGTGTACTAATTGTATCTGCTCTTCTTCTGTATGCCCTTTCTAGTTGTGTCAGTAAAGTCCTCTCTGGGGTGATGTGTCCTTTCTGCTACATTGCTAATCCATCAGTTGCCTGAATTCTGTGTGCACAGTGCAGGCCCTATTCTGACTAGATGCCCGTTTCTAGCCTGTTCCTAGCTCAGAGTGTGAGCATCAGTGGCCGGGCGTTCTTTGACTGGGTTCCCTTGGGAGTTAAGTTCTAGTAGGGGCATAATTAGTGCTAGGTCCAGTTCCTTCTAGAAGTCCTTACTCGTGGCATGCCCAGGTGTGAGTCTCCATTTCCCATTTCCCTCCCTGGGTTTTCCTTGGCCTGCTTCCCTGCCCCTAGTGTTTCTGGCTTTTCACCCTCTTTTTCTCCAGGATCTCTGTTTGCCACAGAGTGGGGTTGGGGTGGGGTGCTTCTCTTTCCGGTCATGCTCTGCATTCTTGTTTTTTCTGGTCAGTCGGCTTTGTTATGTTCGGAGTTGAAGAGCCAGGTTTTCAGCAGTTTGCTGAAATTTGTACGGTCCTCCACGGTCCGAATTTCCCTCAGAAAGGCTCACCTACTACTATTCTTGCCAGTGTCATATATAAAAAGGTAAATCCAGGGAATTGACGCCTTCTCTGCATTGAGAAGTACTGCCTGCATGAGTGTAGCAAACCTTAATACATGAGCTTTGTACAGATGGGGTTAGTAGTCAACAAACATGTGCATACTATTCTCATATTCGATCATAATGACATGGTTAAATCAGTCAGAATTCTGTTGCAGCTGAAACATTAGGTCCGCAAAGGGTATGCCAGAAACATCCCCTT
Source organism: Ambystoma mexicanum (assembly GCF_040938575.1). Lineage (NCBI taxonomy): Eukaryota > Metazoa > Chordata > Amphibia > Caudata > Ambystomatidae > Ambystoma > Ambystoma mexicanum. The sequence goes on from NC_090937.1 coordinate 266,285,463, forward strand.
TGCTTTGAAAGGCTCTATGCTGTTGCTCAACTTGTTGCTTTAGAAAATGCATTAGTGGTGTTGCTTCACTTAGGGTAGCATTCCCTCTGCAAACAGGGCAAGTGGCTTCTTCCAATGGCCCCAGAAGTTGTGATAGGTGCTCTAACATTTACCACTGTGATGAATGTATCTTAATCTCATCTGCCACTACATGCTGCAATATCTACCTTCGTTTGCTCTTGCAGTCTTTTGAGCATGTAAAAAGTGCAGTTCTACCTCCAGGGTACATCTTGTACAAGTTGATGAGTTGGCCAGTTGTGTTTTGCAAGAATGATTGAGCACTATCAAGAGGACAGTTACACACACGTTACCCGCAGGAAGAATAATGCATTGACCATGAATATATATCTATAAAAATAATATGAAACCAGCATAACAATATTTTCTTAGTGTAATTTAAAGTAAAGTGTTTAAACAACCACTGTTATTTCACAGATTTGCAACAAAGTAAATTCTAACACGTCATAGCGTTATTAGGTTAATAGTTTCACAGATATTTCTCTTACGGCGTGAAGAGGGAAAATGGGATGATACCTTCCCCTGATTTCCATCCAGACCATGGTCTATGACATCACGACCTCAGCACCCACCGCGGGATGAGTTCAGCCCCTTGTCCGTTGCCCCAGACGTCAAGATCCACCTTGGCCATGCCCCGCACACCCATGCCAGCTGCACGTCATCCAAACCACGTGGTGGACCTCGGGTGGAGCTGTGACCGACCATATGGACCAACTCGATTAGGCATCACCCACAAATATCATCATCGTTAGAGATGCCATGACGACATAGCCAACGGACAAGAACACATGTGCCACCAAGCACCTGAACCAGACACACACCAACCCACACGAAGAACGTACTCAGTGCTATGACGTAGAGGACCACTCACACTCACGCATGAATCGTTATTTTTCACATAGGCTAACTACAGCACTGCAGAAACGCAAGACGCCAGAAGAGCTCATGTATATGCTTGCAGACGCTCCCTTGCTACTAAAACCATGAAGATGTAACCCTATAGATGGACTATTGTATAAGGACCCATGTCGCCCCTAGCGACCCCCGTGTTATGGACTGTATGCCGCCACCCATAGACTAGGCCAAGGTAGGCCGCAAACCAGAGTCCCCAGGCCGGGAGCAGCTCAGACCGAGCTGCAAGGTGCTGATCATGCAGAACAAACCCTGAGGAGAGCCTCACAGCCAAGGCCACGAAGTTGCAATCTACACGCCGCGCTCCGCATGCCAAGGTTACACCTGCCACTGTTAAACACTCCTCGGAGCCGAAATACAAATCAAATACCCATAACTCTGCTTCAGCCACGGTCTTCCAACACGTGATCTGGCTGACCTGATACGATGCCAAGCTCCAAGGACCAGAGAAGCTCTGGGGTCTCACGTCTGGGACCCAGACTGCAACAACGAAGTTACAAGTTGGATACCGTCAGCAATGGGAAAGGGACACCCAACAACCAGTAGTCGGACCTGTCCATTGTCCGCCACAGACACATAGTCTTACATTGTTGCCAGCACCAGGTACATTGCGAGCTGGGAACAGCGATGGACTCGGGCTTGGGGCTTGCAGATGAACCAATCAGAATACGAGGGGCTAACCACTGACAACACTATAGTTCATCCAAGCACTAACTTTCTCCATGTAGCTATTTTCATGTAGCAACTCTTAGGGACGACCCAAGCATACCACCTGACCCCTTCTCTACCAATAATATTTCCTTCTATATGGGTCTATACTGACCCTACCACTCGGGGAGCCAACCCGAGATAGTGTTGGGTTTAGGGGCTAGTTTTCCCAGGTGACGCATGTAGTTGCGTCATCCGGTTAGAAAAAGGGCCTGCAAGGCCATCACCGCTGAGATGTTCCTTGGGTACCTATGCTCGGAGAACCTGTCCCTCTTTGTTTTGTGCAGAGTACAAAACAGCAGTAACTCTTTTCTCTTGTGTGTGCTTCATACTCCTTTGGTACGCGGGAGGATTTGGGACCTCCCCAACCCCGGAGGTCCACGAACAGCCGTGCTGATCCCCGGGAAATAACCCCGACAAGTGTTCTTAACCCGTTCCATGGGCCATACCGGGGGTAACGGCCCAAGGAAACTGAGGGCGGATAACAAGGGCACTGGGCCGTTTCCCCCGGTATGGCCCGTGAATGGGTTAAGAATGTCATTAGCACCCCGGGTTACCAAAGTGTTAACCTGGGGTGTGTGAGAAACCTGAGGGCGTCCTCACATCTACACCCCTTGGGTCCTCAGCTCAGGTGGCCGGGGAAAGACCACAGATTTTGGATCCTGACCCTGGGGGTGGAGAAGCGAGGGAGGATGATCTGGGTGGAGGGTGCTTGGGGATGGGATGTACTTGAGTGAGACACAGTAGCCCTCATTTCCATTCCAGGAGGCACTCTTAATCTCAGACACATGTATGGGACATTGTTAGCTCTTTTCCACTGTCCAGGAAAACACCAGAAAGTATTTTCAGTAGATAAACCTCCTCTTGTTCACCCTCTTCCTAGTGCTTAAGGGCAAGACATGGTATGACTGTTTCCCTTATGAAAACCAGCCCGAACCTCCCCCAGACTTTATGGGCTTTTGCAACACTCTCCCCACATTTTCCCTCATTCAACCCACTATGGTATAGGGAGGAGGAAGAGGTGACTAGGAGTAGCAAACTCTAGTCAGTTATTTCATCACTCTAGTACTCGGACGAGGAAGAGAGCTGCAGAGCAATGTCATGGTCAGGCATGTCCCAACTGCTCACTAATTGCAACCATGAAATTCCAGTTTGGGACTCACACCTGCGACCTGTCAAGTGGTTGCAGGTATATAAGAAGGGAGGAGACCAACAACAATTACACCAGCAGGGAATCCTGAGTGTGAGAGGCCATCAGGGAATCCTGATGAGGAGGCAACTGTGGTTGGTCCTTCAAGAGGAGCCAGGATGCCAGAAGACCACCCCAGGAAGCTCTAAAGTCCAGTGCCAAGCGGTCTATGAGAAGGACAGGAGGTGAGCCTCGATGGTTGGAGTCGTGCAGCAGGAGCTGCAGACCCAGAGAAGGGAGCCAAAATACCCACCATCATCTGCAGAGAGAGAGCAGAACTGCTGCCGGGGCTGAAGGAGCACAGCAGAAGTGGCAGAGCGAAGCCAGAAGCCCAACAGCGTCCTCAGAGAGAGCAGAGCTGCTAGCAAGAGACCGGTAGAGACCAAAATGCTAGTAGGGCTCACAGTTGCAGAAAGACATGCAGGCCGTGCGGAGAAAAGATGTGCAGCTGCCTGGAGGAGACGCAAAGGCACTCCTGGGGGCTGTGGGGCACTGAAGTGAATGCAGAGAGTACGGCAAGGCATGTGTGTCACACGCCGCAGAAACTGGCGTGTGTAGAGTCGGTGGCGCTTTGGCAGCCAATTCAGCTCCCCGTCACGTTTCCACGCATCTAGCAGTGACGGTCTAGTCTTCCGCGGCTTGCCGTCGTCGGAAGCCTTTTCTGTCACACCAACCCGGAAGCCTACGCGTTGCAACCTACTCGCGTTAGGCTTTCGGGTTGGTACGCTAATAGTGTTCTCTCCATGCACGCTCGCGCTGTCACCCCCTTTCTTCTGCTTCCTCTGTGGTTTTTCCCTTCTGCCCAGCGCCTCCCTTATTTTTTTCCTTCCCTTTTTGTTTTTTCCTCTGGCCTAGTTTTGCTTACGGAAGTATTCGCTGACTTCACTTCTTTCCACCCAGCCCCCCCCCCTTTTTTTGCTCCTTCTTTCCCTTGTGCTTTCTCCTGACTTAGCTACTAGTGCTTCTTTGGGTATTACCCATGTGCTTTCCGGCTTTGCACTGCCTTCCCTGGCTTATCCACCGACAGTGTCATCAAGTGTCTAGATCTTCTTGGGAGCACTGCAGCCATCCCTGCCTCATCCATCGCCAGTGTCATCAAGGGTCTACAGCTTCTTGGGAGCACCGCAGCCACAGCCCGGACAGTTTTTTTTTTTTTTTTTTTTTTTTTTTTTTTTTTTATGCCTGTTGGCTTTTTTCTCTGGAGTAGTTTTTTCCGGAAGAGGGGCCCCCCGGACCACTCACCCAACGGTCAAGGTGGCTTCCTTCCACGGCAGATCCTATCTGCACACTAAAAAAAAAGCGCTTTGGAAGAAAAGGTTTGGCAGACTGTTGTACCAAGAAACCACAGGTGAGGAGGAGGGGCAGTGGAGTGACCAAGATTCAGGAACCAAAGTAGCAGACCGTGACAGTTTGCAATGCCAAACGGAATGCATGGCTACTCCCGAACAATTTCAGGAGCTGGCAACAGCAGTCCAAAGGATGAATGAGTTACAGAATGTTAAGGCAGAAAATGTTGCCTTAAGGCAGTTGGTTTTGAATCCCGAACCCCGAGAGTCTGACCTACCTCACATGGAGTTATCCTCAGGCAAGTTTGATGTTACACCAAAACGCCTGAAGGAGTTTTTGAAAGCCTGCTCCATTTACTTTGCCTTCCGTCCTCAAACCTACTCTAATGATCATACTAAGGTAGGGTTTATGATTTCTAACATGACTGGAAATTCCCTAGCCTGGGCAACCCCACAGGTAACTAACAACAATCCTGTGCTCCGAGACCATGGGGCCTTTTTGACATTGTTCAGACAGACGTTCGAACAGCCTGAAATTACTCATGCAGCCACAGAAGAGCTTCTTGACGTTCAGCAAGGGACCAGCGACTTACTTTTTTATATCTCCACCTTCAAATGTCTGGCCACGGATGCTGGGTGGCCAGAACAGGCACAGTATACTATTTTTCGTCGTGGCTTGAAGAAAGAAATAAAAGATGAGCTGGCGCGCATAGCTCCCCCAACTACCCTTTCAGATCTAATGTCCATCGTGCTACAGATTGAGTACCGCCTGAGCGAACGTCGAGCTGAAAGAAGGAAACATAGGAACCCGGTCACTCATACTCCAAGAACCTCTCCATTTCCTCCTCTACCACCCTCGGGCAACAAGGAGGAACCTATACAGATAGGGTCTGCACGGGCACCCCTGACTTACGAAGAAAGAAAGTGACGTAGTGATACAGGACTCTGTATGTACTGTGGATCCAGTACTCATCTTCTCCATTGATGTCCTGACGTACCACCCAGGCCGGTGGGAAATGATCGACCTCGGACCTAATGGGGATGAGTATCCGAGGTTTAACTCCCAGTCCCTATGTAACGTTGACCGTGGCGCGTCATGCTGAAACGATGGACTCACGCCGCATGGTGGTCACGATTCAGTTGGAGACACCACATGCAGTACTTACCACCATGGCCCTCATAGACTGTGGAGCTGTAGGTGTGTTTATGGATACTAAATGGGCCCACAAACAAGGACTCCCACTCCTGCAGCGCGAAGATGCCCAAAAGGTGGAAGGAGTCGCCGGCTCCCCTCTTTCTTCCGGGCCTATTACCCACACCACTGAGTCCCTAACTGTGAGAGTCCTACAACATTCTGAACAGCTAAAGTTTGATCTCATCCGGGCTGCTCATTTCCCAGTAATACTTGCCATTCCCTGGTTGAGGAAACATAACCCGATCATCGATTGGACCCAAAACACCATGGCTTTCGAATCGGCATATTGCAGGCAGAATTGTCTGCCACCTCAGCAGAGGGAGACTGTACGAATCGTCACACCAGAACAGAAGGAAGTGTGTGACGTATGCTGTATTCCCCCCGAGCTATCGGACTTTCAATAGGTTTTCAGTGAAAACCCCATCTTGGACCTGCCTCCACATCGACCGGAGGATTGTGCCATAGAGTTGGTACCAGATGCATTAGTACCAGTCAGGCGCATGTTTTCCTTGTCCCTTATCGAGAAAAAGGCTTTAAGTACTGTTCATAAATACCATCATTTGTCTGGACGACATCCTGGTGTTTTCACAACCTCAACTGGAACACACTCAACATCTCAGGACAGTACTCCATCGATTGCAATCGTAAAACCTTCTGGTAAAACCAGAGAAGTGTCACTTCAATATGACTTCCGTGCAATATCTGGGTTATATCCTTTCACTGGAGGGCATAACCATGGACCCAAGGAAGGTGTCTGCCATCTTAGAGTGGCCTACTCCCACCTCGTTAAAGGATATACAGAGATTCCTGGGTCTGGCTAACTTCTATAGGAAGTTTATTAGTCACTTCTCCCAGAAAGTGTTGTCCATCACTGCTTTACTCAAAAAAGAGGCAAGATCCTTTAATTGGACAGACCAGGCCAACCACACTTTCCTTTGTCTGAAGGACAAGTTCTGTACCGCCCTGGTTTTGTGCCAGCCGGATGAAACCCAGCCCTTTATAGTTGAAGCAGATTCCTCTACTGGAGCATTGGGGGCGGTTCTTCTTCAAGAAAAGCATGGAAAAGAACATCCAGTGGCTTATCTCTCCAAAACCTGCACTCGAAGCCAAAGGAATTACTCGGTGATAGAGAAAGAGTTGTTAGCTCTGAAAGCCGCCTGCAAAGAATGGAGACACCTGTCACAGGGGAGCACCCATCAGTTTGTTTTACGCACCGACCATAAAAACCTAAGAATCCTCAGAAGTATGGAGTGTGTTAATTTGAGGCAAGCCCGCTGGGCTCACTTTTTCAGTCAGTATGACTTTTCCATTACATATATCCCTGGTACCCAAAACACCCTGGCAGACGCATTATCTAGGCGTGTGTCATGCACGGTAGGTTTTTCTGCGACCTCTTTATCGTCACAGAATTCGAGATCCCCCTCCCTCACCTGTGTCCTCTGAAGATGTTGCCGGAGTCTTCCACTTCCTTCTTCTACTCTGTTGTTTTTTAGTGAAGAGGTAGGGCCACCCTCGGATAGAAGCCACCCTGCCGCCGTTGTCAAATTGGCAGGCTGGGGACCTCTTCCCGAGAGTGCCAAAGAGAGGAAAAAGCCTGTGGCAGAAAAAACCTCTCAGTTTATGTATCGTGCAGCTGGAGTGACGTTGGAGTCCAGTAGCAGTTCCAAAGAGGGCAGCCAGAGGATCGATGGAACTCAATGTGGGCAGCCGGAGGACAGAACAATTCCAAAGAGGGCAGCCTGAGGACTGATCAGTAGTCGGAAGAAAAATAGTCCAAGAAAGCAAGCTCCTCCGGGAACAGTGGTGTTGAGATGGGACTGGAGGAATTAACTGTAGCAGGAGTGGTGAGCTAAAGGAAACACTCACCGCAGTGGATTCGGAAGGAACAGAGGAGAGCACTGGACAGAAATACAACAGGTAAGTAAGAAATACTTAGAGAGAGAGCCGCAGAGATGCGACAGCTGGACTAGTGGACAAAAACGCATACGAGGAAAGAAAGGTATGCGTGGGAAGGAACCCAAGGCGGATAGGAACGGTGGGAAGTATAATAGCAGGCAAACAGAACAAGACCCGGAAGTAGGGTGAAAGGAACCGCGACCAGAGAAACCGACCGCGAGTCCCGGGAAGGCAAGAAATGGACAGAAGGAGATGGTAATGAGAGAGTTGATGGAAACAAGAAGGGCAAAGCGCAAAAGTAAAGGAAAGAGCTACAGAGAGTAAACAAACTATCGCAGAGCGTGTACCCAGAAACAAGCAAAGGGATGCAACGCACCGCAGGAAGCGTGGGGCATGGCTAAAAAGGGAAACTGAAAGCACCAGAGATAGGAAGACTAGACCCACAGACCGGAAGCATAGAAAAACGAAGCGGCACATTCTATTGGTGCTGTAGTCTCCATGCATTCCATGAGCGCCACGGAGGCAGCGTGACAGCGTGACACCCCAGAATCTCGTCCAGTCCCTTTAGCAGAATATCTATTTCCTAGGAACAGGATAGTGGGTCTGGTATCTTCGTTCCTACAAGAGGTTAGGACTGTCACAGACGCCTGATCTTGAAACAAAGGTGCCTCAAAACAAATGATTTCAGGTCCGCTGGGCTGATGGATTGTTGTTGATTGGCCAGAGGCTGTATGTCCCCATTAGGTCATTACAGCTGAAGATCCTAGGTTGGGGCCAAGATCATGCCACAGCCGGCCATAGGGGGGAAAGGGGTACTCCAGAGCTTATCTCTCGCTCTTTCTTTTGGCCTTCCCTCCTTCAAGAAATTAAAAAATATTGTAGAACGTGCCATGTCTGTGCTAAGAACAAGAACCCCTCTAACAAACCATATGGCTTACTAGAGCAACTGGAGGTGCCTTGCCAACCCTGGTCCCATATATTGACGGATTTTATTGGCGATTTACCCTTGTCTCAAGGCTCCACTTGCTTGATGGTCACGGTGGACTCATTCTCTAACTTAGCTAATTTTTCTCCACTGCCAGGTGTACCTTCTGCTTCAGAAATGGCAGAAGTTTTCCTCAAAGAAATCTTTCGGTTGCATGGAGTGCCAGACAAGATCATTTCTGACTGCGGCAGTCAGTACACATCCTGGTTCTGGACTGCCCTATACCAACGGTTAGGTATTGAGAGGGCCTTATCCTCAGGGTTTCATCTCCAGACCAACGGCCAGACAGAGAGACTTAATGCTACCCTTGAACAATACCTCCAGATGTTATATCAATCGCTTTCAAACTGGGTGGCTCTTCTACCCACCGCGGAATACGCCTATACATTCCGCTACGGGTCTTAGCCCGTTCTTTTGCACTTACGAAATACATCCACGTGGAATAATTCTGGTGTTCAGAACTCCCACAAACTTGCCCACCATTGAGTCCACTCTAGCTGAGATAGCCACCGCTCAAAAGACTGCTCAACAGTGTTTACACCGAGCTAGAGAAAGGTACAAGGTACAGTTCGACCGACATCGTGTAACCTGCCCGGATTGGAAGGCGGGTGATCGGGTCTGGCTATGCACCAAGTATTTACCTCATTGGGCTCACCCAACCAAGCTAACCTCCCGTTTCCTTGGCCCCTTCAAGATCACAAAAAAGATAAATCCAGTGGTCTTTAGATTACTCCCAAAGTGTATGAGACGGATTCACCCTGTATTGCATTCTTCTCTTCTTCACCCGGTAGACCCAGACACATCAACTGTAAGGAGGGGCAGATTACCTAGTCGTCCCGGATCCATCCCTGATAAGTATGAAGTGTCTAGTATTTGGGATTTCAGATACAGAAAGGGGCGGCTTGAATATTAAGTAGCTTGGAAGGGTTATCCCCATTCCGAGGACTCCTGGGAACCAGAGTCACATGCCCACGCACCATGTTTGACCCAGCGGTTCCATCGTGCACATCCAGGTAAACTGGGTGGTGTGGGCAGTGGATGGGGGCATACTGTCACACGCCGCGGAAACTGTTGTGTGCGGAGTCGGTGGCGATTTGGCAGCCATTAAGCTCCCCGTCACGTTTCTATGCATCTAGCAGTGACAGTCTAGTCTTCTGCGGCTTGCCGCCGTCGGAAGCCTTTTCCGTCAGACCAACCCGGAAGCCTACACGTTTCAACCTACTTGCGTTAGGCGTTCGGGTTGGTACGCTAATAGTGTTCTCTCCATGCACGCTTGTGCTGTCAACCCCTTTCTTCTACTTCCTCTGTGGTTTTTCCCTCCTGCCCAGCGCCTCCCTTATCTTTTTCCTTCCCTTTTCGTTTTTTCCTCTGACCTAGTTTTGCTTACGGCAGTATTCGCTGACTTCACTCCTTTTCCCCCCAGCATTCCCCCTTTTTTGCTCCTTCTTTCCCTTGTGCTTTCTATTGACTTAGCTACTAGTGCTTCTTTGGGTATTACCCAGGTGCTTTCCGAATTTGCACTGCCTTCCCTGCCTTATCCACCGCCAGTGTCATCAAGTGTCTACATCTTCTTGGGAGCACCGCAGCCATAGCCCGGATAGGTTTTTTTTATGCCTAACGGCTTTTTCCCCTGGGATAGTTTGTTCCGGAAGAGGGGCCCCCCCGGACCACTCACCCAATGGTCAGGGTGGCTTCCTTCCGGGGCAGACCCTATTTGCACACTAAAAAAAAAAAGCGCTGTGGAAGAAAAGGTTTGGCGGACTGTTGTACCAAGAAACCACAGGTGAGGGGGAGTGGAGTGACCAAGATTCAGGAGCCACAGTAGCAGACAGTGACAATGTGTGCAATTAAACTAACCTGAAGCGCTGGGTTGGGAGGAAAGAACAAACCGTATATTGTGCAAGCCGCAGAGTAAATAATAACAAGCATTGAATACAGAGAGAAATTAAAGCTTTTAGCAGAGCCAAAATCTGTTGCAAAGAATATGTGAACTGCCTCCAGTATTAACAAGTATAGAAAAGTGTGAAAGAACTTAAAAGCAAAGTGGTGGGGAAACAAAGCCACCATAAAGTGACTGCAAAGATAAAGCACAGTGTGGCAGCACCAACAACTGGCAAAGAAGGGGTGATACAAGGTGGGAAAGCCAAAAGGCAAATAAGAAGATGCTAATTTAATGTGAACCTGCTCACAGGTACAGATAAGGAAAAACCTGTGTTGGCTGGGCAGCCTATGATTCCTGGTTGAGCGACCTGTAGTGGGTGGACCATGTGGTCTGACAAGTGTGCCTAGACCAGGGGGCACTGATAGGAAAAGCTAAAGAAGCTGCTAAAGCAAAGCAAGAGAAAGCCAATAAGAAGTCCAAAAAAAAGGATAAGGTTGATTTTGAACTGTTGTGAACAAGTACCAGTAAACTGTTTTGAACTTGGGGAAGGGAACCCCAAGATTTGTGGAACAATTTCAGACTTGGGGAAGGGAACATCAACGTTTTTGTGGAACTGATTTGATCCTGAGGAAGGGAACCCCAAGGTTGTGTAAAACCTTCTGAATTTTGAAGAAAGCTCAGAACTTTGTTTGGAACACTGTTTCTGTTATTGCTGATATCCCTACACATTGCTTAGCTTTAGTTGTGAGGGCAAGTATATGTTTTGAACAGATACAGACTTTTAAGTTGAACTCTTTGACTCAGACTTTCCTTAGTTTCTTTAGGTACCGATATCCCACCTTAGTTTAGGGCAAGTGAGGCCTTCATACATCCTGACATTTCAATTTAATAAAACTCTTGTATTTGAACTTTGAATCTGTTGTCTGTGTCTTTCTTCATGATGCCTTCACAGGTGTTAAAAAAAAGCATGTGCATTCATTGAATGGGACACCACACATGTCCTGTTCAATGAATGAAAATCCTTTGCCTAGATGGCCACCTTGGTAGCAGAAGGTGGTGCTCAATACGGAGTCCGTCATCTATTACCATGATGGACAGAAAAGGAAGAGGCACGGGAGCTGCAGCAGTGGGTGGTGCTGCCACCACAATTCACATGTATTTTCTGTGCCTGCTTATATTAGACCACAGGCCATATTGAGCATGGCTGAGTCGCAAACTAGGAGTTTCTTGCTAGATGTACAATGCGATGTAAACACATACATATTTAGTAAAATGCAAGCCATAAGATTTTCTTTTTCATGTTTCAATGAAGTACAGTAGTGTTTTTTTCTAATAGTCAGAGCTCCACGCCAGTGACCTTGAGCTGGGTACAGCATACTCTGCTTATGTAAACATGGCAGTCAATTGCTATATAGGCCCTCTCTAGGAAGGATGCCAATGTACTTGCAAAACATAATAAATAGATGAAGGCACGCACTGCGAGCTACAAAAGGCAGGCCTTCTGTAGTTTAATTCTGTAGTTTTAAACAGGATTCTGTAGTTCGCTAGTCCGTGGTTGTAAAATTTCCTAGGGCCATGTCCATGGCCATGCTGTGCACAAGAAAGGTGCTGTTAGCTAAAACCTAGAGTTTGGAATAATTCCTAGCTGCCAATGAAGGCCAGAGCCATCTCTGTGGTCATGTGGTGCACAAGAAAGTTGCTATCAGCTAAAATACAAATATTTGCACAATCCCTTATTATCATTGACGGGCGGAGACAAGTTCTTGGATAGTCTTTGCATGAGAGAGGTGCAGTCAGCTAAAATACCATTGTTGGCACAATACCGAGTTGAAGGACAGTCGCCACTATGCTCTGGAACGGTGTGGAATAGGGACCGGCCCACAGGGTATATAAGAGAGTAAACTTAGCCCCTGCAGAAGGCTGTTTGGGGCGGCAAAGCTGGCAGGAAGAAAGGGGCATTTGCAGATGGATGGAAAGAGGTGAATATCAGCAAGTCTTCCCATATGGGAGGGGTCATTTCTGAAGCCCCAAACTGGTTTCTGGCTATTTTGATTTTTTTTTAAATCGGAACATGATTTGATTTTGAGCTGCGTGGGGAAAGGTCTCTGCTTTTCCCCCCAACGCACTTCAGCTCACAGCCTAAGAGCCGACACCATATTATGGATTGGCTATATTCTGGCACCAGTAAATCCAATGGACATGTAATTCTTTTCGAAGCATTCAATCCTATTATTATGCATTATTGCCCATAATATTATATATTATAATCATAGGGCAGCAATAGGCGTCTTTTTTTGGATTTTTTCCAATGTTTTAATTTTCCTATTTTTCCATTTTTATTTGAATTGTGGATTTTTCCAGGCAACCACTCTTTTTTCCAGCCCTCTTCAACTTCCTGTCTTCTACAGTTCGTGAGTATTAATAGGCCTTTTAACCCTGAATTTGATATCACATTGAGAAAGGTATTGAGGTAGTGATTGATATGATAAGTAATTTATAACGCGCCTGTAAACAAGATGCCTCTATGTGAGTGCCTATCATGATTTGGTGGGCAGGTTCTAGATTGACTAGCATGATTTGTGAGGTTGCCTATCATGACCTGGTGAGGCAGCTAGTTGGTTTTTAAAGTGACTTTGAATTCTTGGAGAAGGTTGATCAGTCTTAGTCTTGATCTGAGATAGAGACAAATGCCTATGATTCAGCTTTTCCATAAATGATGAATTGCATGTTTGTGTGTTGAGTATAGTGATGATAATAATGGCAATGTTTTTTATTACACATTTCTTACAGTTAAAAGATTTATTTTTTACATGAAAGTGTAAGACACATTAATTCAGTTTTCATTACTGAGTGTTAACAGATGACTTTGAACAACCTTCCCAGGTTCAAATGGGCCCTTTCTCTCCACATCTCACTCTCCACCTGTGGTGTCCCTCAAAGCTCTATCCTCTCGCCTTGGCTCTTCAACATCTTCCTTACCCCTTTGGCCCACCTGATCTCCTTCTTCACTCCTCACTTCCAGTGTTATGCAGATGACACACAGCTCTCTTGTAACAAGCTCATTGTCCCTCGCCGGGTACTAATAAAACTGAATTTCTTCTAATAAATTAATAATCACATCTACACAAAGAAACAAACCAAAGGTTTCTTTCCTTTCCTTCAGAAAAGTGCTCGCTCCTCAAGTCTGAAAAGCACAAAAAAGACTGATCTACAGTGTAGAGGTCAAGTGATCAGTGCCAGACAAAGATTGGTTCCTTGTAGCTTTATGGTTGATACGACCCAATAAGGTGAAGGTGCTCAATGTGAGAAAAAAAATGAGACCTGCAGATTGTCTGCCAAAATCCGCAACATCTGGAAATGCAGTCAGGATCCATGATTCCTAGCCCAAAATCACCACTTTGTCTCAAACATGTCCATTTCACTTCCTTTATGGCCATACCATCAACCACCCTGTCTAAGCCTCGGCAGGCTCCAATATGGCCCTTTTGTAAAATGTTTTGAGATCACATTTTGTACAGGATCTGCAGACCCATGGAAGGTCGATGGATACTACATGTCCACTACAGTTCACTGTGATAATAACAAATCAATAAATAACGGAATAAAATGTAATTAAACATTCTTACTGCAAGAAATAACAATTTTCTTTATTTTTTTACATTACATTGGAGCCCCCCCCCCCCAAACCCTCTGTTTCCCTTTGGTTATAACCCCACTCCAACTTCCTACCCACTCGTTTCAACCCCTTACCCCACCCCCAAACATATATATGGAAAAATTCAGTATTTCTTCTTTAAAAATGGTTACTTAAAAATGTTGTTCGTTATTTTGAATGAATACTGTCCACTCCCTGTATGGAATCCGTTGCGCTCCTTAAGATCAGCAGATACCAGGTGCAACTCAAAAACCATTTCAACAACTAATACATTACACAGAGATTCATCACACCATCACCATTATGCATTTACCTTAAACAACCACTATACCCCAACTCAAGCTTTTCCAAAGTGCACCATTCAGGAGTCTAGTGAAAATGTGCGGTTTCCACGGTCAGAAATCCATGCTTTTTTTGTTGGAACACCCCTCCTGTAATCCCGTCACCTGCCCGGTGGTCAGGACAAGCCTCAAGGGGGGCTCATATATGGCTTTGTTCAAAAAATAAATTGTATTGCACTTTTCGGTTTTAATTCCAGGATCTGCAGTTCAGCAGAAGGTCAGTGGATAACATGTGGAAAAACAAATTACTTCTAAAATCTAAATTTCACAATGGTTCATCTTTAACTCACCCCCCAGCCTCTAACTTTTCTTAAACAAGGCAATTATATCCCAACTGAAACATTTTTGCACAGACTGCCATCTGCGGATCTTGTAAGAATGCGTAGTTCCCGATGCCAGACATTGCCATTTGTGTATATAAAATGCCATGTACCCTCTCTCAGAAGCATCTTCTCACCCACACTAAGGTCTGGGCAAGCTCCAAGGGGCTCCTATATGGCCCTTTTCAGTATTTTTCACTACACAGTTTGGTACCAGATACATGGACCCCACAGGGCCAACATGGCCAGTGCATCACATTTTCCAGTCAGGACTCAGCCATTCTAAATGCCCCCTATTCTGACATTTCAGCTCTGTCTCTATCCATTGGAAAACCATGGACCTCAGCTAATCAGATTAAGTATTTTCTCTTTAATCAAACAAATTTAAGCTTTTTGGTTCAAAATTACTGATCCTTGGATTTAACTGCCAAAATATAAACACTTCAGAATATGTGTGTGTGTGTTTAACAACCTTCTGGACAAATCAAGCCAAACATCTTTCTGCAAGACCATCATCTCTCACCAAATCATCTGACAAACCAACCAAAACATCTTTCACCAAACCAAGCAAAGCGCTTGAGTTGGCCTAGACACCAAGTCACAAGTGTTTGATGCATACCCGTACAGAATTTGTTTTTTCTGTAGGTGTGAGCAAAAACTCCATATCGGAGATTAAACTGGAAATGCAACATTTGGAACCCCCAACCCCTATAACTTTGCCCCACCCACAGAAGAAGCTTATAGGTAGAATGAATAATTGTTTTACAGGTTTTGTGCAGGTCGGTCAAAAGGTGTCAACGTTATCAGAATTTCAGATGTGCCTCTTCCTTCATAGACACCAACATAAACAAAAGTATAACTACAGATTTGATTTCACCAACTATCTATGATACATGAATATATAAAGTGAAAAACATTCTGCTAAGAGACAGTTCAGTTGAAACAGTTCATTTGATCAAAATCATTGAAATTCAGCAAGAGAACATTCTCTCAGCAATACAAGTAGCAAGAGGGATAAAACATAGCATATTAAAACCCTTGCAATTTAGAGAAAACTCTTTAGTTAAGCGAGAATTAAGATACACCAATGTATTGCAAAAACCCCTTGAAATGCAAAATATGTGGGAAGTGATGAAAATTTCACCACTGTTCAGCCAATGAGTATATACATAAGATCACATCAGGGTTCAACAATGAGAAGAAAAATGACATCCTGGGTGACATCTACAGGGGCTCTGAGATAAGGTTGCCATCTCTTCCAGCACCCACAGAATTTCATCAGTTTTGTTGAGGTAAATTAATTTATCTTAACTCCCTCGTAAGTAAAGTTATATGGAACACTAGCCACCCAGTAGTTATGGAGAAACCTGCCTTTGCGATAATTGTTTGCTAACATTTTGACTAGTTTGATACATCTGACATTTTCCAAAGATGTTTTGTCACTCTGACCACCCCAATACTGAAAAGTTTGTTGCAAATTCGTCCTTAAAGGTTATAAAGCATGAAAACAAGTTTTGGTTTACTCTTAGCATTGACTTTCCAGTCGGGAAATTAATTGGACAGGTGCACACCATAAAAAGACAGACAGATTTGCTTCCAAATTCAAAAAGGAGTGGTACAAAGCAGTGTGGCTTTGCTTTTTGTTTGATTGGCGGAAATCCGTCCTGTTGTTGTTTTTTTAAAATTTGGAAAAGAGAGTGGTTGCCCACTATCAACATTTATCATACATCACCCATGATGCATTGCAGCAACTGAGTTTTTCATAAATGAAAAAACATTTTCTTACCATTGTGTGGTATTTTCAAGTGAATTCTCTCAATGCAATGGTGTTTTCATACATAATCTCATCTGTGATGTCACTAGTGTGCACATAGGCTACACAACGGGGGTCAGTTAAGGTGGCATACCTTTCAAGACTTTGAACATTTCAAGGGGTTTATTGTGTTAACTATAATCTTAATTTCACTTCAAGTAAACGTTTTTTCACACAATTTTAAGGGTTTGTTGCATTTAACTACTATTTCCACTTAACTGCACCCTAGCTCAAACGCAAGCTTTCTGCTACAGATCATTGTTTCATAGAGCTTTGCTGTTTTATAAATTGCTTTGTCTGCACACAACAGACAGCTCTTAAGTATGTAAACCGACACATATGCATTTCACCATTGGAAAATTGGGGTATGTTTAGGAAACACCAACAAAGTTATGGTCAGTTTCTAAAGCTGAAAAAACCCTTCTAGCTGAAATGTGAAAGTAGAATAAGCCATTTCAGCTAAATGACACCAGCTGCAGCGCCGCCCAGGGCCCATTACTGGAAGTTCACCTTCTGTTCATATCCACATGAACAATGTACTGTGGGTGTGCAAATTAGCACAAATGTAAGCATGTCATTGAAGAAAAATGTCCTTTCAGACAAAGACAATTTTTGCAGTGAAAAACTTGTACTTGGATGGGGAGAGACAGAGGAAATAATAATAATGCACAAAGAATTAGACATGAAACTTGAGGGAGTACAATGTGTTAATCATTTGCTGGATAAGTGCTAAGAATTGTTTTAGTGATATAGAACTTTGTGCATTGAACTCCAAGTATTGCAATGTGTTCTTGCAACATCATTTTGAAATGTGCTGTGACACGTGAGAAGTCTCTCAATGGAGGTCACTTTTATCTCTTACGGTCACAGCAAAGGCTCTGGAGGCTGCAGGTAAGTTAATCAGATTACTTTAATAAGTTCCATGTTCAGTTAAGTTGTCATCTTGAACACAGGTACATCAGGAGTAAGGAAGCTCAGAGGGGAGCCCACTGGCTCCCACCACCCAAGTTAGACTTTCAACTGCCTGGGTGGAACCTTCATTCAACCCCAAACATTCCAGATACACGCAGGGCATTCCATTCATGACATCACTCACCATGCATTCAGGTACCAGGGTACAAGTAGGGAATCCAGATGTAAGTCACCTCCCTTACAATAAAACAGACACATTCGCGCAGTAAGGAAACCAGACATAACAGAATCCAATGTAAATGGTTCCCAACATTATTATTTGCAAGAGGTGTTTAAGCGTGTCCAGCAATTTAATGGAAACTTGAAAAATAAAGGTGATTTCACCTTTGTTTCACTACCGACTTTTTAACTACGTGCAGAAAAGGAGGAAAATTGCATTGAGAGGAAGTTTTGCACACAAGTGCCAATGGAGGCTGCCTCCTTCATTAAATTATCATGGGGAATCAAAATGACCCCCAATATTTCCCAAATCTGGCAAGATTAAATATTCAACTGCAAAACTCCAATTAAAGCTTAGGAGAAGGGAATATGTTTTCAGGTCATGACTATTAGACTTAGTGGCTCGTTCCACGCAATGACCTCGTAGCTTCCTCAATGAACTGCACAAAGCAATCTAGTATTTCAATGAACGTTCCAGGTAGAACATGGTGGAGGTATGTGGCAAAGGGAGAAAGACTAGAACTCTGTTGAAAAGGCACAGATTAGCAACATGCCCAGTATTTAGAAGAACACATTAAATTGTGTAGGGCTGGAAGACAGGAGCCAAGATGACAGCCATGTAGGCGACTTGTTTGTGGAGCTCCATCATGACGCCATGAGCAAGCTGCCAGTCCCCCACCAAGTGCAAACAAATGGAGGAGAAATACTGCACTGTAGGAGGTGAGCATGCAGCTGAAGAACAGAATGCCGAAAAGGCTTTGCAGAACAGTCTTGCAAACAGTAATCAATAAAGGAATTGGGGCAGCACATAGGAGGAGGCACACTGAAAAAGTGGGAGGTGCTATGTTGGGTGCAGGAGTGATCAGTGTAATAGTCATGTGATGGGGAAACATGAGGAGCATGACCGTGATAGCCCATGTGATTTGTATCAATAAAAAGGGAGTGAAAAGCCCACCAAGGGAAGGGTTCTTTCCTCAGACTACAACCAACAGCTATGTCCATGTAGACTGTTCGTCGGGCCCCACCGTACAACGCGGGACCGGACATCATATTGGGGACGAGGATGGGATCATGAGCCCTGCATCCCTCAGCACACAGACCTGTCCCCATATTGCGGCGGCGTTCCCCCGGCCCCTCCTTCATACGCCCACTCTGCAGCCGGTGAGCAAAGCAGTCCGGAGTGACTAGAGGCCGTGCCCCAGCCAGGCCACACACTGTGGTGACAGTCCAGGGAGGAGAGGAAATGGACAGCAAACACCCGGCATGTCATAGGGTGCCAGCAGGTCAATGCAACTGTAAGTAAGAGCAACGTCGCTGCCTGCCACACCCCCAAGACGCGACAGACACGTTACAGCACCCGCTAGGCCACCAGGGACTCTGCAACTCAGTAAGAGTGGTTGGTTCAGGTGAGAAATGCACTTTAAACCTGCAAGAGAACACAGAGGAGAAAACCATTAACAGGAACACACCTAGTGGACTGAACCAGCAGTTAGCCACAGCAGAGCACCTCACCAGCTGGCAGGCCAAGCACAGAGCAGGCACATAGGCAGCAAGGAACACAAACAGCAAACTAGCAGACAGACATGGTGCCTGACCTGGCTGCATCACCTACCAGAGCACAAGACCAGGGACAGAACCCTGACACCAGCACACGGCTGGACCCGACGCAAGGCACATTTATGAAGCCTTTTAAACTGTTTGGTCCGAGAGCAGCACTCTGCTGGGAGCTGTGTGTTCAGCAATTTGAACTCAGCATGAAGTCGAGAAAAGTCATAGACTGGGAAGAAAAACTGACCCTACTTATGCTCAACGTGGGCACAATGGCCCTGCGACTCTTCAACGCATTGCTCAATCGAGTCGCAGAAGATGACTACGACACAGCAAAGGATGTACTGACCAAGAAATTCAAGCCACGGCTGTGCACAGACTTTCAGAGGTCCAAACTGAGCCAAGCACCACAGCGCTCCAAGGAGAATATCAATGATATTCATAGCTGCCTCTGAGAAATGGCCTTTGGGTGTGACCTCCGGGATGAGGAATTTGACGTCCGGCAACAGGTCATGCACGGCCTGTCATTGGAGAAGCTCACAGGACAGTTCTATCCGAGATGAACTTGCCCCTCAATCAGATCCTTACTATGGGGTGCTAGAGGACCAATGAGCACGTGGCAGCGATGGAACAGATGATCAGCCGACTGCCGCTTGACACAGAGAACCCAAGCAACAGCATGACCACCATTAATGCCCTGCAACACAGGAAGAGACAACAAGCGTCCACACAAGGCAAACCCAAGAACTGCCTGCGGAGCAGAGGGCCACTGCACAAGCAGGAGCCATGCCCGGCTTTTAGCACTATATGCCACAAGTGTGGAAAGCTGAATCACTTTGAGGCCATGTGCCTGAGCTCCCGAATCCTGAAAGAGCCACAAACACCAGACAAGCCCAGAAGATGGAAAGGAGAAACACACCAGCAATGGCCCCAAATACACTGACCCCGACAACAAAAAACATGATTACATTAACAGCCAAGGCAGACACAAACAGGTCAGGAGGACGGGCACGGGCAGTAGAAGCCAAGGATGCTGACCGCTACAGCGAAGAAGAAAACCAGTCAAGCAGAGAATCCTCCCAGATTGCACACCTCGCCACACGAGATGAAGAAAAGAGAGAGTACATATGATCTCAGCCGCCAATCCATCAAGTAGCAACAGCGCAAAAACTACGAAGTCACACCGCACATGCGTGGTGTTGGCAGGAGCGATACCAGTGAAAATGATGATTGACACAGGGGCTACGGTAAACGTCATGCCAACCACCATGTACGACAAACTTCACACCAGTCGAGCCCTACACCGAAAGACGGTACAACTCTTTGCCTATGGGTGCAAGAAACCACCACCAGTAAAAGGATATTTCAAAACAAAACTCACCTATGGGGAAAGAAGCCGCACAACGCGTACATATGTTGAGGACGCAGAAATCAAAACCATACTGAGCTGCCCAACAGCAGAAAAACTGGAGCTCATCCTCTTTACATTCGTGATACACACCAGGAAAATCGGCTGGCTACTGGACAAGCACGCAAAACTGTTCCAAGGAGTCGGCTGATTGAAGGGACGAACAGTAAAGCTTCACATTGACCCCACCGTGGAACCGAGAGCTGTCAGACACAGGAGAGTGCCTTTCCACATGCGGGCAGCAGTAGAGGCCAAACTCAACAAAATGGAAGACCTTAGAATCACTGAGAAAACAGGCCCAACTCCATGAGTGCCACCCATGGTGGTGATGGCAAATCCGAAGCAGCCTCAAGCAGTGAGCATCTGCAATTATATGCACTTACTGACCGTAGCCATAAGGCAGGAAAGACACATCACCCCAACAATAGACAAACTAATCGTGGACCTCACAGGGGCCACAGTCTTCAGCAAGCTGGACCTGAGGTCAGGGTACCATCAAATGTGCCGGGCCAAGGAGTCCCGGTACATTATGACATTTTCTTCTCACCTTGGACTACGAAGATACTGAAGACTCAATTTAGGGATATCCTCTGCGGAAGATGTTTTTCAGCACAAAATCAGGAAAGTACTACAGGATCTCCCCAGAGTCACAAATGTGAGCGACAACATCCTGGTCTATGGAGAATATGACTACTGACTGGCAGCAGTACTACAGCGGCTTGAAGACTCAGGGCTCACCCTCCACATGGAGAAATATGAATTTGTCAAGTCAACATTGAGCTTTTTCAGATATGTTTTCAACAAAAATGGAGTATCCCCCAGACCCGAGCAAGGTGGCAGACATAAAAAGTACACAAGCACCCACCAATGCCAAAGAAGTCTGCAGCTTCCTGGGGATGGCGACATACTGCCGGAGATTCATCCCTGACCTGGCCACCACAGCCACACCCTTATGGGGACTTAACAAAAAGAAGTCCATGTGGGAATGGAACAAAATACATGAAGAGTCTTTCCAACTAATAAAAGACTCACTGTCCGGCAATGCCACAATGGTTTTCATTAACACGTTCCGGAAAACGGAACTACTAGTGTACGCCAGCCTGGTCAGGCTAGGCACAGTATTCCCACAAATACACCAGGACAGCACAATACTCCCCATTGCATTTGCCAGTCATGCTCTCACACCAATGGAGAGGAACTATGCGCACATTGAGAAGGAGGCACTAATGATACTGTGGGGGATCCGACACTGCCACATCTACCTTGTAGGACACCCAGTCAAGGTTCTAACAGACCACAAGCCTCTAGTACCCATATTTAAAGGATCAGCGCCTCACCCCCCCAGCAAGAATAGAACGCTGGATGATCCATCTCCAACAGAGTGACCTCGAGGTGCAGTACAGGGCCGGAACGACAACCCGGCTGACTTCTTGTCACGGCACCCGAGACTAGCCATGACGACAGAATGTGAGATTGCAAAAGAAACAGAACACGTCTGCCACATCATCGCCTGCACACAACCAAAGGCGATGCAACTGAAGGAAATAATCATGGAGACAGAAGAAGACGCATGCCTTCAAATCATAAAAGAGGCCATCTTGTCAGGAGAGTGGAAGAATTAACTTGCTGCAGTAGCTCATGTCACACACCACAAGCACAAGAACTCATGCAAAACCTGTTCAGAATCAGGCACAAGCTATCCGTCTCACCTGAGGGGCTCATACTAAAGGGCCACCGCATCATAGTGCTCTCGAGCTAGCCGGACAGGGCACTCCAGCTTGCGCACAAAGGCCATCAAGGGATAGTTAAGACACAAGCCTTCTTGAAATCAAGAGTGTGGATGGCACACATTTAACAAAGGGTGATAACGCTGGTAGAAACATGCATGTCATGCCATGCTGCCCGCTGAACAGGGCCACCAGAACCGATGGCCAGCGTGCCCAGGAGTGAACTTCGATGGGACGCAGTCAGCATTGACTGTTGCACCATTGCAAATGAGGCATATCTCCTGGTAACAGTGGACGAGCTCACACAATAACAGGAGGTAGAACCAGTAAGATCCACTGATGCCACCTTTTTAACGACAGCCCTGGAAAAGATGTTCCCAGTCCATGGAATACCGTCCTCTATTGAAAGTGACAATGGCCCACCATTCAGGAGCAGAGAATTCAAAATATTCCTTAATGACATTCGAATATGGCACCACCACATCACACCATATTGGTCCCATGCAAATGGAGATGCTGAAAGGTTTATGTCCTCGATCAACAAAGTGGTAAGGATTGCGAAAGACAAAGGTCGTACAAGGCTGCAAGAACTATACCGGTTCCTCCGGTCCCACCGGTAAACTCCACACTCGGCCACTTTAGTCAGTCCAGCAGCACTCATGTTTCAGGGTTCTTATCCAGGTGGGCGTTCGAATCCACCACACCTGGAGCCCTCCACGAGTAGACATAGACCGAATAGGGCAAAAGCGGCAAGAACACTGCGAAAGAGAGAACCGGGCCAGAAGAGCAACACTGAGCCAGCTACAAGTGGGTAACAAAGCACTAGTCGAGAACTGGGCTTCCCCCAGAAAGATAGTGCTCACATACGAGTCTCAACCATGGTTGTCACCCACCGAGACCACGGAATGGTGACAGCCTCCAGAGGACAGGGGACGGTGCACATGGAATGAGTCCCATTTCAGAAGAATACCAGCGACCACCTGGCAGGAAGAACCAGAGAATACACGACAAGGGACATATGTATCCCCAGGTTCAGACACCGCAAGAGGAAGGCCCAGAAGGACCGCCCACAGAAATACCGGAAGCCTTCACTGAACCAAGAGAAGAGCCGGCGAGCTCCGGGGTGGTCAGCACCACAAAGAGAGAAGGGTGCGACCGATACTCGCTCTGCCAGCGACCAGCCCAATCCTCGCAACTAAGCGGGTTCATACTGCATGGGATCTACCGGCGAGCTGAGATCCTGAGAGAAGAAGAGACAGTAAGATAGAACTATGTTCATGTCAAGGGTGCCCTTGGACATTCAGGGGGTTTTGTTGAACTGTTTAAAATGTTTTGTTTGTTATCTAAGTTGGGGTGGGATGTGATAGTCATGTGACGGGGAAATATGTGGAGCGTGACTGTGACGGCCCATGGGATCTGTACCAATAAAAAGGGAATGAAAAGCCCACCAAGGGTTCTTTCTTCAGACTACAACCAAAAGCAATGTCCATGTAGTCTGTTTGTCCGGCCCCCGCCGCACTCCGCGGGACTGGACATCACAACCAGGAATGCCAAACCACGGGAACACTATTGAGCTGAAAGGAGGCAGCCACCAGGGCAGAAAAGAGAGTGCAGTGGGAACATCCGGAGGCCAGCAGTGACAAGGGTGTACTGCCGTGACTATATATGCGTATCTGCCCATATTAGTTCAAGTGAAGGGCCCAGTGGTGGAGTTTGTGACTGGCATGTGGAGGCCGGTAGGCATGTGGAGCAGGAGCGGTGCGGCACAAAGATATGGCATGCTGTATGGGACAAGGGAGCAAGTCTCGGAGGGCCAAACGCTAAAGGGGTATTGAGAGTAAAACCAGGTAGCAGCATGTTGATGTTCCCTGGCAGACAGCAAGGAGCCCAAGTAAAGGAGAAAAAATTGCCAAATAACCAAATGGCAGAACATTAAAGTGCCATCTCAGTAAATCCCTGGGCTGGACGGGCTGCACAAAAAGACAGACACAGATACTATACAAATAAGTGCATAGGAATGTGAAGAGGGAAGACTGCTGTGGGGCAGAAGCTGGAAGGCTGGGGCAACAAACACCATTAATGGCAGCAATGGTAGCGGGATAAGGCATACAGAAGTGGAGAAGTGAACTGGGAGTCCAGGAAAGGGGCTAATAGCCACTGAGACAATCTCAGACATGTGCGGAAGAGAGAAGTTAAGAAAATGGTCCATAATGCATCCAAAACAGTGTGAGGACTTCTGGACATAAATCCAAAAATATATGCAAGCAGGTACAGCGAGGAGAGGATAAACAATACATTAAAATCACTGATAATGGAAGGGAGCAAGCAAACTGCAGACAAAATGGACACGCTGTCAATATCAATGAGACCGGATGTGCACAAGTTAAGGGAGGGAATGACTGACGTGGAGAAGAGTCTCCGACCTTGAAGATGACAGCAAAAATCAAAGGAAAGAACTAACGTACCTGTGTGAGATGATAAAATGCAAGTCCTAAAACTGAGTGACCTTGAAGGACTATCAAGGAGAAAACGTTAGAATAATATTTTTTGTAGAGTTTGCTACCTACTCTTTTTGACAATGAAGAAACTTTTAAAGGGATACACGTCAATAGGGCACATCAAATCCTAGGACAACGTCATGCTGCGGGTACATTTGAATGAGCTATTAAGACGAAGCTCATGAGATATCAGGACAAAATAAAGCTGGTGACAGCTACTCGCACGCTGTCCAATGGAAGCAGGATATCCTTCTACCAGAAAAAGTATGAAACATTTTGAGGAAGTTAAGAAAATATTGCAAGCTAAGAAGATCTCGTATGCACTATTACCTCCAGCAAGACTTCGAATTGACAGCAAAAGGAAGCAGAAATTATTTGAGGACCCCAAAATTGTGATGCACCATGTCGAAACCACACTGAAATTAGGAGAAATGTGGGAAAAGCAGTTTGTGTGGTCACTCAGGGTGCACAGTTAAATGCAAGGAATGTATGCTAATATAGCAAACCCGGCACATGTAATATCTATATATATCAGGTGACATAGTATTCTACATAAAGGATCTGGCCACTACTTTTCCACTAATGCTGGAATAACTGAAGGAAAATGGGTTGGTGTCATGCCTACAGATCAATGGCCCAAAATCATGTATCTACCGAATGTGGGAAACAGATCCTTGGTTATTAGCGGGATTGCCCATACTACTTATGGTGCCTTTTAGGTACGTGGGGCTAATGGGAAGTGCAAACTGGGCAAATTCAGACATGTTATACATTGTTACACTTAGGATTTTCATTCCCTACTGTGGGACTAGTTGGGAGTAGATAACTTTCTAATAACCATACTTGTATTGTTCATTTCTCAATTAGTCACATAATCCCACCCTGTTCCCGCAGAGGGGTATTAAACATGATTATTTCCTTCTCATCTATCCCTTTGAGAAAGGCGGTACACCACTGCTGTCCTATGGACAGTTTGTTCTGCCCCATAAGAGATAGCTACATTCTTCCTGAGGGACAGATAGGATGCTAATAGCCTATGTGTTTGGGGATCCCTAGCAAAATCCAAGATCGTGGAACACCTCTCTGGACTAAACCTCTCCTCTGTGCTACTCTAAATCCATCCCCTTCCTATGTCTGCCTACTTCAAAAGGACTCCGGTAATCAGCACCCTGGTGTAAAATGCCCTTTGTCATATCAGGACTGCCTTTGAAGACATTTCCCTAGGACCTCTAGGGGAAGATTTCTGCATCCTGGATGAATGTTTTGACCCTCCTTAGAAGAATCAAACACAAGCTTATTGAGCAGAGTCGCACATGGTTTTTGCGGGTGCTCTCAGACCAGATGGTTAATACACTCCAGCAATAGCTTTCATGAGTCACCTCACCAAGCAGAAAGTAATTTGAGCTCCTAATGTTGGTGGTGTTATAATTGTGTAGTCCTAGTAGCCACCATGTCAAGCGAGTCATGCCTTGTATTGAATCATTAATCCACTACCAACAGGCTCACTAAGGTCCCACAATTTATGTGTTTTGAATCAGAGGTTCTTGCAGTTAATAATCCACTTCTGTCTATTGGAAATTTGGTGTCCAGAAGCTGAGTTCAGTAATGTACATGTGGCCTTTGAGGCTTCCTGTTGCCACTGCCGGGTAACTGCTGCAAGATGTCATTCGACACCCACAACCAGGAATGTGGAAAAGTGTGCTTTTTGGCATGGGGCATTTATGGAAGTGATTCTGATTAACAGAGTTCACTTTCAGAAACAGAATTTCCTGCATAATTTTATTGCAAAAAATAAAATAAAGCTAAGACTTTTACACTCTTGCAGAGGGCATGCCGCCACACCCTGTGATTGCTTTATCCAGAGCATCAGTTTCAACATTGAACGGTAAGAATAAATGTGGATTACTAAGAATGGGTTCAGAGGGGCGCACTATGTTGGACAGGATGACAGTATCCAGAGGAAATTGTGCTTTTCCACCCCATGCACAGCATTGTTCACACAATGCATGCCAGAGTTCCAGGTCCTAGCCCTATTGAACAAACAAAAAAACAAAAACACCAACCTTATGCCAAACATGGAAATGTGTGTACCATCTGTGTTCTACCTAGTTAGACACTACTAAAACACAGCCATGGCCCTGGGGCTAGCACTGACTTGCTGGGTGAGTCTGTGTCACCATTCCCCACTTTGCATACACCCCCTTGCAGGGGTTTCCCTTGATCAAATGATCTAAATCTAAGGCGAGAGCTATGTTCTGCCAAGCTTTCCATAGCAAAGGCCATAACAAAGACCTGGAAATCTTGACAAAACAAGACCATACTTTGTATTGAGACCAATTGGCACTGTGGTTCAATCTTTATTTCTTGGCCTGAATCATAGCACCAACAGACAATTCCTATAGCAAACTCTTATCCAAATTAAATTTGACATAACAAATAAAGTGTAGTGCTTCAAATCTCAAAAACACCAGTAATCCAAAGATGTTTACAAAGAACACAGATCAGAACAGCTTAGACCTGGAAACAAGCTTTCATCCTAAACCTACACTAGAGAGCGTACTGATGAGTCCATTTATGAGATACAGATGGAACATTACATCAGCAGAGGAATACAAAGTGCAGGCAAATAAACTGAAGGAGAAACCTTTCCAAAGAAAATATGACCCAGAACCGTTGAAAATATCCCTAGGTGGGATTTACTGAAATTGAAATCAACCAAGGAAAATCCTTCACTAGTCTATGTAACTACGTACTACTATGCGCAGAGCCAAAAAATCAGATTGTCAAAAAGAATCGGGAGGTATTGAAGCTCAACAATACCTTGGAAAGATTATTTCTGGCAGCACCTGTGTTTGCATATAAGAAAACCATGGCTTTAAAAAACAAGTTGGTACAAGCTGAGTTCAAACCGAATGTAAAGAAGAATAAATACACAGGGACACAACCATGTCACAACTGCCAACATTGTGGTAAAATCTTGCAAGGGGATTCAATTACACACCCTTACACATGAAAGAAAATTCCCCTGCGTGTCATGCCCTCACTAGCAACCTCAGAGACACCCTCATTAGCAACCTCAGACACACATACAAGGACTACAGCAACACCGGGTGGTACCTCTGCTTGTTTCCTTTCCCATGTGTTGCAACGCAGGCAAAGATTGCACCATAGCGGCACAAAGAAAAATCGCTGTTAACCGCAGTAATGGCGCCGTTGGAATCACTGGCGCTGGCAGTTGCCATGGACGCTACCTGCGTTATCCCGCTCACGTGACCGTATCGGCTCACCGTCCACAACGCTCCGAGCCTCTCATTCCTCACGGTTCGGGTCACGTGTTCCTCCGTCAAATGCCGGTGACGTGTTCAATCAGGAAGAGCCGCAGTATACAGCACTGCCGGCCACTTCAGTCAAACGCTTCTCAGCTGCTTTACCTCGGCAAGTGGCGTTTTGGATTAAATTTTCTGGTTCCTTGGATTTCGACCCTGGCTTTTGTATCACGGACTGTCTTTGCTTACCCCTGGATATTACTTGGCTATTTGTGTACACAGTTCCGGATTTGGACTTTAGACTGCCTTTGACTCACGATTTTGGATACTTTGCTTCTGGTACTTCTTGGATCTCGCCTTTTGGGTCTGTTCAAGGGTGATTCACCCAAAGGGCCTTACACCTTCATCAAGAGGCCCACAGGAACACCAGCCTTCCAGCTACCACCCGGCTGTTGCAGGTTCTTTCCCATATACACCCCCTGGTCTACTTGGGGATAACTCCACGAGGTTCTACCACCTTCCTTTCCCCATTGTGACCTATCCCAGGGGTATCACTGGTAGGTGTTCATCACTGTATTACCTAATTACTGTTTCTGCAGTATTGGTCATTTCCTCATTGTGGTTTACTGTTTCCTTCTGCAGCTGCCTGGGTACCTGCGTTCCTGTCAACAATCACCTGTGGCCTAAATAACTGGTCAGGGAGTGGTTTTGGTCCTCCCTTACCGGTATTTGGAGACAGAGGTATTTATAGTCTACAAGGAATCGCGTTCCTGACCGACTGAGAAGCCTTCCTCCTAGACTATGGATACCTCGGCAGGGGACCCAGTGGCTGCACTAGTCCAGGCTATCACAATGCTACGCTTTGATATGACGGCCGCCACAGCCACCATACATCAGAGATAGGACACAATTCAAAGCGAACGGCATGCACTGCCCGCTGATCCCGAGTTTGGAGATCCACCACAGCCAGGTCCATCAGCCAACGTCCCCACACCAAATCCCGTCTATGTACCCACACCATTCCCTTTAGCGTCCCCCAAAAAGCTCCAGGGGGACCCTAGGAAATTTCATACATTTCTGAATCAATGCAAACTCCATTACATGTGTCGCCGCCAGGCCTTCCCAGACTCCACCACAAAGGCGGCCTTTACGCTCTCCCACCTTGGCGGTATAGCCGCTGCTTGGGCTAATCCTGTGCTAGAAGGGAACAGCCCGGTCCTGTATGACTTTGACTTATTAATAACCGAGATGACTAGAGTCTTCGACACCCGGCATAAGGCCCAAACTCGGAACCTAGAGTTGTTGGATCTAAATCAAGGCAAGACCACTCTGGTTGATCACATAACCCGCTTCAATCAGCTATCGGTAGAAACAGCATGGCCAGAAAACAAGAAAGCTGTTGCATTCTATAGAGGCCTTAGTGAATCTATGAAAGACGCTCTAGCGGTTGTCCCCTCCTTGCCTGCCCAATATCCTGAGTTAGTGGATTTAGCCCTACAGGTAGATGCCTGAAGAGCAGAACGTAAAATGGAAACCGGGAAAATTGTCCCTTTCACACCTGGCAGGGCTTCCAACAAAACACAAGGGGAACCCATGAAGATAGGGGGCACCCGGAGTCAGATCACGGCCACTGAAAGGGAACGACGGAGGGCAGCCCATGCTTGTTTCTACTGTGGTCTCAATGGTCATTTCGTTAGAGAATGCACCAGGCGGCCCAAACTGAAGCCATCGGGTTTTCAGAAAGCCTGTCTTTAGATATGGGGCGAAGGTCGGGCTTTCCTTCGACCCCCTCGGAATCCACTTCTGTTCTCATGAGACCTGTTTATATCCAGGCCCTTTTGATACCTGTGGAGGGCACTCGACTCCAAGTACAATTGATCATTGATTCAGACGCCACAGGTAACTACGTGGATATCTCTCTGGCTGCATCCCTCAACTTGCCCATTCAGAACAAAAAATGACCCGAATCCCTACAAACAGTGGACGGCTCCGCTTTGGTTTCAGGTCCAATAAAACAGCAGACCGCTCCACTGACCCTGGTCCTTCACGAGGTTCACAGGGAGGTGGTGTCTTTTGATCTCTTCTCTACACCTCAGTTTGGCCTAATCCTCGGTATTCCTTGGTTAAGAACACATAACCCAATCATAGACTGGTTCCAAGGCAAGGTGTTCTATGAGTCCCCACATTGCCAGGAACACTGCCTGGTATCGTCAGACATTATCTCATGTCCTTCCCAGGCATTAGGCGCCCTGGCCCAGCTGACATTGTGCGAAGACTAGGCCATGAATATGGACCCCCGAGGTCATGTGGTGGGGCTACGGTCTCAGTTATTCCTAAGGAATACCATGATTACTTAGAGGTCTTTGATAAAAAGAGCGCTGAACACCTTCCACCTCATAGGCCCTATGATTGCTCCATCAATCTTGTCCCTGGGGCTGTCATCCCACACGGGTGAATCTACTCTTTATCACCTTCTAAAGACCAAGCCCTGAAGGAATATCTACAGACCGCCTTATGTTTAGGGCGAATCCGTCCTTCCCAATCCGCCGCAGCTAGTCCCATTCTTTTTTTGTGCCAAAGCTAGAGGATGACCTCCGTCCCTGTGTGGACTATCGACGGCTCAATCAAATTACCATAAAGAACCGGTACCCCATCCCACTCATTAATCCCTTACTGGACCGGTTCACACAGGCTACCATTTTCACCAAGCTCGATCTCAGGGGGGCTTATAACTTGATTCGGGTCCGCCGAGGGGAAGAGTGGAAAACGGCTTTCTGCACTTGACACAGCCTGTATGAGTACACCATAATGCCCTTTGGTTTATGCAATGCTCCGGCGACCTTCCAAAGGTTTATGAACAATGTGTTTCATGATATCATTGTCATCTATGTGGTGGTCTACCTGGATGACATCTTAATCTTTTCACCGTCCCTCCAAACTCACATTACCCATGTTCGGGAGGTATTACAACGACTGGGAGACAATGTCTTGTTTGCTAAACTCGAGAAATGTCTCTTCCACTCCACTGAAATCAAATTTCTAGGGTTCCATATTACACCGGGAGGCCTCTCCATGAACACCACAAAAATCAAGTCAGTCCTCGATTGGCCTGTTCCCACGAATGTCAAGTCCTTGCAGTCTTTCCTTGGTTTTGTAAATGTTTACATGCGGTTTATTACAGGCTTCTCCACAATTGTAGCTCCACTGACCATGCTCACTAGTCAGTGGAATCCTTACTTGTGGACTTCAGTTCAGCAAGAGGCATTCACTGCTCTGAAGGCTGCCTTCACTTCAGCACCTATCCTGTAACACCCCAACGCAGACCTTCCATTTATTGTAGAAGCTGATGCATCTTCCTTCGCTCTTGGTGCTGTCCTTTCACAGAAATGTCCTGCTACTGAACTTCTTCAGCCCGTTGCTTTACATATTCGCAAGTTTACTCCCACTGAACTTCATTACACGGTCACTGAGAAGGAGTTGTTGGCTGTGAAAGATGCATTTCAGGTTTGACGGCATCATTTATTGGGGGCCAAACACCAAACCACTGTTTACTCCGATCACCGGAACCTCCAGGATCTTACTTCCCTGAAATGAGTGAACAGCCGACCGGTCCGGTGGCATCTGTTCTTTTCTTCATACAACTTTGTCATCCGACATCGCCCTGGGGCTACCCTTGGGAAGGCAGATGGCTTATCCCGTTTGCCAGGAGGGGACTCCCTCCCTCTATTTCCGGACACTCTCCTGGACCCAAAACATGTCATCTGCCTCTGTAACCCCCCCCAGTCGATATGCTTGACTACATCCACCAGTGGGTAACACAACACCCAGAATTGGCACATGACTGGAATCCTGTTTTTCATGAGGGATTGCCTTTTGTTCAGAATAGGTTATACTTACCCACTCCAGACACACGTACGCTGGCATTGGAATGGTCACACGACGCCCCCCTTAACGGGCATCCGGGCCAGAAATGCACATTGGCATTACTACAACGTTCGTGCTGGTGGCCCACTATTCGTAAAGATACTTATGATTACGTCTCTAACTGCTCAATATGCGCCCAATGTAAAAACTGCAAGGGTCGTCCTCTAGGGTTGCTCCAGCCCATGCCTCTCCCACCAAGGCCCTGGCATACTGTCATGATGGACTTTATCACTGATCTGTCCAAGATCCAGGGGCATGACACAGATTGGGTTATAGTTGACACTTTCACCAAGATGGCCCGTTTTGTGTCATGTACAGGCATTCCCTCGGCCCCTACTTTGGCCAACCTGTTCTTCCGTTTTGTGTTCTGTTTGTTTGGTCTCCCTTCTGTTTTGGTCTCTGAAAGGGGTTCCCAGTTCAAGTCACGGTTTTGGCGCTCCCTCACCAAACTCATGGGTATAGACGCCGGTTATTCCTCATCATAGCACCCAGAGACAGACGGCCAGACAGAACGCGTAAACCAGTCCCTGGAGCAATACTTACGTTGCCTCTCTCTCCAACATCAACATTCATGGCTCCAAGTATTACATATTGCTGAGTTTGCGTATAACAACGCCCCACATTCTTCCACTGGCTTCTCCCTGTTCTATGCCCTTTATGGACAACATCCATGATTTTTGCCCATACCAGACTTTACTGTCTCCTGCAGTCCTGCTGCTCATGCATGCCTGCGGGACATGAAGGCTACACACGCACAAGTCCTTGCGCATCTCAGGGAGGCCCAGAACGTCATGTGCATTTCAGCTAACGAAAAACGTGCTCCTGCCCGCACATATAACTTGGGTGACTGGGTCTGGCGTTTTCAAGGCACCTCCATGTACCCGGCTGTCGGAAGTTATTGCCTTGATTCGTGAGCCCATACCGGGTCTCCAGAATCATCAACTCTGTGGCATATCGTCTGTCTTTACCCCCAGCTTGGCACATCCACCCTGTTTTTCACACCTCGTTGCTACAGCCATGCCCACCTTCCAATAGAGTGGTTTTGCCCCCTTTTCCTGTCCTTCGCAGTTCCCCTGATGCGTATGAGGTATGTGGCTTCCTGGGTTCGCTTGTAATATCCATGCCCCGATCCTAATGTCTAGGTTTCATAGGAACAATCCTTCTTGCCCACAGGGTCGTGGGGCTTTGGGGGGGTGGTTCTGTCATGCCCTCACTAGCAACCTCAGACACACCCTCATTAGCGAACTCAGACACACATACAAGGACTACAGCAACACCAGGTGGTACCTCGGCTCGTTTCCTTTCCCATGTGCTGCAACACAGGCAAAGATTGCACCATAGCGGCACAAAGAAAAATCGCGTTTATCCGCACTCATGACGCCGTTGGAATCACTGGTGCTGGCAGTTGCCATGGACGCTACCTGTGTTATTCTGCTCACGTGACCATGTTGGCTCAGCGTCCACAACGCTCCGAGCCTCTCATTCCTCACAGTTCGGGTCACGTGTTCCTCCGTCAACCCGCTCACGTGACCCGAGCAAATGCCGGTGACGTGTTCACTTAGGAAAGCGCTGCAGTATAAAGCACTGCCGACCGCTTCAGTCAAATGCTTCTCAGCTGCTTTACCTCGGCGAGTGGCGTTTTGGATTCAAATTTCTGGTTCCTTGGATTTCGACCCTGGCTTTTGTATCACGGACTGTCTTTGCTTACCCCTGGATATTACTTGGCTATTTGTGTACATGGATCCGGATTTGGACTTTGGACTGCCTTTGACTCACAATTTTGGATACTTTGCTTCTGATTCACCCAAAGGGCCTTACATCTTCATCAAGAGGCCCACAGGAACACCAGCCTTCCTGCTACCACCCGGCTGTTGCAGGTTCTTTCCCATATACCCCCCCTGATCTATTTGGGGATAAGTGCACGAGGTTCTACCACCTTCCTTT
Organism: Ambystoma mexicanum; assembly: GCF_040938575.1. Taxonomy (NCBI): domain Eukaryota; kingdom Metazoa; phylum Chordata; class Amphibia; order Caudata; family Ambystomatidae; genus Ambystoma; species Ambystoma mexicanum. The sequence goes on from NC_090937.1 coordinate 266,319,148, forward strand.
CCTCATTGTGACCTATCCCAGGGGTATCACTGGTAGGTGTTCATCACTGTATTACCTAATTGTTGTTTCTGCAGTATTGGTCATTTCCTCATTGTGGTTTACTGTTTCCTTCTGCAGCTGCCTGGGTACCTGCGTTCCTGTCAACAATCATCTGTGGCCTCAATAACTGGTCAGGGAGTGGTCTTGGTCCTCCCTTACAGGTACTTGGGGACAGAGGTATCTATAGTCTACAAGGAGTCGCGTTCCTGACACTGCAACACTCAAGTACTTGTGATTCCACCAACATGGTTTATGGCCTTAAATGCCCCTGTGGCATTTATTATGTAGGCATTACATCCTGCAAGGTAAAAATCGATTGGACGGAACACAAGTCAAATATTAGGAGGAAGAACTTGAAGACTCTAGTAGCGTGCCATTTCTTAGAATCTAAACACAGTATTGCACAATTACAAAGCGTTATTCAAGAACGGGTGGTCACGCCCAAAAGAGGGGGGGGGGATTTGAAGTAGAGATTATTGCAGAAGGAGATACAGTGGATTGAAACACTAGAATCATTGGCCGCAGAGGGCATGAATCAAGAATGGGACTTATGCTATCTACAAACATTATATTGTGAATGGACCAGAGGTTTATTTATCACATAACAAATAAAGTGTAGTTCTTAAAACCTCAAAAACACCAGTAATCCCATAATATGTTTACAAATGTCCTTGGGGACCACAACAATACATTTGGAAATGAACTGCATTAATTCTGACTAGTCGCCCCAATTATTTAATGCAAAATAACATTGAAAAGGGAAAAAAGAATGTGTAGGTGTTGCTAAGTGCTACAGCGCCAACCCTACTTGGAGTTTTACAATTGAATTACAGTAGTCTACAATGTCTGCATCAAGCAGGGAGAAGAATGGAAAACATTGACAGTCAGATAAATTCCCCCAACCTTTACAAAATGAAAAAATATCATTACAGAATGATTTAACTTTATACTTCACTGAACCCTACAAAACAAAATACAATCAAGATATAAAATATCCTCATTGAATAAAATGAAAGAAAAAACATTGAACATTATCAGTAGCATACCCATATAAAAGATTCCCAGTCAAAAAGAAAAAGAGCACAATAAAATCCACTTGGTCCCCTCAAAATAACTTAAAAGAAGTATATCCGAGATCCCAAACCATCTGTTAAAGGGTGCTACATTCAAGTGATAATGTTACATCTTTCCAAGACCTGAGACGCCTTCATTGTCAACAATGTCTCTCGCCAGAGATCAATCTGTCCCAGAACAAAGAGATCAATCTGTCCCAGAACAAGTCTGATATTTGTCCATCATTGCTGTTCAAAAATCTTTATATGGAATGCCCTTGATTAAATGAGGGAAGGGTCTGTTGACCCACTCGGTCAAGGAATCAACCAAATCAACATTTGGGACCCTAATCCATTGTACACAGAGCACAGAATCATAGGAATGAAATTGAGACAGCCAATATGTATTGGCTTTTTGGAAGAATATTATCCCCTAACCAATCTATCACAATGAAAAGAACAATTAAGGACACTTATTTCCAAGTAAAACACAGCAGGATGGAACTTTAAACTATATTGGATTTTTTTTTTTAATGAAATCATTTTGTGCATATAGCATATGTAAAAAGGTGGTACAGATCAGGAACTGATCAACACAAACACATAGGGAATTTCTATTTGTGATGGAAAAATGTGTTTGAATGCAGTGGTTTTCAAATATTGTGTATAGTGATCGGATACGGACCATGAATGTATTACTTAGCCTAAAGGATGCCAAAGTATTGGCAAAACAATAGGCACGTGCGCCAAATGGTGGTTGCTGGCTAAATCCTAAGGTTTCATGTACTAAACTGAATATGAATCAATATTCTAAAAGTTATCAACTAATGTAAACCAGTTGGGTTGGTGAGACATAGTCATTTGTGTGTTTTATTGAGAAGTATTTGACTCTGAGCGCACTACTGTTAGATCATCCTATTCATTGCAAGATTTGAAAAGTTTTTTTTTTTTTTTTAATACCTTTATTATTTTTCCAGAAAGGAAAGAAAAGAAAACAAAGGAAAAAAGAACCACAAATACAACATACAAACACATAACATAACTGGCATGTTGGCATTTCTACAAATTTCTTTTAATGGGTTCATTTCTTCGGCGCTTTCTGGCAGCCTTGCTATCTTGTCGCCGGCTGTTTGTGTGGGCAGTTTCCACCCCCCCTATTTATACTGTCCATTTGGTTAAGTGCCCGTGCTTGACTGTCTTATATCCATCATTGTTCTCGCACCTCCTCCAGGCCTTCATCTTCTTCACCCTCCTCCTCTTGGCCAAATAAGTCCTGAACCAGGGAGTTCCATGCTGCTATTTTCTCTGCTGTTTCTCCTGCCCCTCTTTGCACTGCTCTTATCCCCACTGCGGTTTCCGCCAAAGTCCACTTGCGGAGGTCCGACCACCATGACTCTACGGTCAGGCCTTCCTTTGTTTTCCAGGCCATTGCTATCCTTCCTTTGGCCAATATACATATCAAGTCTTTCATCTTTGCTAGATGCGTTCCGTGTCTGCCCCCTCTCGGGAAGAGGCCCAGCAAGTACCTCTCTGGGTGCTCCATCTGAATCTGGAATCCGCTGTCTATTATTCTGGCTCTGATGCCCTCCCAGAAGGTTTGTATGGATGGGCAGGCCCAGAACATGTGGAGCATGTCTGCTTCATCAGCCGAGCATCAGGGGCACTTATTTTGATCTCCCTCATACATTTTATTCATCCTCTTGGGTGTGAGGTACACCCTGTGAGTCACGTACAGCTGTGCCTGTCTGAATCTTGCGTTCCTGGACACTTTCTTTGGATATTTTAACACTCTGCTCCATTCCTGGTCGCTAAAGGGCCTGTGGAGTTCCTCTTCCCTGCTCTGTCTTATATGAAGCTCTTTCTTGTTACTGGCTTTTAGCATCTGGTCATATAACCTGGAGGTTGTGTGCGTTCCCTCAGATATATCATACCACGTGTCTAGCTCCCTTATGGCGTCCTCCTGGTCCTCCCATTCTGGCCATCTTTTCTTGATTTTGAGGATCATTCTATTATGGAGGATGAATTGGCCTTCATGTATATCATATTCCTCCGCCATTTCTTGGAAGTCCGCCCACCTCCCTTCTTTCCGCAGATCCCCAATTTGTGCCACATCTTTTCCTTCCCACTTGGTTCGGTAGATTGCTAATGTGTTTGTGTCCGCGCTCAGCGAGAGGGATCTGTGCCGACTGGGGATCCTGTATCCCCTGTAGCTTCCACGCTCTGTTCCACAACCCCACTGCAAAGCCAAGCAGACGTGGCAGGGTCTTGAGTAGGGGGTTGTCCAGCCATAGTATTTCTCTCAGTATATTTTTAGTGTTGGCTGTAAGATAATTGTGTCGATCGTCTCATCCTCCCCTAGCCACTTGACTGCGAACTGGAGCTGCCCTGCTAAGTAGTACTTCTCAAAATCCGGCAGCCTAATGCCCCCTTCTTCGTAGTCTCTGTAGGGTTTTCAGCGCGATTCTGCATCTTCCCCCAGCCCACAAGAAGCGCCCTGCTATTGAATTTAACTTGATGAAGAAGGTCTTGGGGATCCTATGTGGGATGTTCGTGAGGTAATACAATAGGCGTGGAAGTACCACCATTTTCAAGAGGGCCGCTCTACCCATCATTCCCAGTGGTAGTGTTCCCCAGAATTTCATAGACATCTGTGTCCTTTCCAGGGCTGCTTGCGTGTTATGTTGGTGAGAGTCTGCGGTGTCATGATGTATCTCTATTCCTAGGTATCAGAAGGAGTGTGGTGCCCAGGTTAGGCCCAGGTCTGGGAGCTCTGTCAGGGGAACCCGCTGCAGGCCAGCGAGGGGGAAAAATCAGGGATTTTTCTTTGTTGATTGCTATGCCGGAGAGTCTGGTATATGCCCCCATTGCTTCCAGGAGGCAGGGCAGGTTGGCACGCGGATTTCCCACAAAAAAGCAGCATGTCATCTGCATATAATGAGATTTGATGCAGTACTCCATCTATGTCCATGCCTGTGTCTCCATATTCCGCCCTGAGAAAGACCACCAGCGGTTCAAGGGCCAGAATATACAACATTGGTGACAGTGGACACACCTGCTTGGTTCCCCTGTATATTTTCCATTCTCATGAAATGTTACGCCCAGTCTTTACCCTTGCTCTGGGGTCCCTGTACAATAGCCTAATCCATCTAAGAAACCCTTCACCAATGCCGAAATGAGCGAGGACCCTCAGTAGCCACCCCCAATTCACTGAATCAAATGCCTTAACGGCGTCCAGGGACACTATCGCGCATTCCCCCTGTTTATGGTTTGTCCTATCTATCACATGATGTAATCTACGGAGGTTCCACGACGTGTTCCTCCCTGGGACGTAACACGTCTGGTCGGAGTGTATTAAGGCGGGGATTACTTGCTTCAGGCAGTTGGCTAGGACGGTCGTGAGTATCTTGGCATCATGGTTGATGAGGGAAATCGGCCTGTATGAGTCGCATTTAGTGGGCGGTTTACCTGGTTTAAGGATCGGTACAATTATTGGTTCCGACATGCTAGTCGGTAACTGTCCGCTTTCATATGCGTCTTGGTATGTCTCTAATAGTTTCGGGGTGATGGTACACTTGTATGTTTTATAAAACTCTCCTGGGAGTCCGTCTGGGCCTGGGGATTTGCCGGTGGGGAGTTCAGCGATTACGTTCTCCTCCGTGAGTGGGGCATCAAGTATTTGCGCTTGCTCTTCTGCTAGCTTTGGCAACCTTATCTCTGCCAACGCATCTGTGATGTCCTCTGGGTCAATTTCTGGGTTAGGGGCGTACAGTTGCTCGTAAAAGCGGGCAAATGATTGATATGCTGCTGGTCCCTGACCTCTCTCCCGGTTTCGTCTTCTATGACTATTATGGGGTCTCTTTTGGTCTCTTGCTTGGTGAGCCATCCTAGGAGCCTACCAGGCTTATCCCCTTCTGTGTGCAATCGTTGTAGATATCTCGCATAGTTCAGCTTTCCCAGTTTCTCCCACAGTTCTATACATCTCATCCTCAACTCCATCAGTTCCCTAGGTTCTCTCCCCACCGCCTCCGCTCTGCGCCCCTCTGTTTCTATCTGCCTCTCCAGTTTTTTGAGTTCTTCTATGGCTGCTCTTTTCAGTCCCCCCATCCTGCCAATAGCCGCTCTCCCGTGTCACTTCTTTGAATGCGTCCCAGAGTGTAGCGTGTCTTCCTACGCTTCCCTCATTATTTTCGAAATAGTCTTCGATCACCTCCCGAAGGTGTTCCTCAAACTCACCCTCTCCCAAAGCCTCTGCCCGGAGCCGCCATGTTGGTATCGGGGCTCTCCGGTGTGTATGTGCCCATGTTGCTAGCACCGGGGCATGGTCTGAAAGTGATCGGGCTTTGATGTCGATCGTTGTAAATTCCTGCAGTGTCTCAATGCCCGTGAATATATAGTCTGTTCGTGTAAATATTCCATGGGGTGCGCTGTAGTGTGTGTACCCTCTTTTTTCCCTTCATGTACCTGTCTCCAGATGTCCTCCAGCTCCAGACTGTCGAGGGCTCTGTGCAGCTCTCTGGCAGTGGGTGCTGGTTTTTGGTGCTTGTCGTCCGACCTGTCCAGGAGCGGATCCAGGGTGCAGTTGAAATCTCCAGCCCAGACAAACATGGCTTCTCTGTATTGGGCTAGCTTGGGTATCAGCTTCCTGAAGAATTCAGTTGCGTCGTGGTTTGGGGCATAGGTGTTAACTAGACACACCTCCTTGTTCTCCAACATGCCGTGTACCAGCACCAGCCTGCCCTCTGAATCAGTCTCTTGTTTTATAAGCTGGAATGGGACCCCCGGAGCGATCCATATTAGTACTCCTCGCGCTCCAGCTGGAGGATCCCCTGCGCGTCCATCCACGCGTGAGCCTCTTCTGTGGACTCCAAGAAGAATGTCTTGCCCTGGTGCAGCACCATCAGCTTAGCCGGAAACAGAAGCATATATCGAATATCCGCTCTTCTGAGGTGTTCTTTTGTAGGCCCAAACTGCGCTCTTTGTTTTTGGACCGTGGCTGTATAGTCCGGATATATGGTGACCCTGGAGGAGCCCCTGATGATCTCTCCTCCCCCCCCCTGGAAAATGCTAGTATATTTTCTCTGTCCTTAAAGTTCATGATCTTGGCGATCATCGCCCTCGGGGGGGGGGCACCGGGCCGGGGTCTCCTAGTTAGGGCTCTGTGCGCCCTTTACACCACAACATTTTGGGACAGTGTTCCAGCTACAATCTCCTGGAGGAGCATGTTTTAGACATATTCTGTGGGGTCGTTTCCTTCCTCCCCCTCCGGAACCCCTATTTTGCGGACGTTGTTCCTCCTTGCTCTACCTTCCGCATCTTCAACTCTTCGCTCTAGGATCTTGACTTTCTGCATCACTTCCGACATTTGGGTTCGTGCAACGGTGGCGTCCGTGGTGTTCTGTTGCACCTGCTGCTCTGTTGCCGTTACTCTGTCTGTCAGATTCCTTGCGTCCTGGCGAAGGAGGCCAACATCCACCATGACTGTATCTAGTTTCTGTTCTAGGGATGCCTTCAGGGCTCCTATAGCGGCATCCACTTTGTTTTCCAAGGATGTCTTTAGGGAGGCGATCGCCTCAAGGATGTGGCCATCCTTCCATGGTCTGGCTGGTGAGGGGTGCTCATCCCCGCCATTGCTGTGTCCGGTGGGTTCTGCTGTTTATCCCCCAATGTTTTGGTAAAAATGACCATGATGCTTTGTTTGGATTTCCCCTCTGTTCTCTTGTTGGACATGGCCACTGTGTGTATTATGCTGTTCCTACGTGCTTGCGCGTGGCCTGTCGTGGGAGTTTGTGTCAGGCTGTTTGTGGGCCCCTGGTTTTCTTCTTTTACTTCCCCCCAGTCTTATGTCCTTGATGCTTGTTGGGCACTATAGGTGGGTCCTGGAGCTACAATTTGTATCTGCCATTCTTCCTTGTCCCTGGGGGTTTATATGTCTTATTATTCTGGCATATCCATGTCTCCCAGGGTGTGTTGGGTGCCTCTCACGCTCCTCCTCGGCCCTCCTCCTCCCACGATCTTCTTTGGGGCCGCACCGCCGCCCAATTTTGTAAGTTGTCTCCCATCGAAGGGACGAAGCGGAGAGCACTCCATCTGTGACGGGGATGCCCTGCTCCGTGTGCGGGGTCGCAGTGATACTGTTTCTCCCTGGAAGCGGGGGCAGGAGGGGAGCGGGGCAGGCTCTTGTCTTTGGCTCACCTTCTCATGTGCGTGCCGGCAGCGCTTCGCCTCGGGCGTCCTTATTCTCGTCCCGGAGGCGGAGTGGGCTCTCGTCCCCGGCTCCCCGTCTGCTGTGCGGGCCGGCGGCGCTTCACCTCGGTCGTCCCTCCTCTCCTTCAGGGTGACCGGGTCTCTGCCGTGGCTTCTGCGGCGGTCTTCCTGGCCCCGGATTCGCGCCTCCTGTTCTGCGTCCTGCTGGGACCGCGGCATCGCTTCAAACCTCCGCGCTGGAGAGACCCCCTCAGCAGGCTGCCATCTTGTCTCTCGTGAGCCGCTCCTTCTTTGGGCCGTTTCCCCTCGATCCCCGGTCCGCTTCTGTTCCAGGATCAGGACGAGTGGTCCACAGGTGTTCTGACGCCATTCAGTCGAGTTTGGGCTGATTTTGGTCAGTTTATACGGATCTTAGTCAGGATCACAGCGGAGCTCACCGGTAACGCGTCTTACCGCATGGCCGCTTAGCCACGCCCCCCTCAGATTTGAAAGAAGTTGGGCACATATTTTATGGAGCCGACTCAATTGTAAAATTGAATATTGTACTGTTGGGTTGCTATTAAGTATTTTTTAAATAAACTGTTTATACATCACACACACACATACATACTTCATCACAAACAGCCAATTAACGATTGTGCAGGTGATCAAACATGGTTAGCCCCCGGGATCACCTCTGCAGAATCCTGGCCTGTGACTGACCTTGCAACACTCAAACTCCCCAAGAACTACACCCCATGTCTACACACCTCAGAAGGCTGCACTACAATCAGGACGACAACTACTTCCACAAGTCTTGACGCCTCGGACACAAAGAACCATGACCCTATCTATATACCTGTCCCGCTGGCATCAAAACCAGCTGATAACTCTCTTACTCCGCATTTACAGGTCACCCGACCCTTCAGCAGGGGTCGTGCCCCGTGTAATACTATTGACACCAGAGTTCATAAGGTCAGTACCCTATCTGCTAGGCCTGCATTGGTAATGGATGTTACTCCCGTCCTGTGTAATATAATTGTCGCTGATGCCAAAGTGGTTACCCTTACCTCTGCCATTGATACTAATACTAATTATGACAATGGGGGTCATTCCGAGTTTGGAGGTAAGTAACAGTCCTTACCAGCATGGCGTAAATAGCGTGTCCGGGCAGTCATTAGTCCGTTAATAGAGGAATTATGACTTCGCGGGCAGGAGCTTTGCGCCATGCCAGTAAGGTCATTACCTCCATGCTATTAAAGGCACGAAAAATGCCCTTAGCAGCATCATGGATAGTGCAGATAGCGCTACCGGCATCGCCCAATGCGGCATTAGCAGTGACCGTTATTAGCGGTGACCACTAATAACGGTCACAGCTAATAAGTGGAACCGGAAGTAGCGTCATCGTACAGGAACCGTAAGGAGCACAGTGGCCATCTTTAAAAATACAATCCATTGCCGACCTCACCACACAGGACCCGTGGGACTCTGCTGTTGTTCAGAAAACATTCTCCAATCACACCACTATGCCCAAGGCCCTTAAGAACGGAGCTGCCCACCAGCACAAGGAGAGATTTAATGAGGATGAGCTGGAGATGCTGGTCGGGACACTGCAGGAGCATGCTGGGATAGTCTTTTCCAACAAAATGAAGAGGGAGGCAAATCTGAAAAAAGGGGATCTGGGCACTTGTTGCTCATAAAGTCAGTGATGTTGGAACACCCCACGCACCACCAAAGACTGCCGTAAGCACTGGGACAACCTTTGACTCAGAGTGAGAAATATACACTCCGTGAACAGGAGCCAGGCAATGGGAATAGGAGGAGGTCCCAGCTCACCAATCAAGCTGACCCCATGGGAGGACATCTGCGCCAGCATGATCAGAATGGAGGGGAATAGAAGGTGTTGGCAAGATGGAGTGTGGCGCCACAACATCGGGTGATGGAGGTGAGTGTTGTAAGAAAACATTGTGATGCCGAGTCTGATGAAAGTCAACCAATATGTCAGTCCAAAGAGTCAAGCCATGGTCCAACACACACACACACACACTCCCAGCAAAGTAGGCGGGCGCATCACAGACACGTGTAGATGCCTCCTGCAAGGCAATGCCGTACCTGACACATACCACACAAAGATGTAAATGCCATGAGTCACACATCCAAATAATATGCATGTCAGATAGCATAGCTCTTGGCCAACATGATTGATGCTGACATATGCCTGCATAACCCACCCATGTATCAAACAACGTGCTCATCCAAACACAAATGCCTGTTACCCCCAATTGTGTGGATGATCAATTGTCCAAATGTATGTATGATGCCTATCAAAACATCACTCATGCCGTCCCTCTCTTGGACCCCCACAGGCTCTGACCATGATAGTGATGGGCAGGACACAACCCCCGCAAAGACCACACCCCGAAGAGGTCCCGGAATGACACCAACCACCCTTCGACCTCGAGGGGACAACCCAGGGGCCGCCGTGCACCAACAGGCAAGGCACCCCAGGTTGCCAGTACATCGGTGCCACCAAGGGCCGTATAGGCCGAAGCACCACCACCCACCACCCAGTGGCCATCCTGAGCAATCAATCGAGGCACAACATTCTGAGGAGTCTGATTCATTAGCAGCCTCATATTTAATGTGGCCAGATGTGTCCCCGTCTCTGGCTGCCAGTGGTGTTCCTCATCTAAGCCTACTCTAAGCAGAAGGGGATCATGATCACTCTCTAGCCTTTCGATTATTTCAAAGTTTTTAATTAAATGCCAAGCTTCAACTGGTATAAGGAAGTAATCGATCACCAAGCGATATAGTGAGTTTGCAAAGTTATATTTGACTGGGTTATCAAGTTCTAATCTACCATTCATTGCTCTCAGCCCCAATTCAATAAGAACGCCCATAACATGTCTGCCTCTTATCAGTGCTAGGGTCTATCAAAAGTGGAGGGTTGATACCAAAAGCTGCATCGTCATCAACTATGTCATCTTTAATACCATTGTAGACTCCGATTTATAAGTTAAAATCACCACCCACTATCATATTCATTTTACCCAAGAGGCTGGTGCAATCTCTTATGGCATGCAATAAGTTCACCAGCTCCAAGAGGGGGCTGCCGTTGTCCATGGCGGATGGAGAATTATGTAAATTCACAGTGCGTAACAGAACACCATTCCCTCAGTTTATGTCTATGTTTATACTTTCATCACATCCTTGTGAGTGTTCTTCAACGTGTCTTGTGTGGCTCATCGTGTCAGTGATTGCTCCAGTGAGATAGGGTACTGCAAGTCTGTAAGCATCAATGCCTAAAACTGCAGTACGTCCCATATCAGGGGCCGAGTTGCACAGTAGAGCCTTCTTTTGTTCTTTCAGACTCTGAAGCTCAATAAGATCAGTTGAAGGGCTTCCAATGATTTCTCTCAAATTTGGTTGGCCAGAGGTTGCGGCTCCCAGGCAGACCTCATTGTAGTACCTGTCAATGGACCTCTGGAGTGCCTCCAGTATGGTCCTGTCAGTTGCATCACTACACTTACACCCCAGCTCCATCCTTGACATTTTCCTTGGAGGAGGGGTTAACCCCGAGATTGTCCCACTGCAACTAACTCCAGATTGTCACTGTGCATCAAACCTTGCATCACCGTCCTCACAGTTGACAGAGGTCTCAATTGGGGGTTGTGATCTTGTCAATTGTGGTGTCAAGTAGACCCCAGCTCCATTTTCCTTCGAGGAGGGGTTAACCCCGAGATTGTTCCGCTACAACTAACTCCAGATTGTCACTGTGCAGCACACCCTGCATCACTCTCCTCAAAGTTGTCAGAGGTCTCAGTTGAGGGTTGTGGTCTTGTCAATTGAGGTGTCAATTGAGGGGATGCGGGGGCTCTCTTCTATTGATAGTACAGCCATTAAGCCAATATCAGCGATAGATTCCTTTAATAGCTCTGGGGTAGACCGACTTCTGAGGGCCGACTTTGTAATTGGTTGTGTGTGCCTAGTGCTGGCCTTATTTAAAGTGGCCAAGTTTGTTTTACAAAATGGTGCCTGAAAAGACGTGCCAACATTGCTTTTGCCTTTCTCTTGGCTTAAAGGAGTTGTCCTTGGTTTTGCCCTCATGGTTACTGTGTAATTGGTGGAAGTACCAACCTCAGGCTACTCAAGTTATTAGGTTATTGGTTTATTGGATTTGACCCTCGGTAGTCTGCAGTAATCCAGTGTCAGGGGCCGAGGGGGTCTGGAAGTATATGTGACGAGTCCTCTGTCCTCCGTCCTTAGGACAGTATACTCCAAGTTGCCAGGACATCCTCCTCCCCCCTCACCCACCCATGTCCTCATACCTCATTCAACCTTCTACCAAGATCACAACCAAGATCACAAACACAATCTGCATGTCTGCGTGTCTGGGCATCTGCGTCATATGTGTGGATACCAAACTGCCGGAAAGGTGTCAGTGAGATCAGCTAGGTGGAGGACAAGAAGGCAATCACTCCAGTCCCCCAAAGCTTGACAAAGAGCAAAGAACCCAGGCATGCCCGACTCACCCACTAACTCGATCTCCAGTGGTGTCAGCGGTACCGGTATTGGCAACGGTGACCCCCCACGATAACCTCTGCCTCCAGCTAGCTCGCTTCTCAGCTTCGCATCCGGGTCTGCAGTGTGCCAGAATAGCGATGAAAGGGCCTTGGCAGTCTTGTTGTCAAACTGATACTGCAACAGGCAGCCGCTTCCAACAACACTCTTTCCCAGAGAGATTTCCAACTGTGACCTGCAGATTGAAACTCCAAAAAGCACGGGGGGTGCTGCTTTCCGGCGGTTGTGGCTACATTTTGGAACTCCCTACCGCCTCATTTAAGATCCGAAACATCCTTTTGGTCCTTCCGTAAATGCCTCAAAACCTGGCTCTTCTCACAAGATGTATAACCTGCACTCTGTACCTTCCTCCGTAGCAATGTGCATCATGTAAACTTAAGCCTGACTGTATTAATCTTATAACTGTACTAAGTTAAAGCTAACTGCGTTTACTGTAACCAGCGCCTGGATGCCCTCGGGTTTGGTGCACTCTACAAATGACATAAATAAATAAATACATTCAATTAATTTAGTGCACCAAAAAACCAAAGGTCAGGATGGCACTTTCAAAGTAGACATAAACAGAAAAAATAATAAAATACGAAGCATATACAATTATCACAGAATACCAACAATTAAAATCGTTAAAAAAAGAAAAAGAATTTGCACTGGGAAAGGCAGATTGCGCAATCACAATCTGCCTTTCCCAGGCGCTATTGTGCCTTCACTGCCCACTGTGGTTGAAAAAAAAATGTCAATAAAAATGGGCACTGCCATTAAAATAGAAAAGGCACTAGGTCCCTTTTCAGATGATGGCAGCCATTTTTGAACATGTTTTACATGCGTTTGTCATCCGAAAAGGGACCTAGTCCCTTTTCTATTTTAATGGCAGGCGGCCATTGTATTTACATTATTTTTTTCATTCCAACAGTAGATGTGCTTGCGCTGAGCTCAACTCTTCGCTTGGGCCTACAAAGCTCAGGCTGGCGGGCCATTAAATCCCAGGTCATTTTAAAACGGTTGGAAGGCGTAAAATCGGGGCGAACAAACTATTATGCCTTGTTATATGGCTTCACAAGGTTTTACAAAAGTTTTGCTGGCAGAGTGACAGACAGGAGTGGAAATTGGTTTCCTATTTGTACTTCCCACTCCCCCGGCAAAACCTCTGTTTTATGTAAGCATACAATAGTCATGCTGGCAAAATTTACATTGTTTACAAAACTGAGAAAAAAATTAACGTCTATATGTGATTTCACCTGTTTTTACTCTTTACTTTTGCACTTTGTGTTGCAAAAATCGAAAATTGCATGCAGGGAACCACCAAACCATGTAAGTGTCCCCCACATGCCATTTTAATTTTCGGTGAAATGATCACGAAATGTGTTTTTACTTTCTTGAAGGACATCAAATTAGGTGACAGAAAAATAAGAGGATGTAATGAACTCAAGATCAAGTGTGGCTAAAGAAAGCTGTCTGGGAGGTGGCGTCTTTTTTTGGGAATAGGGACTCTCAAGCCGCAGTGTAGCAGAAAGACAAGTAATGTGAGAGCCACAAGCTATTTTTAGTTTATGGTCTAGATAATTGGGTTAGACCCCCTTGCACCCAACAAGGGTCTTGTAATTTAGGCAGTGCTTTAAGTGTGCTGGGGCCAGCCGGGGCCAGACGTGGCCGAGCCCCAGCAGTCTCCAAAAAGTGGAGCTGAGCCGGGGCTCAGCGGGGACCCCGGCCATGCCACGGCCGTAACGGGTCATTTGCCCATTGCCATAATGAAGATAGGCTGGAGCAGCTGTGACTGAAAGAAGCGCCTGCTTGATGCTGTGTCAAAGCTGCAGGAAAAGAAAACTAACTTCCTCTTGTGAGCCTGTGTGAGGGATCACAAGAGAAAGTTACAGTCCTCAGCCAAGACCCTGTATATTTATTGATTTATGCAATGTTTGACGGATACATGAACCTGGATTATTTATTTATGCAATGTTTGTCAAATACCTGTTTCCGACAAACATTGCATAAATAAATAAATACCCCAATTAAATTAACATTGAAACTATCCCACACCATGCAGAACAGCACCACCCAACTGCTTTCAAAGGGGAGCTGCCGGAGCTGTGCTGGGTGTGGCCCAAGTAAAAGAAAACGTTGCTTATGGCATGCATTCTGGCGGGTGCAGTCTAATCAATACCCACGAGACGATCTGAACTACAATGTCCCGTTTTTGGGCGAAGAGAGTTAATTGCCTCTCAGGTGTTTTCTGTTCAGCTCTCCATCTCACTGGGCCACCACCCATGATCACTCGTTTTCTTTAACCACCCTGATTATTTTTTTTTAGTAAGCCTCACTCACATACATACTGCTTGCATGTGTGGTTCTGTATGCTTAATGGTAAAGCAAAACTACACATCCCAGAGTCCAAAGTGATGTCTTTTAAAAATCCAGGACTGGCTGATGGTGACATTCTCCATAGGTGTCTGGTTAGGGTAGTGTTAACCAAAGCGGGCAGTTTGAGTTACTCACTGTGCAGCTGGTAGTTTTGAACAATGTTACTGACCAAACGTGGTTTCAAACATATCTAACGCCAACATATTTTACAAAAAAAATGCCTCCTAAGGTAGTACTCACACTGTCATGAAAAGTGCCATTTCTGATAGCCGTTTCTGATTGCCGGCCACTTTCTTATTGGTGCATGGGGCATTTTTACATGTCCTTCTTTTTTAAGCCACTTCTATCAAGTCTTAGACCACACCACCACACAAACCACGCCCCAAACGAGCCCCCTGCCCCTCAATTACCTACCCCACTTAAAGCAGTGAATTTAGGTAACGTACCTTAAAGTGACTACGTTACTGAAGAGGAAGCCAGTGGATGGGGGTGGGGTCATTTTTGTTGTGAGGCAGATTGATCAAAGTGATACCAATACTGCCACTTTTACCAATCTGCCTCATGTTCCAGCATTGGAAGTTGGGGTTGGGCAGCGGGAGGGAGAACATACCGCATTTCCTGTAGCACATGACAAATGTTGTTGCCTTACCGCCAGCATGACTTTAAATGCAGGCGGTAATACTATGGAATCCTATTAAATCTGCCTGAAATTACCACCTGGTAAAAGCAGGAAGATTCCATAGGAAACTATTGTAATTTACTCCTGCAATTGTTAATTGTAGGAGGCGTTCACATCTACCAACGTAAAGGAAAAGTGAAGAGTAAATGCGATTTCCCCTTTTTCACTCTGCAGTTTACCACTACCTGGTGGAAATTAGGACAATTGTACCAAGTGGATATTTTGCATTTCATTGCATGAGAGAGCGGTATCATTTGTGCAGTTTTCTATGTATTTAAAACTTACCTTACATGAGGTTTTAGATAGTGTGAGAAGCGTGCATGCAATTTTAAGCCTTTGCAAGAAGAGGGGTGAAGGAAATGATAAAAGCAAGGTGCACTCAATTTTACTCTTGCATTTTCCTCTCCATTTGATGAAAACTGCGACTACCGCGTGCAAATACACTTAACAGATAGCATTTACTAATGGATTCCTATGGAATCAATCAGGTCTTGACCAGATGCAAAACCGAGGTGGATTCCACAGGAATCCATTCCTTGCACACCTGCATCATGCAGACGTAAAAAGAAATGCACTGACAAGACAGAGAACGAATGCATGGCAGAGATCTTATCTCCACTTCATGTCCATGTATTTCCTGTACTGGCCCATTAAATGTGAGGCTGCTAATGTGCAGCACATGAAGGATACTAAATGATATGTTAACCTATGAAGAACTGTGTTTATGCCAACCAGTTGAGAAATGAGAAGAGACTGGACGGCGGGAGTAAAACCAGATGAGGGAATTAAAAGCTTGGTATATTGCAACAGAGAACAACAATACAGGGATGACTGGACGATTGTGGAAATATGGAATTTGACGTTGTGCCCAAGGCAAATCAAAATGAATGCTGGAGAGATTGGCTTATCTTAATTATAGATACAGCTAAAGAAATGACAGACAAATTGGCTAATGAATTACTAACTCTGGAAGATGAAATAAAGAAACTTGTATCTCTAGATATCTACAAAAAAGACTAGATGAAATCATCAAAGAAATTGATGATTTCAAAGACTACACCACTAGGGATCGAGTGAGGAGAATGAAGAAAGACTTAACAAACTTTACTCACGAAAAGGCATTCATATACACACAAGACAATTACAAACCTAACACCCAACGAAATAGAACTCCATCAAGAGGACGGAAAGTACGGTTTGGGAATACCTCATACAGCTCATATGGTTCGAGTGATGAAAATGTGGATGATGGTGATGATCTGTACCCCACGAATAGAGGTACATACAGAGGCAGAAGAACATCTAATACCAGACGTGGCCTATCCCAGAGACCTCCAAGAAACGGAGGAAGGGGTAACACACAAACCCAATCTCCCTTTTTAGACCAGGATCAAGCAACATGGGACTTCGAACCCAGACAACTCCGCAGCAAGACACATTACTAGTTAATTATCTACCGAACGCAGTGGAGAAATCGGTTTTAGAAAAGGATTTAGTTTTGTGCCAACTGATGGCTATGATAAATTCAGAACTAGAACAGAATTGGAACAATTGTTCTGAAAAATACACCTGAAACAGTTTTTCATGGAGAATGTATCCACTGGTGAAGAGAATGAAACAGGCCTACGCAGACACTCTAAATTTAATCCACCGACTGCTAGCTACACAACAGAATTTATAGTGTTTAAAAAAAGAGTAATGAGCGCCTTAGAGGCACTTGAGAAAAAGAATAGAACACGAACATTCCAAAATGTCTCCAGAAAAGAACGAGCGGCGATCCTATCACTTAAGATGAACCCCGAGATCATCCTCAGAAAAGCTGATAAAGGAGGTGCAATTGTGATACTGAACAGACAAGACTATATTGATGAATGTGATTGCCAACTAAGCAATGCCTCTTTTTATGAACACCTGTTGGGAGATCCAACTCACAGATTGCAAACATTGATCAACACTAAAGTCAAGAAAGCTCTTGATAGGAATTGGATCTTGAAACAAGAAGCTGAATACCTTATGCCACCCCAACCGAATGTACCGAAGTTCTATACTCTGCCCAAAATTCACAAAACCTTAGTAAACCCTCCAGGCTCCCTTCTGGAACCTTTATCCAAATACGCGGACCGTTACTTAAGTCCCTATGTTAAACAAATGACTTCATACAGACAGGATAATACTGAAGTCATTAGACTAATAGAAGGCTTTAAGAATGAGGCAATTGATTCACTAGTAAGTTTAGATGTGGTCTCCCTTTACACCAAAATTCCACAAACTGAAACTCTAAACATGATTGAAGAGAAATTGTTAGAATCCAGACAAATTGGCAGAGTTCCCAACTCGTTTATTCTGTGGTGCACAGAAATGGCACTTTTCGAAAATTACTTTGTTTTCAACGGTCAATTTCACAAACAGATACATGGGACAGCAATGGGGTCAGCAGTGGCCCCAACACTGGCAAACATGTATGTTGAAACTATTGAGACCAATGTGATATTGAATCAGATGAATCCTTACTTACAACGCATAAAACTATGGAAGAGGTATATCGACGATATCCTCATGGTGTGGTCTGGAGACAATGCTACGTACAATTTGTTTATTGTATGGCTGAATGTACAAAATCCATTCCTAAAATTTACTAACACTAGAAGCCATGATAAAATTAACTTCCTTGATTTGACTATTTATGTAAACAAAACTGAAGCAGTGTTGGAAGTTAAAGCATACTACAAAGAAACCGACAAAAATTCCTTACTCTTGTTCTCGAGCTTCCACCCCAAACATTCCAGACAAAATTTACCGTTTGGACAATTCCTCAGATTAAAGAGGAACAGTGGCACTAAGGAAGATTTTGTACATGAAGTCAAGCAACTGCAAGGGACCCTAATCAAGAGGCTACCCAAAGAAAGTGGCTAAGCCCTCCCTTAAAGGGGCCTCTAATAACAATAGAGAGTCACTGATGGAGTACAGACAAAAAAATACCCCAGATGATAGCTTAGTCTTTGTGAGTACATTTCATCCGTTGACTTATGAAATCTCCAAAATAATTAAAAACAATTGGCACATTCTAGAAGGAGACTACCCACTTTCACAACCTAAATGTGCATTCAAGAGGAGCAAGAACCTCAAGGAACTAACAAGAAATGATATCCTCACCAAAGTAAACCAAACTACACCTACTGAACAATGGGGTCTACCTAAACCAACCGGACATAGCCCATGTGGAGCATGCAGCTGCTGTGCACAAACTAAAAGGACCAAAAGATAGACATAGGATTACCTAAACTGTGGGAGCAGAGATCCTTTAGCAACTGTAATACTGATATGGTTGTATATGCAATCTGGTGCCCCTGTGACATACTATATATTGGTAAAATGGAAAGAAAAATAAAGATCAGAATTGGGGAACACAAAAGTTGTATTAGAACTAATACATTAAATGCACCCCTAGCAGGCTATTTTAATAGTGTGGACCACAAACTTGAAGAATTAAGATGGACGGTTGTAATGAAAATTGGACACTCCGGCAATGAAAGTAACAGTAAATATATGCTCAGTGTACAAGAGCAAAAAAATGGTTTTCTCACAAGTGTTGGGTCTAAATGAAAATATCGACTGGAGTGTTTTCTTGACGCACTGATGAGAAATATTGCCCTACCCAACTACGGTGCTCCTTCATGTAATATACATACACTGCTCTGTGCTATTTGGTACCCTCATGCACTTTGTTCACCTTGTTTACCTAACGTGAGACAATACAGCTACTCTCTAC
The DNA here is from genome assembly GCF_040938575.1 of Ambystoma mexicanum. Classification (NCBI taxonomy): domain Eukaryota; kingdom Metazoa; phylum Chordata; class Amphibia; order Caudata; family Ambystomatidae; genus Ambystoma; species Ambystoma mexicanum. The sequence goes on from NC_090937.1 coordinate 266,337,806, forward strand.
ATTAATATCCATCTTTATCACAAGGATTGGTATAAGTCAGTAAGCAAATTTATACCCAGACATGACTGTATCCATATGCATCTTTATTTGACCATGTATCTAATGGTCATTAGACATATTGCCGCGACCCTTACATTTTTCAGGTGATGTTTAATTTCGATCCAATACCGGCAATTACCACACCATTCCTACATGGCGGACGCACAGCAACGGAGAACGCTTAGTTTCTGTGGTCAATGTTTACCATTGTGACGTCCGACGCTTTGCACGCACAGGCGTAACCTGATTAGCTCCAACCTTTTATTTATGGTGCTTCTCCCCTAAGCACCCAGCCCTTCATTTGCGAGCGGTCCTGCCCGAGTCTTAATTACTCGTTGCGTCCCTCCAGTGCGTCTACATTTGGTAAGCACCCGTAACTTTCACTTATGTGCTGACGAGATTTCCCGTAACTTTCACTTATGTGCCTACGAGATCTCACCCGCGGTTGCATTCTGTTAGCTTTTGTCGAACACTCGACCGCTAGTTATGCTACTATCTTGCTTTGTATACTATCCCCATTAGGTGAACGTATCACTCTTTTGGGATACTTGATTCAGAACTCCTTTAATCAAGCACGGTACGCTCTAGCTGCTGTTTTTTGATTCCCTTTGTTTTCATTGATTACCTGAGAACCCGCACTAGTTACTAGTCAAACCTCACTTGGTTTTGATAGTATGTGAGTCCCATTACTTGCGTCGTGTTATCGTTTTACTCTATACTGCACGATACTGAAGCCACTAGTCACTTGTGTTATTATACTTCCCCTGATATTCTAATTTCTAGTACCACAACACTGACTAGTAACTGCCAAAACTGGACCTGCGACACGATGTTATGCATTTTTATTTTACTCGTTCATGTGTGACGGACCTCGTTCCTACTGGACTAATATGTACATGTCTGCCCCCCACAGGTGCACCCAATATCTGCAACCTATACCAAGTCACCTGTGAACACGACGCTTTACAAAAACACAGTCGGGCTGATTCATGGACTAAATGTGCGCCGAAAAGGGGAGCGCAAGCATGAAAATCGCAGTGCAAGCATGAAAATCGCAGCACACGTGTGTCAAAGCCGCGCACATCGATTCATGGAATTCAATGTGCATGTAAATCCCGGGATGTGCGTTAAAATCGTGTGTGGCACACATGGGTGCACACGTCATTAAACGGCGTGTGCTGTGCGCACAGGGAAAGCGCACATAGTGCAGCGCACACAACAAAAGTGGGCGGAACACTGGGCATAACACGTGGAATGGGGAACAACGCATGAAAACGTGGACGTTACGGGGGAAGTACAGGAGGTAAATGCTCGCAACGCCCACATGCGCCCCAACAACACGTATTCATGGAATCGAAGAGAGGAAAAGGTGTGTGCCAAAAAAGACGCACTAATCCGGAAACACGTACGGCAGCAGGAAGCAGGCGTAAGCGGCCCCATGCAGCATAAAAGTGCGTGCAAACAACAAACAAGCTCAGACGCTACGATGAATATACTGTTCCTCGCAGCAGTGGTCGTGGGACACCGCAGGAGGAGTAGGATAGGCAGGCCATGCATTTTTTTTACCCAGGACCAGCCTTTTTGGGATGCCTGATGACCAGGTGTATGGGAGGTACAGGTTTCCACCACAAATAATCCTTGACCTGGTGAGTGAGTCGGAGGATGACCTCACATCACCCACCCTGTGCTCGCAAGCACTGAGCCCCTTGGAAAAGGTGCTCAATGTACTGCACTTCTTGGCTACTGGTACATTTCAGCAGACAAATGCCATAGTGGGGGGTGTGTCACAGGCCATGCAGTCACGCTGCCTACACCAGGTGTTGGCCATAATGACTGCACACCCCTCAGTCCGCAGGCACATATACATGCCCAGAACACCTGTAGAAAGGCAGGCCGTGGTCCAGGACTTTTACGGGGTGGCACACTTCCCCAAAGTGCTAGGTGCCATTGATTGCACCCATGTGGCTCTACGTCCTCCCAGGGCCACTGAGCACATATATCGAAACCGCAAGCACTGGCATTCAATCAATGTGCAGGTAGTATGTGATGCCAAGGAAATCATCACTTCAGTGTATGTCAACTATCCAGGGTCAAGCCATGATAATTTCATTTTCAGAATGTCACCCCTAAACCAGGACCTGGAAGCTGGGCGGCATGGCGACACATGGCTGATTGGTGAGCATAAATGCCTCTGCACATGCATGCATGTCAGATACTGAGTAATGTGACAACCCCACTAATGATAGCCATCATCACCTCCCCAGGGGACAGTGCCTACCCTCTGAACACCTACATAATGACGCCAATTCGGAACCCCACCACACCACCCAAGGTAAGATACAACACATCCCATATTGCAACCCGGGGCATAATGGTGCGCACGTTCGGAGTGTTCAAGTCACGCTTTTGCTCCCTTGACCGCTCTGGTGGGCAGCTGCTATATGCGCCCCCAGTATTGTGCAGGATCATAGTGGCAGCATGTGTCCTGCACATGGCGGTGCCCCCACAACCCCAACCACATGCACGGCTGCTGCGCATGGGAGGTGAAAGGGCACGTGGTGAGGCAGCCCGTACCCAGCTTGTGGCAAATTACTTCACCTAAAATCCCACCCCTGCGGAGTGCATACAGGCCTGGCACATACCAGCTGACAATCAATGATGATGACAAAAGGGACAGTCAACTGTCACAACCATACCAGCCTGAGATTGTTCACCTGGACGTGTTACATTGTGTGCATCCCTACCTACCTAAAAGACACCCAATGCTGTGTCACAAAAAGACACACATTCATGCAGCAGGAATGACTACCCCCTTGCAAAATACCACATCCAAAATAGTGCCATGTCACCCAACCCCACCCCATCCCAGCTACCCAACACACCATGGCATGGCATACAATGTGAAAGCAACCAAATGAATGCACAACACATGACACAGGTGTCACAAAGTGCACTGTCCCTAATGTAAACAGCCACGGACAATATGCTCTCAGTAATAAATAAGAAACAGCACACATGAACAAATACTTACCAGCAACACAAAACATCAGTACAGGATGAAACCGTGGCAATATATGACAGGAAAAAATCAAAGTTGTGCAAGTCTCACAACCTGACTAAGGCAGCACATCGACCCCTTCCAACTGCAGAGTGTTGCTCTCAGGCAAATGTCTCAGTGTACTGCATACAACATGAACTTCATCTGCAAAGGAGACGGCCTTGAGAAGACATGAAGAACCTACATGTATGTAATGAGCAAGACATGGATGCACAAGCACATATCAATACACCATGCAGTGTAGAATCCAACAACAATCTCCACTTGGGATCTACACACAGTTTTGACTACAGACTGCCCACACAACTCATGGGAGCCCAATGTCACTGTGTAAATTACTGTCACTTGGTCACACCCTTTGCAAGCCCACGGAAAGGGGAAGCAGGAGGGGGTGTGTGTCTCAGGAAACCAAGCATCTAACCCAAACACAGGACAAGCCTGCATGTGCCCAGCTGGAATACAGTGGATGCCCACGTGAGCCACACAAAGCAACACACTGTAAAACATTTTTTAAAAATAAATAAATAATGGCCATGTGTGGACCGGGGGGGAGGCCACCCAGGAGTGACGAGGTACAGGGTGCACCCCAACACCCACATGCATGGACGTTGAGAAAAAAAAATACCTCCATAGGCTCATGGCATGCACGGCTACGCTACAGTGGGAGAACTGCAGTCGCTGTCATCACCCTCTGCTGCTACATCAGGAGATGGCCGTGGTATGGGAGGCAGCCCATGCAAAGCCCTGGTATGGTCCTCCATGGCAGCAAGCATGTGGGTCTGGAAGGTTTGGTTCTGCAGGATGATGGTACGGAGATCCCCATGCAGCACCTCGCGGGTAGCACAAATTTTTGCCTGCATGGCCTCGCGTGATGCCCAGATCTCCTCACGGGTTGCCTGGAGCACAGCTGAGAGTGAATGTGTGAGCTGCTCCAGCTGCTGTTCTGACCTAAAATTCCGGGAAACCTCAAGTTCACCCAGAGTATCTCTGAGGGACCCGTGTTCGGCCCTCAGGGCTTCCCTGTGGGCCTGTGACTCTACAGATATGGCTGCGTGCAGAGTCTCCAGTCCAGCCTGTCGGTGCCTGTTGGACGCCAACATGTCCTCCCTGTGTGAGTGCAAATGGAGCCTGTTGCCTGCTGCTGGAGCTCCATCTGCCTTTCAGGGGGAGAATGGAAGTGGCCACCCTATCCATTGCCTGAGCCATCTTTTCACACAATGCCCCCTGTTGTGCTGCTATACTGTACATGGAGTTCTCCCACACAGTATTGCCTGGTGGCGCACGACCACCACGTTGGCGGGCACCACACCTGTTTGGGGCAAGGCGATCTGCACCTTGCTGTGCTGGCACTGCCTGACGCTTCAGGACTGCATTCCTCCTTTGATCTGCCATCCCAGGAACAGGAGCAAATATTGTGGAGTTGGACCCTGCATCCATAACCGCCAAAGGCAGACTTACCAACACTGAAATCCCCATAGAGGGGTCTACCCCTGGTGCAGGTGGGTTGGACAGAACAGCATCCCTGCCAGAAACACTCACCTGCGACGGCACATATGTCTCACTGTCCGATTCAGCACCTGATTCATAGAGGTCTGCGGAGGTGTACCCAGAGACACCCATGGACAGCATGGTCTGTAGGACAAATGGGTTTTCATCCACCACCACCCCACGTCCTCCAGTGGTGCCCGGTTGTGGCTGCGATTCCTCCTGGGTCTGCACCATCTCCTCCTCCTCCTCCACAGCATCAAGTGCCTCATCATCTGCAAAAACATGAAAGATAACAAATGGAAACAGGCATGAGCACCATAGCACACACATAGGCCTGACGAGGCAGAGATCCAGTACATAAATTACACATGTCCCACTTGACTATAACCCTGGCATGCATGCACTGTCAAGGAGCTGGAAAGGGAGGCAAAAAGCAGACACTGAGGACTCCAAGATGGAAACGCAACACATGTGCAGCATGCTGGATAGCTCTGGCATCACACATTAGCCTGTAAGTGGCATGTCCAATACACATACATGACAGCACACAGCACACAGATGGCACGTAGCATAGCCATGGCACATTTAACAAGTACAGCCATATGGTAGGAAATCAGTACTGTCACCCATCCATGTGAGATGGACATCATGAGATAAACCATGCAAAATAGTGTGACAAAACACGCATGTGCCACACGCTGAAACAGATCCAGTGTTCACTGATACAGTGATGGCAAGCAGATGAATACATCAATGGTTGGTCACTTCAACATGACAGAAGACAAAAGTCATGTTCAACATTCAAACAGGGCCCAAAATGATTGTGTACATGCCATTACTCAATCAGCCTGAATGGTTGAATCATTCCCATAACAAGGTAATAAATGTGGGCCATTGTGGGGTGTAATCTATGACAGAAGTATGTCACATTTGTGGCAGTATGGCAAAAAAATGTGTCCTAAAAATGGCAAGGATTGAAACAATTAGGCTGAATGAACAGGAAGATATTTTGAACAATGTTGTTGCAAGATGACAGTTGAAGGGTAACTGCAGTAATCTGGTACAAATTGGCAACTGTGGTCAGAAGGGATACTGTCATACCCAAACCCAAGTCCGAGGAATGGTTTGGAGGGACCACATGGGTGACCCATACAGTCATGACTACATGGCCTCAACTGGCACTCAATCAGAACACATCACCCACGCAACATACACATGGATGAAGCTTCCAGTGACAAACTCTTGTTCAGTGAGTTGGTTGTCCTCTGGTGGAGACCTACCACCAGTCACCAGAGTAGAGGCATGATTGGAAGCCAGCTTGTTCTTTGCTCTGCATTTCAGGTCATTCCACCGCTTATAGCAATCAGCTGTGCGCCTCACAAATCCAAGGGCACTAATGTGGTCCGCGATGGTCTGCCAGTGGGCCTTACGTTGAGCAGGTGTAGTCTTGCACCCTGCAGTCACCACCATTTCGTGGCTATGTGCCAACACATAGGTCATAAGTGCATCTAGTTCAGCGTCATTGAAGCTAGGCTTCCTTGATGTGCTGGAGTGTGTAGCTGTGTCTGGGGTCCCAGCCTGTAGTGCAAGAGCACCCTTCTTCTTCTTGGAAGGTGGTGCGGATCCTGAGTGGCTTACGCCGCTCTGGTTGGTAGGGGCAGAAGCACAGGTGGACTGGGTACTGGAAGTTTCCAAAGGCACAATGACCAAAGATCTCATTGCAGGCATTGGCTGCAGGGTGATGTTGGCAGGACCAACCTCTGTGTGATGGACTTGGACCGACACTGTCCCGGCTGGGAGACTCGGAGCTGGGGTGGCTTGAGCTGCAGGTGCCCCTGCAGCTTCCTCACCCTGGCTACTTGGGGCAGCAGATGACATTGCTGCCCCAGATCCACGTGGCCTGGTGGCAGCAACTTTCACTGCCACACGTGGCTTAGACTTGGTGACACGGAAGTCAGCTTGGGAGTCCTCCTGTGCCGCTTCAGTTGACAATATGGGCCGGTTTAACAAGGACTGAGCTGGGATGGTGTCAGCTACATTTCCCCCAACCGTTGGGGGGGTGGGGGCATAGGTGGCCCCGATTGGTCCTCCACACACTGGCCTCTTGGGCCACTCTGCACATCCTGGCCATGTCCCCTACCGTGCCCACGTCTTTGAGCTCAGCCACCTTAGCCTCCGTTACTGCTTGGTCGCCTCCCAACCATGGCACTGATGTTGTTGTGCGTATGGGAGTTGCAGTAAACAATTGTCCTGGGAAATTGGGGTGAAAGGGGTAGGATACTAGATGGAATTTGTACCCTAGTACTCTAGCAAGGCTGTCTGTGACCCCTGGGGGAAGATGACGGGTCACACAACTCAGACACCCCGAAAACAAAATTAAACCCCTGGTAGACCACGTGCGTGGAAAAATGAACCCGCACTACGCTGTGGCACCCAGAAACACAAAAATAAGCGTATGCGTGATACATGCAGCCTACAATGACCTCTGAAGGGGTACGCGACACACAGCGGCAGCCCCACAGTTGGAAAATATGTGCACGACTCCCCCTCTGCCTGGAAAAAGAACATGAAAAAGACACACGTGTGCGCGTTGGCAACACCCCGGCCAAAAGAAGAATTGAACGCTGTCTGAATAAACAGGGAGTACGAACTGGAACCGTTGTGAAGTAATCGCGTGTGAACCGACGAGAAGTACAAGAATCACCCGCTTGCTCTCCACAAAAAGCACGTACAAGAAAATGGCGTCCTACGCCTACCTTTTAAGCCAGCCCACACGTGCGACGTCACTTGCGCGCGTACGTGCTAAGGGCCTTTCCTCCAATTACACGCAGTGACACCCGACGTGCAGTTTTTCATGTGTACAATAAACATGCACCGTGTTGTGGAAACTGCCAGTGCACGTAATGTCACAGACGCGCTTACACGCTAAGGGCCTTTTCTCGAATTTCACACTGACATGCACGTGCCAAATCACTCTGTATCAAGCTGGCCACGCGACAACACACGGAAGACCGCGCTCCTGCCCAGAAGGCCATTTTCCTGCCCCCTAGAGCCCCGAGCACGCTCCCACCTGCCATCTGCTGCTGCTGCCTGCCTGCCTGCACAACACCTGCCCTGCTCTTTGGTGCCTGCACAACAGCCATCTGCAGGGGTCCAGTTGCTGTGACCACCCCTGCTGGAACAGAAGACTCCCAACTGGGATACCATCGCTACACAGCCCAGCCCCAGGACCCAGTTGCCCACCCACACCTGCCTCGGACACAACACCATCTGGCACCAGTGGCAATCCCCCAGCAGAGAGGCAGAGGGCTGCCAGCTTCAGTGCCAATGAAGTTGGTATCCTGGTGGAGCAAGTCCTGGGGCAGTATGATGACCTCTTTGGAAGTTTGCAGGCGGACTATGAAGGATGGAAGAGGATCTGGATGGACATCGTGGCTGCCATCAACGTGGAGGAGGTGGCAGCCCGCGACATCAAATACGTCTGGAAGTGCTGGGAGGACTTCAGGTCCAGGACCCTCAACAAGGCCCGGCGCCTCTTGAAGGCAACGGATGCTGAGGGGGCCGGGTCTGCCTAACCAACAACCAAAAGAGGGCCCTGGAACGTATACGCCCAGCGCTCCACGTCCAGGTCCTTGAGAGGCAGGCCCGTCTGGAGTTGAGCAGTAAGTGTACATGCGTACTGATTGGACGCTGTGCGTGTTGAGGTGTGGCAGGAGTGTGCAGGTTGCACATATATCTTTGTAGGGCCATGTATGGATGTGTATGTACAGGGACGTGAACCTGCCACATGGGAGTCCTCTCATGTGTGAGACACATCGATGGTGTATGTGTTGGTAAGCATGCTGGCCAAATGCAGGTGTGGGTGCACACATTTGTGAATTTCTGTGTATGTACTGTGGCATGGTTGTGGTGTCACACATGGATGCCGGTTCCACCTGCATGTATCTACACTATGTACATGTGCATGTGTGTGTATATGACAAGTGTGTAACTGTGATACACCATGGATGCATGTGACACTGACATGTAGGAGGCTGATTGCCATATGTGACATGGATGGCGATGTTATCACTGCGACAGGTGGTGGAGATGTACAGATGCATGTATGTCTGGTGGTGTGTGTGCATGTGTTCTGCACTCCCCGTGTTTCATGTGACGTCGGGTTCACCATCGGCTACTCATGCTATTGTTTGTGTGTGGATGCTGCTGCCTGGTGCAACACTCCTGTGTTGTTTTGCTCGTGTGTGAGTTGAAATTACATGTGTGTTGGGGTGTGTGATGCCATGTCTGAAGTCTGCGACTGCCACTCATCTGCAACTTTCATGTGTGTATCAGACCATTGTACATTGCCCTGATGCCTGTGTTCTGTCTCTCCCTGCCTGTAGCGTCAACTGATGAAGAGGGCGGAGATGGTGCTGTGGAGCACAGCGGCAGGGATCCCACCGCCAGCCGGAGACACAAGGCCCAGCTCCCCTCCCAGGTTGACATCTCTTCGGGGAGTGAGGAGTCTGGTGCCGCGTCCGTGGCCGCAGCTGCCGGGGGTAGGTCCAAGAGGCGGAGGTTGGAGGTGGACTCCTCGGCAGCAGAAGGGTCAGCTGAGACCCCACAGGGGCCTACGGAGAAAGATGGCACAGAGTCATCCAGGTTGGTGGGGGGTTTGGTTGAGGAGGAGGCTGTGGAAGTCACACACAATGGGCCTGGAGGAGGGGATTCCACTGGTGCCAGTGGTGCAGTCCAGGGACAGGAGGCAGCACAGGTCACCGCGGAGGTGCCTGTGTGTAATCCTGTCCCCGGTCCTGTGACTGCATCATCCGGCGCCAGCAGGGATGTCTTTGTCCAGACCCATTTTCAGGGAGGGGATAGCCGCGCAACAACTGGCCTTCCTCTCCCTGCGGATGTAGCAATCCGTGACTGTGTTCAGCCTGTCCTGGCTGGGGTGGCATTGTGTGTTCGTGACATTCGGGGTGATGTGCAGGGTTCTCGTGAGGACAATGCACATCATTCCGAATGCCTCAAAGACCATGTCGACCGGCTAGGAGGGATCACCGGTGCTGGGTTCTTCCATGTGCTGGAGCTTCTACCGACCCCCTCCTCAACTGAACCCCCTATGCGGCAGTTGTCCTCCATGCCATCTTGCTGCCCAAGTGTCACCCAGGCACCCTGTGGAGCTGACCCTGACCTAGCGGCCAGGCTGGTGGAGGACACATCCCTGCCACAGTCGGAGGTCCAGCAGGGGTGGCCACCCCAACAACTGGACCCCAGCGGGGGATGACGTGCAGGCAACAACGGGCAGGGCACATGCACGGAAGCAGCAGGCTGAAGGTGGAAGCGATGATGGCTCGGGGCCAACAACATCAGAGGGGCAGGCATCGGCCGGAGGGCAGGAGGCCCCTGGATTGGGAGTGTCTTCCGCGTGGCAGCGGTTGGACCAGCCATAGATGCAGAGCGGCGGCGGGCGGAAGAGGCACGGCTCACAATGGTCAGGGCGGAGAACTCCATGCGCAGGGTGCTGAGGCGGGCGGAGTGCCTCGAGGCAATTCGCAGGGAGTTGGAGTTGAACATGGCATTGTCCCTGCGAAACCTCAGGGCCATGGAAGAGGCACGCCTCCAGGACATAGACAAGGAGTTCGATGATGCCCTGGCCCGGGAAATCAAAAAGTGAGCCGTCCGACTAGCCCGCTGCCATTGTATATAGTTTGTAGTGCTAGGTTTCATTTTCGTTTTGCTTTATTTTGGGGTGCTTGGACAATGCCCCACCCTTTTGTATATAGTTATTTCTTAGGTAGTTTATTTATAGGTTTCATTTCATTCGTTGGGCTCATGGACCCTGGATTGAATCGTTGTACATAGTTGAACTGTGGATTTATGAAAATAATTTCTTTTTTAATCACCATGGATCAATGGATTTTACAATTTACATTTCCTTTGGATTTGCTTTGGTGGACGGAGAGTTTGGACGAACTTTCTTTTGGATTACTTTGGATTGAGACTTCATTTCTTTTTTCATTTTTGGACATGCATTTCTTTTCTTGTTTAAAATATTTTTCATGTTTTCATTCCATTACCTTCATTTTGTGCAAAATAAATTTTGATTTATTAGTTCCATGTGTGGTATTCGCTCATTGGTTTACTGTATGTCACAATGTGGGTTTACACAATCACTGGCACCCAGTGTGTGTTTGTGTGTGTGTGTGTGTGTGTGTGTGTGTGTGTGAGAGACGGACATGTGTTGATGTACATAGTTGACTTTTGGTTTGTGTCATGAAATAGGCCTTTCAGTGTGGGGTGGATGGGAAACTTGATTGGGTCTCAAGACTGGGGTGGCATGCAGTGGTATTTTGGTGGACATGAGGCCCATGGATGTGCATCTTTATGACATGTTGGGGGGGCATGAGTCGGGGCCTGCTGGCAGGTGCCCGTCAATGCTGGATGGGTTGGGGTGCAGGGGGACATGAGTCGGTGCCTGCTGGCAGGTACCCGTCAATGCTGGGTGGGTTGGGGTGCAGGGGGACATGAGTTGGTGCTCACTAGTGCATGATGACATGTGGGCTGGCTGGGTGGCATGCCCTGGGTGGATGGGCTTCCTGCAGGGCATGCTCATGGTGGATGAGCAGCCTACGGGATATGACCAGGGGTGCAGGGTAGACCCCTGTGTTGTGGGCTGCCTGCAGGGGCTGGGGAAGAGGCAGAGGGCACACCTGGGAGGACCCACACTGCTAATTCACGTGTGAAACTCCCCATGCATCCCTCAGAATAAACGTACCCCGCTCTGCAAGTGAAATCGCGTGTGAAAATCCCCACACACCCCACAGAATACACGTACCCCGCTCAGACTGTGAAATCGCGTGTGAAAATCCCCACACACCCCACAGAATACACGTACCCCACTCGCCCAAGGCCTATCACGTGTGAAACTTCCCGCGCCCCCCAGAAATACACGTACCCCGCTCGCGCGATTGCAGTGTAGCGGCCCTGTAAGCTGCTCCAGGGTTAGAGGGGCCCTTTGCGCTGCATTGCGGATTTCAATGGCTTTTCCTTGCACAGGAGGCGTTCTTGGGGGCGTAACTGGTGCTGCGGGATGTTCTCTGCGCCAGTGCTCATTATGGCTTGGAAATTCCATGAATACGCGGTGTGCCAGATTTATGTTTTGGCGCACACGGCTGGCGCATGCTCCCTTTCTGTGCTGCCTCTGCACTGAAATCTATGAATTACCCCAGTGAGTGTAACATTCTTATCCACATTTAGTGGTTTGCCTGACTACTTAGTACACAGGCATCTTTCCTAATTGCTAGCATTTCCTAACTGTTGATGACAGACAACCTACATGCCCCCCTCTTTGTATCCACAGGGACTGTGGTGACTGCCATGTAGTGATCCTGCTCAGCCACCATCGGACGCCTCACTTAACTAATAATACGGTAAGCGCCCATGTTGCACCACTAACAATTATTATTGTTAACTAGATAGGTGACCCCAACTAATTAGGTCCCTTTCTTGTGTTTTTATGTATATGTCTGGTCTAGACGCCCTCACTCTACTAAACAGAGAAGAGAATTGGGAACAAGTTACACTGCAACTGTTCTAATGGGGAGTCCACGTTCCATGTCAACCCGCTCTCGCAACATCTGACACTCGGATATTTATTACTGAGTTGTTTTGTAACCACAAATGTAAAAAAACGCCCCTGGGTTCCTATTTTGGAAACACTAAACCCCTGAAGAAGTTCCTGTAACAAAATTACCTTTCATAGGAACGAAACATGTAGGGTTCATGCCAACATTAATATGAAATGTTTTGGATGAGATTAATACCCTCAAAGGTTGTCAATAATAGCAGTACAAAAGAAAAGTACCAACCATAGAGTAATGTGAATTGTTTAGTACTCTACATTTGGGTTTCCGCTTGCTTTTTTTGTATGTGGTTTTTAAATATGGTTATTAGGTTTTTGCTTTCATTAACATTATCGTTGTATTTAATTATGTGTACCTCCAGTGTGTTGTAAAATAGGTGCGTATTTATTTACTTTGCCTATTGCACTTTTCTTGCACCTAACATGAAGTTTTATTAAAATTGTTTTTATAAGTATGTATTAAAATCGCTATAGTTTTTTGATCAATTTAAGTGCGACTTGGTTGAATTCTCCATGCACACAAGTATACGTGATGTTAAGAGTGTACACATGTGACTCGTCCCCTACAAGTCTAGCGAGTTGCCTTACTTTACTCTACCTGACCTTAAGAGACAGGGAGTCTGTTTTTCTTATGTTAGACATCTTTATATCTGGTTCACTCCCCCCTCCTTGATACTTATAATCCCTCAAGTGTCGTATAAGAATCAAAATGGGCAAAAGGTGCAAGGAGAAGCCGGATAATTTTATAGATGAACGTATTGAACATCAGGACTGAATCAGATTGAGTACTTGGAAGAGGGAAAAAGAACAAACCCTGTTTTATTCACGAGACTAGACTGATTTATGGACTTTTTTTAAATGTTCGCGCTTTTTCAATTCCTTAAGGCTGTTATTGTCGCTTACTCCTTCATCGATGCTCTGCATTGAAAATGTAAACACACACTAGCACACGTGTAGGGTTGCTGATAGATGTCCTTACATTGGACTCCCTTTTCACCAAGTACCAATCATTCCATTGGCCCTAAATATTCATGAAAGTGAATGAAATTGTAACATTGAAATATTGAGGCCATGCAGTACCTAGACAAAATTCCAAACACTGGGCCCGATTCATGGAATCGGAAGCAGAAATGGTGCAAGCGTTGCGAGCCGTGGCGCAGAAAAAATATTGCATGCCCCGCATATTCATGGACTCAAAGGCGCATTACTAACCGTCATGCAAGTAAAAATGAGCTGCATGAGATACGCCCACAACACACCCCCACACACAACAAAAGGCCAAACCAGGCACAACCTTCCGCATCCACCCCTGACCCACCATTCAGTACTCCTGTGAGAAGGCACGCCATCCCCCGCAAGCCCAGGCTGCACCCCAGTGAAATCGTGCACCTCACCTCGCAAGTCCAAGCTGCACCCCTGCAAAAATGCAGGCCCTCCCTTACAAGGTCGGGCTGCACCAAGGCAAAATCCTGTGCCTCACCTCGCAAGCTCAGGCTGCATCCCTGGGAAAATGTGGGCCCTCCATTGCAAGGCCATGCTGCACCCCAGCGAAATCACGTGCCTCACCTCGCAAGCCCACGCTGCACCCCTGCAAAAACGCGGGCCCTCCCTCACAAAGCCCGGCTGCACCACAGTGAAATCATGTTCCTCACCTCACAAGTCCAGGCTGCACCCCTGCAAACATGCGGCCCTCACTCGTAAGGGGAGGCTACACCCCTTAAAAAAACATGAGTCTACCCCATACACCATTGGCACCCATTATGGCTCCATACCCCCCTACTGCACATCAACCACTCTAGGCCAGATACCACCCACCAGCCCGCTGCAGACTGGACATCACCCACCAGCCCCCATCAGCTGTGACACCCCCCAGGCAGCCCTCTCCAGACTGGATACCACCCACCAACCCCCTCACCCATGACACCCCTGTTGGGGTGATTAACCCGGGGTCGGCTGGGCCGTCTGCGCACCTCCGGGCCGGGAGGCCCCAACTCCTCCCGTGTTCCCCAAAAATGAGTATATGAGACATGCAAGAAGCAAGGTGGTTCTGCTGTTTATTAAACAACGGCAGGGATGGGTCTAGGATCGTACGCGTCCGTCCAGACTCTCAAATTCGTGGGGCTCGCAGGCCCTTTTTACCTCAGTATGACGCGCTACCTGCGTCACCTGAGAAAGTTAGCGAAAAACCTATCGCCACTTTGGATTGGTTCCTCGAGTTGTAGGGTTAGTATAGCATACATATAGAGAACAGTATTAGTGGTTGAGGATGAGTCGGGTGGTATACTTGGGTTGTCCCTTCTATTAGATACTTGAAAATTGTTACACGAAGACCCCTAATGATTGGCTAATGTTAGTGGCGTCAGTGATGTGTGCCCCCATGTTCTGATTGGTCCACCCACGAGCCCCCCAGCCTGGGACCATTGTTGTTCCCAGCTCGCGGTGTACCTGTCACTAGCAACAATATGTAACTATGTGTTCGTGCAGACAATGCGCGGATTTGCTCATAGGCTTGAGAGCAGACCATTCCCATCGCTGTAGGTGTCCATTGGGTCATTTCATTGTTGCAGCCTGTGTCCCAGACGTAGGACCCAGGTGACTTCTCCCTCATGGGTCTGGCACCTTGTCAGGTTGGCTTGGTCACGTGAAGGGAGACCGTGGCTGGGGCAGAATTCTGCACATTTAAAGTTGTATTTTGCTTCTGCGTGCTTGGCTTTGCTTACAGGTGTGACCTCGGCGTCGGCTGATGGCATACGAGTTGCAACATCGCTCCCTTGGCTGTGAGCTCTCGCTGGGCTCATTCTGCGTGATCAGCATTTGTACTCTTGCTCATTCAGTGTTCATGGCGGCTCCCACTTCATTCCCCCCTCTGGTCGACTTGTCGACCACAAACATATCTTTTTCTTTATCTCCTCTTACTCTTCATATTTTGGTCACTCCTCCCAGGGGTCCATAGTGGTTGACATGGTCTTCAAATGACCAGTACATGTATACACAGCTCCCTCCCGGTTTGCAGTATGCCCATCTTCCGATATAGCTCCTCGGGTTTCTTGGGTTCTCAAGCTTTACGGATGGTGGGTCTAAGTGATTGGCGATGATCTGTTTGCGCAGTTTCTCTCTTTCCTTTATTATCATGTCTGTGTGCTGGTCATCGTCAGTTGGCATCAAGGGGTGCATGCCAACCATTTCGATCATTTCGTCTGTAGTGCATACCTTCCTGGCCTTCCAAAACCTTATTACAATCAATACAGCTGCAGCCAGTATTATGCATCCAATTATTATCTTCAGCCCGTCTGACAGCCATGATGGCATTCATGACCATAGAAATGAAAACCAGCTATCATCCTTCTTTACTCCTTTACTTTCTTCCATCATCTTGGAGTGCATCTGGGCCAGTTGTGATACTGCTTCGGTAAGTGTACCATTATCTGCATCGTTAGCAGGAATACATGTGCAGCATGATTGTCCTATTTTTGCACAAACTCCTCCCTCCATCGCTGTGAGGAGATCCAGTACATATCTGTTCTGTAGTGCTACCATTCTTACCGCTCGCAGTTCCTCTTTTATTGCATTGAATCTGTTTACTGTTGAATTAATCATCATCATTAGTTCCCATCGGGTGATCTGGATCCATTTAGCGTTTGCATAAGCTTGTAGTCCAGGGTGTATTATTGACGAGAAGAACATAGCAGCCCTGCTAAATAACCTATGTTCTGGTGGGATAGAAGTGAGTGCTGTTTCCGACCTTCCCCACAGGTAGTTTCCTGTCGGGGGTTCTCCTTGTCTCTTTATCCTTTTTAGGACATTGTTGTTATTGTTGTTCTCTCCCTCCTGTGATTGTACGGATCTCTTCTTCCTCTTGTTCCCTTCATCCATTTTGGGGAAATTGGCCATGTTCACATGTTTTTGGGGCACCACATTGATGTGTACCATTGTGCATATACCATTCCACAACGGGGCAGGGAGTGATATGCCTTATTTCCGTAGGCCCAATAGTGATCCATTATCACTGCCGTTCCAGCACCCCCCTCTGGTAATTCTAACACGCTTCCACAGTTGGTGTTGTATCCCACCTCCACATCTCCTCTGTGTTGGTAGCATAACTTGGGTGCGGTCAGCGGTAGTATGCTTATTGGGTCTTCATCCTTCTCCATCCATGTCAGCATGGGTATGTATTTGCCCCATGTCGTCCAACATCTGTCGTTGTGTTCCTGTATGGTGGTAATATTCTCTCTTGTTATCATGTTGCTACCAACCACTCCTATTTCCCATTCATTGTTCATGTATACCTTCCCTGTTATTGTTATCAGTGGCCTTTCCCAACAGTCTTGTATACCAGGAACTTCAGTGGCGTACCAATCACATGGTAGGTATTGTAGGGTTACTTTCTTCGTTTCTCCCTTTTTAGGGCCACTTGTCATGTATCTGAATGCTTCAGCATGTAAACTGCTCTTGTGGTAACTCAAATATGACTTGAGGAAATTGATTTCGTATGGGTATGTGTCTCTTGTTTCCCACTTCATTCTCACCACCGTCCCTTGAAATCGTCCTCTCGTTTGGAATAGTGCCAGATATACTATACAACGCGCCGTCTTTTCTTGTATTTCTGTGGCGACGAATGTCCGAGAAGCGCTCATGGCATATGGGATTAATGAGCAAACATAACAGCTATCTTCTGTTGTCTCTATACCAATTTGGGTCATGTGCTTGTACCACATGTTGTTTGAGACGTGTGCTGAATCTGTTATGTAATTATCGATACACTTGTTATCTGTATATGTGCTGTTTTTAACTCTACTTCCCTTATGCGGAGGGTTGCTAGTACCACCTGACGTCATACCTGTTGCAGCCATGGGAGGGGGTATGTTAGGTTTGGGTGCAGCGATAATATTGATAGCATAACTTTTCTGCCATACAGAGACAGCCAATAGACCAGTGATGACCAATACTCCTACCATTTTTATTACAAAAGCTAGTCTCACCGGCATTTGCTCTTACCTTGCTGCAGTCCGGCAGCTTATTCTTGCGACATTAAAGGTGCCCGCCTGAAAATCCTCAATACGCTGGTTATTATTGTTAGTGGTTGTTATTAAGCTCTCCCTATCAAGTAATCGTTCAGTGCCCAGACGAAGAGCTGTTCCCACGCTAATCTTAGTGATCCATCTCATAGAGCAGGTAAATGCTGGTGAAGATGGGGAAATGATTGTTCTATGGCCAAAACAAATGCGGCGTACCCTCCTTCTTTTTAGGTACTTTGGCCTTCTTATGTGATATACAAATTGGTGTGTTAGGGCTTCCGTGGTGTTATCATCCGTGGGCAGCATCTACTCCTGGGCACAGTACACTGTTACTTATTTTCTTAACAATACAATTATACACGGTACCTGCATGTGCGAGAGAAGCAACGAGAAAACACAAGTGTTTTACGTGTGTGTGTGTGCGCGTGTGTGTGTGCGCAATCCAATGTCCTTCAATCGGGGGTGACCTCAGAGGGGAGGGGGTTGGGGCTCAATTGGTGGAAGTTTGTTTACTTTGCGATCTCGTGACCATGGGATGGGCTGTGGGCAAGCGTCCAGTGTCTATTTCAGTAGTTGCCTCTGGGGAATCTGGGGGGTGATCAGGTGTAGTGACACTACTGTCGTCGGCTGTGGTAGACGTCTCCTTCTCTGTAGCCGATTCTGTTGCTGTCGTTGCTCTTCCAATGGCCCTGTCGTTAACGCTAGGGCGGGTCTGGTGTTTGTAGATCTTCACGTCGTGTAGGTGATTCCAGGCACGCTTATCCTGCAATTTCACCGCTCTGGTAGCTACCTCCTCTACCAAATGGGGACCAGTAACGCGTGGGCCGTTCCACTTTCTATTAAAGTTGCGGAGTAGCACATGGTCACCTTTAGCAATTTTGCTTAGTCCTTCCTTTTCCAGTTCCTTTTCCAGTTCCTCGTCGGTGTCTTCTTGTTGAGAACTCTTCAACCCGCCCGCGTGCGCTCGAGCTGTTGAGATACAAACGCTACACTAGTAATCAAAGAAGACACATATTGATACATTTCGTCACCAAGAACAGTTGCAGTGTTTTCATGGTCTGTGAATGCTCTTGATGTAGGCATTAGAGGAAGGCGCATTTGACGTCCTGTCACCACCTCGTGAGGAGTGAGGTGGTGATCAGACCCTGGCCTATTCCTTAGCTCAAAAAGAGCTAGCGGGAGACAGTACAACCAGCTCTTCTTGGTTGTTTGCTGTATCTTTGCTATTTCTTCTTTCAATCGGCCATTCAGGCGTTCACATATACCGTTGGCCTGCGGGTGATATGCACATGCAAATTTATGCTTACTACCCAGCAAGGACGTGATGTGCTGAAACATTTCATTAGCAAAGTGTGGGCCGTTATCTAACCGCAACACTTCGCACACAACCCACCTGGGGAAAACCTCTCTCACTAGAAATTTAGCTGCTCTGAACACATCTGTGTGTGAGCAGGGTCCTGCCTCGATCCACCTGGAGAACGGGCATACCACTACAATCATATACCTATTTCCTTGACATACATTGATCATATCAACGTAGTCAATATGAATGTGCAGGAAGGGTCCCTCTGGCCGGGGTATAGTACCTTTTATCACTTGCAGCGTGTGACCAGCCGTAAACCAGCATGTGAGGCAATTTCTGATAAAATTTGTTACATGAGAATTTAACTCTTTGCAGAACCAGTCTTTCCTAATTTGTGCTGCAATTACTTCCTTTCCTGTATGAGCTGGGTGATGGAGCTGGGCTAGGGCGGTGTTCAGCAGTGCCAACGGCATGACCACCTTTCCAGTGTTATTTTGACGCCACAGTGCGTCAGTTGGGGACATCGTACATCCTCTTTTTACCCATAGTTCCTTTTCTGCCATTGGTGCGGCTGCCTGTAATTCCATTATCTGTGTGGCGGGGAGATTTGTGTACCCTTCTTTCATCAACATCTGTTTTGCTATCCCCCTCCCTCTCTCTGACTCTGGGGGGTTCCATATTTCACCAAAGTATGCCGCATGTTTGGCATGTGCGTCTGCTGTTTCATTCCCTTTTGAGATATGGTTGTCTCCATTAGTGTGTGCCGGGCATTTAACCAAAGCTATCTCTTGAGGATCATTAGTTACTTCAATTAATTCTGCTAACAAGAGAGCATGTTGCACTGGGGTGCCATCAGCTCTCCTAAACCCCCTTCTCTGCCATTTTATCAACCCCGGGTGGACCGTTAATGTGACATATGCGCTATCAGAATATATAGTAACTCTTTTGTCAATGCTTTCCTTCAACGCCAAGATCAGTGCAACCAATTCTGCTGCTTGAGCCGAATAATGCTGTGGTAACTGCACACATTTCACCGGGACATACATCAAATCTTCTGTCATTTTTACAACTGCTGCCCCAGTTCTCCTTATCCCATCGCTTTGGTCTATTGTCGATGACCCATCAATGTACAAAATCTCTCCACCCTTGAGTGCATCCTCTTCAACTTTTCTAGTGCATGAATACATTTCGATAGTCTGTGTACAATCGTGAGCATAATCACCTTCCTCAATAACTTCCGCTATAAACCTGGCTGGGTTAACTGTACTATATCTGACAATTGACAGTTCAGATCTAGACAAAATGATCTCTTAACCTGACGCCCTCTGCGTGGTTAGTGTGGATTTAGGATTATTCAATATTGCGAAGAGCGCATGCTCCACAAATAGTGTGGTTGGGCACCCCATTGTAATCGATGATGATTTCTCTACCGCAAATGCAGCCGGCGTGAGACTCTGTTCGCAAGGGAAATGTCCTAACATAACAGGGTCGAAGTGACCGCTGTAGAACGCTATTGGCTTGTGTCCCATGCTGGTTTTCTGAGTCAATACTGCTTTCATTACTGCTGAGTCGCAATGTGAAAATATAAAGAACTGCCGTTCATAATCTGGGGTGGCTAGTACCCGAGCAGTGGATATGGCATGCTTCAACTCGTAAAATGCCTCCTTCATTTCCCTTGTCCACCCCAATGTTTTGTCCCCTTTGTGTGCTTCTCTCAATGCTTCAAGTAGGGGTCCTATGTATGAGCTGTAGTCAAAAACCCATACTCTACAGTAGTTGCATAATCCCAGGAACTGATGCAGCTCCCTCACCGTTTTTGGTAGTGGCGTGTTTGATATAGCTTGTGCTCTTTATGGTGCAATCTTTCTTCCGTGTTGGGATATTAGTTGACCAATGTACAGTACCTGTTCCTGAGAGTACTGTAACTTTTCTTTGTCTACCTTGTAACCCTTTTCAGCCAACACTGTCAGCATTTTCAATGAGTCCTCCCTGCACCTTTTCTCACTTGTGCTGCAAATTATTATATCGTCAACATATTGCAGCACCGTACTTTCCAATTCAACGTTTCCCAAGTCCATCTGTATTACTCTGTTGAAAATTGAGGGTGACTCGCAGTACCATTGTGGTAACCTGTTGTGTTTCCATTTTGTGTTTCTGTATGTGAAGCTTATCAAGTCTTGTGAATCTGGGTGCAGGGGTATTGAGAAAAAGGCATTTTTGAGGTCAATCACTGTGAACTGTGAGGCCTCTGCCGGAATTCCACATAATATTGTGGCCGGGTTTGCTGCTATGGCGTATTCGGCTTCTACAATGTTGTTCAAGGGTCTGAGGTCCTGGATAAAACGCCAAGACCCTCCTTTAGCTTTGCGCACTGGGTACACGGCCGTGTTACATGGTGTTTCTGATGGTACCAATATGCCATTATTTATTAGGGCCGTTATTGTTTCGTATATGAGCTCATCTGCCTCTTTTGATAGTGGGTATTGTTTCACTCTGGGTAGCATAGCACCCTTTTTCAGCTTTATTCTTACTCCCCCGATACTCTTTATGCAGCCCACGTCATAGGGACTGATGGTCCAGTGTGATGTTGGAACTTTTGCCATATCTTCCTCGTAGAAGGGAACTGGGGTAGATGCGGGTGCTTCAAGTGCCATGGCCATTTTCTGTGCTACTTGCTTATGTCACTCTTAGCTATATATCTACACTCATCATAAATAACATCTCACCTTCTTCCTTGTCTTCTGAAAAGAGCTCCTCTTCGGACACCTGGGTGAGCCTGAATCCCTCAGCCAGGGCTATCACTGCCCTCCATGCTCTCCCTTCCCGGTCTTGGGCATGTACTGCGATATAATCAGCAGTAGCGATAATACTCTCGATGCTCACCGAAATCACCTTCCCTTCTGGTTCATTGGCTGGTGTTTCAGGCCTGAACAAATATGCTGCTGGCCTCCTCCAGATCTTTCCTTCTATTCCTAGCATCCAGGCAAATGCCATGTCCGTTCTGTACTGGAACAGTTCGCCATCCACTGGCTCAGCCCGAGCTACTGTCTGTCTACAGTACGCTTGCAGTATTTGTCATGCAGTAAGCATGTTTATTCCTGGAGTGGAACAAATTATGCCATCCTCCGTGAAGGAGATTGTCATATTTAGCCTGCTCATTATGTCCCTTCCAAGTATGTTCACTGGTGATTCCCTTAAATACAAGAGGGGGACAGACCTGTCATAATCTCCAATAGATAAGGAGATGTTATCAGTAAAGGGAACCAACCCCCTAGTCCCAGAGAATCCTTGGGTGTTCATGGCCTCACCTGACATCTTAAATCTACCTTCCCTTATGCAAGACCGGGTTGCCCCAGTGTCAACAAGGAATGATGATTTTTTGTCACCGATCGTTACCTCAATGCGTGGTTCCCCCGCACTATTAGGTGTTATCGACGGGATGGGACACACCAAGGACGTCTGTGGGCTGTCCTATTGTGGGTATAATGACTGACCACTTCCTGTGTAAGGGTTGTGTCCCAGGACAGTCACCCTTCCCAATTGTGTTTGTTGTAGCTTTGTATCGGTGGAGGTTACCTTATGGTCCTGTATTTGAGTGGGCTGCTGCACTGGCTGCACTTGGTGGTGTTGTGTTATTGCTACCTGTTGTTCCGGTAGTGAATATGTCTGTGGCTGTTGTTGTGTTGCTAACGGTTGCTGTGTGCTGCTCTGTGGCAGCCCCTGCAGTTGTTGCTAACCCTGCTGCTCCCTCATAGGCCCTTGTTGTCCTTGTCCCCCCCCATGCTGGTGTGGAGGGTCTCATTCAACACGTACGTGACATGTGTCCTAACATCCCACAAACCCAACATACAGGTGGTTCCCTGGTCTGCCATGGGAAACTTCCTGCATTATCCTGGTACACTGGTTGCCCAGTGGGGTAGAAGCTTCGGAATCCTCCCCCTTGCTGTTGTGCAGGTTGGCCATATCCCGTCCCCCTCATCATTCCTCCCCTTCCCCTGATGTTATATTATAATATCCATTTCCTGGTGCCATGTACCCTCCTCCCATGTTAGCCGTGTATGGTGGGGGTGGTGGCAGCTGTTGTGTTATATGTCGTGGTGATTGTGGTAATGGTGGGGTTTGTAGTTGTGAGGGATCCTGTGCAGCCACTACTTGCGTGGGGTTTGGTGTCGTTGTTGGTGTAGTTATTAGTGCACCTTCCCTGGTGTACTTAGTCAGTTTTTTCTGCACTAATTTAGCCTCTTCCGCTTTTCTATCTTCTTCCTTTTGTTTCATCTTTTCTTGCCACGTCCTACAATGGTGTACTATTGTCAATTGTATTCCCGGCCAAGCCTTCGCTTCCATCCCCACTACTTTCTTCAGTTGTTTTGTACTGCCTCCTGGAGCCCTTGTATTAGTATGTGGTAAAATATTGCCAGTGTCTTGTCCCATTGCTCTCTAGTTTACATATGCCACTTCTCCTGAATCTCCTGGATATAATCAAAAGGATCTTCATTCTCATGCATCTTGCGTGACATAATTGCTCCTATGTCTGAGGTGTCTGGGTATTGTACCCTCAGCGCTTGCCATAACGCATGCCTGCAATTCGCAAATGGCGCCCCGTCATGTGATGTGTTCATTATTGTGACCCTGGGGAAACCCGCTCTCTTCCAGATGTCATCTGCCGCATCCGCTAATATTGATATTAGTAGGCCCTCCACGTCTCCTACTGCTAGTTTCTGTCCTGCAGTGTGTTTTTCCATCTCCTATATCCATTTTCCCCCTCCTCCACTAAGTGATGGGAGCCTACACTTTATATTTTCCTTATCGGCATGCTTCCAAGGGATGTATTGTGGTCTAACCCCCCCCCTCTCTCCAATAGCGGCATTAGATTGTGTCCCATCTGTCCCCCCAGTTGTCGCGGTGTAGAGTCTGCATACCCCTCCTCTTCTTCTGTGTCGTCTAGATCTGTCATGTCCATATTACCGCCGCTCGTTGCAGCTTCCCCTTCATCTCTTCCCCTTCTCTTATTATTTTCTTTATTTGATGTGGGTGTGTGTGTCCGTTCTTCCTGCCTACGTCCGGGGAGATTTCTAAGCCTGCCGGTGTAGGGGGTGTGTTCAGGAGCGGGTGTGGGCGGACATGTTGGACGGGATGATGCGGGTGTAGCTGCACGTGTTTGCCTTCCCGCCATTCCTTCTTCTTTTTCCTCACTTCCCCCCACCTCTTCCTTCCTTCTACATGCCCATGGTGATTCCCTGTTGGTGCGGGTGATGTACAATTTGTCTAAGCTTTCCCTATCGCCGCTTCTTCCTTCTCCCCCCATTCCTTCTTCTTCTTCGCTGCAAAAGTCATACAGTAGCGACAACCCCAATCTGTCTTTTTCCCCCTAATAGTCACTGTTTTTAAGTCTATTAAAGCTGTTCCTTCCACTTCTTCTTTACCAATTGCTCCCCTCCCCTTTGTGCCAATGTTGTTGCTACTTCTGCATCCCTGCGTACATATTTCCTTACCCCACTCTCCCCTTTCCTATCTCTTCTTTCCCCTTCCCTCTTCTCTACTATTTCACCACCTATTTCCTCTTTTCTTTTTTAATTCCTCCATCTCCTCACTACTCACCTTCGCTAATATCCTTTCTTCCTCTCTCCTCCTTTCCCATCTCTCTCTCTCTTTCTAGTATGCTTTCTATTACTTTGCCTTCCTCGTATTTCTTGGTGGTTTCTGATGGTATTTTCCTCTTCCATATTTCCATTTCCTTTTCTTTCTCTTCTTCCTCTTTTCCTGTCACGCTGTGCTGCTCGAGATACCCTTTCTGCTATCGCCTTCATCCTTTCAGCTTCCCGCTTCCGTTCTTCAGTTCGTTCCCTCATTTTTTCTAACTCATCCTTACTTTCCTTCCTTTCCCTCCTTCTCTCTCGTTCCTCTTTCTTAAGCTGTTTGATCAGGGCGTTTTGCTCATTCCTTAATTCCGCCAATCGTTCCTGCAACATCTCCTCCTCTGCTCGTAACAGCTCCCCTTCTTTCCTTTTACCTTCCTCCCCTTTTATTTCACTGCTACCCTCATCGTCCTCGTTCATTTTCTGTACTACTTCCTTTTCTTCTCCCGTTAGTATCCCTCACAATTTTAGCAGCACCTGCGCGGCTACCCACTCGTGTCCTATGGTTGGGGTTGGTTCTTCACTAGTCTTCCCTTCCCTTGCGTGCATCTTCGTATAAGTTGGGCCTACCGTACTTGTCAACCCCCCCCCCCCTGTGTAGCCACCTCTAGCTGTATATGGTGGTGGGCTGTACGCTGGGTTTGAATACCCCTCAGCTGCCGTTAGTTGTTGCCTTACCGCTTCTCGTAGTTCCGTTACAGGATATAACCCCCTTCCTCCTTTTTCACTACTTTTGCTAAAGGCATGTCGTTGGTCCTTTACTTTTTTATTTCTATTTAATTTTTAATGCTAAACTTTTCTCCACCCCCCTCTGTCTCTTCCTGCGCACTGTGCGCTGTCAACCTCCTTTTCCTCATTTACCTTCTTCCCCTCCTTCGTTTCCGCCACAGTGAACATTCCGGTTGGTCCTGGTCGGGACCCCTGGAACATCCTCCATAAGTTAAACACCTCCACGTGGTGCGTCAACTTCTTCCCCTTGTATGTGTTATGTATATGTGTCAGTAGTGGGTGTTGGACGTACGTGTCGAAACTGCCATTAGGCGGCCAGGGTGTCGTCATTTTGTTGTCCGTCCCTTGTGTCCACTCTCTGCTGTATTTGATCAGTTTTTCCCTATGGGGTGATAGTGTTTTACATATATGCTGTAGTGGGGTAGTGAGGGTATTCCCCCACCCTCCCGATCCTAACCCGTATGACATGGTTACACTGTGTTGTTAGCTCCTTTCAGTATAGTTGTCGTTACCTGGCCCCGTAGTTTGGGGACTTGCGACCGTCCGCTAAAAGGAAAACTGTCAAATATAACTCTTGCAAATATGCTGTCTTTTTCCTGTATTTGTTTTTCTTCCTTAATACTGTTACGGCTCCCTGCGGCCACATCGCACGAAGCCCCCTACGGCTGCGTGCCCTGTGTGACGTGCTTATACAGCCGTCCCACTTTTCTCCTCCTCCCCTCCTCCTCCCTCACTCGGTGTGGCCGGCGTTCTCCGTGCACTGTCACTTCCCCCTCTCCACCTGTCCTGTATTTAAGGTGGCTGACAACCTCCGTGCGCTCCCCCTGTCCACTATTCACTTCCCCACCACCCTTCAACAATTCTGTGTGGTCGAGGTAGCCTATGAAAGCCCTACAGGTGACGTCACCGACCTCTTCCAAAACTACTGGTAAGATCTTTTACACTTTAGAAAGCTCGAAATAAGTTTTGTTGTTTGTCCCCGTTAACCCCACAGCTGTCCTCTTGTTACGCCTGGAACAAGGTAACCAACAATATAATCGGACTGCGCACGCTGCATTTCCTCACGTGTGATACACCCCTCAAAAGGAGGGCTTAACCAGCCAATTATCTTCCGTACTAGGCAACCAGTTAGCTACCTCCTACAGGAAAACGTCATCTATCTATCGAGTTTCACTGCTCAATCAATAGGGATCCTCATCTACTCATTGATCAATAACCGCCAATTCGTAGGAACACACACACACACACACACACACACACACACACACACACACACACACACACACACACACACACACACACACACACACACACACACACACACACACACACACACACACACACACACACACACACACACACACACACACACACACACACACACACACACACACACACACACACACACACACACACACACACACACACACACACACACACACACACACACACACACACACACACACACACACACACACACACACACACACACACACACCCTTTTTTCTTGCTCCGCCCACCCTTCTCCGCGACGTGGTAGCGGACGGCTCTCGCGCCTGTCCTGCTACCATTCACTTCACCGTCAACACTAACGGATCAAATCTTCGCCGAACACCTTAGTAACACCGCCCTTATTGCACTCCTCTTCCCCCCTCACAATCTCACATTGCTTGTTGGGTGTGACATACTCACCAAGTTCTCTTGATGCGGGGCCACTCGACTGCGTGCACCCCTCCAAGCGGCTCGCCACCTCCCCTCGTCTGGACCACGTCTGGACACTCGCCAACCGCGGGTGGGATACTTCTCAACCGGCTCCCGAGGGCCAATATCCAGATTGCTCTTTCCGGTCTTCCCGCAGTTCCGTGATGGTCCTGTAGTCCTCAAAAAGGGAGCAGCGGCAGAGGGTGCCGCGCCGCCGGGCCTCCTCGCAACGAGAGGCCTTGGAAAAATAAAAAGGTAGATCGTAAACAGATCTCAGCAGTGCCTCCAACTTGTCGGGGTGATTAACCCGGGGTCGGCTGGGCCGTCCGCGGACCTCCAGGCTGGGAGGCCCCAACTCCTCCCGTGTTCCCCAAAAATGAGTATGAGACACACGCAAGAAGCAAGGTGGTTCTGCTGTTTATTAAACAACGGCAGGGATGGGTCTAGGATCGTACGCGTCCGTCCAGACTCTCAAAATTCGTGGGGCTCGCAGGCCCTTTTTGACTCAGTATGACGCACTACCTGCGTCACCTGGGAAAGTTAGCGAAAAACCTATCGCCACTCTGGATTGGTTCCTCAAGTGGTAGGGTTAGTATAGCATACATATAGAGAACAGTATTAGTGATTGAGGATGAGTCAGGTGGTATACTTGGGTTGTCCCTTCTATTAGATACTTGAAAATTGTTACACAAAGACCCCTAATGATTGGCTAATGTTAGTGGCATCAGTGATGAGTGCCCCCATGTTCTGATTGGTCCACCCGCGAGCCCCCCAGCCTGGGACCATCGTTGTTCCCAGCTTGCGGTGTACCTGTCACTAGCAACAATATGTAACTATGTGTTCGTGCAGACAATGCGCGGATTTGCTCATAGGCTTGAAAGCAGACCATTCCCATCGCTATAGGTGTCCATTGGGTCATTTCATTGTTGATGCCTGTGTCCCAGACGTGGGACCCAGGCGACTTCTCCCTCGTGGGTCTGGCACCTTGTCAGATTGGCTTGGTCACGTGAGGGGAGACCGTGGCTGGGGCAGAATTCTGCACATTTAAAGTTGTATTTTGCTTCTGCGTGCTTGGCTTTGCTTACATGTGTGACCTTGGCGTTGGCTGGTAGCATACGAGTTGCAACATCGCTCCCTTGGCTGTGAGCTCTCGCTGGGCTCGTTCTGCGTGATTGATCAGCACTTGTACTCTTGCTCATTCAGTGTTGATGGCGGATCTTGCTTGCGGCCTACTTGGGCCTGGTTCATACGTGGGGAGGTGTAATGCACGGCACCTGTGTTGTGGTGTGACATGGCTTCATAGGCAGTATTACGTCTTCGTTATATTCTCGTCACGATGCAAGGGGTGGGAGAAGTGTCAGCAAGCGTATACGCGAGTGCTTTGTGTCTTGCGTTTCTGCATTATGGAAAACCTATGTCAAAAATAATAAAGATGCGCGCCAGTGGGTGTATCCGTCACCTACGTCATAGCACTGATTGTATTCTTCGTGTGGGTTGGTGCGTGAGTGTCCAGTGTGCATGGTGGCACGTGTGTTCTTGGCAGTTGGCTAGGTCATCATGGCATCTCTAACGATGTGGGTGCTTGTTGTTGAGGTCTTAGTCGAGTTCATCCATGCCGCAGGTGTCGGCTTGAGTAGGGCAGGCTGGTGGGCATATCCATATGTTCTTGAACCAGGGTATTTGGGCGTCTGGTAGATGGACTAATTCATCTTGTGGTGGGTGTCTAGGACGTGATCCTCTGGGCCATGGTCGCGAGGAGATTGGGGGGAGCTTTTTCTCACATTCTCCCACTTCACCCCCCAGGCAGCCCCCTCCAGTCTGGACACCAGCACCCTCCAGACTTGCTACTGTACTAGAGAGACCCCTGGCCGGCCCATAGAGTCAGAATTTGCTCTGTAGTAATTTAAGACGAGATAGCTGCATCTTTGAGATGGATGGGGGTGCGGGTTTATTACTCCAACACCAATCAATAAGGACATCTCAATGGTTTGGCAAAGGGGAGTCCGTTTAATGACAAGTACAAAAAACAGGGAAACACAGAAATCAACAGTGATGCGATAGCCCGTCTCGCTTCAACTCCCACCAACTTCATGCAAACTGTAACAGTTATACCCAAAATTGGTCATCATTGATGTGTAACACTCAAAACTTATGTAATTCTATTGGTTGAAAAGGTAACTTAAATATAGGTACTAATATATATATATATATATATATATATATATAACAGTGTGAGGATTGGACAAACATTATCAGGTGGGAGTCTAAGCCCTTCCTTCAAAAATGACTACGGTGGACGTAACTTAAAGTACGACGTCCATTTGGTTCCACTATCTATAGGACCCTAGATTATTTGCTCCATTGTGATTGGGTTGGCTTCAACCCCATGCATAAATCTCCACTTTAATTAGCAGCACGCAGAATGGTCAACCAGGTGCATGATGCCCAAAGATTCATCCGGCCTCCCAGTACTTTAGTGGCTATGTGTCAATTAGTTGTCTGTGGTCGGCCTCGAAACTGTAGCTTCTTGTCAGAGAAAGTTATGGTATCTTCTGTTTGGGAGACAGCCAGGCGTAGGTGCCTCTTCTCGCTCGGCTGGTCACGTGCTAGCACACCGTGAATCTGCGTAGTTTTCCTTCTATTTGCTCATTTAATTCTTATTTGGCTCGCCACCTGCCTGGGCCTCCTTATCTCGACCTTCCTGGGGCAGGCTGTTCAGTTCGTAAATTTTGATTCTGCTAAGCTACTGTTTGCCTCCCTCTCTTGGTCTGACCTCTACTTCCCAGGCACAGGCTGCTCCTGCTGAGTTTCGATTCAACCGTCTCTTCTCGTTTTAGCTGGAACATGAATCCTGTCCTGTTTGACCCCTAGTAACCTGAGTTAATCCTGCTTTTGTGTAAAGTGGACTTGCGCTTATATAGTGTGCTTCGTTGAGGTGTGTGTGTGTGTGTGTGTATATATATATATATATATATATATATATATATATATATATATATATGGCGCTTGCTGCTCTATTCTTCTACTAAGCATAGCAAGCCGCACTGTTTTCTTAGCTTCTTGCGGTTACAAGCATATGTACAGGCGTTAGCTGGTTGAATATCTTCATCCTGCTTTACAGTTTAAGTTTCTTTATATTTCAACATTGTCTCTCCTTCTAAGCTCATGATGTCCTTATTCATGGCATTTTGTCTCTGTGTATCATCTTTTGATTGTCGTTTCTTTCATCTGTGAATCTGTCTGGGCCCTCGTGTCACCACCATTCGTCTTCATTTAAGGCCTGTTGAGTTTCTTCTGGGACAGTGTTTAAGCAATCTTCATTGCATGTCATTTGCTGGTAGGTGTCATGAACCGTCGCCTGCGTCCATTCTGGACTTCGTGGTCCCTGACCCACAGAGGACTGAATTCCGTGAGCCTTCCAACATGGCCGTCTGGTGCGGAACGCAGCTTGCCAGTCTTTACGCGTACGTTCAACATTCTACAAAACAGACACGCCCCGCGGCTCTGTGCGTCTCAAAGCTACCGCTAGCTGTAGTTGGAGGTGTTTGCCAGAGTTCGCTCGGGGCTTCCTTTCATGTCCTGTTTCCCGAATCCTTGAATCTTCTTCCCTTCCCTTCCTCGAACTTACCTTTGAGCTTCTTGCTGGATCCTCGCCTGCGCTCGGGTCACACCGTTCCGTGCCTCCGAGCTCGGACATTGCTTCCTTCCTGGTTCCCGGACATCTGAACGCCTCCTGGTGTAGGATTGCTATCCTCACGCTGGAAAACGAAGACCAGCACACAGGTCTATACAAATCCCGGCTCGTGCGAAAGAAATCGTCAAAGGTGGTCGTAAGCAAACAGGAAAAACAGGTGAGAAGGGGAGAGACTTGTGACAGATTGAGACGCCTAAAAAACAATACGAATACAGAGATGGAAGCCGCGGTTCAAGACCTCATGCGAGGTATTTAGGAATTAGCCACTGAAGTCCAGAACCTTAAGGCAGAGAATGCTGCTTTAAAGCAGCTAGTCTTATCTCGTGACTCTGCAACTAAAGAAAGTGACTTATTGGGAGGAGTAGAGGACAAATATGATCACTCTTCAAAGAACCTTCGTGCCTTCCTTGATTCATGTTTGGTGCACTTCACCTTCAGGCCCTACTACTTTTCCACCCCAAGAGCAAAGGTGCGGTTTATGATCTCACACCTCACTGGTAACGCCTTGACCTGGGCGACCCCCCTAGTCAATTCGGGCGATGCCCTCCTGGATGATTATGATGGGTTCGTGGAAGCCCTAAAAGCCATGTTTGATCATCCAGAGCTGGTTTACAGCGCTCAAGAACGACTACTCGAATTTCAACAAGGATCCCAGATATGCTTACCTATGTGACCCACTTTAAACAACTTGTGAAAGAGGCTGATTGGTCCCAAGAAGCCAGCTTCACCCTTTTTCGAAGAGGCCTGAATGAAGAAATAAATGACGAGTTAGCCAGGGTAGCCCGTCCAAGCTCCTTCCCGGCCCTCATGGACCTTTCCCTACAAATCGACTTTCAAATCCAGGAAAGAAAGGCAGAAAAAAGGAAGTCTAAGTCCACATCCCAAATGGCTGCCACAGACCATCCATACAGACCAGAGCCTGCAGCTTCTCCAACCTCAGACCCAGAACCCATGCAACTGGGGGCATTCCATGGACCCATTACCCCACAAGAAAGGATACGCCGGATCCATACTGGACTGTGCATGTACTGTGCCTCCGATAAACACCTTGTGAAGAGAGTGCCCTATCGCTCCACCACGGCATACAGGAAACGCCAGCTCCCAATCCTAGATGGGGCACAGTTTCGGGAGAAAGGTGACTGCTCCACATCAATTCCTTCCTTGAACTCTCCTGGACAAAACAATCTTATGATTCTACAGGCATCCTATCGCCTTCCAAGAAAGAATCCTACCCCATCCTGGCATTAGTGGATTGTGGAACCATGGGCATATTCATAGATCATGATTGGGTCATTAGTCACAACATTCCCCACGAAACACGAGAGACTATGCAACCTGTTGAAGCTATTGGTGGGAGACCCCTGTCTTCAGGACCCATAACCCTTCAAACCAAAGAGATTCTTGGTGGTGATTTATAGAAAGAAGAGAGAATTACATTTGACATCATAAGATCTGCCCACTATCCAATGGTTCGAGGCATGCCCTGGTTACAGAAGCATAACCCTTACATCAATTGGGCAGCAGGCTCCTTGTTTCTCGGTTCAGAACATTGTATGTCCCACTGTTTGTCCCCAATCACTTTACCAAGTTCCTCTGAAGATTCTCAAGAAACTCAGCAAATCCCAGTCACCGTCTCTAACATCATCCGGATTCCCAGGGCCTACCAGGCATATACAGATGTATTCTCAACAGCCATTGTTCAAGCTCTACCACCCCACAGACCTGAGGATTGTGCCATCGACACTGAACCTTCAGCCGTGATTCCTTTAGGAAGAATGTTTATTCTGTCAGAACCTGAAAAAAGGGCCCTCTGGGAATACCTCGTCACCAACTTGGGAAATGGAACTATTCGACCATCCAAGTCCCCAGCGGATGCTTCCGTTGTCTTCGTCCCTAAGAAGGATTCCAAGGCGCTTAGCCCATGTTTCGATTACCGTGGCCTTAACCAATGCGCTCTCAAGGACCGTTATCCATTGCCTCTCATCTCGGACATCCTGGAAGCACTGAGAGTTGCAGTCATCTTCACTAAACTATATCTCAGGGGTGCCTACCATCTTATTCGTATAAAAGAAGGTGATGAATGGAAAACAGCCTTTATAACACCCTTTGGCCATTTTGAATACTTGGTCATGCCCTTTGGACTTGCTAATGCCACAGCGGTTTTCCAACGTTTTATGGATTGGGTGTTTTCTGATATGCTGTTCCTCTTCGTTATTGTATATTTAGATGACCTACTGATCTACTCCAAGGACCATCTGAAACACGAAGAGCACGTAAGGGCAGTCTTACAACGTGTACGAGAACATAAACTCCTGGCCAAACCCAAGAAATGTCTTTTCCATGTATCCACTGTTCACTATCTCGGATTCGTTCTTAGTCAAAAGGGGATTGGAATGGATTTTTCCAAGGTTGACTTCATTCTATCTTGACCAGTTCCAACCACTGTAAAACAAATCCAATCCTTCCTGGGGCTTGCTAATTTCTACAGGAAATTTATACCTGCATTTTCTGAGATTGTGCACCCTATTGTCACATTATTAAAGAAACGTACTCCCTTTCAGTGGACCTCAGCCCAAGATTCGGCATTTCAACAATGGAAGTCAGAGTTCACACAAGCTCCCATCCTAGCTCAACCCGACATTGACCGGCCTTTCCTTGTTGAAACTTATGCCTCCAACTACGCCATCCGGGCAGTCCTGAAACAGGAACTTGGCGAGAAGTTAGAACACCCCATCGCCTATCTCTCCCGCACCTTGACTCCCAGTGAAACTCATTATTCCGTCCTGGAGAAGGAATTGTTAGCCATTCGTCAAGCCTTCACTGATTGGCATCATCTCCTTCTAGGAGCCAAACACCCGGTACAAGTCCACATGGACCATCGGAATCTTCAAGTCCTACAATCCCTAGAATGTAGAAACAGTCGCCAAGCCTGTTGGGCCTTCTTTTTTGCCCAATACCAATTTCAAATCCATCATTTCCCTGGAACACATAACATTATAGCTGATGCCTTATCCAGACGTCCTGATTACGAACCCCTTGAGGACCGGACCTTTCCTAACACAATATTTGTTGCTCAAGCAATTACTCTCCTGGAGGATATTCAGATCCAAACCCAGTCCTCTGACCCTTGGAAGGAGTTTAAGAGGAACAATCGATGGAATCTCAAAATAAAAGACTGATATATATTCAAGGACAATCGGCTGGTCATTCCTACTCCTGGATTGAGACAAAAGATCACAAGCTTATGCCATGATACTCTACATTCAAGACACTGTGGCATCACCAACACCCTCCATCTAATACAAAGGCAGTTTTGGTGGCCAAGGATGAAGGATGACATCAAGATCCATGTCCAGACTTGTGCAGTCTGTAATCCGAACAAACATGACAATAAAAGACCAGCATGCCTCCTTAATCAACCAGCACAACCAACAAGACCCTGGGAAATCATTGCCACAGATTTTATCGTAGAACTACCTTCTTCCAGAGGCTACAGAACTATAATGGTTACCATTGATTCGTTCACACATATGGCTCATTTCACGTCTCTATACAAACTACCATCCTACTCTGAACTTGCTGGGATTTTTTTAGAAAACATATTCCGGCTTCATGGACTACCTTCCAAAATCATTTCCCAATGAGGACCCCAGTACATATCCCAGTTCTTGAAACAACTATGTTGTATATTGGGAATTCATCGTGCATTGTCTTCGGATTATCATCCACAGACCAATGGAGCTACCAAACGAGTAAATCAAACCCTGGAACAGTATCTTCCTTGCTTCGCCACCAAAGCCCACGGTGATTGGTCACTCTTAATACCTGTGGTCGAATTTGCATACAACAATTCTGATCATTCTGCTATCAAGACCAGTCCCTTCTTCTGTAGTCAAGGATTTCATCCTTCAGTCCTACCATCTATTCTCCCACATCCTACCCCAGTTCCTGCGGTTGATTCCTGGATTGAAACACTAATCAATGTGTACAAAGAAGCAAAGGAACACCTAGAAAAGGCCCTAAGAGACGTTAAACATTATGCTGACTCCAAAAGACCTGGGCCTTCCTAGTCAATGGGTGATAAGGTCTGGTTATCCTCGAAACTCCTTCCTCGTCACCTACGACCTAACAAATTGGCTCCCAGGTATTACAGACCTTTTTCTATAAAAGAAATTATCAATCCAGTGGCCTTTCGACTCCGACTACCAGAGTCATGGAAAAGGATTCATCCAGTCTTCTACACCTCTGTTAAAACCTTATGTTCAGTCCTCTCGAACTGCTCCAAGATCTACCCCAGTGATTGTCAATGACCAACTCGAATATGAGGTTTCCAGAATTTGTGACTCTATGTACCGACAAGGTCGATTACAGTATTTGGTCGAGTGGAAGGGGTATCCTCCCAGTGAGCGCACCTGAGTACCCTTATCAAACATGAATGCCCCCCGCTGATAAAAAGATACCATCTCATCCATCCAGGTAAACACGGAGGTGCTGGGCTTTCGAGGAGGCATACTGTCATGGACAGTCGCCTGCATCCATTCTGGACTTCGTGGTACCTGACCCATAGAGGACTGAATTCTGTGATCCTTCCAACATGGCCATCTGGTGTGGAATGCAGCTTGCCAGTCTTTACACGCTATGTTCAACATTCTATAAAACAGACACGCCCCTGCATCGCTGCGCGTCTCAACGCTACCGCTAGCTGTAGTCGGACGTGTGTTGCCAGAGTTCGCTCGGGCTTCCTTCCAAGTCCTGTTTCCCGATTCCTTGAATCTTCTTCCTTTCCCTTCCATTCCTTGAACTTACCTTCAAGCTTCTTCCTGGATCCTCGCCTGTGCTCGGGTCACGCCGTTCCATGCCTCCAAGCTCAGACATTGATTCCTTCCTGGTTCCCTGACATCTGAATGCCTCCTGGTGTAGGATTGGTATCCTCATGCTGGAAACCGAAGACCAGCACACGGGTCTATACAAATCCCAGACCGTGTGAAAGAAATCATCAAAGAAGGTCGCAAGCAAACAGGAAACACAGGTGAGAAGGAGAGAGACTTGTGACAGTAGGGTCGTCTCAATGGATAGCTTACTGTCCATGGTTGTCTTGTTATTGGTACTTCAATAGGTATTGTTCTTCTGATAGGCACTGGGCAGAGCCCTAATGCGGCTCTCTGCTGGTTTATTTGTTTGTTCATATGTCACATATCTCGGTGTGAACATTTCTAGTACTTCAAAATGGGCGACTGGAGTGCAGGCTTTATTAGGGACCTCTTCTACACTCCCCCCTCTGGTCGGTTCATCGACCACTTCCGCTTCCTCTTTTGGGTTCGTCTTACTTGGTTCTACTGTATCCATTTCTTCTTCATCTTCTGGGTTGTACATGATGGTTTGAAGGAGTGTCTCTTTGGAGTCCATATTTTTATCACTCCCTTCATGCTTCCTGCGTTTTTAACATGTTCGTCTTTGTTCCATGTCCTTAGTTTACATTGGCCATTTGGGCTGCAATAGAACAATTTTCTTTCATAATTTCTGTGTTTCTTGGGATAAAGAAACTTTGTACCTTCTGGCGCATGTTCGCTGGCCTTCACAAAGTCTCTTATTTCATTGTCAGTTAGATCTCTGGGCTTCCATCCAGGTTTGACATCAATCATGATCTTCATCCCTATGGCTTTCTTCGCAGTTTTCTGGCATTGTGAGATTATTATCTTGATGACACAAAACCCTAGTAATATCATTACTAGCTGGGCTCCTAGGAACTTGAATGCATCCGCCATCCATTGCAGAATTCATGAAACAGTGATCCAAACCAGCTGTCATCAACTTCGTCGGTTTCATTGATCATCTGGTTCTGTAGGTTTGTCAGCATACCTATGGCCTCTGTTAAAGTTCAATTTTCTTCATCGTGAGAAGGTATAAATGTGCAACATGATTCTCCAGTTTTTGCACAAACTCCTCCACCCATAGCTGTGATCATGTCAAGTACATATCTGTTCTGGAGAGTCATCAGTCGGATGGCTCTTAACTCTTCCTTGATCGCATTGAATCATTTTATTCTTGAGTTGATGGTTTGCAGTAACTCCCATCTGGTTATCTGCAACCGTTTAGTATTTGCTACAACTTGGAATCTTGTCATGAGGATTGTCGCAAACACTGATGATGTGAGGCTGAACAGCCTGTGTTCATATGGGATTGCATGAAATGCTTCTTTTGATTTGGCAGAGAAATAATTTTCTCTCTTCACTCGAGTTGTCAGTTCCACAGATCTCCTCTTCCTCAGGTGAGCATCTGCTTTCGGGAAACTGTCAATATTCAGGTCATCTTTCGGGATCACTAGTGCTGGAACGTGGACATTCACTATTGTGCATATGCCTACCCAGTTTTTCGGCAATCTGATGTATGCTTTGGATCCACATGCCCAATAATGATCCATAATTACTGCAGTCCAATGAGTCATTCCTGGAGCCTCAAAAATGTGTCTGCAGTTCTGATTCTCTCTCATCTTCCTTGTGCCATTGTTCCTGAAGCACAATTTAGGGGTTTCTAGTGAAACTATCTGCAAGGGTCCTCCTGTGTCTTCGACCCATGTCAGTAATTTTGTAAGCTTTGGCCATAGTGGGTTTGCACAGTCTCTGTGAGTTTTCTATTGCTTCCTTGCAGGCTCCAAGGACCATCCATGCTCGGCAGATCCCTACTCCTTCTTCCCATCCATTTGGTGAAAGCACTGTTGCCCAAATCTGCATTTGGACTGTTTTTCCAAATTTGAGCCTCTTCTGGAGTTTTTCCTTGGACGTTCAGTCTCGGGTTTACTTCCCATTTTATTCCTGCTCCTTTAACTTCAGGCTTCTCGTACCTGATCACGTGATTCCTAGTATGGGCTCTATTTCTCATCTTAATGTCCTGAACATGATCATCTTCATCAGGATAATCTGTTTCAGTTGCCCATATCAATGAGGCATCACTTCCCATGAACTGGCCTCTGGTGTTGCACATTGCTACATGTGAGAGACAGTGTGCTTTCGGGACATCGATTTCTACAGCCACAAAGATCTTGGATTTCCCCATGCTGTACGGTAGAAGTGCACAAACGAAGCACTCCCCTTCTGAATTTCGTCTTCCAACTACTTTCATGTGCTGGTACCAAATGTTGTTCCCTAGAGGTGCTGTGCTGTCAAGGTAATCATTTAGTTCATTCTTATCTTCATGTAAGCTTCTCTTGATCCTTAATGTTTTCCTGTAGTTTGCTATAACTACATCCCTGAATGCCTCTGTATGGCTTTTGCTTGCTGGTGGGTTCTCGGGTATCCTGGTCCATGGTACATGCTTCCTCATCTGCTCCATTTGGGTGGACAAGAGTCTGGCAGCTCTTTCCTGGTCCTCATGCATCTTTTCTTTGCTACGTGCAAGTGCCCATACCAACCAGCCTAGCACTGGTCCGGTATATGGCTGTATTGTAGGCCTGGTATGT
This sequence comes from Ambystoma mexicanum, assembly GCF_040938575.1. NCBI lineage: Eukaryota > Metazoa > Chordata > Amphibia > Caudata > Ambystomatidae > Ambystoma > Ambystoma mexicanum. Next base: position 266,375,555 of record NC_090937.1, read on the forward strand.
GGCTGGGTAATACAGCCTCTGTAGTTTTGTTCTTCAGTTCCTCTTGTCGTTTTCTCACTCTGGTTATGTGCGGTAACAGAAAGTCTACTAACATTTGTGTCCTTGCAGAGAGTTTTTCTGAGGCCACTTCTGTTTTCTTAAGGGCTTATGACTTGACTGCTTCTGTTGGTCTTTCTCTTAATTCTTCTTGTTTTCTCCCACTATCTCCTGTGAAGGGCTTTTCAGTAGGCAGTCTCGTCTTCTCTGCTGATTTCGTTTGAGGTTCTGTGGTCATTGACACTCGGCCTGGTAAGTGTGTATTTAGTGTGTGTGTGTGCGTGTAGTCGTCAGTACTTTTTCTTCATTCTTTTCGTGCTGACCTTGTCTCTGGCTTTCCTGCATTCATTACCATAAATTTGTGTATATCAGTATTAATCAAGTTCATTTCAAGTTCATTTACTCTACCATCAGATTTTCTAGGGTCAGGAATGACTATATAAGGTTTGGGTGCTTTTGTGGGTTTCATGCGTGTATCATCAGGTGGGTGCACTGAAATCGGAACACTCCGTGCACCAATACAAAATGCAGTTCTGATCGTTAATGACAGTAAAATAATGATAAATACAATGCATAAATACATTATAGTTCAATATGTAAGGTGACAGCATTTTCTTCCAGTGAAGCAGAGGTGCTTCTCTGCTTGTGGGAGGACCAGGTTACTGTTCTGGGCCCCCATCTCGATCATTTGCCAAATGTCAATGTTATTGTTCCCCCACCCAATATCATTCTTCCAGTTCTGTGTTCAAAAGTGTCAGGTGCTTCACAAGTGTCCCCCCTTTTGCGAATGACGATTGTCTCTTATTACAGGATACAGTTCCTCGGCTAAACTATAGATTAAAATAATGCTTCAATGAGTCACCTTTACTGTGCATGTTCAAAGTACGTCAGTTCCCAGTCCTCTCCGCAAATCTGCTTCAGTCCTGAGGACATGTTGGACACTGGTCAGTATGAAGAAATAGGGAAAAAATGACAACACATATAAGTAAGGTTCTTGACTCTGCTCCCTCGATCTGTCCCTCGGCGGAAAGTTTCCTCAGAATCTTCTCAGATAATTTCTCTGATGGTTGGAAAGTTCCACTTGGAGCATGATTCCATGCAGGAGCATTCCCATCTGTGCGACATTAGCTGGATCTCTGATGAAGCTGAGGACGTCAACCTCGATAGGTCTCCTCACCAATTCTGGAAAGTCAGTAACTAGGCGAAAAAGGACATTGTGCACTAATCTGCTGTCGCCTGGTGACAGGGACATTTGTCCAGTCTTTGTTTGAGACTCAGGATTATATGTTCTTTCCTTGATGTAAACAATGTTGGCACTGTCTGCTCGCGTGGAGAACAACGAGGTTAATGTTCTTATTGAAAAGATGGCTTAAATGTTCAGTGTCTGCTGGATCTCAAAGGAATGTTAATGCATCAGTTGTCCTCCTGACAATAGATGGACAGTCTTCGATTATGCGAAAGAAAAGTGCAGTTATGAGTTCATCTATTTCCGCCTGTGGTGGAAGCATGTGTTTCCTTCTCACTGTACTCAGGGAGTATGATGAACTGTTCAGCAATGACAGTGAGCAGTTGTCTTATTATTTTTTTCATTTTCAGGATCTTGGAGAAAGTCTGGGACGCTGGTGAGCCTCCCTACCAGTGACGGGTATGATCTTAACACTAGGTTGAAATATGTGACCATGTCCTTTGTGATGTATCTACTGTGGGACACCATAAGTGCTTCCAAACTAAGTCTCGGTTTTGGATGAATCGGGATGCTATATTTGTTTCCGATGTAAATATCCTTGATCAAAGTTTGTCAGTCTTTTTTTTTCTCCTCACTGCTTGAGAGAGCCTCAGTTCAAGAGTTCAAATCAACAGTACATGTTGTGGCTTATACGTGCAATTTTCTTCCCCGTTGTCTGTAGTCTCTTCACAGTGGGGTGCAGGCAAGGTGGTTCCTCCGATGTTCTGGTTTGATCTCACCCAGGAAGATCCAAGCTCTTCTTCCTTGCAGCTTGACTGCGGATTGAGTGACGGCTTCAACTGTGAACAGACCGTTGAACCTTGGCTCGTCCCACTTTTTCCTTGTGCGATTCCTCACCAAGACGGTGTCTCCAGGGAAGATGAGTGGAACACATAGACCCTGATCGGAGTCTGATGTAGTGTCTCCTTCTGTGTTCTGTGCTGCACTGCACCCTTTTGGTCGTCGCTGCAGCTGGTCTGAAATTACAGTAAGGCAAGATGTCATGCAGTTCAGATAATTTTGCAATTCAGATCCTAGAACCTCTCCTGTCGACTGAGCGTCACATCTAGCGCTATCTCGGGGTCTGAGGGGAGTTCTCATTCTTCTTCCTGTGGCTATCTCGTGTGGCGTAAGATGATGGTCGGAGCCGGGTTGGTTCCGAAGAGCATACAGTGCCAGAGGAAGGCAGTGCAACCATCCCCTCTTTAGAGTAAGCTTCAACGTGGCTATCCTTTCCTTTAACAAGCCATTGAGCCTCTCACAGATCCCATTACCTTCTGGATGATACGCTGACGAGAACTTGTGCTTTATACCAAGCAGCAAGCTAATCTGCTCAAAGACTGCATTTACAAAATGAGCCCCATTATCTGATCTCATGACTTCACACACCCCCCACCTGGGGAACACTTACCTCACTAAAATGTGGCCGCTTAGGTAGAGTTTGGGTGTGTACATGGACCTGCTTCTATCCATCTAGAGAATGGACACACCACGCCAATTAAATATCTGTACCCGTTGCATACTTGAATCTTGTCGACGTAATGAACATGCAAGTGCTGAAAAGGCCCATTTGGCCTGGGGATGACTCCTCTCATTACTTTTAATGTGTGCCCAGCTGTGAATTGCTGGCAGATTATGCAGTTCAACATAAAGAATGCAACATGCTCAGCTACATTCGGTATGAACCAGTCTTCTGCAAGTGTTGCTGCTAGATTCTCTTTTGTCATATGCGCTGGGTAATGCAATTGTTCCAGCACTATTTTTAGTCGGGCTACAGGCATTACTGGTTTACCAGTGCTGTCTTGTCACCACAAGCTGTCAGAGGGGTTTAAAGATCAACCTCGACGTTTCCACAAGTTTTTCTCTTCCTGTGGTGCCTCCCCTTGGAGCTCCATTAGTTGCGTTTGCCCAAGATTGTTATAGGCTTCAGGTGTGGTTCATGCAACCATCATTCTTTCATGGGTGCATGCCACTTCCACTTCCATAATCATCTCACTTTTGGATGCCATACGCTTGGCTTCCGTGTCTGCTGCGTGATTTCCACTTGAGACAAAATCTGTCCCTTTTGTGTGTGCGGCGCATTTCACAACCGCTATGCCTGGGAACTGTAGTGCCTTTATCAGCCTGTCCAATAAGGCTGTGTGCTGCACTGGCGTGCCGTCCGCTCTGAGGTAGCCTCTCCTTTTCCAGCGCCCTAAGCCTGCGTGCACTGTTGACATCACATAGGCGGATTCATTGTACACTGTTACTTCCTGGTCTGCGTGATTCTCAATGGCGAGTATCGAGGCTAATAATTCTGCAGCCTGTGCTGAGTAGTAAGATGGTATTCGCGCACTAACAAGTACTCGAAATTCTTCATTTGCTATGTGTTTCATCACAGCGACGCATGTGTATCTTTGCCCATCACTTTGGTCGATGCTCGAAGACCCGTCAATAAAGACGATCTCTCCTCCTGCCAAGGCATTTTCTTTTACCCTGGGAATTTCATCATAGAATTCTTCATAATTCATGCAGTCATGTATCGGCTCTCCTTCAATGACTGGTTCTGCTATGACATAGCTGGGTTCACTATCTTACATCGGACTATTTTAATCAATGGGTTTGATATGATTACTTCATAGGCAGAAGCTCTCTGAGGTGTCAATGTGACCATTTGGTTTCTCTAAAATGGCAAATAATGAGTGCTCGACGTATAACGTCATGGAACATCCCATTACAATGGTTGTTGCTTTCTCTATGGTGAACGCTGCACACCTAAACTTTGTTCGCATGGGAAGTGGCCTTGGGTCCAGGTTCCCATTATAATATGCTAGGGGCTTGTACCCCAACGAGGTTCCTTGAGTGAGCACTGCCGTCATAACGCTGCCATCTCTTTGTAAAAACAGGTAAAATTCCTCTGCATAATTGGGAATTCAGAGGACTGGAGCTGTACAAATCACTCTCTTGAGTTCAGTAAACCCTTTCTCCATTTTCTCAGACCATGCAATCTTTTCCTTTGTCACTTGGGCCTTCTTTAGGGCCTGAAGTAAAGCCTTAGTATAAGAGCTGTAATCGAAAACCCATGCCCTAACATAGTTGCACAGGCTTAGAAAGCTCTCTATTTGCTTTATTGTGTGTGGTTTAGCCGTGTTCAATATGGATTCAGCCTTTTCTGGGGTCACCTTCTTGCCTTCATGTGAGATTAGCAGGCCTATGTACAGCACCTCCTGTTGACAATATTGTAGCTTTTCCTTGTCAACCTTATACCCCTTCTCAGCCAGTATAGTCAATAGCTGAACAGAATCGTGCCTGTGTTGTTCTTCTGTGGTGCTGCAGATTAGGATGTTATCCACATACTGCAAGACAATACTTTCTAATGCAATATTGCTCAAGTCCATCTGCAGGACTCTATTGAAAATAGACGGAGACTCACAGTATCCCTGTGGCAGCCTCGTGCTTTTCAGAAGCATTTGTCTGAATGTGAATGATGTCAGATCTTGTGAGTCACGGTGCAAAGGAATTGAGAAAAAGACATTTTTCAAGTCAATCACCGTGAAATATTTTGCCTCGACGGGTATATTACATATAATTGTAGATGGGTTAGGGACTAGAGGCAACTCGGCCTCAAAAATATAATTTATTGGTCGTAAATCATGAATTAAATGCCAAGACCCCCCCCTTTGATTTCTTGACAGGATAAACTGCTGTATTACATGGTGACTGTGATATCACTAAGATGCCCTGGTCCATCATAGCAGAGATTGTCTTAGAAATCCCTTCATCTGCCTCTCTGGACATGGGATATTGTCGGGCTCTCAGTAAAATTGCTCCTGGTTTTAGTTTAATTTTCACTTCCCCTAACCCCTTCAAGAGGCCTAAGTCATAGGGTCCTGTAGTCAACACTGAGACAGGCACTTTAGCTATATCATCATCAAAATACTCTGGACGCTTTAGTGCCAACATTCACTGAGGCACTTCTCTTTTGATCATCTTTACCCAAAAGATGACTTACTTCCACCATTGTCTCCCCTGTGTCTGCTTGTTCTTCAAACAGATCGTCAGTGGTGACGTCAGTCACTCGATATCCTTCTTCGATGGCGATAATCGTGCACCATTGTCTACCTTCATCATCGTACCCATCAAACAATACTACTTGCCCTCGCACTGCTACTGTGTGTATCATCAAGGGAAATACTTGTCCCTCCTCCTCATGCATAGGTATCTGTGGTCTAAATAAAAACTCATCAAGGGTTCTCTTGGTTCTGTTTGCAAGGCCTGGCAATCCCGCCATAAGCACGTGCATACCATATGCTAAAACTTCTGGCTCCAATGGTATGGCCCTCATGGCTATGTGTCCTGAGTATACTCTAATCATTTTGCATACATTTTAATAGTGCATTCCTGGAGTGGAGAATACTATGCCCTCCTCCGTGAACGAAATTTTCGTGTTCAACTTTGTCATTAAGTCTCGACCCAAAATGTTTACTGGGCTCTGACGCGAATATAATAAAGGAATAAAAGTACATTATTTCGCACTCTCCTATGGAGACTGGGAGTGCATTTGTAAAGGGAACCTGACTGTGAGCTCCTGTAAAACTCTGAGTATATATGGCCTCGCCGGACAAGGAAAACTTGCCTTCATGTATACACGAGCGTGTTGTGCCCGTGTCCACTAGAAAGGAATATCCTTTACCCCTCCTAACGACATCCACCCTAGGTTCCATATGAGGGTCTGGTGTCAATGATAGGATAGAGCACATGAGGGTTCCCAGTGAGCTGTCCTAGTTTATATATAAGTTTGGCCCACTGTGCACTTGCGGATTTTCCCCATTCCTAGTGTTGTTTCCCCTTCCAGGGTTCTGGGTCTGTGGTAGTTGCGGCGGTGCTTGTTGGGATTGTCCTTGTGGAAAATTCCCCATGCTTTTTGGTTGCACCCCTTGTTGCGTGCACCTTGTGATTCTGTGCAACGCCCTGTTGTAAGACTGCAGGTGGATTCACCATGCCTACTCCCATTCCTTGGCCATTCTGCATCCTGCCTTGACTTCTGAATGTGCGTGCCGAATGTCCTGTTATTCCAAACAGCCAACATTCTGCGGTGGTCGGATTATTTGTCCATTTGACATATCCGGGTTACCATTTTGCACATTTTGAAAGCCTCCTTTATTATTTTGGAAACCTCCCTGATTGCTCTGCCATCCTCTTCCTGAAATCCTCTTCCTCGTGGGTAAAATCCCATGTTACCCTGGTTATTCTGTTGTGGATTAGCCACCTGCTGCATGTTCTGTTCAGCTGTGTTAGTTAGCTTGGCTCCTTCAAGCACATACTTTGATCATTTCCTTTGCACCAGCTTTGCTTCCTCACCCTTTCAAGTTGCCTCCTTCTTGCGATTCCTTTCCTGCAGCAGTCTACAGTAATGTGCGATAGTCAACTGTATTTCAGCCCAAGGCTTAGCCTCAACTCCTACCAATTTCTTGTTGTTTTTTCACCGGTTCTGGCAAACCTTGGCACAATATATGGTAAAACACAGGTATTGATTTCGTCCAAGATTCATGCGTTTCGAGCACCCCGCGTCTTGGAAATTCTGTATATAAATTAGCGGATCCTCAGAATCCTTCATTTTTCAAGTCATTATAGCTCCCATATTGGAAGTGTCTGGGCACTCGTAGCGCTTTCCATACTGCTGCTCTGCAATTGTTAAATGGCGCTCTGTCATGCGCTGTGTTAATTGTGGTTACACCAGGGTAGCCTGCCCGTGCCCACACATCGTCTGCTCTCTCACCAAGTATGGCGATCAGGAGACCTTTAATGTCCCCTATAGCTAGCTTGTTTCCTCCTGTAAATTTTTCTAACTTGTGTATCCATTTTCCGGCTCCCGACGTCAGCATTTAAAGCTAGTTTTTCAAGTTTTCTCGATCCATGTGTGGCCATGGAATATATTGTGGTCTTGCTCCCCCTTTTCTAGTAGCAGAAATTGGAATGTGCAGCCCTCTTTCTCTTCTCTCATACTTCTCCTGTCTATGGCAGGGGTAATATTCCTGCATCACCGTCTACCTGGCAATGTCCTCAGTTTGTCTACATAGTGCGGTGATGACACCCCCCTCTGACCATGAGGTACTCCTTCATGTCGGTCAGACTGTGCACCTGACTCTGATGCCCTAGGTGCAGATTCACTCTTTTCTGACCATCGTATCCCTCTTTCTATTGGGAGTCATCTTTCACACTGTCTCCCTTCCTCGTTTGCCTCGCACTCCTCCCCTTCGGAGTAGGACATTGGTTGTCCCCAATTCACACAACGTCTTGTGTCTTCATCGTTTCTATTGATTTCTAATCTAGCCAGGGACAGTTTACTATTCCCACTACTTCTGGTGACATCCTTAGTGTCATATAGCTGAGTGCTTTCTAAGCGCTCGTCCTCCCCCTCTCCTTGGGGTATTTGTTCTAACCCCATTTCATCATATGTTCTATCGATCATTTCCCTGATGCTTCTGGTGTCGAAGTCATCTTCAATATTTTCCCTAGATGTGCCTGGTACTGAATCGTACGCAGGAAAGAATTCTTCGATGTCTTCCCAGTCTACAACTGGATCAGGCTTTTTAACTTCCTTCTCAAAATATTTGAGATCACGTGCCCTCTGTCTTTGTTTACGTTAGATATCGTCATCAAATTCTTTGCACTTCCTTGCCTCTTCTCTGACTCTATCTTCTTCCCTTTTCTTTTCATTTCTATGTTCATCTGCCCTTTGAACTTCCTCATCTCTTCATCTTTATCCTTTTTTCACGTAACCTCTGCTCTTCTAACCGTTGCTGTTTCTGTCTGTTTTGATCATAGGCTGCTCTCGGGTTGCGATCGAGCTGATTTTCTTGCTCCTCGCGATATAGCTGTTCTCACCTTAGTCTATCTTTCCTTCTTATCCTTTCGTCTCTTAACTCCTTCTCTTTCTCCTTTCTCTGTGCCTCGTCTAACCTCTCCTTTGGTCTCACGTCATCACTGCCTTTCCCATCGAGTTTCAATAAGATTTGTCCTCCCATCCATTTGTCTTTTGCGAATGCTGTCTCCTCAGTTCTAGCTCCACTCCCTTTCCATTTCTTTCCCTCTCTCTCCTTGTCGAGAGATGCGCTTGCATGTGCCTGATCCTTCTTTTCATCATCGCGTATCCCCTTGTCCCTTGGGACTGCGGAGGCAAGATTCTTGTCCTTATCCTTCCCTTGATTTTCATCACTGCTATATGTAGATGACTCATATGAGGGGTTGCTTTACCCCGTGGCTGCCTTGAGCTCCCTTAACGGGTATAATCCCTCATCCTTACTTCCTTCAATTGTCATTCCAGGCGGGGCAGGTGGTGCGGTAGGCGTCTCACCCCCCTCAGTGCATACATTAAGTATCCAATCTGTTGGCGGCTCTTCCTCCTTCGCCTGTTCGTACATCTTCCAAAGTTCCAGAACAGCAAAGCGTTTTTCTAGCTTCTTGCCTGTATATGTGGCATGCAAATATGTCGTCATATGTTGTAAGACTGCTTTAGATAAAGACTCATTTTGTGGCCATGGCATAAACATCTTGTGGGCAGTACCTTTGATCCACTCGGTGCTATACTTCTTTAGCTTGGGTGCGTGTTTTGGCAATTGCTTGCATAAGTGTGCTAATGGGGTTATGTCTGCCATGCTTAAATCTGTTCCCTTTCCTCTTATATAACACTTGTTAATGTTTTTGTGTGGTTCAAACACCTTGTGACAATATGAGCGAGCACCAAACACTGCAAGCTCCAATCCAAATTTTTATATTACCAATTTGCTCAAAACATTAATTCATATGCGATTCTGTCTCAGCTATCGAATCGCGCAAACATTTTAATCCATTCTCTTGACAAAAATGTCACACATGATGTCACAACACAACATGTAAGACAGACACTTGACAAACTAGATGGACACCAGCTGGACACAGATATATCTGCCTCTAATCATTACCCCTTCATGGAGTGTAAACAAACCCCATTCACAACGTCTTTAAATGTGGTGGTAGTCTAATCGTTCCCCATTATGTGGGACTCTGGGTACACCCGTTTCTTCTGGCCGCTATATTTAAAGCGCAGGAATAAAGCGAATCCACTAACTTCTCAAGTGTCCGCCCTGGTAACCTCTAGTTATTCAATTATGCTCGAGTCATTATCCCCTTACATACATACAGCCTTCTCTACTTCTAACTATATTTTGGTTTTTCCTCCTCCCTCCGTTACCTTTTCCCTTTACTTGTTTCTAAAGCATGCACGTTTGCCAAAACATTAGTCTCTTTCACTCATTGTTTGCATGGTTCCTCTCATGACCCTCGGGATCACCGCCTTCGTTACCGCCTTCTTCAGATTTTCGCATGATCAGCTGCCAGTAGGAATGAGAAAGGATGTGTTGGGAAAAACCGCAGCGTTTTCAAACACAATAACGCATATATGTTTGCGGTAGCTTCAAAAGCTACCGAAAACATAAATACAACGTTTTTAAAGCTGCGGTTTTATTTCTAAGTTTTTCGGGCTCCTCCAGCCTGGAAAACTTAGAAAAAAAATGCAGCTAGCGCTTATTTAAAAATAAATTAGTAGCACTTACCGAGATGCAGCTGCAGCTTTTCTGCCTGTAGTCTCCGGTCTGCGTCCTCAGAGTCCCGGCACCAATGAAAGAAAAGCCACCCAGTGGTAGCTTTTGTTTACTACAGCTGGCTGGCTTTTCCTTCATTAGTGCCGCAAAAGCAAGCACAGGCGGGCATCCATTTCACAAAATGGATGCCCCCATGTGCTTTCTTTTTAAAATTTTGAGCTTCATTTTCTCAAAATTTTACATAGGGACTTAAAAATAAAAATCGATGGGCACTTTTTTTTTTTATTATTGCTGTCATGATGCCTACCCCCGGGGACCCAGACCAGGTCCAGCAACCCCGGAAGCAGGCATCAAGTTATTTTGGGCAAGCCCAAAAACCCCTGCTAGGGGCTGTTTGGGTGCGGTCCTGGCGCCTATGGCGCCAGGCTCATATGGAGAGTCAGTCCTGGCACCATAGGAGCCAGGCTCACAGAGTAGAACTTATCTGATGCAGACCATGCTGCAAGAGCTCCAAGCCAAATGAGGCTTGGAAGGGACTATTTTACCTAGGGACTATTTTTTACTTGGGCGGGGCTGGGGAGGAATACTTACCTGGGACTACTTTGGAGGCTATTTAAACCACGCCCGAAGAGCAGCACACGCTTCGTGTTATTCTGCATCCAGCAGCGTAACGCTCACCGTGCCAGCAAGTCTGCATCCAGTCTTTTGCCACGCCCGCCTCGAGTTTGGAGCCCCTAGTCAAAGGGAGAAAGAAGGAGAAAAGGTTAGAACAAGAGCAATACCTTTGATCCTTAACTGAATTCCCGATCCATCGCGCCTTCGAGCTGGAAGAAAGAAGTTATTTTATGCGTGCCGCCTCGCCTGCTGCAGCACTGCGCTGAACTCACCGGCCTTCGCAGCATCTTCACATTCCACCGCAACCTCCTGCATGTTCCCGCTGCATTCCGGCAACTAAGGAGTAGACAAGAACAGCAAGGTGAGCCAAGGGAATAACCAGAGGAATATTAGTAACCCCCCATAGACTTACCTGATTTTACCACCGGTGGTACTAGTCCTCTTCATGGGTCGGTGCAGCTTCCACTGCATCTTTGCCGAACCCCGGCCCCTAGGGGGAAACAAAAGGACAGCAAGGTGAAACAAAGGGACTATCAAGGGGAACCCTCCTCACCACATTAGACTTACCTGATTTTACCGCCGGAGGTATTATTCCCCGAGACTTCATACTTTCTCTCAGTGCCTGAAAAAGGGAGAAAGCAACAGGTTGCATATTGACATTATTTATCGAACTGTGTTGGAAATGCAAATCCTTACCAGAATATTACCGGTTGCCACGAGGAACTCTTCACTAGGGTCAACCTGCAATCTGCAAGGAATCGGACAAGAGTGAAAGTCAGGCATTTGAACTCTTACGAACTACATACTTTTCGGAGTCAATATTGTTCTGGAACTCACCAATTCCTTCGAGCCAGTGAAGCAATTGGTTATCAACGTGCCCCTGCGCTCAATGCAGGATGGAGAGCTCATCTTTTCAAACCATCAGGTGAGACTATAAGAGGGGACCTCAAAGGAGATCCGTGGGGAGACAGTGGGGGTGGGGGGGATTTACACTCAACTCCAGGCACAGGCTGTTCCTGCTGAATTTCGATTCAGCCGTCTCTTCTCGTTTTAGCTGGAACACGAATCCTGTCCTGTTTGACCCCTAGTAACTTGAGTTAATCCTGCTTTTGTGTAAAGTGGACTTGCACTTATATAGTGTGCTTCGTTGAGATATATATATATATATATATGTATGTGTATATATATATATATATATATATATATATATTAGTGCTTGCCGCTCTATTCTTAAACTAAGCATAGCAAGCCGCACTGTTTTCTTAGCTTCTAGCGGTTTCAAGCAAATGTACAGGCATTAGCTGGTTGAATATCTTCATCCTGCTTTACAGTGTTTCTTTATATTTGAACATCGTCTCTCCTTCTAAGCTCATGATGTCCTTATTGATGGCATTTAGTCTCTGTGTATCATCTTTTGATTGTCGTTTCTTTCATCTGTGAGTCTGTCCGGGCCCTCGTGTCGTCACCATTCGTCTTCAATTAAGGCCTGTTGAGTTTCTTCTGGGACAGTGTTTAAGCAATCTTCATTTCGTGTCATTTGCTGCTAGAGTTGTCTCAATGGATACCTTACTGTCCATGGTTGTCTGGTTATTGGTACTTCAATAGGTATTGTTCTTCTGATAAGCACTGGGCAGAGCCCTAATGCGGCTCTCTGCTGGTTTATTTGCTCATCATACATCACATATTTTGGTGTGAACGTTCCTGGTACTTCAAAATGGGTGACTGGAGTGCAGGCTTTATTAGGGACCTCCTCTACACTACCACCCACCAGCACCCTCCAGACTGGACAACACCCACCAGCCCCCCCTCACCTGTGACACCCCGCAGACAGCCCCCTCCAGTCTGGCCACCACCCACAAGCCCCTCACCTATGCATGGATGATGGGAGGGCAGTCAGAGAATACATGTGTCAATGAGACAAGGAAATTGTGCTGCCACAGTGAAAGGGAAAACCTGGCTCACTACTGCATTCCCGTGGTAGAGGTGGCGCAACACAAGAGAGAAAGCAGTGTGTGACTGCACATGCTGGTGGGTGTGTCTGCATGAGATGGGTCTAACACAGGAATGACAAACAAATGTGCAAGTAAAGTGACCATGCCACACCTCCACAGTGAGCCCACCTCCCTCCACCACAACCACACTAATGCCAAACACAAAGTGATACTGCACAGTTAAATGAAAATGGAAAATACAGTGCAGACACAGTTGTCTGATGGACCCACCCCCACATGTCAGGCACATGTGTATCCTTCCAGACACAACCATCACACCAACAGCAACACATACGCAGGCATGCCATAAAACACATGACTTGCAATGGAGAGATGCACTGGCTGAAAAGTGAACTATCAAAGTTGCTGACACATAAATGAACTGCATGAAGCATGGAATTTTACAAAATGAAAGATGTATTGAATAACAATATCTACAATTAAAACGAGGAATCAAGGTCCAAGCAGTTCATGGGAAAATATGAAAAGAAAAATCAGCTCTATGCCTAAATAACTATATGCATGAAAAACTGGGAAGGAAAGTCTGCAAAGTCTGGGGCAAATAATAAATACAAAAAGGAAACCTACACCTAAATAACTAAGTAGAAAGGCAGTGGGCTAGTCCTCCTCTCCAATCTCTTTCGACCAGGGCAACTCCACTTCTTCCTCCCTCAGGCGGGTCTCCGTTTTTGTCCAGCTTCTGCGCTTGTAGCTCTCACTCCGCCCTGCAAGTCGCCCCCAGGATGGCAACCCACCGCCTTGCCCGATGCAGCCCAATCACAGCCCTGGCCATCATGAAGCTCACTTCCCGTGCCTGCTGCCTCTCTGCCACAATCTGCCCTTCATATTGCTTGAATACAGAAGACATTGAGATGCTCATTCCCATGACTCCCTCCTGTCTCACACTTTCTGCCTGCCTCCTTTGGCTGGTCTGCCCTGCAACATAATGCCTCCTCGTCGTTGCCACCTGCTGACACAGTGCCAAGTGCCTGCTACATTGGCAAGCCCTCTGAGCTAATGACGATCCTCTGGGGTGTACATCACCTTCACTGCTCCTAGGTGCCTGCTGTCCCTCCATTGCCTGTGACCCTGCTGGTGCCTGGGTAGGCGCAGTGCCCACCTCAGATGATGTGCCTGGGACTCCCACCTCGGGCAGGGATGTGAGCTCCACCAGACGGGGCCTTGTGGGTGGGATTGGTGTTTAAGGGGCCCTGCTGGTATGTGGGCTGGAAGGCACCCTGGGGGACGACTGGTGCACTGAGGAGGAAGTCGAAGAGGTAGTTGCAGCAGTGAACAGCACATGGAGTCCACCATGGAACATGCCTGTGGCATGCCAGGCCACAAGGTGGTATAGCTCACTGTGATGATGGGCAAGCAGTCTATGAGAAGCCTTCCCATCATCACGAATGACACCTGTCTGCCTTGTCAACCCAGCCAGCAGGGGCAGCACATAATCCCTGATGGATACACCAGATGGCAAGGGGGTGTCGGTCTGGGCGGACACACCAGCCAACAAGGGTGGGTGGGTCTGGGTGGAGGCATCCTCGGAGGTGCGCACTGCTTCATTCGATGCCCCAGGGAACAGATTTTGCACAGGCACCTCCACGGTGGCCTGCACAGCCTCATGCCCCTGGGACAGGACTGAAGCAAGTACACCCACCTCAACACCCCCACCTGACCCCATGGGCTGGGCTGCAATGGCCACCTCCTTCGCCTCCCCCTCTGTCAACATGGATGACTCCAGGGTGTATTCTGCCATGGATGGCCCCTGTGTGGCATCATCTAGCACCACTGCTGCTGAGGAGTCCCCTCCCTCCTTCACCTTCTTGGACTCACCCCCCAGCAGCCATGCCTGATGTCACAGATGCTGCCCCAGCCACATTGCTCCCCGAAGAAGAGCTGTCTCGGGTGCATGACTGGTGCATGCACCTCTGTCTAGTGGTGCCATCCCTGCATCCATGCTCCGCAGCACTTCTTCTGCCCTCTTCATCAGATGCAACGGTGGAAAAGGAGACGCAGAACAGCAACATCAGTGTACTGCACCAAAGCCAGCGTGGCATCACCAACATTCACCAGAACATGCCTTGTCAAAGGAACAACCATCAACCTCCATACCCACACACATGGACATGCAATCCACATCCGTGCAGACACCTGCCTGGCCATCACTTGAAACAATCACATCAAACTATCATTGTCACAACCAATCAATTGCATATGCTATACACGTATGCATCAATTGCATATGCACATGTGAGCCCGCCATAGCACCATATACACATGTCATGCACACACATCAACTCAGAGTGCCCAAGCAGTGCCATGACCAATCATATCAGATTCCTGGGAGCGGCAGTGCCTCAACAAGACTAAGCTAGACATCCAAATGCATGTGTACATCCAGGCATGAGTGATGCCAAGTCACACAGTCCCATTTTGGGCACATACACATGAGCATCATGCATGCACACAATGTGGGCAACACTCCCTCATCTGGCACACTTGCCATCCTGGCATGTCTCAGACACAAGTAACATTGCATGGGCACGATCTGCAAGACAGCACCACAACACACAATGCAAGTAACAGCACATTTAAAATCTAATGATTTCTGAATGCACACATGGAGAGCAATGTCTGTGGCATGCATTTGTCTCAGAAGCATACTTGCTGCACGCCTAAGGGGTTCACTGCCAACATGCTGGCACATGCACAACACACATGCACCGTAGAGCAGTGCATGTGGCTATTCACCAGTAGACTTCAGATGGCGTAATTTGCGGACCTGGGAATGCAGTACCGGGTAGAACCTCTCCAGGACCTGCATGTTGTTACCTGACAGCTTGCACATGCGTGCATGGTGGTAGCACTGGCCTGGATGTAGCTCAGGTCCTTGCCGTGGGTCATGGATTTCAGATCCTCCTAGCGCTTGTGTACGGTCTTGAAGGTGCAGACTGCCACCCCTCTGTGTTGATGGCATCCATGATCTGGTCCCAGATCTACTGACATCCTTCCTTCCTTGCTGCGTTGCATCACAGGATTTAAGAGGGCATCATAATGCTCCAGGACCTTCTCCACAAGGATGTCAACTTCCCTGGTGCTGAAGTTGACAGCCCTCTGCCTCACTGCCAAGGGGCTGCCACTCTGGTCCGACGATGATGGTGCTGACATGGCAACCCCTGAGGCAGGTGTGGGTGGGCAAGGTGGTCCTAGAGCTGGGCTGTGGAGCGGTGGTGGTGGAATAGCATGGTGGGAGACCAACAAAGCATTTTAGGTGGTCACAGGTCCAGAGACGGGAGCATAGGCAATGGCTGGACAGCAGGCATTCCAAAAGCAGTGCAGGTGGGCAGCAGGCACTCACACACTACAGACAGAAGCAGATGGCAAAGTTGGAGGCAGCTCAGGGCAGGACGAGGCAAGTAAAATGGCATGGAGACAAGAGCATGGGTCTTCCGTGTCTAGCAATGAAGGCAGCAGGAAACAGAGTGAAGGGACTTTGCATGTAAAAACTGAGAAAAACATGGACACACGAAAACAGAGGAAAGGCCCTCAGCTTGTAATGTACATGACACGCGCTGCGCTCAGGCGTTGAGCATGTCACATCCGGGAATACATAAGTACATGTAAAAGCAACTCTGAACGTGCGTGCAAAGGGAGGAGACGGACAAGTGGTGTACATGTGTATTTTGGGGTGCCACGCATTCCGTTCACTTCAGGGACTGTACAACCTTCTTATTTTGGTGGGGCTTTGTCTCTGCGCATATGAGCATTTACTTTTGATTTTTGTGAGGCTAACCGTGAGTTGAGTATGCATTTGTTTGATATGATATGGCATTTATAACGCATCTATACACAAGCCTTTCAAGGCATGATGAGGCAAGGGAGAGGGGACAGAGGGAAGACAAAGACAGCAATCTAACTAGGCCAGGTGACATTGAGATCACGCAAGTGAAGGGGATGGGGGAGAGGGTAAGTGCGGGGGAAGAGGGCGGGGGCAGTGCAATACATAGGAACAACAGTAGAGCATAAATAAAATAAATAAACAAAAAGGTAAAGGTGCGGCCAGCTAATGGAAAATGCAGGAGTAAGTGCCGGCATCAAGTGTCAAGAGCTGGTGGGCACTGTAGGGATACAGAAACCTCCCCCAAGTGCAAGGATTGCCCGGGAGGCAGTATAGGTGTGCAACTGGTGGAGGAGGGGATCTGGGCCCGAGATCAAAAGTTAGCAAGATGACCAGTGCAGTTTCAGTCAGGAGTTCAGCAGGGCAGAGGAGGAGAGGAAGCAGAAGCAAAGAGGAAGGTCTTGAGGTGCTTCTGGAACCGGAGATGGTTCTCCTCAAGTTTCTGGGAGGCAGGGAGGCTGTTTCAGAAGGAGGCCCCAGCCAAAGAAAGAGCTCTACCACCAACCTGTTGCTTGGAGAAGCAGCTGACCCTGAGGAAGTTGGAGGCGGATGAGCGAAGAGGTTGAGAAGGAAGATATTTAGAAAAAGAGAATTGGAGGTATTGAGGCCCCAGGACCCAGAAGGCCTTGTGGACAATGCAGAGGGTTTTGAAATTAATCCTCTGAGCCACTGGGTGCCAGTGCAGAGATTTCCGTCCTGGAGGGATACGATCCCTGGGCTTGAGGCCAAGGACAAGTCTTGCAGTCCTGTTCTGGATGAGTTGCAGAGGGCAGAGAGTAGAACCAGGCAGATTTAGAAAGAGGCTGTTGCAGTAGCCAAGCCTAGAGAGAACCAGAGCTCTGAAGACAGTGAGCTTCTTGGGGATGGAGAAGAAAGGAAGAATACCTCTGAGGAGGTGCAGCTGGTAGTGTGACTTCGTAGAGATGTCAGAGATGAGAGGAGAGAAGGAGAGAGTCAAAAATTACCCTGAGGTTTTTAGCCTCACAGGTGGGAGAAGGAAGAGGGCCAAGAGAGGCTGGCCAGAGAGTGACAGGAAAGGAGGGAGCAGGTGTGCCCATGGGGAGAATCTGAGTCTTACTGGCATTAAGGCAGAGATCATTGGTGGCACACCACTTCTGGATAGCGGACAGTCGGAGATGAGAGAAGGAGAAGAGGTAGCGGAAGGCAGCCTGAAAATGAGCTGAGTGTCATCCGCATATCACTGAGAGTTAGGGCAGAGTTTCAACTTTGGGTTTTATTTATTTATTTGTACCGTGCCGAAAGCCTGCGGGCATCGGGGCATGACGAGAAGACACCAAAACAAGACAGATGAGGGGACTGGACGCTTGGCTTGACCAAACAAGAAAAGCTGCCTAGCTAACTAGAGGGTGATTGCTACATTTATTTGAACAGGTAAGTTTTCAGATTTTTGAATGTGAGATATTTGGACTGTAACCTCAGGTTTAATGCAAGATTTTTCCATTTAGATGCCCCCGTGTATCGCATACCACTATTCTTACTCTTCTGGTAACTTTCTGGGGTTTGAGTGCGCATTTTCTGTGTGTTGCTGAGTGCCACTCTGTATCATGTACCACTTTTCTCTTATTCCGGAAGCATTCCTGGTATTGCATATGCATTTGTTTGGTTTCAGAGTGCCTGTGCATTACACGTACCATACTATCTACACCTGGGGTACATTTGAGCCTTGCTGGACCACAGAACTATGTCTCATCAAATAGACTGCCCCATCACTCACATTGACCAGTGCAAAAACTTGGTGTGCCTCCCATATTTCCGTTACATCTGGAACATAAGTGGAAAGTCCCCATGAGGAAAGGGGACAAATGGGGCCAGGGTCAGGGGCGTGCTGTGGAAGCAGCTGCCCCAACCGCAAGTGGTCAGTGGTGTGCTGTGGAAGAAGCTGTCCCAGCCCCAAGGGTTCATGCCATGCCCCAGGCCCCTTGTGGTCCAGCATCTGGATCCCAAAGTGGTCCCAGTCACTCAGGGGTGGCACCAACACCTTGTGGCACCCATGGCAAGAAGGCAAAGCCTGCACAGCAGTAACCGGCTCAACCCCATGACACAGCACAGGACAATGGCATGTTAAAGAAGAAGAACTTCTATGATGAACAACTACAGATCTTCATGGACTACGTGGCCAGTCAACACTGTGACATGTGCCAGCATCCAGGGAGTACCCATAGAACTGCTCAGCGTATGGTGCATTGGCAGCACGTCACGGACGAGATCATTGCCGTAAGGTTTGAGAAGCGCACTGCTACACAGGTAGTGAAGCGCTGGAATGATCTCACCGGTCAGACCAAGTCCAAGCTGGGTGACAGCCTGGCCTCTGCTCTGACAACTGGAGGGGATCACCAGAGGAGGTGGAGCTGACTAAGCATGAAGAGGCTACAAGCCAATTCTTACTACTGGAGCAGGTGCAAGGCGTGGGAGGCCTGGAAAATTATGAGGACCCATCCAGCAAGTGACCAATATTGTGCATCCTGAGTATGTGAAGTAATACATCACCAAGTTGGATAATTGTGCTGCACATCTGGCTGCATTGGAATGACTGCCCTGGGTGAACCATGTCATGTGGTGGACTGACTCCTGTCCAGTGGACGTAATAGTGGATACAAACCATGTGCGTAAATCAGTGGAATATGTCCGTTTGGCACAACTCATCCCCCACAAGCATCCCCCCACCATCTACAACATGATACCACTACATGCACAGTTGTTTGCTGCATCATTCATATGGGTGAGCCGGCTCTGCTAGACATGTGCATATGTCCCAAATCCTAGTTACACTTCATGCCATGCAGAGTATTGAATCTCTTTTGACACAGATACGTATTTGCTGCCATGCCACATAGACCATGCAAGCTGACACACAACATGTTCAGACTGTACACATCCCTGCTGGCCCAATGGAAATGACTCCAGAGGCAAATCGTTGTGATGCCTACCCCCTGTTACCCTCCCACACTCGGCCCAAACTCCATGGGCCCATGCCCTTCTCTCTCTTGTCGGTCACTGTACCTTGTTCCTATATACAACTCCATTAGCTTACTCTCTCCACTTCACAGACCTTGCCTGGGTGGTCCTCTTACAGCCATATATCACCTGGGGCTATTTGCTGTTTAACTAATGGCATGCTCCCTTTGTCTACAGTCCCTGTACCAAGACAACACTGGTGTGGCATGTGATGGATGCTTCCTTGTATGTGCATATGTGTGGCTGCCTCTTGCCATGTAATGTAATTGCACTTCCCAAATTGTGGGAGTTCCAGCTGTGTGGGCATTTCTTGGGTGGTTGGGAGTGGGTGACAGGGCATGCTGTTTGTGGCCTGTGACAGGTGTTGATGGTTGTGCTGGTGTGTGTTTCATTGCACTTTGCACATGTGTACTGAGTGACAATTCACATCCCATGCATGCTCTGTGGTGTAATGGTTCGACGGCACATTTGGCCTCTCTTGCTCAGGGTTCCCCGTTGATGGTGTGCAGCCCCAGGTGCGATCCACAAAATGGAACCATTGATGCACATTTTTGGGATGCTATGTTGGCAACAGGCACACTACGTTGTGCAGTGTTGGTGTTTTTACATGCATGTACCATGCATGCTAAACCATGGTGTGTGCAGCTTCAAGTTGGCAGCTGGGTGCATGGTGCTGATGCATTTATTTGAATGTACAATTGAACCAATTGTATGCTGTGACAATGAAGTCTGCAATGGCCTTGCATGTTTCCCTTGTATAGTGCCTTTTGCGTGCATTTATCCTTGTTTGCAGTTTCACATGGCTTTGTCATGTCTGCTAATGTCTTAGATAGCAGTTGCCTCGGTGGCCAGCCTTCCAGTCTGACATCGGCCTCTGTGAAATGACTCCAGCATGGTCCTGCATGAAGTACAGGAGGTGAGTATTTCTGCACTGGCATTCTTGTGCTTTGCATCATGGGCTCGTATGACTGTGTTCACTGCACTGTCCCACTACTACACTGGTGATGGCATGCCTTGTCATGTCATTGCTTGTCTTCCAGGGGGTCCCTACATTTTTGGGGGCTCAATCATCTGCATTTCTGATATCTTCTCATTTTCATGCTTTGTGTTCACAGATGCCTGTGTTGTGTATGTGCCATTGGATTGGAAATGAGGATATGTGACATGCACATTTTCTACATTCAGGGAGTCGGCAGTGTGGGGGTTGTGGTTGTATGTCAGTGTGTGTGTTTTGTGTGTTTGAATCGCATGCACTGTGCTGGTGTTGCTGTATGTGTGCTGGGCCATGTTGATGGTTGTCTTGTGGTTGTTTGCATGTGTTGCATGTCGCTGTACTTTTTGGGTGCATTGATGTAGTGGCTGCACTCAGTTTGATTGTTTCCATTGTCTGCAGATCCTTCCATCAGGGAATGATGGCTATTTCATTGGATGTTTTTTCACTGTTGACTGCATGCCCATGGGATAGGTAAGATCTGCATGTATCTTGATCCATATGGAATGGATACATTAGTTGCTGCATGTCCGGATGTGGCCATTCTGGTGTGTCACCCTCTTTGTCACAATTGTAAATTGCCTCTTGTTCAGTGGGTCTTTTGGGATGGGGTGCATTGTGGTCATGTTTCCAGAATCTTTCACATGTGGATCCTTATGTCAGGAAACGTAAGGAGATCAGGTATCCAGTCAAGCTCGGAGCCCGTTGCCAAGTAGGAAGACCTGTTCCACCCTATTTCCACACAAACCCGTCTTGTACCTCATGGAGTTAGAGCTTTTTCCTAGAGCGATTGTACCCATAATCCACAGGTACGCTGTCAGCCTTTCCGAAAGTGCTGGGGGTTGCCTTGGCAATGCGGATGCTCTGCATTACTGGGATCACGTCTCTTTTCACGTTGAGCCCCGTTTTGCGGAGCTCATGACCGGCATTCATAGTATCAAACTTGGTGCTTTGCTTCTGAATTTGTATTCTACAGCCCATGCCTTTTGTGCCTTTCTTGACTCTTGGGATTTAGGTGACCTCGGCTTGCCTTTTTGGATTCCTTTGGAGTGTCCTTCTTGTCTTCTTGTTCCCGGACTTCTATGACCCCGGACGGCTAAACGACCTTCCTCTGCTTCGTGAATTTGATTCCTGTTTGCCCTCCCGGTTCTGACCCTCGGACTACTCCTCGACCAGCTACTGCCTAACCCTTTGTCTCATCCTTACCTGCATCGTTGCCGACCTGGACCACTTCCTCGACTCTCTTTTGAACTGTGACCCATCTATCGGATATCGGAGCCCTCCTCACTGTGGACTTCTTCTATGCCCTATTCCTTCTGGTGTATTGAACTAGAGACGCTTCGTGTTGCTAATTAGGCATCCTCATGCCGGCGGTGGGTTGGTGGATCATTGAACATTTTTCCTCACTGACACTGGGATTTTGGGACTAATAGGCATCCATGTGCTGGCGGGTGATGAGGTGTATTCCTGAACAGGTCCTCTTCTTCAGGAACCTGCAAGAATAATACAGATGGTAAGAACTTTCTATGTTGACTCCTCATTCTGTAATCTAGTTAAATACTTGATTAGTGTCTAAAGCATTGGTGTTCTTTTAGGTTAGACGTCTCGGGTTATTTCCTTACGACTTCCTGCAGTCATTCAGGTATTACCTCCTTATGGTTTTCTACATTGAGTGATTACTGTTGATTGACTGGTAGTAATTGTGACTTCCTTTGCAGGCTGGTGGTTATTGTGGCGTCCATCCATCTTTTGGTTAATAGATCCTTCAGGGGGTATTTCTTGGTCCCTCTGAAGGGTATATTGGCAGAAAGAACTCATCGGCTACACAACGAGTTCAACTTCCAAGACGGAACTACGTTATTTGGCAAGGAATATTAAGCTTGTGCTAACATTCAGAAGCCTCATAATGGACGCTATTAGTGACCCCTTCACCGCACTCATCCAACTTGTGGCTGATTTACGAGCCGATGTAACGGCAGCCCATGAGGCCACCCAATGGAATATCCTTGAGATATGGGCTGGCATGCGGTCTGCTGGGGCGAGTGCCTCTGGCAGTATTCCAGATCCTACGGCTGCGTCTGGGGCATCTTCTGCAAGACAGGAGAATGCTCCTGTGGTTCAGGCAGCTCAGTTCCCATTGACTCCACCAGAGCGCTAACACATACAGAACATTCATCAACCAATGTCGGTTGCATTTCTTGTGTCGTCCTTCTTCATTTTTGGATTCGACGACAAAAGCGGCTTTTGTATTGTCCTATTTGGGTGGAAATGCAGCCGTTTGGGCTAATCCGTTGCTAGAGCAAGGAAGTAACCTCCTTCATGATAGTGACACATTGATAGAGGCTATGACACGAGTATTTGATACCAGGTACAAGACTCAGGCCACCGACTTGGAACTTTTGTCCTTGCAACAGGGGATTCCTCTTTGAGTTATTTGGCCAAGTTTAACCAGTTGGTGGCTGAGAAAGGTTGGCCTGACGAGAAGAAGGCTACCTTATTCTATAAAGGTCTATCCGAAACCCTGAAAGACGTGCTGGCTACCGTACCAGTGGTACAATCCACATCCCCAGAACTGCTGGACCTTATTTTGCAAATTGATACTCGGAGAGCCTAAAGAAAAGGGGAAAAGCGAGGCCCACGGTCCGGTTTTAGTTAGAACTCATGCTCAGGTTCAGAACAGTGAAGATCCCATGCAAATAGGGGCAGTTTGGGTCCCTTGTCTTCTGAGGAACGAGAGCACTGTAGGAAGAGCAACCTGTGCTTTTATTGCCGGTCATCGGAACACTTCTTAAGGCAATGTCCAAAAAAAACTCAAAGCGGGAAAAGCCAGAGCTCGGCAATAGAGGGAGCCTCGTTGCCGAGCAGTTCAATTCAGGGTTACTGTTGTCCAGTTCTTTTTGTTTTACAAACTACTTTGGCTTACCCGTCCACTGAACCATGGCTTGTTCATGCAGTCTTAGACTCAGGTGCCACAGGGAACTACAATATCTGTGTCAGTGGAAAATCCCTTTTGTCCGAAGGAACACCCGGAGGTGGTCAGTGGGGTAGATGGCACCACCTTAATGTCAGGATTGGTCACCAAACGTACCATTGATCTTACCATGACTGAGTTCTGGACATACTGAAGTCATACATTTCGATGTTATTTCAGCACCTCAATTCAAGCTCATTTGGGGTTTACTATGGTTGGTAAGACACAATCCTCTTGTGTATTGGCAAATGGGTTTGGTTACGTTTTCTTCAGAATTATTGCAAAAACCATTGTCTTTATGTTACAGGAAGAGCCCTCCAGTCCATGTTACTCCTTATTGGACTGAGCTGCAGTAATCGGGGCTATCACTTCATCTCTACCTAAGGAGTACAAGTCTTTCAGGGATGTATTCGACAAAATAGGGGCTGAGACGCTTTCACCGCACCGCCCATACGATTGTCGTATTGATTTGGTGGAGGGGGCTAGAGTACCCTCAGGACGCGTTTACTCCCTTACCCAAAGAGAAAACGTGGTTTTGAAGGAATACATCGACAAGGCCTTGGAGAACGGCTTTCTTCACCAGTCTCGCTCTCCAGCCGCTTCTCCACTTTTCTTCATGCCTAAGAAGGAGGGGGACCTGCGGCCTTGTAACGATTACCGTGATTCAACGCGGTCACCATATGGAACCGATACCCGATTCCTCTTATCTCGGTGCTCTTGGATCAGTTGGGTACCTCGGAGTACTTTACCAAACTTGACCTACGTGGGGCGTATAATCTGGTGAGGATGAGGAAAGGTGGCGAGTGGAAAACGGCCTTTAAAACCAAATACAGCCTTTTTGAGTACCTCGTTATGCCTTTCGGGTTGTGTAACGCTCCTGTTACATTCCAAAGATTCATCAATGATGTTTTGAGTGACATATTGTATCGCTATGTTGTTGTTTATTTGGACAATATATTGATGTATTTCTCATCTTATAAAGAGCATGTGACACATGTATCCGCTGTCCTTCAACATTTATGGGAAAATCGGCTATATGCGAAACTGGAAAAAAATGTATTTCACGTTCAAGAAGTGGAATCCTTGGGTATGACAAAACCAATGCTGGCATCAAGATGAGCAATGCCAAGGTCAATGCTGTTTTGGATTGGCCCGTTCCCACTACGTCAAGGCCTTACAATCCTTCCTTGGTTTTGCTAACTTCTACCATCGATTTATCCACTCCTCAGAGACAGCGGCTCCATTGACCGCCCCGACTAGCAACAAGCGGCCTTTCGCCTGGAGTCTGGAGGCCAGACAGGCTTTTGATGCCTTGAAACAAGCCTTCACCACAGCACCGGTGTTACAACACCCAGATCCGGGGCAACCGTATTTTGTAGAGGCCTATGCCTCCGAGGTTGCAGTAGGGGCTATTATGTCTCAATTATGCAAAGACACTAGACTACTGCATCCGGTAGCCTATCATTCGTGGAAACTTACTCCCTATGAGCAGAACTATACAGTTACAGAGCGGGAGTTATTATCCGTCAGAGATGCATTTACTGTTTGGAGATATCACTTGTTGGGTACCGCATCTCCAGTGCAAGTATACACAAATCATAGGAATCTGTTAGCACTACAGTCTTTACAATGTACTACTGCTTATCATGTCAGGTAGCATTAGTTCTTTTCTATGTACAATTTCGAGCTAACCTATCGCCCTGGTCCTTTGAATTCAAATGCTGATGCCCTTTCGCGATTACATGGTGTGTCGTCTCGTTCCTGGAGCGGTACCATACTTCACGGTAATCAAGTGGTCTGCGCTTGTACATTACAACCCTCATTGGTGTCTTCCATTCAGGAATGTGTAGCGAAGGGACCCAACAAAATACTGGATTATAACATGGATGTTATCCGTTCTTTGCCTTATGTACAGGGTCGTCTGTTTCTGCCTGATTTGGCCACGTGGTGCACTGCCATGCAGTGGTGTCATGACTCTCTTCTAGCCGCCCATCCAGGCAGGAAAAAGACCTTGGAGTTGTTGAGACGTTGGTGTTGATGGCCTGCCATGACTCGGGATGTATGGTCTTATGTTGCTTCATGCTCAATATGTGCCCAATGTAAGGGTTCCACTACAAAACCTCTAGGTCTCTTGCAACCTTTACCAGTTCCTGATCATCCTTGGTCGATGGTTTCCATGGACTTCATTGTGAAGCTACCTCCCGTGATTGGATTTGACACCATATGGGTGGCTTTGGATTACTTCTCTAAACTAGCCTTGTTCATTCCTTGTCAGGGGTTACCTACAGCACCTGCTCTGGCAGAGTTGTTCCTACACAATGTGTTTCACTTTATGGGCTTCCCGATATCATTGTGGCAGACCGTGGTGCCCAATTCACCTCCAGATTCAGGAGACCTTTCACAAGTTCCATAGGCATTGACGACCGTTATTCCAGTGCTTACCATCCGCTGACAGACGGTCAAACTGAGAGCCTTAATGCCACGCATGAGCAATACCTGCATTGTCTCACCCTACAATATCAAGAGACATGGTTTTCTGTTCTTATACACGCAGAGTTTGCTTACAACAATTCTATTCATACATCCACCGGTACCACCCGGTTCTATACCTTATACAGCCAGAACCCTCGTACCCTGCCCTTGGACACCTCTCTGGATACTATGAACCCCACGGTGCAGGGTTGCTTGCGTGATCTTTCATTCAATCACAAGAATGTTGTGCTCCATTTGACTGAAGCAAAAGATCAGGCCAAGCAGTTTGCTGATCGTAATCGGGGCAAGGCCCCTCAGTATCCACCCAGTACCAAGGTGCGGTTATCCGCGAAGAACCTACGTATGCCTGGACGTAGGCGTCTCCTGCCACATTTTGTTGGTCCTTTCATGGTCCAGGCTTTGGTGGCTGTTCATTTGGAGTTGCCTTTATCTTGGAGGACGCATCCTGTGTTCCATGTCTCATTATTAAAACCTTGCGCTCAAGGTACCAGATTGCCTGCCCGTCCTCCGCCTCTCATGGTTCATGGTTCTGAAGAATATGAGGTCAATGCTATTATAGATGTTAAGACGGTTAGGGTAAGAGGTATTTTCTGGTGGACTGGAAAGGTTAAGGTCCGATGGATTGGACTTGGGAACCGGCTGCTAATATACACGGTCCTTGTCTCTTGTCATGTTTTTTGGCTTCCAGGAGTGGGGTTCTTTCATTGGGGGAGGATACTGTCAGGAAACATGAGGAGATCAGGTATGCGGTCAAGCCCGGAGCCCGATGCCAAGTAGGGAGACTTGTTCCACCCTCTGTTTCCACACAAACCCGTCTTGTACCTCATGGAGTTAGAGCATTTTCCTACAGGGATTGTACCCGTAATCCACAGGTACGCTGTCAGTCTTTCCGAAAGCGCTGGGGGTTGCCTTGGCAACGTGGATGCTCTGCGTTACTGGGATACCTTGTCTTTTCACATTGAGCCCCGTTTTGTGGATCACATGACCGGCGTTCATAGTATTAATGTCCTGTTCAAACTTGGTGCTTCGCTTCTGAATTTGTATTCTACAGCCCGTGCCTTTTGTGCCTTTCTTGACTCTTGGGATTTACGGGACCTCGGCTTGCCTTTTTGGATTCCTTTGGAGTGTCCTTCTTATCTTCTTGTTCCCAGACTTCTATGACCCCAGACCGCTAAACGATCTTCCTCTACTTCTTCTACGCCCTATTCCTCCTGGTGTATTGCACTAGAGGCGCTTCGTGTTGCTAATTAGGCGTCCTCGTGCCGGCGGTGGGTTGGTGGATCATTGAACATTTTTCCTCACTGACACTGGGATTTTGGGACCAATAGGCATCCATGTGCTGGCTGGTGATGGGGTGTATTCCTGAACACGTTGGATTCACAGATTCCTCTTCTTCATGAACCTGCAAGAATAATGCAGATGGTAAGAGCATTCTATGTTGACTCCTCATTCTGTAATCTAGTTAAATCCTAGATTAGTGTCTAATAGCATTGGGGTTCTTTTAGGTTAGACGTCTTGAGTTCTTTCCTTAAGACTTCCTGCTAGTCATTAAGGTATTACCTCCTTATGGTTTTCTACATTGGGTGATTACTGTTCATTGACTGGTATTAATTGTGACTTCTTTTGCAGGCTGGAGGTTCCTGTGGCGTCCATCCATCTTTTGGTCAATAGATCCTTTAGGGGGTATTTCTTGGTCCCTCTGAAGGGTATATTGGCAGAAAGAACTCGTCGGCTACACGACGGGTTCAACTGCCAAAATGAAACTACGTTATTTGGCCAGGAATATTAAGCTTGTGCTAACACCTTACTGCACTACTTTTCCACACACACACCAATATGGACATGCCTGTGCACATCATGCAAATTCTCAAACTTGTGTGGAAGAATATGCCATGGTGGTTCTTGTATTTTGGGGACAGGTGATTTTTGGAGGCCTTGTATGGCTGGCAGCTCCAATATGATGGTTGGTGAGTTTATGGAATTACCGTTGGTTACACTTTTGCTGGGTATGTTAGTCAGTCATATGGGATGTTTTTAGTGCCTAGGGGGTGATTGTATTAAATGGTTGCCATTGTGGTAGTGGTGTACTCCCTCTTAAATGTGTTTCTTTTGGAAACACTGAATGCATGTCTTTTTAGTTCTAATGGATGCACACAATTTTGCACTTCCAAGGTCACTTTCTCAGGGTGGTTTTGCGGGCACATTGGATTGGCCAATTGTCATCATTGAATGGGACCTGGGATTTTGCACTCCACAGGGGAAGGATTTTAGGTGAAAAAAGATTGCACAAACTGGGTACATGCAGCCTCTCCACGTGCCTTTTGCCCAGAAAATGCAAGTGGTGTACTTGTGCGTGTGGATAGTGGGCCACCACCATCTCATCCGGGGTACCATGCCATGTTGCGACATTGTGCATGATGCATGCTGCCACAATGATCCTGCAGACTACTGGTGGTGCATACAGCAACACACCACCAGGGTGATCAAGGGAGCGGAAACTTGACTTGAGCACTCCGAATGTGTGCTCCACTATGCCCTGAGTCGCAATATGCACACTGTTGTACCTTACCTCAGCAGGTGTGTTGGAGTTGCGTAGGGGCATCATCATGTATGTGTTCAGAGGGTAGGCATGTGCCCGTTAGAGGTGGGAATGGTTGTCATTGGCATTTGTTGACAGTATCTATTGGTTTTTGTGCAACATGCATGCATGTGCATGGCCATTCATACTCACCAATGAGCAATGTGTTTCCATGCTTCTCAGCTTCCAGGGCCTTGTGTAGCAGGGACATCCTGAAGATGCAACTATCATGTGTGCTACCAGGATAGTTGGCATACACTTCAGTAATGATGCCCTTGGTATCACACACAACCTGAACATTGATGGAGTGCCAATGTTTCCAGTTTAGATAGATGTGCTCTGTTGCTCTAGGTGGACGTACAGCAAAATGGGTGCAATCGAGAGCACCTAGCACTTTTTGTAAAGTGTGCCATCCCATAAAAATCCTGGACCACTGCTTGCATTTCTGACGGTGTTCAGGGCATATATCTATGCCAGCAAACAGAAGGTCATGCGGTTATGTTTGCCAACACCTGGTGTAGGCAGCTAGAGTGCATGATCTGGGATATGCCACCTACTATGGCAGTGGTCCGCTGGAATGACCCAGTGGCCAAAATGTGCAGAGCAATGAGCCCCTTTTGCAAGGGGCTCAGTGCTTGGGAGCACATGGGGGGGAGTGATGTGAGGTCATCTTGCCACTCCCTGACCAGGTCTAGGATGATATGGGGGTGGAACCTATACCTGCCATATACCTGGTCATCGGGCATTCCAAAAAGGCTGGTCCGTGTGTGAAAGATCCGAGCCCTAACCATCCTCCTCCTCCTGTGGTGTCCTGTCAGGAAACGGTGTGGTCATCGGTTCACTCCTCAAAAGCCACGCAAGAATATGACTTGGTTCCGGATTAAGTCTCCTACCCATGGTTTCCGATGTGTTTTGCAACCTTTTTGTGCTACACAAAAAACCTTTGCCCTTAAGAAAAGCCGCCGTGTAGCACATAAACGGCGTTGGTCGTTACCTTGGAGACACGCTCCTTCCGCGTTCCTGCAGTCACGTGTGTTCACACGTTAAGCCTTGTCCACTGTATCACATGATTTCGCCTCCTACTTATGCTCTGCCTTTTCATTTGTTCCCTGCTTCTGAATTTGTGTTCTACAGTCCATTGCTACCTTGTTTTGAACTACTCTCTGGAATCTTTGACCCGGCTACGTCCCACGGAACTCTATTGCCTTGCCCTTACCTGTTGTTCAGAAAACCAGTTGCCGACTTCGGACCGAATACGACCCACTCTTCTGCTGAATTGTACTTCTGCTGCCCGCAAGGTAACCGACTCGGAACTCCCGACCATTCTACTCATTGAGCATTTAACTTTTGCTTCGGTCATACATATCTACCTGCTTGTTCAGTTTCCGCTGGTCTCCTGAATCA
Organism: Ambystoma mexicanum; assembly: GCF_040938575.1. Lineage (NCBI taxonomy): Eukaryota > Metazoa > Chordata > Amphibia > Caudata > Ambystomatidae > Ambystoma > Ambystoma mexicanum. The sequence goes on from NC_090937.1 coordinate 266,405,297, forward strand.
CTCTACAATCACTACGCACATTTCATCCCCACAAACTTACCTGCTGTCTCCAACTCTGCTGGTTTCCAGACACACTTCAGGAACTGTTAGGCGTCCTAGTGCCGGCGGGTGTCAGGTGGATCATTGCTTCGCCGGACTGGGACTCAACCTGGGAACATTTCTAGGCGTCCTTGTTCCGGCGGGTGTCAGGTGGATCATTGCTTCACGGGAACTCTGACCTTTTCTACTGGTTACATTTCATCAACTCATCAGTACCCTCACTGTGCAGCTTGAGGGTAGGTCATTCCCTCCAACATTCCATCTCTGTTTCATTTCATCCTGCATTCCCTTCCTTGGTCCTATGGTAAGAACTGTGTTTGTTTTCTCTCATTGTGACATACTACTGTTTTCTTGGTTTACTGAACCCATCTACCATTATTCGTTTCATAAAATATGTGAATACTCAGCTCAGGAACATTGACCTTGTATTGGAGTCTTGTTTTCTAACCAAGGTATTTATCCTGTGATTCCTGTGGTTAGCTATTCATGTGCTTATGTTGGTACTAATCTTGTCCTTCCTTTGCAGGTCAGCGGTATCCTGTGACGTCCATCCATCTTTGGGTCAATTAACTCCTCAGGCGATTGTTTTTACATCCCTGAGGGGTGCATTGGCAGAAAGAACTTGTTGGCTGCACGACTTGTTCAACTGCTGGAACAGAACTCCTACCAGGATTCTTACAGAGTTCTGACATATTCAGAACTTCTTCCTGAATGGACGTTTCCACAGACCCGTTGACCACTCTGGCCCAGATAGTGGCAGATTTTAGGGCTGATATGACAGCCGCTCACGAAGCCACTCAACGGAATGTACAAGAATTCTGTGCCAGTATTCAACCCTCTGGAGCAAGCACCTCGGGTACTGCTGCACCCGTGATGGCTGCCCCAATTGGCCCTTCCCATAGACAGGAGGGGAGCCCTGTTTTCATGGCGGCTCAGTTTCCTCTTGCTCCACTGGAGCACTTCCATGGTGACCCTAAACAATACCGTACCTTCATCAATCAGTGTAAATTACACTTTTTGTGCCGGCCCTCCTCATTTCCTGATTCTACCACCAAATCAGCATTTGTTCTGTCTTATTTAGGTGGTACAGCAGCGGTTTGGGCCAATCCGTTACTGGAACAGGAGAGTCTGTTACTTCATGATTGTGACGCTTTGATCACGGCCATGTCACGGGTATTCGATACCAGATATAAAACCCAAGCCAATGATCTGGAGCTCTTGTCCTTGCAGCAAAAAGACACTCCTTTACTGTCGTATCTTGCTCGCTTAATCAATTGGTCGCAGAGACAGGCTGGCCAGAGGAGAAAAAGGCGGCCTTGTTCTATAAGGGTTTGTCAGACACACTAAAGGATGTCCTAGCCACGGTGCCAGTGGTGCCCTCCACATTCCCTGAACTATTGTTTCTTGTCCGCCAGTTGGACGCTCGGAGGTCAGAAAGGAAGGAGGAGAAAAGAGGGGTCTTCCTCCCTCCACCTACAGTTACGGCACCATCCTCTATGGAAGGGGGGCCTATGCAGATCGGGGTCGTCGGGGGTCCCTTGTCTTCGGAGGAAAGAGAACAATACAGAAAAAACAATTTGTTTCTATTGCGGTTCTGCTGAGCATTTCCTTCTAGAATGTACGAAGAAACCCAAGAAACAGGGAAACGCCAGAGCCCGGCAATAGAGGGAATCCCTTTGTTGAGCAAATGTCATCAGGGTTCCTGCTTGTCGGTGCCTTATGTAGTCCATGCCCAACTGACTGTTCCGTCTGGGTGTTCCTGGATGATGCAGTCTGTCTTGGATTCCGGAGCTACCGGGAACTATATAGATGTCCAATATGTACATGAATGGAATATACCGGTCACCCACAAGGATCATCCCGAGCTTGTTAGCACAGTGGATGGTACCACATTAGTATCAGGTTTGGTCACAGAATGTACCGCCACCCTCGTCATGACCCTCACTTCGGGACATACAGAGGAGATACATTTTGATGTGATTGCGGCACCACAATTCAAGCTCATTTTAGGATTACCATGGTTGGTGTTGCATAACCACTTGGTGGACTGGCAAACCGGTTTGGTCAGGTTTACCTCCAGTCATTGTAATAATCACTGTTTTGCTGAAGTTACCAGTCCTTGCTCCCCGCTATTAGATACAGTTGCACTAATAGGGGGGGGGGGGGTTACCTGTTACGCTGCCCAAGGAATACGTTCAGTTTCGGGACGTTTTTGGTAAAGTGGAGGCAGAAAAGTTGCCACCTCATCGCCCATACGATTGGCCCATCGATCTTGTGGAAGGCGCCAGGATTCCGTGCGGGCGAGTGTATTCCCTGACGCAGAAGGAGAATGTGGTTCTTAAAGAATATCTGGTCAAAGCCTTAAAAAATGGGTTTATACGTCCATCCCATTCTCCGGCAGCATCGCCCCTTTTCTTTGTACCAAAGAAAGAGGGGGACCTGCGTCCGTGTAATGACTATAGAGAACTCAATGCTGTGAACATAAGAAATCAGTACCCAATACCTCTCATTTCACTCTTGCTAGACCAACTAGGTAATTCAGAATACTTCACCAAACTGGATCTGAGGGGTGCCTATAATCTTGTCAGAATGAAGGAAGAGGATGAGTGGAAAACAGCCTTTAAACCAAATATGGGCTATTTGAGTACTTGGTCATGCCCTTCAGACTCTGTAATGCTCCAGATACCTTCCAGAGGTTCATAAATTATTTTTGAGCGACATGCTTGATAGGTATGTTGTGGTTTACCTGGATGATATCCTGATATATTCCCACTCATATCCAGAACACGTCAAGCATGTCTCTTCGGTCCTACAACGATTAAGAGAACATGGTTTGTATGCCAAACTGGACAAATGCTTATTTCATGTTCAGGAAGTAGAATTTGTTGGTTATGACATCACTAATCAGGGAATCAAAATGAGTACTCTGGAGATTAAGGGCGTGTTGGAGTGGCCTACACCTACCTCTCTCAAGTCATTGCAATCGTTCCTTGGTTTTGCTAATTTTTACCGGCGGTTTATTCGGTCATTCTCCGAAACTGTCGCCCCGTTAACAGCATTGACCAGTAGCAAACAGTTTGTATGGAGTCTACAGGCCCAACTAGTGTTCGAGGCTTTGAAAGTGGCCTTCACAACTGCACCAGTTCTCCAACATCCGGATCCTGAGCTTCCGTTTCATGTGGAGGCTGATGCCTCGGAAGTGGTGGTTGGGGCGGTTCTCTCTCAAGTTTGTAATGACACTGGGTTGTTGCATCCAGTGCCTTATCATTCCAGGAAACAAAAACAGTATGAGCAGAATTACAGAGTCACTGAACACAAATTGTTAGCAGTTAGGGATGCATTCATAGCTTGGAGACATCATCTCCTGGGTACTGTTTCTCCCGTACAGGTGTACACTGATCATCGCAATCTACTAGTGTTACAGTCATTAAAATGCACCACTGCCCACCATGCCAGGTGGCACGAATTCTTCTCCATGTACAATTTCGTGTTAATTTACCGTCCCGGGCGGTTGAACTCTAAGGCCGATGCTCTCTCCCTTGTCCACTGTTCACCTTCACGCTCATGGAATGGCACCTTGCTACCCAAAAACCTAGTGGTCTGTTCTTGCCCTTTGCAACCAACACTGAAATCCTTGATACAGGAGTGGGTGGCTAAGTCTCCTAAGGAGATCCAGGAATACGACATGGATATAATCAAACAATTGCCATATGTTCAAAGTCGCATCTATATACCTGATGCCGTTACGAGACACATGGCCTTACAATGGTGTCATGATTCGTTGGTGGCTGCTCACCCGGGTCAACGTAAAACACTGGAGTTATGACGTTGGTGCTGGTGGCCCGCCATGCACCAGGACGTATCTACCTATATCACCTCTTGTTCTGTATGTACACAGTGTAAAGGCAATACAACTAAACCAATGGGGTTGCTTCATCCTCTTCCGATTCCTGAATGTCCATGGTCCATGTTTTCTATGGATTTTAGTGTGCTGCTTCCCTCGGTCATGGGTTATGACACCCTATGAGTGGTCATTGACTACTTCACGAAAGTTGGGTTGTTTATCCCATGAAAGGGAATGCCTACCGCTCCTGCCCTTGCTGAGTTGTTCCTACATAACGTCTTCCCTCTTTTTTTCGTCTTCCCGAAGTAATAGTATCAGATTGGGGGACACAGTTCACCTCACGTTTTTGGAAACATCTTACTTCCTCTAATGGAATAGAAGACCGTTATTCTAGTGCCTACCATCCTCAAACTGACGGCCAGATTGAACGTCTCGCTGCCACACTAGAACAATATCTATGCTGTCTGATACTCCAATACCAAGAAACCTGGTACTCTGTCCTTGTCCATGCTGAATTCGCCTATAACAACTCCCTTCACACATCCATTGGTACCACACCATTTCGTGCCCTGACTCTGTTAACATCCACAGACTATTCCCTTGGATCTAGTCCTGGATAACTCTAACCCGGCTATTCACGCTTGTCTTTGGGATCTAACTGCCGTACATAAAGCAGTCAGCATCCATTTGAGTGAGGCCCAAGAAAGGTTTAAGACCTATGCGGATCATCACCGTCGGGATGCTCTTAAGTATCCCATTGGGTCTAAAGTGTGGTTGTCCACGAAGAATCTCCGCATTCCGGGATGTAAATCTCTGTTGCTTCATTTTTTGGGTCCATTCCCGGTACTTGCAGTGGTTAATCCTGTGGCGGTTAGACTGGAGTTGCCGAAATCTTGGAAAATACATCCGGTTTTTCATGTGGCATTGCTCAAGCCCTGTGTGAGGTCTACTAGACTGCCTGTTCGTCCTTCCCCTATTATGGTTTAGGGTTCGGAGGAGTATGAACTCAATGCTATACTGGACTCCAAATTCTCCAGGGGTACTCGGCTATTTCTGGTGGACTGGAAGGGTTACGGTCCGGCTGATCGGACCTGGGAACCTGCTTCCAACATCCATGCGCTGCGCTTCATGTCCCAGTTCCTTCCTTTGGAGACTGGGCGGCCTAAATTGGGGGAGGAGGCTGTCAGGAAACGGTCCGGTCATCGGCTCACTCCCCAAAAGCCACGCAAGAATATGACTCTGTTCCGGATTAAGTCTCCTACCCATAGTTTACAATCTGTTTTGCAACCACCTTGTGCTACACAAAAAACCTTTGCCCTGAAGAAAAGCCGCCATGTAGCACATAAACGGCATTGATCGTTACCTTGGAGACGTGCTCCTTCCGCGTTCCTGTAGTCACATGTATTCACACGTTAAGCCTTGTCCACTGTATCATGTGATTTTGCCTCCTACTTTATGCTCTGCCTTTTCGTTGGTTCCCTGCTTCTGAATTTGTGTTCTACAGCCCATTGCTACCTTGTTTTGAACTACTCTCTGGAATCTTTGATCCGGCTACGTCCCACGGAACTCTCTTGCCTTACCCTTACCTGTTGTTCAGAAAACCAGTTGCCGACTTCGGACCCAGTATGACCCGCTCTTCCTGCTGAATTGTACTTCTGCTGCCCGCAAGGTAACCGACTCGGAACTCCCAACCATTCTACTCATCGAGCATTTAACTTTTGCTTCGGTCATATATATCTACCTGCTTGTTTAGTTTCCGCTGGTCTCCTGTGACCACTCTACGTGCACTACGCACATTTCATCCCCACAAACTTACCTGCTGTCTCCAACTCTGCTGGTTTCCGGACTCACTTCAGGAACTGTTAGGAGTCCGCGTGGCGCCGGGTGTCAGGTGGTTACTGGAACTTGGATTTTTCTTGGGAACAACATTAGGCGTCCTCGTGCCGGCGGGTGTCAGGTGGATGATTGCTTTGCCGGAATGGGACTCAACCTGGGAACATTTCTAGGCATCCTCGTTCCGGCGGGTGTCAGGTGGATCATTGCTTCACGGGACCTTTTCTACTGGTTACATTTCATCAACTCATCAGTACCCTCACTGTGCAGCTTGAGGGTAGGTCATTCCCTATAACATTCAATCTGTTTCATTTCATCCTGCATTCTCTTCCTTGGTCCTATGGTAAGAACTGTTTGTTTTCTCTCATTGTGACATACTACTGTTTTCTTGGTTTACTGAACCCATCTACCATTGTTTGTTTCATAAGATACGTGCATACTCAGCTCAGGAACATTGACCTTGTATTGGAGTCTTGTTTTCTAACCAAGGTATTTATCCTGTGGTTAGCTAATCATGTGCTTACATTGGTAATAATCTTGTCCTTCCTTTGCAGGTCAGCGGTATCCTGTGACGTCCATCCATCTTTGGGTCAATTAACTCCTCAGGCAATTGTTTTTACATCCCTGAGGGGTGCATTGGCAGAAAGAACTCGTTGGCTACACGACTGGTTCAACTGCTGGAACAGAACTCCTACCAGGAATCCTACAGAGTTCTGACATGTCCCTGGATGATTGCTGCAAAAAATGGTGCATTCATCGTAGCTAGATCCATGAGTTTATTGTGCTTGTGTACTATATATGCATTTGTTAGGGTGCACGTTGACATTTATGCCTACTATCTCGTGGCATAGGTGTTCTGAGGTTTGAAAATGTTTTTCACGACCCGATGTTCCCTGTTTGATTCCATGAATACGTTTATTTTCCGTGCATATGGGCGGTGAGATTGTTTGACAGTGGAACGTCTCTCGTAACACCCACATTTTTGCTTGTGCTTCTTCATTCTGCATGTTCCACCCCCTTTTAGGTGGTTGCACAGGCCCGGCCCACCCTCTACTTGGAGTTTCGCGCAAGGCATTCCTCGAGTCGCAGTGACGTGGCGGACCTGCCCGGATTCCGCACAATACCCAGGTAAACCCCACGCATTGATTTCCATGAATCGACGAATGGGGATTTGCAAGCCCCCGATTTTCCCAGCAGAATATTCCATGAATCATGCCCACTGTGTGGAAGTCCACGGAAGTAAACAGCCAAATGGTGTGTTTCCCAACACATAACAGTATCCTAAAAAAGCAGCAAGACAAAACCCTGGTGAGTCCTCATCAATAATAAAGACTCGCAGCTAGAGTGCACGTTAGTAAATTCTTTGCTCTTGATAGGATAACATAATCGCAGAGCACAGCAAAACCAACAAATCATAAATTAGAACAGTTATACGGCTGTGCTCTATGAATGTGATCCCTCTGCATCACACGAGTAATGGTTCTTTTAGTAAGGTGGGACGATATTTCTCCTAGCGAAATCCCCTTTAACCTTTTTACGTGATGATCCTCAGTCCTGGATGAGCATGATACCGGCTTGTAATCCTGGGCATGGTTTTTAGTCCAAGAGTTGAACTATCCAAACAAATATGTGGAGGAAAAGTGATACAAAAGGAATCGGACAGCAAAGTCGCTTTATATGTGAGCAAAAACGAATTGCAGTGCCAAAGCGCCAACTATACATGAAAAGTAATTGCAGTCCTAAAGCACCACCAATGAGCCAGCACAAATGTTGGTGCTAAAGTGCATTTATGCGACAAAACGTGTTGTGTGACCAAAACGCCACCTATGATTTAAAAACGAATTGTATCACTGAAATGCCACACATGAACTGAAACGAATTGAAAACATGTGTTTTGTTTCCTATCTGTGAAATGCCATTTGTAAGCGACCACACATTTTTTTGTTAAAGAGCCCTTATTAGTCCTAGCTTTTGTTACAGCTAAAGAGACATATGTTTGCAAAGGACTATTTTGGTGCTGAAGTTACACATGTGAGCTAAACTAACTGTTGATCTAAATAGCCATCTTTAGTGCAAATCTATGAACCGTTGCTATAAGCCGAAACTCATTGTGCCATTATACTGCAACCAATGGGCTTATTTTAATGCTAGTGCTGAAACCAACACCAACAAACAGAAACTGATCGTCCCACTCAGGGACCACCTATGAGCCAAAACGAATTGTGCTGCGAAAGCTCCACCTATGAGCTGAAAACTAATGATGGTACTAAAGCGCCACCTATAAGGCAACATCAATTGCAGAGTTAAAGCACCACTTATGATCTTGTGCAAGTAAAGTGCAATTTAAAAGGCAAACCTGATGGGCCAAATCGAATTGTGACTTTAAAGCACCATATGTGACCCAAAATCAATTGTGGTGCTTAAGTTGCGCAAAACTGAATTTTTGTGCTAATGCACCATCTGTGAGGCAGAGCGACGTATCCTTACTTTGAGCCAGAACAAATTGTGGTGTTAAAGTAATGCTTTTGTGTCAAACCTAATTATGGCACACAAGTGCCACCTTTGAGCCAAAACGAATGTAGCTGTTAGTGCAGCATCTCTGAACCAAAGGTAGTTGTGACACCGATCTGCTACCCATGAGCCGACAATGATTATGAGGCTAGATTGCTACTTCTGAACTGAATCTAATTGTGCTCCCACTGACAGCCGGATCTAACTGTGATGCTAGGGGGCGTCTCATAAATCACCAGTTATTGTACCACGAATGAGCCAAAGCTCAGGGTGATGCTAAAGCTTCGATGAGCCAAAACGTATTTTGGTGCAAAGCACCTTTTAGAGGCTAAAGCGCCAACTATGAGCCAGAACAAACTGTTGTGCGAAAGAGCCATCATTGAGCCCAAAGTCATTTGGGCGCTATAATCCAATCGATGAAGCAAAAAAATGTGTGCCACCAAAAGGTCCTCTATGAACAGAAACATATTGTAAAACTAAAGCACCACCTGTGAGCCAAGACTTTTTCTGGTGCCATAATGTACCATCAAAGGGCCAAAACAAAATGTAACACTAAAGCGCCATCTATGCACCAAACCTAACTGTAGTGGTAAAGGACCGCATATGAGCCAGCAGCCTATGGCCATCGAAGAATGTCTTCTTCCTTCAGTATTCCTTCCCTCGCTCTAAAAACTATTCTGTACCAATATGTTTACTCCATTGGGTGGAGCCCAGGCACCACTCAGGAGTCAAAAGTAATGACAATCTCGAACAATGGAAACTTGCTTTGCAACATACACCTCAATGGCACAACTGCTGTTCACCCGCCTCAACTAAAGCTACAGCCTCCTATCCTGAAAAACGGCGCTCTGGAATCACAATTCACACTGAGAATGCCATTGGCGTCTGCATAAAGTGCACAAGCAGCACACCCATCACGCACCTCACCAAATAACCGTTGCTTGTTCAGCATTCTGAAAATTATGATCTCAGAACAGACGTGAGGGAAAAGGCATACTCCTGATCCATCTAGTTCACAATGGCATTTTGCCTCACGCGTTTAGTATTGTACAAGCAAGATGTCTGCAGCCCTGACCCCATGGTGTGATATTGTGCGGGACATACTCCACTGATTAGCTAGCTTGGTGCCCACGCATCTCCTTATTGGCTAGGAGTAACTTTCTGAGGCAGACATGTATGTATTTATTTACCATTTTTAAAGTGCTCACACAGCCCGAGGGTATCGAGCCGCTGTTACAGGAATTGTTTGATTTTTTAAAAAAAAACATTTTTAGTTGTGGAATTGTTTTTTGTTTTGTTGTTGGTCTTAGTTGCATATTTATAACGCAGAGGTTTTTAAGCGCGGACCCGGAGACCTTGGGGGGGGGGGGGGAGAGGGGTGGTGGTCTTTCTTTCTTTCTTTCTTTCTTTCTTTCTTTCTTTCTTTCTTTCTTTCTTTCTTTCTTTCTTTCTTTCTTTCTTTCTTAAAAGACACAACATGCAAACAAATAATTTAGGAATTGGCCGAGTTCCTCTGAATGAAAAGGGGCAAGTTGTTAAAGTACCTGAGGGGGCTCTGACTGGCATCAGCAGGTTTGGTACAACCCACACATATGATTGAATTATCAGTTAATTAGACCATCCTCCCAGGGCTGGACTGGGAACTAAGAGGCCCTGGAAATAATTACTGGGGACCAAAAGAGGCCCTGGAAATAAAGTTCAAAGTGGCCCCAAATAACACATTTTCAGCAAGCCAAATGCTTTTCATATGAGAAAATTTGGAAATACCACAGAAAAGAGGCCCAGGGTGCAGAGGCCCACCGGGAAATCTCCAGAGTTCTGTATAGGCCAGTCCACCCCTGCATCCTTCTCACAGCCAGCCTTGGTTCACCAAACCGGAAGGCTGCTACTAAGGCAGAGGCCATCGTTGCAGCGAGCGTTGACAGGGAAGCCGCGCTGAGCGTGCTCGTACGTGCACGGGAAACGTGCAACCGGTAGCAATTGATACATGTGCCTGGTGGACGCAGCCCACGAACAATGTGTTAGTGTTCAAAGATATGATCTTAACAGTATTTAAACAAGCATATCTATACTGGCGGCTTAAAGCGAAACTGTATGCGAGTGCCAGTAAAGGGATGGTGAGCCCTGCAACATTTTTGGCATTCTCACATGTTTGACAGGGTTTCTTTTTCTGGTTTGTCCAGTTTTGCACATTTGGCAAGTGTCAAAGGAAGCCGATTTGCTCTTCACAGCTATTAACCCATAGATTCGTGTATTCCTTCCTAAGACATTTGAAGATATGTTCAAGTTTGTTAACACAATTCTTTGTTATTGAGTAGTTTTGTCATAGTGCCAATCTCGTGTGAGGTTTATTGGCACAGTTATTTTCTCATTGAAAAAGAAGACTAGTGTGGAAGTTATTCATCTATGTATAAGAATCCTGTGAACAACTGTAACATAACGAACTGTTTCTAAGCATTCCTTCTTGGGCCACTTATTGTAACCGTCAAGCAAGCTCCTTAAGTTTCCTTAAAGCGCCTCGATGCCCGTGGGCTGTAGTGCGCTCTACAAATCCAAAAAATGAATACCTAAATAAATCAAGTGAAAGGGTGCTTTCAATGCAACAGTGTGTGCATAAATACACAACGAGGCTGAAGCTGGAAACCGAGCCAAAAGGGCAGGCACCGTTGGAAGTATATTCATTTTTTTAAATTTATTTGGCATTTATAATGTGCCTATACAGCAAAGGGGAGGTGTGGCGTGGTCAGGGATGAAGAAAACAAAAATGGTCCTATTAGGCCTTGTGTTAATCGGTACGTTCAAGTGCAGTAATAGGAAGTTCAGGAGAGAGGGGAGGTGCTCGTCGGAGCGGAATGCGCTAATGCTAAGGAGTGGCAAGCATGCACTTGCAGGAGAGGTGGAAGGGAGAAAAGGGTCCATGGGTTAGGCGAGTGCTAAGGGGAGGCCAGGTGAACAAGTGCCAGGGGAAAGAAGGTCCACAAGCTAAGTGCGAGGAATGGGGCTGGGTGGGCTCAAGCGGTGCAGGCCCAGCTAGACTAGTTCAGAGTGAGGGAGCCTGGCAGGGCAAGTGCTGGTAAGGGGTGGGGGTCTTAGGAGACCAAGTGCAGGGGTAGACTGGTCGAGGAGGGCCTAGTGCCCTCTATGAATCGGAGGGAACCAGGCAGCCAGTCAAAATGAGAGGGACATTAGCAGTGGAGGGGGAGAGGGAAGGAGGAAGAGAAAAGGAGAGTCTTGAGAAGCTTAGGGAACTTAAGGAGATCCGGCTCAAGTCTAAGAGGGGCAGAGAGGCCATTCCAGAGGGAGGCATCTGTGGAAGAGAGAGATCTGCCCCCCAGCCTCTGCTTGGAAAAGCGTCTGATCTGCAGAGAGTTAGAAGACCAAAGGGCTCTAGAAGGGAGGTATTTAGGGTGAGAGAGTTGGATGTAGTGGTGTCCCAGGCCCAGAAAGCCATGTGGATGATGCAGAGGGTCTTGAACTTGAACCTCGCAGCAACCGAGAGACAGTGGAGAGATTCTAGGGATGGAGAGATGCGGTCCCTGGACTTGAGGCCAAGGATAAGTCTTGCAGTCCCATTCTGGATTAGTTGACGGGGTGAAGGCCAAATTATTATTTAGGCAGATTGAGGAAGAGGTTTTTACAGTAGTCCAGCCTAGAAAGGACCAGAAATCTGAAGACATTGAGTTTCTGCGGGGAAGGTGAGGAAACAGAGAATGCCTCTGAGGCGGTTCAGCTGGAAGTGGGCCTTCTTGGCAAGGTATGTGATGTGTGGAGAGGAGGAGAGAGAAGAGTCGAAGATGACGCCAAGATTTATTGCCTCATGGGCGGGTGAAGGGGGGCATGGAGGGTGACCAGAGAGTAGAAGGGAAGGGGGTAGGTGGGTCCCAATGAGGAGGATCCCAGGCTTACTGGAATTAATGCAGAGATCATTAGCAGCACACAATGCCTGTATAGCAGTCAGACTGTTAGGAATGAGAGAGGAAGAAGAGGAAGCAGTGGAGGGAAGCTTGAAGGAGAGCTGTGTGTCATCCACATAACACTGGAAGTGAGGAGAGCAGGTGGAGATCAAATGGGCTAAAGGGGCAAGGTAGATGTTGAAGAGCCACAGTGAGAGGATAGAGCCCTGAGGGATGCCACAGGTGGATAGTGTGATGGAGGAGACAAAAGGGCCCAGTCAACCTGCGATGGTCGGTCAGAGAGAAAGGAGGTCAACCAGTGCAGTGCCAGGTCCATGATGCTAAGGGTATCACAGAGCCGGTTTATAAGGGTTGCATGATTGACTATATCAAAGGAAGAGGAAAGGTCAAGAAAGATGACAACTGAGGGAGAGTTGGAATCGAGTTTTGAGAGCAAGTCTTCACAGATTTTCAGGCATGCAGTTTCCAAGCTTCCGGCTGCTCTGAAACCAGACAGGTGTTCGTAGAGACAATCAACAGACCCAGAGTGGTGGATCAGCTGAGAGATGACCAGCTTCTCCAAGAGTTTGTCCAGGAAGGAGGTAATGGAGATAGGGCGGTAGTTCGCTGGGCAGGAGGAGTCAGCAGAAGGCTTTTTGAGGAGAGGGTGCACAAGGGAGTGCTTGAGGAGTGGTGGGAGGAGCCAGTGGCAAAGAAGTGATTGCAGAAATCAGCCAAGGCTGGCACAAGGCAGACAATGTTATCCTTGATAGCTCTGGAGGAGCAAGGGACCACATGTTTGGAAGGGACGACTTGTCAAGATACCTCATCCGGTGGGATTGGCGAGAAAGAGGAGAGTAAGATGGAAGGAGAGAGGAGGACAAGGGAAGCCTGAGAGCAGGTGAGGGAGAAGGTAGGGGTGTAGAGGAGAGGGAGGACATGATGTCCTGAGTTTTGGTTAAGAAGTGAGAGTGCAGTGCAGGGGGTCAGGGATGGCAGAGGAGAAGTTTAGACTGCAGTAGGATTGGTGAGTTCCTTGCAGATTTTGAACAATTCAGCCATGTTGTTAGTGGCCCCAGAGTTACGGGCTTGGAGATTCTTTATTGCCTTTGGAGCAGGCTGCCTGCCAGTTTGTCAGAGGATGTGCTCGATGCCTGCCAATTCCGCTCAGCATCTCTGCACTTGCATTTCAGAGAGGCTAGGTCGGAATCATACCAGGTGTTGCGCTTGTAGGCATGCTTCATGAAGGTTAGTAAGGGATGTGTCAGTGAGAGAGTCAGTGGCCGGAGTGCGAGGGGGAATGAAAGTGGCAGCAAAAGACATGCGCTTCATCGGCCGAATGACGGAGAAGGAGACTGGCAGTGTGGGAAGAGGCTTAGTGGGGGAACCCAAGAGATCCAGGTGAGAGGTCAGGAGGGCATGATCAGACCAGGAGAGATGTGTAGTGGGAAGGTTGTAGATGGGGATGTCTGCTGAGATGAGAACATCAAAGGTGTGTCCTGCTGAGTGTGTCGGACCGGAGGAAAGAATGGTGAGGGAAAGAGAGTCACAGAGGCTGCAGAAGAGTTCAGAGGCTGCATCAGGGGAGTCAAGGTGAATATTGCAGTCTCAGAGGATGAGAAGCTTGGAGGTGGAGGCCAGGAGAGAAGAGGTGAGGTCCGACCACTCCGAGAGGAAGAGTGTATCTTCAATGTGCTCACTGGTCTACCAACAGTTCAAAATCTGATTCCAAGATTAAATATGCCGCAGGTGCTACTGAATTTGTGGATACTACGGAAGCCAAGGCAACACTACTGGGGCCCATTCAGAACATTTGGCATTTTGGTACAATCTGTCTTTTCTGATCTCTAGCCATTGTTCAGACAATATTTTCGGTTGCTTCTGGCAAAATAGTAGGCAAAGGTAGAAAATCAATAGGAGAGAAAATTAATAGGGTTTAGTTGAAGGAGGGGTAGACAATCCCAATAAGGTTTAGTAAAGGGAGAGGTGGAAAATTAAAATGGGATTTAGCTGTGGCTGAACTGACAAACTGACATGGGATAGGCCAGATTTTTGTTACTGCTCATTACTAATGGGGGGGACGCTGGTCACAACTTTGAATACATGCACTTGACATTTGTTGTCAGGCTGAGGCGTGTCACATCCCAGAATTCCAGGGAGGTAGGAATTAGATTACATTCTGCAGCAGTAACTAAGTGTGCCATATTTTTGTGGTAAGAAAATAAACTAGTTGCAAAGAAAAAGTCTTAACATTCTGTGAAAAATAAATAAATAAATATGTGAAACTTTTCTTTATATATACGCTGAGTGTCCAGCATAGAGTGTTTCTGCTCCTACATATTTGAGAGCATCCACGAGGACATACTATTATGCGTTATTCACTAACACAGGTTTCTGTGGAGAGAGCCACCACCAGAACACCATAGTAGGTATTAAGCAGATGCACCTGCCAAGAGTGATCCTTTTTCCAGCTATTGTATATTGAGAAAGCTCACAGTGACCTACTCCATTGTTAGAGCTCTTATTTCTTCCTGTTGGGACACACTTTCTTGTTTGATTACCTATTCTCAATCCCAGTCCCAGATAGAGTAGGGATTTACCCTTCAGTTTATAAATTAAAATTCTGTGAAGGCAGAAGGAGATTATATTAAGTGTTGTAACTGTGTGTCATATTATTGTGATGAGATAAAATACTCGAAGAAAAATACTCATTATTTTTGTAGGCAGAAGTAGATTCTATTCAATGGATTTAACTCAGTATATCATTCTTTTTTGATAAGAGAAAATACTAGTAACAAGCAACTGGAAAAAGTCGTAGGATTAGTTTATGGATTGAGCCGAAGCAACAACATGCTTGGATGCCGTGGTGCAATGGCGAACTGGTTGGAGCAGCTGCAAAAGTGGTTTGAAGTTCGAATGAGTGCCAAAGGCAGCACATGTTGGTCCTGCTGATTCGAATGCTGCAAACACTGCTCAGGTGCGGTTTGATCGGTTCAAGGCAATGACAAACAGGGATCTTGGCTGTTCTGATCCCTGGATTCTGCGAGTCTCCTTTTAAAAGACTGTTTTACTCGCCAAGAGTGCACAGACAATTATTCATCACCAGTACATTTGTAGAGCAAGAAAATAATTTGAATGCAGGTAGGTGAAGCAATAACTCACCATCAGATACGCAGTTGGCGAAATAATGAGCACTTATAGAGCTATTTATTCACAGCTTGGAAGCAACAAGTGATAAAAGAGAAATAAATCACAGTAAGGACAGCGAATTCAAAAGAAAATACATCACCATGGGCGTAACTGAATCCCTCATCTCGCAAGAAGCGGCTGGAAGACCCCAGTAACAGCCAGGCAGAGAGCACAACAGCCCACAGGAAGGTCAGAACAAGGCATCCCCCCTCCGACTGAGGTCTTTGTGATTTCCCCTGACCTTTCCGATAGCTCCGCATATATGCCCTCCTCAAAAAGGGGTGGCAATTTATCGAACCTTCTGGCATTAGCGCTTGCGCATTGCTGAGTGACTGTTGATTGCCGGCCGGTCAGCCGACAGAACCCCAAGGAGCAAAGCTTCCATCTTCTTCTAACACACCACAGAAAACAATTCCATACCTCCTAGCAAGACATAACAAAACCAGCTTTCCCAGCAGAATGTCATTGACTGGCTGCATACCAGGTTTAGAAAGCATGTCTTTCAGCAAAGCAAGTACAGCTTTTCACTGAGGCATAGAATAAATATCCATTATGTCTTTGAGTGCCCCCAGAATGCACTGCACACCAGCGGCATGTTTTAGCTCAAGCATAACAATTCCACCCTTGGATATTTATCTTCCATAGCCCAGTGGCAGAGGAGCCAGTCTCTGAAACCGACGAAACATTAGAACCAAGTTAGGAATACATTGAATACAACAACAACCACGTGTTATAATAGCTAAAATAATGCAAATACAGGCCAAGGTGTAACGCAGTGTACCCCCCCAATGTCAGGAATCCATGAAAATAACCATTCCCACCAATTCCCAGCATAACTTTGAGATACTTGGGAAATAAGGTCCCTCAAACCTCTAATATGACTTTCAATGGATAGTGAATGGTCACTTAGATTGAAACAACACATCTTCCACTGCGTTACAGCCCAAATTATGTTTCATCAAGAGATAATCAGCGGCAGCCCTGTTTTGCAATGTTGCTTTTCTAATAACTTTGCTATCAAGGAGCGATTCTTCTAATGCTTGAGAAGTATGATTCAGACCCTTTACCACTAAACATGCTAGTTTAATCAAAGATTTGTAACCCCCAGCAGCTAAACCCCAGACTCCCACTAATAAAAGGGATAACGCTAGAACTTCAGTCTCTGATAATAAATGCACATGTGAATCACAATCTGGGGATAAACCCACAGATTCAAAAGTTGACCTTTTGCTTCGAGACATTGCTGGGTGTAAAGGAAACATCATTAGCGCTAATCGAGTTAAGGCACATGGACCTCCGGAAATGTTAGCTGGAATGGAAGTGTATGTGATATTGCCACATGAGAAGAGCCAACCTGTTGGAAGTTTTATGTGATACATATGACTGGCAGCTAACACTGTATGATTGCAAGACATAGAATTATTCACACTGGTACATGTGCTTGGAACTCAAGAACAACAACCTTTTTTCAAACGTAGTTTGATTTTTCTGTTTGGTTAAATTCAGCTGTTGGCATTTGCCAATTTCATATACATCGCAGGACATAAAGTAACACACATCGCCTTGAGTTATATTATATGTTATAATACGTGTCAAGTTCCTCCACTTGCAATCTGTTCCTTGACAAAACCTGCAGTACTCATGGACTGAAAAGGATTGTCTAATATCGGAATCCTGAACCAAAGAATCATTGTGCGTGATGCCAAAAATGTGTTTTAGAACCGGAAGTGGCGTCGGTACCGCTACTAAACATGTAGTCAACAAAGCTTCTGCATGTTGCACTTCAGTAAGGCAAAAGTGCGTAATGTTGAGTACTTGCTGTGCCAAGAATGTCCACATATTCTCAGTTTGTGTAATCATCTGGGAATATTTTCATCGTCCTTCATCTGTTGTATAGCTGGCATCAACATTGTTTGCGTCTGCACCTGACATGATTTTCGCATTCCACAAATCCATTAATTCGGTCTGGCTGGCTTTTCGGCATCGGCATAGGGCTGCTTTTGGACATCATTGGTCATCATCATCGGTTTCCCCTGGATCGCTGGCACAGATGCAACATGTTTCGTGGGAAGCAGCATGCCGTTTGACTCTCCCAAACGGAGTCTATTTAGTCGCACAATTACACAGGCCAGACACAGGATCTACAGGGCAAACCAAGAAAAGAGATATCAGTGTTGAAAATCACTCTCTTAGGTAACATTTGTCTGTGGGCACATACTGCCATTTCTTACTACCGGGCTCCATCACTAAGACTACCTGGTCTTTGCCTGATGCAATAACATCTGCGGGCACTGGTGGGCCACTTGGCCTTTCGACCCACACCTTCGCACCCGGTACCATACTGTCTGAAGAGCCAAAACCACGATCCCCACGAGTAGTTAACACTGTAGGAGGCTCCCCCTTTTTAATCATGGACAACTTAACAGGAATAATAATCAACTGGGCCACCCGATCGCCCTTGTGGATCGGTATCAATTGGTCCCCACTATTCATCAGGATGACTTTGATCTCGCCTTGGTAATCGGCATCAATGACCCCTCCCAGCACTTGAACTCCCTTCAATGCTAGGCCAGATCTAGGGGCAATCCATCCATGTGCTCTGGAGGAATTTGTACCCAAATCCCTGTTTCAATCACAACAATCCCTCTTGGGTCTAATCTGATTTCCTCATGAGAATGCAAGTCTACCCCTGCTGACTCTGGAGTCACCCGATAGGGAGCTAAATAACCCGGGGTAATTTCCCAGTGCAATAGGGTTTCTATGACTGAGTTGGGTTGAATCTGTAAAGCAGGAGTCATTAGCCGCATAAAAGGAGTTTCATGAATATTCACAGGCCCATTGTTTAACACTTGCACCGCATCAAACACACGATCACGCCAGCATGTTAAACTGCCATCTCCGGATTTGCGCAGCTGCTCTTTCAACAAACCATTCATCTGCTCAATTAATCCTGAAGCTGCAGGGTAATGGGGCACGTGGTAGAGCCATTCAATACTCTTTTTCCTGACGGTGCTCTTGAATTAATTTGCCTTTGAAGTGTGACCCATTGTCACTTTGAATCTGCAAAGACACCCCACAATGCAACGTGATCTGATCCAACAACTTAATGGTGTTCAGTTGTGTGGCACGCTTGCACGGTAAAACCATCATGTATCCTGAGTATGTATCCACAATAGTGCATGCATACTGACAACCTCTACTGATTGGCAGGGGACCGATATAATCAATCTGCCAAATTTGACCTGGTAATTTTCCTCTTCGCAATGTACCCTAGACAATCTGAGGGATAGGCCTGTGCTGTTGGTGTTGGCACACTGGACATTGCAAAATGATTGTTTTCACTACCTCTAAAGGAATACTGATTCCTCAAGCTTGTGCCCACCTGGTAGTAGCCTTTTCTCCAAGGTGCCCACATTTCTGGTGAGCCCACTTGGCCAAACCCTCCAAAACGTCTTCCTGAGCCTCCACATCCACAGATGAAATCTTGGTGTGTTCATCTGCAACAGAATTAAACCAACGTTCTAATGAATCTGCAGCACAATGCGCTTCCACATGATACACAGTGACTTCACTTGGTGATAACATCTCAGCAATATCTTGCCACAGTTCTATTCCCCCACAACTCTTTTGAATGAATCATCCACCCATTCTTTTGCCAGGTTGGCAGCCACACTGCCAATCCATTCGCCATTGACCATGAATCTGTGTACAAATGTCATCGACCAGGGGTCTCTTGTTTCAATGCTTGGTAAACTGCGTAAAGTTCTGCAAACTGACTGCTCTTCCCTTTCCCTGATGTGGTCAAAATCTTTTTTGTTTTGGGATTGTAAGACACCGCTTTCCTGTATCGCTCGGTTTCCACATATTGTGCCAAGCCATCTGTAAACCAGACATGTTCTGTCTGCTCTACGGTCCGATCGCCATAAGGTACTCCCCATTTCACGGGAGATTCACGTTTTTCAGACACTTTCGGCGGTATGTAATCTGAGGGTGGCATGTTGGCCACTTGCTCATGTAATTTGGCAATCCCACCCTTCCCTGATTTAGCTCTGTCTTGAATGTACCATTTCCATTTGATTATGCTGGCTTCTTGAGCGTGTCCTATTCTGTGTGTTTTAGGAGAGCTCAGCACCCATTGCATAATCAGGATTTCAGGCCTCATCAGCACATCATGACCCACTGTCATTTGCTCAGTATCGACCAGGGCTCAATAACATGCCAGCAACTGCTTCTCAAATGGAGTGTATGAGTTACCAGCATCGGGCAATTTACGGCTCCAAAAGCCCAATGGCACACGTTTCCTGTCTTGTTTCTGCCATACACTCCAGTTAGCGTAATTGTCTTGCACAGACACATTCAACTCCACTTCGCCTTCCTTCAATGGCCATAGATCAAGCACCTGCTGCACAGTATCTTTTGCCAAATCAAATGCTTTTTGCTGCTCTTCCCCCCACTGAAACTCATATTTCTTTCATGTTACTTTGTAGAGGGGAGCCAGTGTCTGCCCTAAATGGGGAATGTGCTGTCTCCAAAATCCAAACAGCCCTATGAACTGCTGAGCTTGCTTTTTGTTGATTGGAGTGGTAAACTCAAGAATTTTCTGTTGGGCCTTTGGCACTATCTCTTGATGCCCATTATGCCACTGAATCCCTAGGAATATCACTGGCTCAGCTGGCCCTTGAATTTTGTTCGGGGTAATCTCCCAACTTCCTGCTTCAATCCTTCCATAATGACTTCTAACTGGTGTTGCACACTGCGCTCATCCTTACCCTGAATCAAAATATCATCAGTGTAGTGAGAGATGTGTATGTCAGGTTTACACAGTATCTTGTCTAAGTGCTCTGCCACCAGCCGGTGACAGATAGTCGGGCTATGTATGTACCCCATAGGTAACCTCGTGAAGGTGTACTGACGCCCGCTCCTTGAAAATGCAAACTGCTCTTGGCACTCTTCAGCAATTGGTACAGAGAAAAAGGCATTAGCTAAATCTATCACTGCATACCAAGTCCCCTCAAACCTTTGGACATTCTCAATCAAGGTAATGGCATCTGGGACTGCGGGCACCAAGGGAGGAGTGTGTTTGTTTAATTCGCGGTAATCCAAAGTCATCCTCCAAGACCCGTCCCCTTTTTTGGCAGGCCAGAGTGGGTTGTTCTGCGCGGTAGTAATAGGGCGTAACACACCCGCCTCTACGTACTCTTTGATGGAGTCTGAAATTTCCTTGTGCGCCCTGGAAATGCGGTATTGCTTCATTGCTACCCGTTTGGTCGCCAGAGGCACCTGCACTGGGGGCATCTTCAATTTGCCTATGGTAATGGGTGTGCACGTCAATGCACTCACCCCAAACTGACACGTTTTACCTCGTAGTCCCAAAGTCAATCCTTTTAGAATGGCAAAGCCAATTATGTACTCTGGTATCGGGACAATCAACACTTGGTATTTCTTCCTAGTCAAATTGCCTATTTTCATATCCACTTCTGTTTGTTCTGTGGGGGTCTCCTTCCCCCCCTAGCCCAGTAATGGTAAAACATCTGCCTTTGAATCATGTTGGATTTCCATGAATCGGAGAGGCCTCCACCCCAGTGTCTATCAATGCTCGCACTCCTTGTGTATTTCCCAGCCCCCAAAAAATCTTAACATTAACATGGGGCCGCCTATCAAATTTTATGTGAGTGGACGCTGCCGGCGCTTGGCCATTAACCTAGTCAGATTTTGAATGAGTGTAACCTGACTCTGCCTCTAACATTGCACTCACCACCTTTCTCAAATCAGCATATGTTGGCTCCTCTTCTTGTTCTTCCTCAGGAGGAGCGGAAGGTGAGGTGTCCCCCTGTGGCTTAGTTACTACCTGTTTCTTAACCTGTTTATAGCGGTCTTTGGCTACAAGTCCTCTCTTTTGCCATCGATTTCTTCTCGTGGCACACCATCTTTTACCAAAGCCAAAAACGTGTCCTTTCTGGACACTCAGGAGTCACTACTATCTTGCCTTCTGCCTTCAGTTCTCCTCTCACTATGCCCCTCTCTCTCTCGGGGATTGTCATCACTCTTATCCCACTCCTCCAAGTCTGCCAATTGCCAGATGGCATCCACTACATCATCAGTGGGTTTGCCTGTGATACCTACAAGCAAAGTCATAATGACACTTTTGTATGTGGGCTTTTACACCCACACCGCACACCAAGAACTCATACAAGCAGTGCATGAAATAACAGAGACTACTGGTTTAAGAAATATAGATGGTACATTTGTTATCTCTTTACTTAGCATCCCACTTATACCGAACCAGCATGGGCTCTCAGTTTGCTTCAGAATAGGAAAGCATGTGGTTTTGCCATTTATGAAGTGTGCACATGAGAGGACATGCAATAATTTTTTCAACATGTTAAAAGAACTTCATGATTCAATCAAGTTGACCATTTCCATTGGTCCGCATGTTTGGATACTTTGTTAAAGGGACGTTATGGTTAAGTTGGACTAATAAAAACCTATGAAATTCAAAGAAAAAACGTTGTTAAACGGGCGTTATGGTTCCAAGTAAAACCGAAAACCCCCACTGAAATTCGCCAGTTATGGTAAGCTAAGCAACCATAACTCGCGCCACCATGGTGCACTGCTAAAACTAACACCCAGGACATCAAAGATGACATCACAAATGTCATTGATGACATCACATATCTGTGCCACTTGTTTTTGTTCCTTTACATATATAGGCCAGGTGGTTTTGTTCACTGGCAGTCAGAATAATACAATTTAAAAAGGTGCTATATATCTAGATGTTAACATCGTCATATGTTCTTTATGTACTTTCCTTAGGGTTTGGTCTCAGCTCATGGTGCAAATACATGGGGAAATGAGCAGGCCTCAAACACATAATTCATTTGTATACATGAAGATAAACTTTAATGTCATTAACATTTTCTGATGATGCAGTTTCTTTCTTGCTTGCTTTAGTTTTGCTGTATGTGCCTCTGATTTGTATGCATTGTGGTGCTTCATATGTATTGTTTGTACTACCAGCACAAGTGCTGTAAGTCTTGAATTGTTAGCTAGTTATTACATGTTTAACATTACTCAAAACTCTGATAAGAGAGCATTCTTTATTGTACTATCCAAAATTACAATATTATAAATAGTGTACTTCTATGGTGCATGCTGCAGTCATTTTCTATCTTTATGTATGATTAGGTTTCTGTATTAACAACAACACTCCAATAAAATATTAGATGGGTACATTCTTTAATAGATTAAGTAGTTCATGTTAGGTCTCCAGATCACTCCTGACATCTTGTTATCAACAATATAAACACAACTCCTTGTAGAGACCTTACATCAAAATGTATTTCAAGTGTGATGTCATCTTTGATGTCCTGGGTGGTAGTCTTAGCAGTGCACGGTGGTGGCGCGAGTTATGGTTGCTTAGCTTACTATAACTGGCAAATTTCAGGGGTTTTTCAGTTTTACTTGGAACCATAACGTCCGTTTAACAAAGTTTTTTCATTGAATTTCAAAGGTTTTTATTAGTCCAACTTAACCATAACGTCCCTTTAACAAAGTTTTTTCATTGAATTTCATAGGTTTTTACCAGTGCATGCTATTTTCCTACAACCTACTAATATCATACTTAGCCAATATAGCAATATTTGTGTCCAATTTCCAAATTTTCACCTTAAAACTCTTCCATTTCACACCATCTGGACTAATTTTTAACCCTTCTATACACTTCTTGCAACTATTTCAACTAGTTTTGCATCCGTAGACGTCTACGAACATCTGACTTCATAGCAGACCTTCCGGACAGTGCCACATGACCATACGCTGGCGCACGGCATAATGACATGTCTGACAACCCGTCCGCACTTCACAATAAGATCTCTGCTTGGCGGACAGTTCGAAACTGCATTTTCTACTAACCTAGGAACTTCCAACTTCAAAATTTCCCTTGCACAGCTCCAACACCTATTCCTACTCATTATCCTTTAACAATCTAGTATACAGTGCATACTTTTAGCAAAACTGCTATTTATCTTAAAATGGCATCAGCTAATGCCATCCCTTCTCCCCAAGAGCCACCACCACTCCTGTAATCAAGGAGCATGAGAAACAGTGCCCCCTAACTTAGAAATAACACATGCGCAACATTTTCCCTTGTCCACCTACCCCTCCATATTAGTGTTTGGTTGCTCTTCCCTCCTTTCCCTCCCCACCTTTCGTTCTCAGCTCTCCTGCGATAAATAAAATACATCCAAAAACAACAAACGACAAATTCCTTTAGGAGCCACCTTTCACAGTTAAAAAATGGAACAAAAAAAAAAAACTGTATAGCCTCTATCTACTTTATATTTCTCAGTAAAGTACATGGACTGAATAACATTTTCCAACATTTCCATTTGCATTTTGTGTTATGCTAATGGGAATATTGTGGCGTTCATCCTCTGTTCCAGGGACTGGAATGGTGGATACTGGCCCAGCAGCCCAAGTTATCAGCCCAAGCGAAGCGAGGGTGGATAACGAGGTCTCTGGACCATTATCGTCCCGGTGTAGGAAGGAAAATCCTTTTCCAGGATGGCCACCATAGAAAGGAAAGGCGAGGGTTCCATACAGGGGCCCTCTTCTCTTTCAATAGCAGCCTGCAGAAGGCAAAAAGAGAACCCTATGACCATATTACCACAAGCACATTTTTCTTCCCTTTCAAATCTATCCTAATTTCGAATAACTTTACCACAAAGCCAGACCCAGGTGGACATGGCCACTTTAATCCTATGTTTTGTCCCTTGTGATCATGGCCAGTAGCCAGAATGTCCAGATCATTACCTTATTCCATGACCCGGACAATCTGGCCACTGCCCATGGCCACAGGCTACCCCTCAGTCACTAAAAGTATACCACTATTTTTTGTAGCTACGTTATGACACTTGTCAAATAATAAAACACTGGCACATTTGCAAAACCATGCTTGTAGTTCCTTGCCAATGCTCCTTACGCATGTTTGCTGGAAATCTACCCAAGTTTTATTTTTTCAAAAGTGTCAAATGTATGCACATACAATCGTCATATAACCTAGCCCCCACTTGACAAAATCCATTCAGACTTTACGAAAACATCTAGATCTATAATCTTTTTGCAAACCTTTGTGTAGATTTGTCAAATGGCACCACATTTATAAGTCTTTACAATATTTTGGGACCCCCACTCTAATTTTACTCCCTCTCGACAGAATCCCACCAAACTTTGAAAAAACATTCATATCGAAATGTTATATCAGTTTCCCAAATTAAGTGAGGATTCGTCAAATGGCACCTCATTTATAAGCCTTTACATTATTTTAGGACCCCTCTCTAATTTTGCCCCTTCATGACAGAATCCGACCAAACTTTGCATACCCACTCAGAATCAGCCCAGGTATATACATGCAATATTACATGCAGTTCTATTAAATGGCGCCAAAGTTATAAGCCATCCAAGAATTGCATTTCACCAACCCTGTAATGCTGAGGTGTTCGCAAACTTTCACAGGCCTGTTCGCGAACATCCGAACTGTTCACGGACTTTCGCGGCAAAAAAACACCCATTTTTTTTGCTTCTTGCAGACATATCCCATCCCATCCTCATCACTCCTCACCTCCCCAGAGATTATTTGATAAGTTTGACAAGTGGAATGCTGTGTTTCTTCATATGTTTTTACCGCGATGTCCGTGGACATCGGCCACTGTCCGCGAATCCAAGATGGCGGGCGTTTCCAAAAATCTGACGCACTTCATGCTCCTCACCATCCAATCAGCGAACACGTGTCATGTCTGCGGACATGACGCAAGCCAATTAGCCAATCAGGACACTGTCCGCGGACCGAACAGGGAAGTGTGTCCGCAGACCGGACATAGATGTCACTAATTTTTTGTGACCTACTTTTTGGTCATTTTTTTAAAAACTACTGGACGGAATTTCACCAAATTTACAAAAGCATGCTTTCGGGACCAAGCCACAGCACCTGCCGCAAATTTGGTGAAAATCCGTCCAGCGGTTTGAGCTGTATTCGTGAGCAAATTGTTTTCGCCATTAAGTCGATGGGAAAAAAAGACATTTTGGCACCCCCCCCTATAACTTTGCAAAGTTTGGTGAGGTTTGGTCCAGGGGGGGCAAACAAATGAAGAGTGGGCCATATATCTTTTTTGCAAAGCTTGGTGAGGATTCGTCCAGGGCGAGCGAAGTTATAAGCCACTCAAAAAGTGCTCTTCCTATGGAAACAGCAACTTAACCATAACTACACGGCCACTTCTGTGTATATATATATATTTTGTATATGTGAGCAAGCAACGGGAGCGTTGCGAAACGCGTCGTGAGTTTAATGCCTTGAATAAAACTGGATAGGGCATAAGAACATTTGGCGAATGGTGAATTGATTTATTTCTTGGAGATCCATACTGGCGTCCTAACCGCGAAGAGTGCTGTCTTTATGTGGAGAAGTGCAATTACTTTTCCCCTTGTTTTACTATATATATATATATATATATATATATATATATATATATATATATATATATATGCATATATGCATACACACATATGGGCATGGCCAGCAATGATGTGGGGAAGACGCTAGCTCCCTACGAGATCCTCTAAAAATATAATTTCTGTGCTTTGCAACCCTTAGAAATGCTCTGATCTGCAAGTAGCGGCATGGTGAATCAGTGTCGGAACCCTCAGGAATTCCATTAAGTTACACAAGTGTCAGTGAGGAAGGAAACCTGAGGTGAAATACCAGTGCTCGTAGCCACCAAAATGGCAGGCGCAACACGCTGAAGGCAAAGATGGTGAGACGAACCTCCCTGAAGCGAAAACACAGCGCCTGGGCAGCCTGCTACGACTCTGCACAGTGACCGATGAGTCAGAAAGTGTGGCCTTTGAGACTCGAGAGTGCGAGTGAACAGGAAACAGGCTCGGAATGACCGTACGATCAGAGGGACTGAGACCCGGCAGGGATACACCAGGGAACAGCAAATGAGGACGCCAACCCAAGGGTTGCTGGGCTGCCACAGGCTACATTGGAGGACAGGAAAGCCTCAGACTATGGAAATACCCTGCTGTGCTCTCTGGGAGGTGCTGAGAGCATAGAACAGATCAGATTACCTGCTAAAGATCAAGTGGCCCTGTTTAAAGGAACAGGAGTGTTTAAGTACCACAAAGAAGGACATATTTATGGATGTCTACATAGCAATAAACTACAGAGCAGACACCAGTTATTGACACGAGCGCTGACGGACAACGAAACGTCTGGCTCAGTGACCCACAGACACGCAAAGCAGACTTGAAAAGGGGGAGAAATAAAGAGAACTTGGGCCGAGGATCATGGAGCTGCACTGCAGAGTGTCAGAAGGTATGTGTGCACAGCCACCACTGTATTAAGAATTGAGCAGGTGGGACTCCCACTTGCCCCCTCTCGACCATATAACACAGTGATATTGGTTCCTCTGGGTTCCTGAGCTACGAACTCCCCGTGCAGACTTATGCATGCTGGACTGCTGGAGGCCAAGGAGACCATGGCTGGCATCCTAAAAAGAAGGCAAGGGGCCTCACCACGATACTGAAAGCACAATTAATACTGTCCTCGGCTATAGTACGAAAGTGGGCAGACTGTCAGTAGGGTGGAAAAGTGCGGATATAATCAGATCTGAACCAAGCAGACAACTTTGGCGGAAGGTTGGAGTGTTGTGCCCTCAGTCAGGCTATACAAGGAAAGTCCTGCTGTGGATACAGAGGACCAGTACCGGAAGGTGGGAGGAAGAAGTTCACAGCACAGTCGAAACAAACTAAAATAGAGTCGTTCACCAAGAGAAGTGAACAGAACCATGATCCCAAAATTGCTGAGGAACAATTGAAAGAAGATGGCCAGGAGCTGGACACTGCTAATACCAAAATACTTGAGGCAATTGCAGCCTTGTGAACATCGTTGGAGACTCATATAGGAGCAGTGGAAAGAGACATGGGCCGCTTACGACAGGATGTGCGCAACCTGGCAAACAGAGTGGGGGACACAGAGAAGAAACTGGAAAGCATCTCTGCCTCAACTAAGGAACTACAAGAGACAGTCCATGAGTTGAAAACTAAGGTTTGGATGACACAGGACCGGGCAGAAGATGCAGAAGGGAGGGCGAGAAGAAGCAACATCTGGATTAAGGGCCTACCAGAGCGGGCAGAGGGTATGGACCACTACACGTACATAGAAAACATGCTCCGTCAAGAAATTGGCCTGTGAGAACTGTCACAAGAGTTTACGGTGGAAAGAGCTAATAGAGCATTGATGAGAAAACTCTCCCCAGGGGCTCTGCCCCATCCCATTATTGCAAAGATATTGAATTTCCGGGTCAAAGAAAGGATCTTTGCCTTCTCCAGATCAGGATGGGAGATTTGTTGCAGATCGGCCAGAATGGTGATCTATCCAGATTACACCATGCAAGTCCAAAGGGGGAGGGCCCAATTTGTCCCAACGAAGGAAAGGCTACAGCATCTAGGCCTAAAATATACATGCCTGTACCCAGCGAATCTAAAAGTAATATACAAGGGGAAGTCTCTGTTTTTTGACGCCCTGGTGGATGACAACCGGATGGAGCAGATTCTGGAGAGGAATGAGGACACTTGAGGAGCTGCAGAGAGAAAACTGATGTTGTAATGTATATAGGTGACATTGAATACACAGATCTAGTAGAGGTCCAAAGGGTGTAGAGAGGATCAAGAATTTGGCTAAGTGATTTGATTATCCCAGGGTTGACCTCACAGGGGTGGGTTCAATGACTGGGGAGCTCTTACTCACAAGGGTAATCTCCCCCAACCTGGTGGGGAAGGTTTTGTTCTCCCTTCTTTTTAGGAGAATTTAGAGTAGTACTCGGCCACCAGGTCCCGAGGATTACAGGGAGCGAATGATGGTTGAGCCTCCACAGGGAAGTTCTGGTGGGCGAGTAGTTTATGTTCATGTTGGGGACGTTTTGTTCCAATTACAACATTGCTTACTTCAAATGACAAATAAGTGCAAGGCAGATACCCACGAGTTGGTAAGATGGTGGGATGAGGTCTCTGATCTCAATGGTATAAACAGGAAGGGAGGCACAGCATTAAACCAATGTCTGAGAAGTTAAGAATTTCCACCTGGAGTGTTAGGGGACTAAATAATTAGATTAAAAGAGTGAGAGTGTTGACATACCTCTTCCGTTGGGGGATCCAGATAGCTCTACTACTGGAAAAGCACTTTACACCTGGGAAACAGTCTCATGTATTGAGAAAGTAGGGAGGACAAGGGTTTGGATCGGCCTACTCCAATTATGCTAAGGTAGTTCTCACTTGGATAGCTCTGACAGTGCCATTTCAGAAAATAGGAGTTCGCATAGATACGGAGGAAAGGGTGGTTATGGTACACAGGTTCCTAGACAAGAAGGAGGTCTGCCTAATCAATATCTACGCACCCAATCACAGCACAATGACCTTCTTTTGCTCCCTGTACACAAGACTGGCCTTGTTCAGAGGTATGACATGGATATGGCGAGGGGACTTTAACTGTACTATCGACCCACAGATGGCCAGGTCCAATGATAAATGCATGTCGCCATCCCCCCGACTGCGGTCCCGTGAACGCTAATGAAATACTTAGAACTACAACAAATTTGGAGACGGCTGAAGGGACCTAAGAAGGAATTCACATTTTAAACGGTTATGCATGAGATATACACACGGATAGACTACTTCCTTACAGGAATTGATCAGCTGGAGAAATTTGTGGGAGCCTCATATGAAGGGAGGGTTCTTTTAGACCACTCGGCCTTGGTAGTTGAATGGGTAGTTAGTAATCAGCCTGCCCCAATACCCACGTGGAAACTGCAGGTAGAGACCTTACAGGATGGACCATTCGGGGAAGAGATGGCTCAGCAGATAGAGGAATACTTTAGGTTTAATGAGGGGGGTGTCACTGGTGTTGGAGTTATTTGGGACGCTTTTAAAGTGGTGATGAGGTGAGCAGTCATGGCTAAGGCAGGGAGGATTCGAAAGGTGCTGGGACGGAAGTTACCTGGCACAGAAGCTAAGATTAGGCAGATCAAAAGTTCTGATGTGGGGAGAAGGGAGATAGAAGGGAAGCTTATCAAACTTAGCCAGGAATGTTTGGAACACTTGGAGAAATTGGGGAGATAAAGCTTTGCAAAATATCCAGAAAAACAACACGGATAAGGCGACAAGCTCGGTAAGCTGTTAACCTCTATGTTCAGGGACAAATATACCCTGGAGGAATTATAGAAATAGAGGACGAATGCAGGGAATCAGAGAGGTCACAAAAAGAAATTGAGAACTTTTGGACTTTTTACCAAGGCCTATATGAGTACCCAGGAGATTCAAGAGAGCAGGAAATTCGAGAGACCCTAGTTGAGATCGGGCTGCCCACCCTGAGTATAGAACAAAGAGAAATGCTGGATAAACGGCTTACAAAAGAGGAACTGCGGCAGGGGATAGCCATGTTGCCCACAGGCAAAACTCCCAGAAGAGATGGACTTCTGGCAGAGTTTTATAGAGAACTAGCTGAGGTACCCGGCGTTGTCCGTGTCCTGATCTCAGGTGCCCTGGAGGATGTTGCTCTTGTCCTCATGTCAGCAAGTCTTGCTTCAGTTTGCTCTGGCATCTCATTTTCCTTGGAGAAAGTTGCTCTAGTCCTCTGGTCGGCAAGTCGTGCTCTTTGTTGTTGTGTTTCAGAAGCACTTGATATTGATTTTCGCTTTGAATAAGATGGAGCTTTTCCAAGTGATGTTCATTTTTGTGCGGCATGTTTCAGTGACTTAACGGCTTCAGCACATTTGAGAAAATGTCCAAAAAAGATTGATTGATTGTGCTCTCTTCTCGTGAATGAACTTAAGTAAACTGTAACCTTGCCATTTATCATATTTGGAGTGGTGTGATAAAAAGAAATGCTTTACTAGAAAACTGTTTCGAACTGTATGCAGTAGTAATACATTTTAAAGGAATAACCAACATATCAAACATTTAGCTTCAGACACTTTTTTAAATGTTGCCTCCTTCTAGTACCTACTGCACTGAATC
Organism: Ambystoma mexicanum; assembly: GCF_040938575.1. Lineage (NCBI taxonomy): Eukaryota > Metazoa > Chordata > Amphibia > Caudata > Ambystomatidae > Ambystoma > Ambystoma mexicanum. The sequence goes on from NC_090937.1 coordinate 266,435,675, forward strand.
AGGGTGAGCATCAGCAAATGAGGGTGTCTATGGAGTACATTTTTTGCATACAAACATAAACTACAATCTTGCCCGTGACAAAAGAGGAATCTATGCTAAATCTGGTAGATGTGGATTCAACGCTGTGGATTTGTATAGCCGGAGAAACATATACACACACACACACATGCATACATTTAGCTTTATATATAAAGATATATAGACGAAGTGGCCCCAAAATTACTGGAAACCCTCGAAAATGCATTTGAGATGTGTAGACTGCCTAAATGTATGGAAGAATCCTCTATCAGCACAATTCTGAAGCTGGGAAAAGAGGCGAAAGTATCTGAATCCTAGTGCCCAATCTCATTAATTAACCAAGAAACCACAAGATCCTAACATCGGTCTTGGCAGAAAGACTTAAATGGGTGATTGGGATGCTGATACACCCAGACCAAACTGGCTATATTCTGTGGGGCGGAACTTCCGAAAACCTGAGAAGGTTACATACAATAATTGACAAGACCCGAGACTGGCCGGAGGATTGTGCAGTTGTGGCATTAGGCACCATTAAGGCCTTTGATTCTGTCAGGTGGGAATGGCTATTTGCCTCTCTGAGATGCTTCGTGTTAGGCGAGAAGTTCATAAGGTGGGTCCAGATGTTCTACTCCAACCTGGTTGCCAGAGTACGCACCAGCAAATTTATATCAGAACAGTTCCCAATACAAAGAGGCACAAAACAAGGATGCCCCCCGCCCCATGCTATATTTTCTGGCCTTGGAACCCCATGCAATATTTCTGAGAAAGGAATTCAAAGACACAGGCTGTTTGTGGAGAGTAGTCATCATATAATATCACTTTATTCAGATTACATATTGCTATACATGTGACACCCGGAAGACATCCTGGAGTCATACTTAGATGTAATGGTGAATTTAGCTAAATTGATTAGTAGAACAAAGTCCTGCATATTTCCAATTATGCGGTGGGTCGGAGCAGCGAAGACATGACTTCTGTGTCTAGGATTGCAATGAAGAGTTGATACTTTTAGATACTTAGGGGTCGATGTTTATCACAACATGAAAGACACCCATCAGCACAATACAGTAAAGGTAATATCGAGACTAGAAAGCTCAATCAAATTCTGGAAGAAGCTAACTCTCTCAGTTGTTGGCAGGATAGCGCTCCTAATCATGGTAGTAGCCCTCCCTGCCTCTTATATCACTTTGTAAATATCCTGTATCTGATACCGAGGTCCTTCTTCAGAGGGATGTCTTCGACAATAGGAAGATTCATATGGGGAACAGGTAGGCGAAGGGTGGTGCTAGACATCTTGTATAGAGAATATAAAGACAGTGGATTGCACCTCCTGCACTTAAAACTGTATTATTTAGCAGGAGAGTTACAGCATGTGGCAGAGTGGCTGGTGGATTTAAAAATGGTTGAACATGCGCTGCTGAGTGAAGGACTAACCCTGTATCTACTAAAAGAAGTTTTGTGGTTGGGAAAAGATAGGATTGTAGATCCCTCGGTCTCTTGCAGCTGGCGAAGAAGGCATGGGCCAGGACGAAGACAGTTCTGAGGATGGGGGAACCTTACTCTCCCCAAACACCACTGGCAGCCATTTATGGAAAAGACATAGAAGACTTAGTACTGTGTAGGTCGCACTGGGATGGTAAAGGCATAGTGACAATTGGAGATTTGATCTCCTTAGACAAACTTCTGGCATTGCGCGAGTTAAAAGACACATTCAGAATTCACAAGGGGCAGTTCCTGGCGTACTCCAGAATGATACATGAGATGAAAAAAAAAAGATGGCCAGACTTCCTGGGCACGAGCGAAGAGAATACTGTGTTAGGCCTATTATATGATGTGTAAGAGGGAGGGCATGGAATGTCCAGACTATTTCAAGGACTGCTAGAGGCACTGACCAAGGATATAACCAGAGTTAAGAGAACATGGGAATCAGAAGTGGTTAGAGAGCTTTCGGTAGCAGAATGGTCCAGAGCGCTGTTGTACCTGAAAAAGGTCTCCCGTAATGCCAGACTAAAACAGACTCAATTTTACGTACTTCATAGGGCATACATGACACCACAGCTGCTGTCCCACTTCCTGGGCTCAGAAGAAAGGGGGTGCCTGAGATGTGGTGCAAGCAGGGCGTGGGTCGCACACATGTTCTGGAGCTGCCCAGTGATCCAGGGTTTTTGGCAGGAACTAGAATGAAAAATGAGAAGAGGGGGTGTAACGAGAAATGAATGGATGCCGGAGGCCTGCCTCCTTGGAGTGCTTGTCCGCCCTAAGAAGGCTAAACCGGAAAGTAGAATGGTAGTCTTGGCCTGGGTCCTGCCAAAGAGAAGGATGCCAATGCATGGAAGTCACGTGAGGGTCCAGGTATAGATAGATGGTGGGAGGATCTAAAATGATGGTCTATGGCGGAAACTGTGGTGTGGCACGATGCAATTCAAATGGGGAGGAGGGAATACTCAGATGACATAATGGTATGGAATGCCCTAGTGCACACTTTGTTCAGCTCACCTGATGACAGACCTCCCTGAACTCACAGAGATGCTAAATGGAATGGGACAGGGGAAGTATTCAGGAGACAGGTGTGGTTGATATGAGTCCTGTTGAATACACTAACCATTCAGGGTAAGGGAATGCCTGGGAAATTTCAACAGATCGCAGGCCGTAGTTGTAATGTTGGTTTGGTTGGGGGATGGACAGGATATTTGGGACAAGGTGGGGAGGGAGGGAGGATTCGATGAATATGTACTGCAATATGTCGAATAAAATACTGTAATGTGATAAGATAATGAAATTACATAATAAACATATATATATATATTCAGTAAAAAAGACTTTGTTAAAGGGACGTTATGGTTACGTTGGGCTGCTAAAAACCTATGAAATTCAGTAAAAAAACTTTTTTAAAGGAAGGTTATGGTTCCAAGTAAAACTGAAAAACCCCAGAAATGTTCCAGTTATGGTAAGCTATGCAACCATAACTCGCGCCACCACCATGTATTGCTAAGACTAACACACAGGACATCAAAGATGATATCACAAATGTCATTGATAGCATCACTGATGACATCACATGTCTAACTCACTGTATTTTCTTTTAGTGATATATCCTAGACAGTAATAGTTAGGAACAAATAAATCAAAAAGTACTATATCTGTAGACTTATATTTCAAATGTGTCCTTACAATAATTCACTTAGGGTCCACTCACAGCATATGAAATATATACATAAGAAAAATACACACTTAAAAGATCGCAATGCTTTCTATGCATGAAGATAATCAGTAAGGTTATCAACACTTTCTTATTATTCTGTTGTTTTTTTTATTACTGTACTTACTCTGGATGTGTTCATATTTGTATTTGTACTACTTTTTTAGGTTGCAGTCACACCATGTGATATTTGTACATAGGGAAGTACTAGGTTTGAAGCAGAGCAATCTTTTTTGTGCATAAAGATAATCAGTTGGGTTGTGAACACTTTCTGCTTCTACTGCTGCTTTGTTTCCGTACTTTACTTTCTCTATACATATTTGTATTTGTATGTGTTGTTGTGTCATTCTGTTTTGGATGTAGTAATGAAATTATGTACTCAGGGGTTTTATTAGCTACTTATTACATGTTGCACAGTACAGAAATCTCTAATAAGAAAGCATTTATTATGGCAGTGTAATATATATTTGTGTGTATATATATATATATATATATATGTGTTTATTACATGGCCTGCAGTAGAGGCCATGTAGTTATGGTTAAGTTGCTCATCTCATAGGAAGAGCACTTTTTGGACGGGTTATAACTTCGGTCCCCCAGGACGAACCCTCACCAAACTTTGCAAAAAGAGTATAGGCCCACTCTGAATTTTCTGCAAAGTTTTTGGTGAGATTTGGTCCAGGGGGAGCAAAGTTATAGGGGGGGACCCAAAATTTATTTTTTTCCCATAGGCATAAAAAGAAAAAACTTTGCTCACGCCTACAGCTCAAACCGCTGGACGGATTTTCACCAAATTTGCGGCAGGAGCGGCGGCTTGGTCCCAAAAGCGTTCTTTTGTTAATTTGGTGTAAATCCGTCCAGTAGTTTATTTTTAAATGACCAAAACATGAGGCAAAAAAATAGTGATATCTATGTCCGCTCCGTGGACTCACTTCCCTGGCCTCTGATCGGCTGTATTGTCTGCGGACTGGCCTTCGATTGGCCAGAACATTCACTGACTTTTGCGTGGTCCGCGGACATCGGGATGCGCTCGCTGATTGGCTGGTGGGAAAATGTAAAATGCGTCGGTTTTCCCAGGGTGCCCGCCATCTTGGATTCACAGACTTTTTTGGGGTCCGCGGACAGCGCAGTGAACACATTTTTAATAAGCAGCATTTCACTTGTCAAACTCAAAAAAACTATCTCTGGGGATGTGTGGGGGATGAGGATTGGATTGTATATGACCATAAGAAGCCAAAAAATGGGTTGCATAACCCCCGAAAGTCCACGAACACTCCAGATGTCCTGGGGCAGTGCTTTGGTGTTCGCGGACACTTCAGATGCCCTAGGACATCTGTACCTATTTCTGCATTACAGGGTTGGGGAAAAGCAGTTTTTGGATGGCTTATAACTTTTGCACCATCCAATGAAACTGCATGTAATTTTGCAATTTTTATTCTACAACTAATCCTGAATGGTTTTGCAAAGTTGTGGGATTCTGTCAAGAGGGGGCAAAATTAGAGCGGGGGTCCCAAAATATTGTAAAGGCATATAAATGTGGTGACATTTGACGAATCTGCACAACATTTGGCAAAACGATTTTGGATCTAGATATAAATGTTTTTCTATAGTTTGGTGGGATTTTCTCAAGAGGGGGCGAAATTAGAGGGGGGGTCTTAACATTTTTAGATGGCTTATAACTTTGTTGCTATTTGACGAATGTGGACAAAGGTTTTGAGAAAGATTATAGACCCAACCTTCAATGTTTGTGTAAAGACTGAATAGATTTTGTCAAGTGGGGGCTAAGTTATATGACTATTGTATGTATATACATTTTGACACATTAAAAAAATAAAACAACAATCCAGACAAGACCACACGAAAAAGCTCAACAAACAACGATAATAAGGGTATACTCAGAATTCGTGATGTATGGCACAATGATAATATGGTCCCCTTTGATCAACTGAGAAGGTCTTTTGGGATTGGGGGTAGGGAACGGGGGCGTTACAGATCTATGAGGGCCCTTTTGATTGAGCGGACTGGTATGCTTAATGATGCTTTGTCACAGAGACCCTCAGTGTGTGAGATTGTTCGCTCCTGCCACTGTGCTGTATCCACATATATAAAGTTGATGCATATGGATGACTGGGAGGTGGTAGCCTGGGATGAACTTCGCCGGGCGTGGATAGAGGATCTTGATATTGATATACCCATTAAGGAATGGGAGTATTTGCTCAGTGTGGGGGTGAAATCGAAATTAGATCTGGGGCTACGTTACATTAGGCAACGAATCCTTTGCAGATTGTATTGGACACCATCTAGGATGTCAAAGCTGGGTCTTTTGTAAAATGACTCCTGTTGGGGTTGTGAATGTGGTGGAGGTACCTTACTACATATGTTATGGGAATGTTCAAGAGTGTCTATTTTTTTGGTCTGAGGTGCTAGATAGATTGGCCATAGTGGTTGGAGAGCAAGTACCACGTACCTTTTGTTCCACTATCCTGTTGTCCAATAGGGGTAGGGGTTGTAAGGCCAGGGACAAGGCTGATTGGATAAATCGAGTTTTGGTGGTGGCGACTAAGCAGATACTGCGGGTTTGGAAGTCATGGAAGAAGCCAAGGGTAGAGGATTGGTTGTTGGATGTGAAGACTCTGTCAAATTATGAAAAGGTTATGTTTTTGCAACAAGGAAGGGAGGATTGTTACTCTCGATTATGGGGGTCCTTTAATGAATTATTTGACTAATTGTCCTGTACTTTATATTTGATAATTTGTGTACGTTGACTGGGGGGTTGGATTGAATTGTTAAACATCGTTGTTTGTTGAGCTTTTTCATGTGGTCTTGTCTGGATTGTTGTGTGTCCGAAAATTGTTCACTATTTTGGTTGTAAATGTTATTTTTTGATTTGCTTGACTTATTGGTTTCATAACCTTTTTTTTTTGCTTTAAGTATAGCTAATGTTCATGCTCTACATTTTGCGATCTGTACATTGTACTGGCTTTGCATTGATGTTTTGTTTTTGTTTACTCTGTATATTTTAAAATTGAAATAAAGTGAATAAAAAATAACTATAAAACCTGGGCGGATTTCGAGTAAACTCGTGAGGAGCATTGGCAAGCACATTAAAGCATGGTTTTGCAAATGTGCCCGTGTTTTATTTTTTTACAAGTGTAATAATGTAGGTACAAAAAATAGTCATATACCTTTGGTGACTGAGGTATAGCCTGTGGGCATGGGCAGTAGCCAGATTGTCTGGGTCATGGCATAAGGTCATGACGCGGACAATCTGGCTACAGGCCATGTCCGCTAGGGACGAAAAATGGTATTAAAGTGGCTATGTCTACCTGGGACCGGCTATGTGGTAAGGTTATTCAAAGGTAAGATAGGTTTGAAAGGGAAAAAAAGTGCTTGTGGTAATATGTTCATAGGGTTTTGCAGGCTGCCATGGCAAGGGAAGAAGGGCTGTGTATGGAGCTCCACCTTCTCTTTCCATGTTGGCTGTCTTGGAAAAGGATTTTCCTTCGAGTGCGGGCGTCCCGCTATAGGAAGGAAAATCTATGTTTTAGCACCCTGGGTTACCGCTTTGGGAACATGGGGTGCTAATGGCCTTTGTCCCCCATTTCATGGGCTGCAATGGACGATAATTGTCCGTAGCCCTCCTTATTTATTTATCACGCACCAATGCCCACAGACATCAGGCTGTGTGGCTACAGTATTTGCTGAGGAAGAGGAGGTGGAGGAAGACTGCTTACTACTTGCTGAGAAAGGAACAACCTTTCTGAGAGCATTGCAGTCACTGGATTTGGCGAAAGGAGGTGGTCCCATAGGAGTACTGTCCAGGTAGTCTGCGACTGAGTGCACTCAGTGCATTTCACTTTGGTAGCTTTAGCCTTTGGTACACTCCCGACAGTAGCAAAGAACTGGCACACCCATTATTCAATCTTGGTGCTAGAAGTAGGCACTTCCTCTACCTCATCTTCTTGGTCCTCTTCAATGTCTTTGAAAGTACTGTGCTTTTTTTGTTGTGAAGGTCCTCCAGCTGGTGGTGGTGGTGGCTCTTGGGGAGGAGGGATGGCAATAACTGATGCCATTTTTAAGATAAATAGCAGTTTCGATAAAATTCTTCCAAGTATGTACTGTGTACTAGATTGGTAATGGATAATGAGTATGAACAGGTGTAGGAGGTGTGCAAGGGAAATTTTGAAGTTGAAAGTTCCTAGATCAGTAGAAAATGCAGTTCCGAACTGTCCGCGAAGGATGGATCTTATCGTGAAGTGCGGACGGGTTCTCGGACACGTGATCATGCCGCGAGCCAGCGCTTGGCCATGTGGCGCTGTCCTGAAGGTCCGCAATGAAGTCACATGCTCGTAGACATCTACGGATGCAAAACCAGTTGAAATAGTTGCAAAAAGTGTATAGAAGTGTTCAAAATGATTCTAGAAGGTGGGAAATGGCAGGGTTTTAAGGTGACACTTTGTAAACTGGACACAAATATTGTTATATTTGGTAAGTATGATATTAGTAAGTGGTAGGAAAATTGCATACTCTGGTAAAAACACATGAAATTCACTGAAAAAATGTTGTTAAAGGAACGTTATGGTTAAGTTGGACTAATGAAAACCTATGAAATTCAATGAAAAAACTTTGGTAAATGGACATTATGGTTAAGTTGCATTAATAAAAACCTATGAAATTCAGTAAAAAAAAACATTGTTAAAAGGACGTTATCTTACAAGTAAAATCGAAAATCCCCTGAAATTTGCCAGTTATGGTAAGCTAAGCAACCATAACTCGCACCACCACCGTGCACTGCTAAGACTAACACCCAGGACATCAAAGATGACATCACAAATATCATTGATGACATCACTGATGACATCACATGTGCATTTACTTTTCATACAAGTGGTTGTGAATGTAATGTTGGCAAAAAAGTATCGGGGATTATCGGGAAATGTGTAATAACTACATACTTCATTACACAATGTAGTGTTCTAAAGAACATTCCATTGCTGTGTTCTTTCTAGTACAGGAACCTACTCATACAGAAAGGTAGGTATTGGCTGCAGCATACACCACAGAGGTGCTAGAGTTGTAATTTTCCAAAGTTATATAATAAAACGGTGAATGTTCTGTACCAGACTTTTCCGTTCTGTGAAACATGTACTAAGTAGCTAATAATGCATCACTTACTACATATTTCTACTAATACACAAAACACATAAATAGGCTACAATTCATACAAATATGGGGCTTATATATGGAGAGTAAAGTAAGCAAACAAGAGGCAGTATCATTAGCAACTGTGTATAATCCACATGATTGTATTCACGCACAAAAATGATTGCTGTGTTTCAGGCCTGCATTTTCCTCTATATATAAGATGCGATTAAATTCTAAGGAAAGTAGTGTAAGAACATGTGAGAATAGCAATATCCATAAATGTAATACCTTTTGAAAGTTAAGTTTCTGACTGTCAGTAAATAAAACCACCTGGCCTAGATATGGCAGTGAACAAAAAAGAAGGGGCTAGACATGTGATGTCATCATTGATGTCATCAATGATATTTGTGATGTCATCCTTGATGTCCTCGGCGTTAGTCTTAGCAGTGCACGTTGGTGGCGTGAGTTATGGTTGCGTAGCTTACCATAACTGGTGAATTTCAGTTTTTTTTTTATTTTACTTGTAACCATAACGTCCTTTTAACAAAGTTTTTTTACTGAATTTCATAGGTTTTTATTAGTGCAACTTAACTATAATGTCCCTTTAACATAACAAAGTTTTTTCATTGACATATATATATCATTTACAACACTGTCCCTGCCCCTTATTTACTAACATCCGTGGCTCCGTTCGAATCCCTCTGCATCGACTCTCACTCAACCGACCAGTTCTCCTTCCATCCATGGCGCACCTGCAGAGACCAGGCAGGAATTTTGTCAAAGGGGAACCTGCCAACCGTATCTTTTATCACGTGATTTGTTGCACACCGGTCTCCACCGGAAGCTCCACGGTCTTCTGGCTAATGATGGGAGCAGCCTGTAACGCTCACCTGGTATTCATGGGGACGTCACTCAGCCTGTTCAGACCTCTTACGACCTCGAACCCTTCCATGGAGTCTACTCGACTGGAGACTGTGCCTGAAACACAGGATTGGTAGAGTTTAACTCCCTATTGTCTCTGTGTGCTTGAACCCCTTCTTCCCCTGGGTCCAACCCTTCCCTTTGATCCACAGCTCACCTTGTTTTCTTGGAAAGTGTGCTCGCCGTCCTGCTTTCAGCGCAGGTGCGCGTTGATTGATGCGGGGTCGTTGCTGCCTAGTTACTTCACTGCCAAGAGTCCGACAGGTAAGTATAATGAGTCTTTTGAACAGTTCTCTAACTTCGTTCCTTTCCTTCCTTAGATGATGGCCGGCGTCCGGGGATGGCGACGTGCTGCTGAGATGAGTAACGCAGAAGGTGAGTGAAAGCGCGATGCGACCCTTTCGTATTTGTATTGAACGGAGTTCTTTTTCTGTGTCTTTTAGGTGCCGCGACGTTTTCAGCGTAGATGCCGGTTATGAAGAAGAAATGCGGTGAGTAAGCGCGATATCCGGCGCCTCCTAGATGTTTCCACGCTAACCTGGAGTGTCTTTTCCCTCTTGCAGATGGATGTGAAGTTCCGGAGACAGAGTTCCCCCAGAGCGGCTGGGATTCAGGTAAGCGTTTGAAGCTCGTACGGTCTTTAAAAATAAGCAAAGATTTGCTGAATGCTTACTAATGCCCTTTTTCTGTTCTTTTCCCTTTTCCTTAGGAAGCGGCATGCCAGAATGGGAATGACACCGCCGAAGATGCCCACAGAACAGAAGCAATGAATGATGGGCAGAAGCGCCACAAGGTAAGGCTGTTCCTAACGGTGTTCTTGTTCTTGCAGGAGCTGAGCGCAGAAGAAAGATGCAGGCCTATTGGAGACCGATCTAAACACGGTGAGTGTCACGCTGCAGGTGCAGAAAACACAAAGCATGTTTCTCAGCCTGGGCGTGGCTTAAATAGTCTCTGGGTATCCCAGGTGTCTCTGGGCTGAACCACACCCAAAAGACTAGACTGCACATACAATTCTGGGAACCGAAATATGTGGGGGCATCCATCTTGTCCCCATCAATGCACTACAAGTCCAATCCCCAATGTTATCCTATGGGAGTGAGTGAGTCTGGTGCCACAAGGTTATCGTGGCCTGGCTCCAGCCTGACATCTTGGAGGGCTGGGGACATGAGGGGCAGGAATCATGACACAGCCAAAGGTCTGAGACTCTGGATCTGGGCCTAGGTCGATTAGACCTAAACCATTCGCACTGCTACCAGCTTGTGCTCTAGCACCTTGAAGCATCTCTTGTGCTAGATGGAATTAACAATAAAGATCTCAGACAGACTCAAAGAATATGGCAAAGTGCTACTTTATTATCCAGTAAATAAGGCAGGGTCAACTGACAAACGTCAGATGCTTGCACGCACTCACACATAAATCTGATTACACAGGGGTCTTTTACCCCAATATGCGTAATCTATGATGTCATCCTACGTGGCAAACCATAAAACTCATTAGCTGGAGGGAATGGTTATGGGGAACATATCCCTTTATAGAATATATATGGGTTAGCATTTCATTGGCTGTCTCTTATCTATAAGACAACCATCCAACTACCTCTAAATATGTATACTACTGCTTATAGCAAACAAAATGGCAGTGGGTTGGTCTATGCAACATCGTATAGCAGGTTGCCTCATAGACCCACTGATCGGTTGGCTTTCTCGCCCAACCTTGTACTTTCAACTCGGCTAGCAGCACATAAGGAAACAGAAATCCAGGTGCTTGCATTAGGCCAGCTTACTCTCCACTTTCCCAATTAGTACTTCATCTCCCATCAGACTGGCCATGAGCCAAAGGTTCCCATCTGTAGTTGACCTTGTAGCCTGTTATCTCTTATAGGACATTCAAGGGAGTGAAAGCACATCACTATCTTCATTTGAGGCTTAATGAATAGCCCTTGTTTTTGCCTTCTGAGTCACATGTGAACAGACCATGAATTTGTCCATTTAAGCCTCTTATTAACTGCTATTTGATTCAATTATACTGGGTATCGTTGCTTCTCTTGACCTCTAGAGACGTACTCACTCTACCTTGTATAGACTTTATACACTTTTAATTGTACAATACTTGGCTGTTGTAGATGTTTTCTTCTCTTTTAATCTTAAAGAAATTTGTCTTTCATCCATGACTCATCCGTCTGCCTTGCTTCGTGCTTTGCAGCTATTCTTTAAAAATAGCATCCTTGATCCCCAGCCAACATTGACTCCTTCTTGCTTTGCACACAAAGCTGTTCTTACAGCGTCTCCTGACTCTGCAACCCTGATTGGCTCCTGAGGTAGTTGAATTGAATATTTACACAAGTCGGCGTCCATTTTCCAATAATGGCCGTACTAGCCACATTATATATTCCTCTATAGAAGCTTCTATGTATTTTTTTTCTACCTTGCATTTACATTTATTGGCCAGCAAGTTACTTTGTCTTCTTTTACGTTCATGATTAATTTATCATTTTATACACGTTTTTTCTAGCCTCTTCAGGATGTTCATATCGTTTCAGCATGGCTTCATACATCTTCTCCATGACATCACTCTTGCCTCGTCAGATTTCACTCAGTGCTTCATAATGTCCAGTGGTGGGTGCTGACATCCTTCCATACAACACCCTTCCACCATTTCAGTGCGAGTGTGCATTTGGTACTGCTGTTTATGTGCATATCTTCTCTCATACACTCCAAGCGGTATAGGCATAACACATGGAGTCCCACATGTATCCCTTATCCTGCTGTTCCGTTATGACACTGCTGAGGGGGTGGGAGCTAGGGAAAATGACTGCTCCTTTACAATGTTGTTAAAATAGCACGGTCACATTAGGTCACTTGTTAAAGCCTACCTGCTGCTCAGCAATGTTACGTTGCAGTGTTACAGTGTTACCGTGTTACAAATGTACCTTTTCTGCAAGGCAACTATTGGACTACTCTAATCCTCAGAGCCACTGACCTGTCATGAGACGGCCAAAAGACTTCAGCACCTCTGCAGCAGCTCTGCGGCGCACCACGCCCAACAGGTCTTTTTGTAAAGGTCTCCTCCTTTTCTTTGTGTAGACCACTCCTTCCAATAAGCAGCTTGCACCACAGACACTGCCAAAAGACTTCAGCAGCTCTGCAGCAGCTCTGCAATGCTCTGCGCCTGACAGGCATTTTTTTAAAGGTCTCCGCCTCTTCCTCGTGGAGACCACTCCTTCCAACGCAGCTGCTTGCACAACAGACACTGCCAAAAGACTGCAGCACCTCTGCTGCCTTTATGTCCAAACGCCACCACAAGACTACAAAAAAGATTCCTAGAACATTTGCAGTTGATTAGCCAATCTCTTAGGGAGACAAGGCCTGATACCTTTACTGTGCCAATACCAGCACAACCAGTGAACTTCCTGTCAAACTATACAATATGCGTAACCTTCAGATTACAGAATGACCACATCAGAGATACATCTTAAAAGAATTTAAAGGGACAGTGAGCTCAAAAATATTATTGTCCCAATCGTTTGGGCATGTGTATTTCAGCATATTGATCGTCAAAAACGTTCCTATGCATCTTACCTTGGTTTTCCTCACTTTTACACATGCGACAACAAGGAGTTGGGTACAGCCATTTTATGCTAATCTTATCTGTGGATCGATCACCCTAAGTTCAGGTGCCCCTGTGGCACTAAATAATATCCCCCGCCCCTGAAGCTGACATCACTCGATGCTAACGCCCCTTTTCACAAAGCCAATGCACGTCTCGTGTCAAGGTCCTCTGTGTGCAAGCTATTGACGTGTCTCCATGGAAATGGCCAGAAGCCTCTTTCCTCAATAAGAATAAACAGACCCCTTCTCCTCAGACAACATCAGAGTTGCTGTTTTCAATCATTTCACTGTTTTTTTCTTTTTATTGCCTATGATTCGTTTCTGCTCTGTTCAACTACTTTCTCAGCACAAAGCCCATGCAAACAGATACTTGGACTAGCATTACTATTGATTTCAATCATTACTTGCATTTTATTTAAAAATGTTTCGTATAATGGCAGCAATCCAGCCCTACCAGTATGAGCCTGAGTATTCTGAGGAAGAAGTCATTGAAAGAGAAAGATGCGTAAACAATGGGAAATCGAACGATAGTTGGGAAGATGACTCACTGGAGCATGAGCCTGAGCCAAGTCGCATGGAAGACGTTCCCACCTGGTGTACGTGCAATCACTGCAAGGTCATGCCAACGAGGTGGAGAACTGCTGCTGCAAAGAAAACTCTGGATGCTTGGCCTACATATCAGAAGAAGACACACCACCGCTATGTGTTACCGAGCTGCATGTTCTCTGGGTTCATCTCTGCAGTGTGAATCTCAGGGCAAGGGAACACACATCTTTCTAACTAAAACAAACAGGATCTGATAATGCAGAAATAATGGTGCACATAAAATCTAGCAGGAATAGGTATATTCTGGTTTCATGAGCTAATATATTGTCATTCTCACCTTTACCCTTTTGGATTCTCTTTAACCTCAAACTCTTCACTCAGGTGCCAACCCCAAAGATTTGATTTGCCATCTGGGGTACTTGGGTCCTCATAAGATATACAGGCATTTGTTGTTCTTTGGGAAAATATATTGCACACAGGATTAGGGCTGTGTTGGGGGTCTGTGAGTGATCGGGGCGCTGGAGGGTAGGATGGATATTGCCATCAAAGGAACTGGGGGGGTCAGAGATGGGGGGGCTTTGTACTGTCAGGACGGTGGTTGGGAGCGCACAGGAAGTTTAGTGGAGATGAATGGGCACTTGGCATATGACTACTCACTGTCACATGCTCTTCGCAGAGCACACTCTTTTGGAAATCATACCACAGGATTGTAACAAGGCATGGCTGGCTTCCGTGAGAACAGGGCTCGCTCAGAGCTGGCAAGGGGGAGGTGATGTTGTGGGCTGGCTGTGCGAGGCACTGCGAATGATGGATGAGAGCTGCATTTCTACATAGATTGTTTTTGAGGCCTGGTAGAAAAGATGGCGTTGGGACTAGTTCACAAATGGTTTCTTATGGCTGAGCTGGGGGCTATAAAGTATTGTTTATTTTCTATGGGCTGTGGTGCAACAGAATGCCGCAGGGAGTGGCTCTGACTCCCCCTTTTTTATTACATATGGTATGTTTCTAGAGCGACGCAAGGGTGGGAGGCAAGGTTCATCTCCTTACCAACAACGGTGACCATTGTTCTCATGGCCTCCCCAGACCCAGTGTCTCCAGTGTCTCCAAGCTCTCCTCTGCAAGACCCCAACCTGGCAATCCACATAAGTGTATCTCCCTTCAGCAATGTTCCGGGCCTTTTCCGCTCACCCCATGCCCATCCTTCCCCCCTCCAGTATCAATGCCATTTCGCACCTTTGGCCATGCGCAAGCAAGGGGGCTGGGTGGGTGTGAACAGCCAAGGTGCCAAACATCATGTACACTTCAAACAGGATCTTCTGCACAGTAACCATTGTTCTTATGGCCTCCCCAGACCCAGTGTCTCCAAACTCCTGTCTGCAGGACCCTGCAACAAATATGTCACATATTCACATACACACCTTCTTGTCTAATCCTCCATAAACACCTTGACATTTAACAGGAGAACATCTCTGTGCTCAGCAAGGTATCTGTTTGTCCTGCAACTTGTCCCCCGGATAGTTTCTCCCCTGCTTGCTGAATCGGCTTGTTTGTTCGTCCAGGTAAGGGTGGTAGGTCACCGAATTTCATTCTCTATATTCATCTACTGCTGATCTCAATTTGTTTTACTATTCCCACCATTTGTGCCGGCTATTCTAATTATTATAATGTTCATTTAGCCCAATGACTTCATCATTTTGTAATGTTTCAAGTATTTTCATCTCGAAAAATACCACATTGCATCTTTGTCCATTGCAATAGAATCAAATATTTCATGGGACATGTTTGTAAGCATGTTCCCTTTTGATGCATGAAAGTACATGCAACGGATGAGTAACATGTTATGAATAGTGGTATACCAATCATATCTGTAAGACAGTTACTGGTGTGTTCATTCGAAAACACTGAACATGTTTTCCCTCTTTTTAAAACACTAATATTGCATAGAACGCTGTAATACAATCACATCAATCACTTGCATACAGTAATTTTTTTGAATTATTTCTATAGAGGTCTGAGAGACAATTGAAGAATGCCAGCCTGCATGGTACTCGGTTGCCCTTCTAACAACCATTCAAAATCTCCTGGCATGGGGGGGCGCTGTTGCGCACAGCTAAGATGGCCGCCTAGGTGAAGAGCTCCGGCTCGATCGAAATCCTTCAATCCATAAATCCTTCCATGTTTGCGCTGGCCGACGTGCTGCTACAGAATATTGCGGGGGAAGGTCCTCGGAAGACACCCTGTGAAGGCGGTGCGCGTGGACCCCGAGACGGCGGAGATATCAACGTCTGCATCCGCAGCGTCTGTTGGGCCGTGGCTTGGCTGCCAGTGGGCTCCAGGCGACTCTCACTTGAGCCCGGGGCTCGCAGCGGCGGATCGGCCTGGTGGGGGAGGGGCAGCTCGCCGAAAACACAGGTGCTACCTGGGAGCGGCGATGCTCCACTTCTTCGCCTTTTCGTCTGTGCAGAAACAGGAACACAGTCCTCCCCACATCAGGCTTCGGGCTGCAGGAGAACCCTGACAAAGACACGCCGCAATAACCCCCTCGGATCCTGGCCTCCTGCGGCTAAGCCCAGCTAGGACGAAGCTGGTGAAGTAAGTGGGCCGCTCGGGGGGGTGGCGATACCTCGGGCCAATACCCCGTACAAGAAACATCCATGTTGCGGGAGTGGGGTCGAACGGTACAGACTTGGGGGCAAGGCCCTAATATTGACAGAGGTTGCCGCTGCTGCACCGGGGCACTGCAAGAGAGGGTGAAACCCGACGCCGGGAATCACTCCCGAGGTGAACATCCTACCCTCGGGACCCCCCGGGAATGAACACTGGCTGCCACTGTGGCCTCGGGGAGAAACGTGGTGTGCCCCAGGCGACGGGACAGACCCTGGTCCCCTACGCACGTTGTGACACACTTCTTACAGAAAGGCTTGGAGGGCCGCCTAACTCCTTCCCTAATCATTGTGGTGCACTAACAACGTACAGCATAACTGTTGCGAGCAGTCACTGACGATCAGCAACACACATACGTGAAAGAGCACAGTCCACCCTGGAAATTGTAACGTCGCCTAATGGGCCGCACTGAGAAGAAAGCTGCAGGGGTAAGAAAGACCGGCCCAATGGATTCCTACACAAGCTCCCAACAACAGGAGACACCAGGAGGGGCAACACAAACGCCTGAAGTCCAGAGCACAGACCCCTTGGACCGCTTGGCAACAATTGTGCAAAATGGGTTCCTGACAGTCAACGTGAAACTAGACGACATAGTGGCGACGATTGGTTCCTTGAAAGCGCGAGTGGAAAAGGAAAGTGCATGCATCTCGGAGGCAGAAAACAGGATAGGTGCAAATGAAGACGTGCTTACACAACACGGTCGCGATATAGCCCTACTCCAGACGGAGCTCCGCAAGACGCAGAATAAGTGCGAGGATCTCGAATCCAGATCCCGCAGGAATAATATCTGCATTGTTGGAGTGGCGGAGTCGTTTGGCAAGGGCTCCATGGAGAGGAGGGTGGAAGAACTACTGAAATCTGTACTAGGTGAAGACTTCCTGTCCAACCACTTCCTCGTTGAAAGGGCTCATCGCACCCTGGCACCAACCCCCAAGCCGGGCGCTCCACCCCGGACCATCATTGCACGTCTCCTGAATTATAGGGACAGAGATACGATCCTCCGACTAGCAAGAGAAAAGGGGACACTACACTATGAAGACAACAGGATACATATATATCCGGATTTTTCCGTAAATATACAAGCACAGCGCAGATCCTGCGAGATGGTCAAAAAACAACTGCGACTCCGCAATACACCCTATGCCTTAATCTTCCCTGCGAAAATGAGAATTCAACATGGGGGCAGAGCCCACTTTTTGAAACCCCTACAGAGGCAATGGCATATGTTGAGGCCTCTATTCCGCTGCCCCCCGGAGATCGCGCAAGAGACCCTAATGCAAGACCCTGCCCAGGTGAAGGCAGAGGCGATCCGGTGGACGGATGAGGCATCCCCCCTGCCAGCTGAAACATGTTCTCTCTACTGTGCACGAGACACAGCTAAACTGGACCAAAATCCGATGTAATCGGGCCGTAGAGTCTCCCACATGGGCGGCCAGACGGCTGGGCATTGCTCTGCGAAGAAGCACCCTCAGGAATGTTCCAATCTGTTATTTGGGTTCATCGTCAAGTTGGGGCAGATGATGTGGGTGGCGGGCGGGAAAGGGCAAAAGGGGAAGTTTCCTTGTTGTGGTCACCGTCCAGACGAGTTTCAGTCTGGGAGGAGAGTTTGCGCAGTTGAAGGTTGTAGGTTTGTTGGAAAAAGGTCTCACAAATGCAGGCACCATTCCAGTCTTGATTGCACGTGCATCTACGGTTGTCACAATACAATACAATGCATATATGTAGGAAATGGGTGATGGGTTAAAGGTTAAACTCATGACATGGAATGTCCGAGGCCTAAACAATCCAATGAAAGCCAGAAAGGTGGGCAACTACGTCAGCAGGCACGGGCCCCAAATTTTTATGCTACAGGAAACGCATGCGCAGGGCTCGGTTAATGATCAAATACTGGCGAAATGGGGCAAGCAGCACTACTACACAAATTACTCCACACAGTCTAGAGGGGTAAGCATTCTGATTCACAAATCTTTAGGGTTTCTCGAAAAAGGCCACCTTGTGGACTCGATGGGTAGATATGTGCTGGCTTGGGGGGGAAATAGCTGGAGAACATACAACCCTGGTAAATACCTATGGCCCTAACCTTGAAGATCCAGACTTTTATTTACATATATTTGAAATCCTTGCTAAACATGAAGCGACAACCATACTATGGGGGGGGGGGGCTTCAACGTGGTACTAGACCAGACCCTGGACAGGTCCGCCAAGACACCTAGGCCACCGTCTAGGACGGCGCTGGCTCTGAAGCAGATAGTACAGCAGCTGTCCCTGCTGGATGCCTGGAGAGTGCTCACCCAACAAGCAAGCGTTACACTTTCTACTCCTCCGTACATGATAGCGAATCACGTATAGACTATTGGTTTGTCCCCTCTAATACCACACATACCCTACAGAGTTGTAAAATCCTCCCCCGCACATTATCTGATCACTCCCCTTTGACCATGGAAATTACCCTCAGGGACGCCCCTAAGCCGGCTAGGAGGTGGAGAATGCCTATTGGTATACTAAAAGACCCAAACGTAGCAGAAAGCCTACACACGGACATCGCCAATTTCTTTGCAGAAAACATAGGGTCTGTTGACCATATCTCGTCAGTCTGGGAAACATTCAAGGTGTGGGTAAGAGGGGTCCTAATATCTAAGACAACGGGCCCTCTAGGGGAGGTACGCCGGGACCTGGAGAGGGTGGAGAGGGAACTGAACTTACTGGAGGAGACGTATGACCGGACACACGGTGGAGACACCCTTGCTGAAATACATAAATCTCTCAGGGAATTTGATAAACTGGCGGTAAGGGAAGTACACTATATAGCAGCCTCTTCTAGGGCTCGTAGATACGGGCAGGGGAATAAGGCAGGGAAAATGCTGGCTAATCTGGTTAAGCAGGAAAATCATATGGCCCCGATTGCATCGATACATACGGCGCAAAATGTGACGGTAACAAGCGAACAGGGAATAAACGATGAATTTGTAGAGTTCTATAAAACACTATATGCGAATAAGGATAGGAAATCACCTGATGAGATCAAAGCTTATTTGGCCACCTTGGATCTCCCTAAACTCACAGAAGAAAATAGGCTGATATTGGAGCAACCTGTCACGGCAGAGGAGCTCACTGAGTCGATCAAGGGGCTCGCGTCTGGCAAGGCGCCGGGCTCGGATGGCTTGGGAGTGGAACTTTACAAGGAATTCCGGGAAGAACTGGTCCCTGTCTTGCTTGAGGTGTGGGGGGAGGCCCTGGGTAAACAAACTCTGCCACAAACAATGCGCGAGGCCATAATCACAGTGTTGCCTAAACCTCGACGCCCGCCACAAGACATATCCTATAGACCCCCTGTCCCTGATAAATGTGGATGCAAAAATCTTCGCGAAAGTGCTGGCAAACCGCATGCTACCCATCATGCCAATACTAGTACATACAGATCAAAGCGGATTTATTCCCCAAAGGTCCACTGCCCTAAATTTGCATAGGCTATTCGGCATAATGGCGCAGATCAACCCGAACAAACAAGCCGTGGCGATCTCCCTGGACGCTGAGAAAGCGTTTGATTCGGTTTCCTGGGAGTATTTGTTCTTGGTGTTGGAGGCATTTGGGGTTGGCCGATATTTCATTCAATATGTCAAATTGCTTTATACTGCTCCATGTGTGAAAGTACACACGAATAGATCTATGTCTCAATTGTTTAAATTGGGCAGGGGTACCAGACAGGGGTGCCCCTTCTCCCCTATCCTCTTTGCTTTGACAATCGAACCCATGGCGGCGGCGATACGGTTGAGACATGTTAACAGGGGCATAACGCTGAAGGGAGCCACACAAATAATATCATTATATGCGGATGACACGTTACTCTATGTCCGAGAACCCGATAAAAACATTGTTCCCATTATGACAGACATCAACGAATTTGCAGAATACTCTGGATACAAGATCAATAGCTCCAAGTCAGAGGTGTTCCCGCTCACCCCCTCCACAAAATGCCCGGCTCACTTGGGTGGCCTTAAGTGGTCTGAACAACACATCAGATACCTTGGGGTGCTGGTCTCTCGCAATAAGCAAACATTATACATTGATAATCACGACCAGGCACTGCATACACGTAATATTAAATTGCAGATCTGGAGGCGTCTCCCTATTTCGTTACATGGTAGAATTGCCATTCTTAAAATGATTGTACTTCTGAAATTACTATACTTATTTGTAAATATTCCTATATGGCCGGGGAGAGAGTTCTTCTCAAGACTTCGCTCCATGGTGGTGTCCTTTCTGTGGAATGGGAAGACGGCTAGAATCAGCTGGGAGAAACTGGCAGAACCATATGAGAAGGGGGGAATGGCTGCGCCTGACTTTGAGCTCTATTATACGGTGTCACAAGCACAATTTGCAAAGTACTGGTACGATGAATGTGACAACTCCCCTCATACACAAATAGAAGAATACACCACCGAACCCACTAACATCAGGTCGGTGATTTTTAATACTAGACATAAAGACTCCTGCGAATTCGACCCTGTGAGTTGCACAGTGAAAGCCTGGTGAGCAATATACAAAAGACTGAAAATAGAGATCCCATATAACCCAGACATACCCCTGTGGAAATACCCTGGCCTTCCCCCCACGTTTGATACCGACATACAGGAAGCCTGGTACCCTGGCATAGAGATGAAAATAGGTGACATGTACATAGAGGGGAGGTTTGTGACCCTGTCGGTGTTTACTAGGAGCATGGGAGGTGGACAGCTTAGGACATTGCAGTATTATCGTATGAGGTCCGCATATCAAAGGCGCTGGCCGTCATTTCCAGATGAACCCCCTTCCCACTCGTGCGTGCGGCTGACCACTACACAGGGCGGGCTGGGAATCTCCAAACCTTACAAGACAATACAGACTCACTCCTTGGTGGTAAACCAGGTGAGGGAGAAATCGGAAACAGACATGAAAATGCAGATACCAGAAGGGAAATGGGCAAGATACTGCGCGCTTACGAGAAGAGTCTCCCTTAATGCTGGGCTTCGCCAAATACAGTTTAAAATTCTAAACAGGCTGCATTATACCCCTGCTAAGATAGCTACATTTACGCCTTACGACCCGGGCCGGTGCCCCAAGTGTGGGTCCTCGGCAGCGGGATCCTATCATATGTATTGGGAATGTCCAGTCGTGGCGCGATTCTGGGGAGAGGTTGCAGACAAGCTAAATGAAGTCACACAGATCCCCCCACACTTGACTCCACAAAAATACCTATTTGGTGATATCGGTAAATGTTCCGAAAAACTTAGAAGGCTGTTTAATGTGTCATGTGTCATAGCTAAGAGATGCATATTGAAGGCATGCAAGATCCCGGCTGCCCCCACCATGGACACCTTCCTACGGGACTTAACCTACATAAACGAGTGCGAGGAGCAATATGTACTGACCCAACCGAGCATGAGTAGGCCAAAAGATATTTGGGGCCCATTTAGGGCTTACCTTTGTGATATGCTTTCTGACACTGAAACGACTATTTAAATGACAACTGTTAATTATTTAACGAGATTATTGCTATGTATGCGATTGTACATTGTGTTCACTGTGCGCTAATGCTACTGTTGAGACCATCAATAAAAATATGTTTTAAATTATACATTGTTGTAAGACTGAGCAATAAAAAACAAAAAAAAACAAAAAAATCTCCTGGCATGGACCTGCATACATTCTGGAAGGATATTGATTTAATAAGAGAATGGGTTAAATACTGTTGTTTTTTAGGTAGATGAGATTGAAAGTAGAGCCCAGGCTGTCTTGACGGATCTGAGGTTCAATTGATTCTGCATCTGCAGACGGCACTTTACCGACGATATGTACGACTGATCCGAGTACACTAAGAAGCGTCAACCCCAAATTCATAGTAAATTGCTTACACATGTAATTCCAACCAAATGTATGCCCATGCTGCCTCTGGTGAGTCCTGCGTGATTAATTAGTTGTGTTTGTTGTTATGTTGGACGATGGGCTGTATAAATAAATACTATCAATAATCTCTCTATCAACATCTGGTAGGGTACTGAAATGGTAACTTCATAAATGGATTTGAGCTTTCGGTATGTATTTACTTCAAAAGTGTCTTAATAAGGTTTCCATTGCTACAAGATAGTATTGAACTTTTACTATACTACATTTAACTACTGTACATCAGTCCCCGCTTTCTTGAGCCTCTATCAAATCTAACAATTAAGACCATTATAAACAATGCCATTGTGCCCTTTGAAAGTCGCTCTGTGTTTTCATAATCGGTTGCTTGACATGTTCCTTTTTTGGCGTAGAGCACAGTTATGGATGCACAGACCCTCACAAGTGAAGAAACCACCAATACGTCCAGTGTCCCAATGATGAGTCCTACTGGCATGCACAAAGTGATATTCTCTATGACAATGCTCGGAAAATGAAGGAACAAGATTCTGCATCAATTTCATTTCCAGAGTCAACATCAAGTTTGCTCGCCTATCAAGTAATTTTATCATACTTGTCCTTTGTGAAAATGTGTTATGCTTGCAATTTAAAATGAAATGAAAATGTTTGTGTGCTATCGTTTAGTAACACTAAGTGTTGGGTAATGGGTGCCCCTCTATAGGTACAATTGATTGAATCTCATTGTCGCAGTTCCATTTTGCTGTTTACACCCATACTAAAATAAGTACTCTGTTACAGGTCGATGCTGGAACTCCGGCCACAATCACTTCATCCTTTGCAACGGATCCAGAGTATGAGATATGCGTACTTCCTCCCTAATGCAGAATACATTACAAAATGTTTGAGTGCAACATTACAATCAGTATGTTTTGCACGGTGATCTCTGATGAAGCACATGTGTCATCTCGGAACGTTCCAAGGTGCAATGTGAAAGGTATATTATGACTGTTTACGAGGGTATGTTCATGCAAATGTTCTTTTAGTGTTGCAAGAACAAACCTTGTAGTATACGGTTATTACTCATTTAATAATACTTTGTGTGTAAGTGCACAGTGTGATGAAAGATTTTAATTTCCAATACAATTCACTTTTAATTTTTTAAATGATTCTGTTCAAGGAATGTACGCAAGGTGTTGAAATAGAAGAAGAGGCACATGGACGAGAGGTAAACATAACCTAATATTGAATACTATTAGACATCATATTGCATTTGGAATACATTTTAATGTTGTATTTTTTCCTATTCAATCAAGTTGGTTCTGTTTGTAGATATGTACAGATGTTGGTTTGCGATAAAATGAAATGTGCTGGATGTACACCATATAAAAACGCTATTTTTTTCAGCTTGCTGGTGCGGTGGAAAAAGAGAATGCCATGGTTTCCAAGAAAACAAGGGTAATGCACAAACAATTTTGCTTTGTGGAACTTTTTAAGCTGTTGATTTATTCATATAATGTTTTGTATATAAAGTGGTATCTGCCGTATGTGTGCTATGCATTGCGCATGTTTCTCAACACATCTTTTAGAGGCCCAGAAGGAAGCGAAGTATAAAGACACAGACAACAAATGAAACAAAAGATGTCGCTTGCCAAACTGATTTCATAATGGTGCAACTACATTTTGGGGCGCAGCGTGGTCCAGGCTCTAAGCAGACTTGTGATGCTTATGCTCAATAGCCGAAAACTGAATGTAATGTGACCGGCGATCCGTGCAAAGTGTCCATGGACCAATGCTACCACGTGACATCTCAACATGATGAGACTGAATACAATGGAGATACATTTCAATTCCTCGCAGACCCCTTGACACAATCTATACCCGCCAAAAATGTACCACCAAAGAAACATTTGATTATATCTGTTTCTCCAATTCGCTTGCACATATCACAACCTAAAATAACAGAGATTGAAGCTTCAGCAGTACTGACTGAGGAACTTGCTAAAGATTGTGACTTCAGTTTGCCGAGTTCTTTCGATATGTCCACCACAGCAGAATCACAAACCACATTCATGCCGGACGATTGGCTGATTTGTATTCGACAGCTGCCTGCTAGAGATTGTACAGATGCTGAAATGTGTCCATACATTAATGTGGGCAGCCATTGGTGAATGTATCTCGTGTATTACAAGGCACTAACCTGAAAATCCAAGCCAGCTGTGTCCACCTCCAGCTGTGTCCACCTCCATAGTACATTTTTATGGTCCGCTCAACCGATGCTGGGCAAAGTGCCAGCTGGAAATGTACTATGTTCAGCAGCTTTATTTTTCAGCCGGTCTACTTTTGGTAAGATTTCCAGTTTCTGTCAATTCGTCAGAGTTGAGTTCCTTGCTAAAACCCAGTACTTCCAATATTACAGGGAATTCTTATTCCCCACCATTAGTGAAGCCTGGAAAGTTGAACAGATGTCAATCGAAAACACATTCTCTAGCAAATATGTTTGGCTAGCTCGCGACGGACAGTGTGACAGCCAAGGATTTTCAGCAAAGTACTGCACATACCACTTTCAAGAAATTGAAAGTAAAAACCTGGTGAGTTCGGAGATAGTGCAGGTGTTCGAATATACATCTTCTGTGGCCATGGAGAAAGGTGATTTCATGAAATCTGTTGAATTTCTTCAATCAAGTGGTGCAGATAGAGCTGATCGCCACTGACAGGCATGTTTCGATAGCCAAGGCCATGCGAGAGCAGTTTCCACACATTTGTCATCAATTCGATGCATCGCACATTGCCAAATCAGTCAATAAAAAAATTACATCTGCTGGTAGAAAAAAGGGGTCTGAAGAAGTCTTAAAGTGGTGTCAGTCTATCAGCAACCATCTTTGGAGGAGCTCCAAAACTTTTGATGGTTCTGTAGAAATTCTACTTGAGAAATGGCATTCATTGATGCACCATTGTTCCAACGTACACTCATGGACAGAAAACCAACATTTTCACAAATGTGCACATTGACTTTTATCTGAGGAGCAGAAACAAAAAAAGAAGTGGTTGGTGCCATGTTCACCTCCACACAAAGCTCTTGAGACGATTGTGTACGATAGAACGCTTTCCAGAGACAAGAAAGGGACTCACAGAATTCTGCCATACTGGAGATTTGGAGGTGTTCCACAATATGAGCTTAAAGTACAGGCCCAAAACGTTGCACTTTGGCATGGACAATATTGAATCCAGAACAAGACTAACTGTACTTGTGCACAGCGAGAACATTGGTAGTGAACAAGGGAAAACTGCAGGACATTTCGGGATGCATCGTTACCTCAAGGCCTTCACAAAACGATGCAAACAATGGGTCATTAAGCCAATATACCAGGATATGGATTTCGAATTAGTGAAAGATTTGACATTGAATGTGTTGGTCATGCATACTCATGGAATCAATCCAGATTTTGTTCCTAGGACACATACAGTGCCACAAAACATTGCAAACAAGCCCTGTCTGCCTAAAAAGGTACATGTAGAACATTTGACTTCCCGATATGAATAATTAGTAGCTGTCTTCACAATCTGCTTACAATAGCATTTTCAATATGTTCCCCAATGTTTGTACATTGTACATCGACAATTGAATGCTGTTACACTAACATTTGATGCTACAGACAGTATCAAAAAATATTTAATTATGCAGATTAAATTTGGTGCATGATTCATTAATGTATTTCATTCACCTTCCCTTCATCGATATTTATGTTCCTCGAACAATAAAACACATGTCTGTGATTGCTATTCATTATATATTTTAAAATGAAATTGCCCTAGCACATCGGTGCTGCACTGCCCATTTCGGTTGCTGAAATAATGATGGGCAAATTGGATATTAGCCATCAGACAATGGGACACTGAGACTTGGTGTCTGTGAAACCCTTAATTCTTGACCCAAACCACATACACATATACAGTGCTTGGCACTGGCACTGAAAGCCTATGGTGGGTAAGATGTTCATAGCAATGATCCATCGACTGACTTGTGTCAACCCCCTTACATCCAGAACGTTCTGCCATAGCAGTTTTTTAAATTTATTTAAACACTCTGCGATTAGGCCCCTTTTTACTCTCTCTTATACTATTTCAGTATTTTGATGTGTGAGTGTTTTGGGTTTCTCCATAGCTCTACATAGCACACCCTTGCGTCCAAAATATAATTCTCAATAAAAGTATCCTCTTTGTCAACATTTTGGCAATTAGTGCCTACTGTTGCTGGGTTTCCATAGAGTGTGACTCAAGGTCTTGTTTTGCATGTGCCCCTCCTTGTGTCCTACCCTTGGGTTTTTCACAGCCCCCTCCAACACCATTAATCTTCTTCCCTCTGCCTACCAACGCCCTGGTGTTCTCTGTCTCTCCTATCTTTTGTATCTGTTTCTCTATCGACTACCCTGCTCTCCACTAAATCTGGAAGGAAGAAGTTTACAAAGGACTTCTTGGTCTCCAACCCCGGCCTCCCTATCGCTGATACATATACCTGTGCTACTTTCAGGCAAACCCTCAGTGACATACTCTTTGTCGTTCCCTCACCACACCTATGGACTCTACATATGGTCTGTCATCTCTCCTTTCTCTTCTTCTAACATTAATGGTGGCACCCGGTGGGAGACCCTTTTGGCCTCTTTCCACTCTGTGCAAGGTCATCATTAATGTTTACCTAATGCATCTTAATTAAGAAGTCTCATTGTTAAAGTCTTCTTCTTGGAGAATGTAACATCCAACTGGATGCTTTGTGTGCTTCCTCAGGACACACATAAAACTGCTCTCCTGAACATCCCTGAGTACATGTTTTCCAAACTTGATTCCTTCACCCCCTGTGTCCTCATCTTACTCGATCACTACTCTGTCTTTGACATGGTGTACCCTACCATCCTTTTTAACTGTATCCATGATAACCGGGGTTATCACCGATCATGCCCTGGCTTGGCTGACTTCTTTCCTCTCCAATCGACCCTCCCTGTTCCAACTTGGGTGATTCCTCTACTCTATCTGCTTTTTCTCCCCCTACCCCCTGCTGATATGCTCACTGAAACTTTGCTGGTTGGCAATATACCGTCTGACCTGGTTACCCTTTCATCTTGGGGCCAGGTCCCCTCCCCGCCAGTTTCCCACCTGCACTGCCCCCCTGACAACACTTGCACTTGGGGACTGTTTCTGTATCCCTACAGCACCCTGACAGCAATTGACACCTGTTGTCTGCACTTACCCTTGCACTTTCATCCCGCTGTCAACACTTTTTATTTATTGGATTCCTTTATTTTTTTAGACTGTTTATCCTATGCACTGTACTGGCACCTCCACCTTTCCCATGGCACTTTTACCCTTGACACCCTTTGCTTTTGCGATATCGGTGTCACCTGGACTAGTACGATCTTTGTCTCTGTCTTCCCTCTGTCTCCCCTCTCTTGCCTCGTCACGCCTTAAAGCACTTGTGCATATGTGCGTTATAAATTCCCATATCATATCATCATATGATATTGTGGTCTGTTTTGTACAGACACAAAAGGAGTCCGAGGTTACACAAGGCTTTCAGGGCCTTGTACTATCGGTTTTACTTACCTTTAGTGTAACTGTGGTCAAAAAACTAATTTGAAGTTATGGCTTCCCCTCCTCTGTGAAACGAAAGCCACTGTCAATGAATATTATGCCCCAAGGTCCAACTCTCCTCACAGGACAGTTGTACAGAATACTATTCAAAGTTCTATACCAATTCATAGTTCTCTACCGTGCCCATTATACACTGTGATTTCTTGCTGAGATTCACGGTACAAAGGATAGAGTCTAGCAAAGGAATTCTAAGTTGGATGGTTTGGTCTGCGAATCCAAAAAAGTGTCTAACGCTCATCTGCGCTTAACCTATACAAATGCACTGCCGATTGAGACAAGGCATAGTCAGATCATAAATACAACTAACCAGGCATGGGCAAGCAATGTGACCTGTCTCGCTTGAACCTAGACTTGGCTGCCTCAGGTGGGATAGATAGTGTGAACGTCTGTCCTATCTAACGCTCAGAACCTAATGAATACAGACCTCTTGTGAAAGAAGCAAAGAGATAGGTTGCAGGGTTACACAAGGTTAACTTTATTCTAAAAATAAATAATAATCAACAAAGGTAGATGCTGTTTGTGAACATTGAGACTCCAGATCTAATGCTTTTGCCTACAGAAAGGCCAAAGAATTGTGAATGACATCACATATAAGTTCATAACCCACACTAGTGAAGGGTGAGACAGTATTTAAGATCGTGAGGCTTTGGTGGATGCCAACAATTCATTTATTTTTCTTGTGTTTTTCGAATGCCATGTGCACCTGCTTTGCTCAATGTTCCATGGAGTGATGGTCACTTCGTGGGATGATGCTTGTGGTGAAAGAAGAAATGTATCAGTTCACACTGCAGCATCTTCTCCGGTATGTTTTAATATTGTGGCATTCATTCTCAGAAACGAAACCAAACATAAGTGCTGAAAAAAAGTTTCAATTGTTATGTGATCTTAGACCGAAGGGAGCAATTGCCAGGCTAGAAGGACAGAAGCTGTGGAATACCCGCAAAAATGATAACATTTACTATTATGAAAGTGGACATTGGAACATTTAGTTTCAATTCATGCAAACCGTTGTTCAGAGCGGACACTGCACACTACGCCAAGAGGATGGAACAACCAAAGAAAATGTAAGTTGAACTACGCACAATATTTTTGCGATGAAAAAGGGGGAAATCGTTCTTTTTGCATATTGGAGAATTTACATCAAAATGCCATTCTAGCACATCGATAAAGAGTGGACAGAATACGTTGTTCTGTATACCGCGCTGTATTTAAAATACTGAGTGCGTAACTCAGTTTATTTATACATCTACTAATAATTGTTATTGGTGTTTTAGTTAAATCGGGATGAGTAAAGGTTGGGATTTTTGGCCTGTATTGATTATTGACATTCTTATGGGTTGTTTGTTGGAGCATATTGTGACGATTACTCATAGACGAGACAAAAGCACAACCAGTATGCAGGCTAGTGATAACTAAACCACTTTGTCCCATGAAATATCAGGGAGTGCAATCAAGGTTGAATTATTGAAAGGGCCGGGGTCAGAACATTTTCCAAGGGTAATTGGTTCGCTTACCTATAGATAATTTTCCCAGTTCCTTTACAATGCCATCTGTCTGTTGTCCCGTTTCTGAGTCACTTTATCAATTCCTTTGTGAGCTTTACGACTTCCCAGCGCTAACCTTTCATGCACATCGTAGTCTAAAATAGTCCCCCATGTTGTCTGTGTGTGTTCATTGGGTGTGGTTTGTGTTTGTTCTGTTTCATCCAGTGCAGAATTACAACATAAATTAGTATAAAGAACGGATACTAAAATATATTGTTTTCGCTTATCTACACAGATATGTTGTACCATTCTGCGAATGCCATAGTTTCCAGCTGCCGTGGGATGCCTTTTTCAACCAGCAATGACAGATACGCCTAACCGCATTGTTCAGCATCACCATCATGTGGGACAATAGACCGGGACCAATATGCCCTTTTGCGGTACCAGTGACAAGGAGCAACCTGTCATCGTTTACGGTGTAGTAAGAATCTGATGCGTCGAATCCACATCTTCTCCCGAAAGGAACACCATGTGCATCATTTTAAACTGTTTGCCACTCAAGCCTAAGGACACACAATTATTGGTGGTTCATCGCAATCAGAGGACATCAATGTGGTTTTTGGAGCGTTGTTTGATAAATAAAATCACTTGCAAAATTGCAGGTTAATGATGTTTTCTGTAAAGTTAATGGTAGCAAATTCGATTTGGGACTCGCTGTGAGAGTGTGTTGATCTTCCATGTTCTACATCAACTGACGTTATTATGTGGGTGATGACTGGGCACGTTTGGCTATGCTGCCTACTAACGTCATGAAAATAGGTGGAGCATATTGTCTGGAATAGTGATGTCAGCTACAGGGGCGGGGATATGATTTAGTGCCGCAGGGGCATTGACCCTAGTGCGATGCGGCAACGGATAAGTTTAGCACAAGATGGCAGTGTCCGATCCTTGTTTTCAGATGTGTAAAAGCGATGAAAACCAAGGTAAGATGCAGAGGAACGTTTTTTTACGATCGATCACCGTATGCTGAAAAACACATGCCCGAACGATCGGTACTATAATATGTTTGAGCGCACTATCCCTTTAAACTCCCCAAATACCAACACGATTGCTGACATAAATTAACACTGAGACAAGAAAATAAATTCATTTGTCTAGGAACAAATCACTTTTGTGTTATATTATCTGTCAGTGAAAGGTCAGTAAAAGGTGGATGAGGGAGCTTTTAGAAAATAGCAGGGAAGAGGGTACTCTGAGGACACTATCGCTGGTGGGTACCCCGCCATAAGGGTCACATATGTTCAGCAACTATTGGACATGCACAGGATTATCACATTAAGGCAACTAAAAGCGGCAATAGGATATAGTAATCCAATATCTGAGCCGCCTGCTTATAGCAGTGGTGAGAGTCCAGAAAGAGAAAGAGTCAAAGAAAAGGAAGAGACCTCTAAGGTCCTGCAAGATAAAGAAGAGAAGAATGAACTGCCAAATGTATCCTTAGACATAGAACGAGAGATTAAGAGATGGAAAGGAGAAAGAGATCTATCTGAGGAGGTTACACTCATACAGAACGAATGGATGGGTGGGCAGATATTGCTCAAGCTTGATGGGAAGAGCATCGAGTAAGTAAGGCAAGTGGAAGATCAAGATGAACAAGATAGAAAAGACAGGGAACATGAGAATTGATTGAAAGAGGATGAGCATAAAAGAAAGAGTAGACAAAGACAAGGGCAAATGTATCAGCAGGAACAACTCAGAAAGGAAGAAAGGGCAGAAGAACAGTGAAAATATGACAACAGGTAGAGAGCAATTGAAGAACAAGACAGGCTAGATGAGAAGAGGAAGAGGAACAGAAATTGCGAGATAAAAGAATGCAAAGACAAAGAGTCGAAGGAGTGCATAGAGCAAATGAAAGACAGGAAGAGACGAGGAACGAAGAAGATAGAGTTAGATGGGAAGCAAGAAAATGAATGGAGTTAGACAAAGAAATAGAACATAAAAGGAGCAGAGAGTTTGCGATATTGATTGCATTGAGAGAGAGCTGATTGAACCGAGTCCAGCAATTTCATGGGTGACATAGAGGAGGTCCTCCCTTCGCAAGAGCGAATGCCAGGGCCATCTAGGGTAAACCTAGATGAGAATTTGGAGATAGGAAGAATCAGAGACAGAATCGATAAAGCTTATCATGAGATGAAGACAAAAAGTGAGTGGAGAAATAAGGGAAAGGAAGATCGACTCACAGGTGCCCAGTCACGAGGAAAGGAAGGAAGCCTGTTTAGTCTTGAGCACAGAGCTTTGTCTTTGGACTGGCTAACGTTAAATAGAGATGAGAACCACCCTAGTCAGGGACTTGATATGTCAGACGAAGAAAGAGAAACCTCCCATTGGAAAGAGGGAGAAAGTGCATGCGGTCCTGAGGGATGTCTGCAGACGGATAAGGAAGTGAGATGGTTGGATTTTGACCAACCTAAAGATAGGACGCCAGATCCTATGGCGGACCCAGGACGATGTAAAGGGCGATCACTCAGCGAGAGAGGAGAATCGCCACCATATGTGAACAGGTCAAGGTAATTGCCATGTAGAAGGTGATCAGGAACTATTGTTCCCACTATGAGTAGGTAGACGATGGGAGGGGATTGCGGATTTGGGTTTACGCAATTCACCCTACTAGATAAAGGAGGGGCCAGACCAAAGTATACTCCTTGGCCCCAAACGGACATGGATAAGTAAAAATGTAAACTCCCCAGTTTAACGGCAGGTGCAGGGAAATGGATTTATGAGTTAGAAAAGATGACAGGAGGAAATACGTTAGCTAAAGGGCACATTAAAGGTCTCCTAATAGCTATTCTTTGGGAAAGAGCTGATGACATATGGATGAGAGCAGGTTATTCGAGTGTTACAGCACAGAATACGGCTCATGACGGAGTGCCATTTAATAATTGTAGGGCAGCTGTTTGGACAGCGCTTAGAGTACAGTATCCTGATATGTCAGATATGGTTGCAATTATGGCACGTAAGATGCAGGAAAATTAAGACCTGCTTGCTTATATTCAGAATTTTCAGGAACGATGGACCTTGCAAACTCGATAGCTTTGGGGGAAATCTGTGCCAGTAATTTACCACATTTTGTGTCAGGGGTTGCGAGCATTTACAGAGACAGTTCAAGAAGCTAGTGGAAATGGAAGCAAAGCCATGGGCAGAGATACAGTTGACTATTGTGCATCATTGCCAATTGCTGCAAGAGGAAAAATAAGGAGGATGCTAGGAAACTCGAGGAAGCTAAGTTAGTTCAGAAGAAGTTATCAAAGTACGCTATAGAAGGAGCACTATTGACAAGCAGAGAAGGGCTTGGAACGCAGCAGGTAGCAGATGTGCAACAGGTGAATAATCCACACCAGTTCGGTCAGGGAGGAAATGGGTTTATGCCGAGAGGCAGAGGTACAGGCTTTAGAGGAAGAGGTGGTTTCCAGAATAATCAGGGTGGTGTTCAAACTAACCAAGGCGGGTTTCAGAATCTGCAGAATGATCATCAAAATATGCCGGAAGGGCAATTGAGGAGATGCCCTCTAATATGTTGGACATGTGGCATGACAGGGCATATTGTTCGAACCTGTGGCAGCCAAGGATATGTACAGAATGGGCAATTTTCAAGAGGGGGGGGGACAGCTTATCCTCCAGCATAGAGCCCACAAGGAAGGGACAGGTTTGCCCAAGATCAGTGTATCAAGCACAAGTGCTGCAAACACAACAGGCTTTATAACCACAGCAAGCACCATTGAATCCACCGCTGGGGCAATCGCAGCATGCACCCATGCAGATACAGCAGAGTGCAAATACGGGACAGTTATTGACTCCTAGAGTAGAGGGTGTCACTATTGCAGGAGGAAGTCCTTTCACGGGCACAGGAATAAGCATGTACCCACAATAGGACAGCTCACAGGGTGACTTGATGTGTTCAGTACTATCGGTGACACCAAATCCTCAAGAGGAACCAAGGGTCGATGTTGCCATAGGAGGCAAATCTTTTTCTTTTTTAGTAGATACTGGAGCAACTCGCTCACGTATATGAGAGGGAAAGTTTTCATTATGGGGAAAAGATATGAATGCTCAAGGCATCTCTGGAGCTACAAGTAGATGTCCTTTTACTGATGAATTCCCAGTCTCTATAGGAGAGTGTGATATGTCTGTGCCTTTATTGTATTCAAGGCAGGCACCAGTTAACATTCTGGGCAGAGATTTAATGAGGAAATTAAATATGACAATTTCTTTCACTGATGAGGGAATAATGTGCGCCACTCCAGGGATATATTATTAAAACGTGGGTGAATTTATTATGGTGTTCACAGGGCAGATAGCTCTGCGAGGAGTGCAATTAGAGCCAGATGTTTTTCTCTATGGGGTATGTATTTTGCTAACTTGGTTACCCGGCCTAGTGGGAAAGATTATGAGAATACCTGGTGAATTTTTGTTTAGACCACAGATACCTATGTATGACATATTTTTCCCTAAAGTTGCAAGCGGCCATAGTACAAGAGGAATTAGCTATGCTTGAAGGATTTGATGATGAAGGCAGACCATGGAGAATGGTTATTGCCGTTGGGGAAGGGTATAGATTGACTGACTGACATCACAGAAGAAGACATGTTTCAGGATGATCCATCAGACGATGAAGTAGTATTCGAAATGAGTATTACATATTGGGTCAGAATAGAGAGAAGGGAAATCCCAAAGTGAATGGTGATTGTGCAGCAACCCCCACAGTTTTCGATGAAGACATGGAAAAGGTACCAACCTCTCTATGGACTACAGGCCCCTATGACGTAGGCCTATTGAGGGGGGTGGGAGAAGTTAAGATTAAACTGAAGCCAGGAGCAATTTTACCTCGAGCAAGGCAGTGTCCAATGTGTCAAGAGGCAGATCGGGGTATATTTAAGACTATATCGGCTGTGATGGAAGAAGGCATTTTGGTGATGCCAGAGTCACAGCGCAATACCTCAGTGTATTCTGTGAAAACATCAAGGGGGTGGTCGTGGCGTTTAATTTAGGACATGAGGCCAATTAACCACATTGAAGAGGCAGAGTTTCCTTTAGTCCCGAATCCTGAGACGATTTTATCTACAGAAGCGCAATATTTCACGGTAATTGATTTGAAAATGCATTTTTCTCAATTCCGTTGCATAAGGATTCTCAAGACCTCACGTCAATTACTTTCTGCCAGACTAAGCTAAAAAGTACTTGTTTGCCACAAGGGTACTGCAAGTCTCCATCAATCTTTAATAGGGTACTGCAGATGGACCTAAGCAATATTGATCTGCCGAGTGTTGTGCTGCAGTAGCATGACAGAAGATGAGTGCGGGCAAGATTCAATTTGATTGATGACTATTCTGGCAGACAAAGGCTATAAGGTAGAAAAAGAGAAGCTACAATATTGCCAGGAAGAGGTGTTGTATATAGGTCAATTGATTTCACATGAAGGAAAGAAGGTTACACCTGAAAGAGCTGAGACGATTATGAAAACGTCAAAACTGCACATGATAAAGCACAAACAGCAGTTTTTGGGATTGTGTAACTATGTTAGAGCATGGGTATTTGATTATAGTTCATATACGAGACCTCTTTTGCAGGCTTTAAAGAAAGCTCAAGTGAATAATGAGCAAATAGTATGGACTGAGGAAATGGAAGAGGGGTTTCAAGAGTTGAAGAAAGCAATTTGTGCAGCCACAGTTTTAGGAATTCACAATTATTCTGAGGAATTATTTTTATTCTCGCACACGAATGGAACAGTCATGACAGCAGTGCTTACACAGAGAACCACACTTGGATATAAACCCCTAGCATATTATAGTGGGATTCTAGATCCAGTAATGAGAGGACACTTTCCTTGCGAACAATCACTGGCAGCAGCCGCGTTCGCCCTAGAGAAGTCTGCAAGCATCGTGATGGGGTGTTCCATGACTTTATTTGATGAGCATGCTTTGTTTGCTGTTTTGCAGAAACCTAAGGGTACACTGATGTCTCAGAGAGCTTCTGCATGCAAGGTAGTTATATCGAATCCAGCAATCAAAATAGCCAGGTTTAAAATAGTGAACTTTGCCACATTTGTAGCCAAACCTATGGCAGAGGACGAGCAAGTACACGATTGCTCAAAGTATGAGGAGTTCTATGATGAACTCCCAAGGGTAAAGGAGAATGCTCTAGCAGTGGGGAGCTTCTCTTTATTGACGGGTTCTCGAAAATTGATCAAACTGATGGAGAAAGGCATTCAGGTTCAGCTGTGGTAAGGGACAGAGCTAATGGGAATTCGAAGTGGTAGCAAGTGCAAGACTACCGTTTCACTTTTCAGTACAGGCTGCAGAATTGGTGGCACTTATTGTCGCACTCGAGAATCACGCAGTGCAGGAAGTGACAGTGTACAGTAACTCTGCCTATGTGACAATAACTGTACATGCAGGGTTAGCACGTTGGAAAAGGAGGTGCTACCTCCAAGCAGGCGGGACTCCAGTGCTACACGCTGCATTATTGGACAGACTTTTCAAGGCACTAAAACTCCGGGTAGCCATCGCAATAGTTAAATGTACAGCACATACTAAGAGAACTGACTTTATTTCACGCAAAAACCAAGCCATAGATGAAGAGGCCAAAAAAGTTGCATATTCACCTGATATTTTTAGTTTTGATAATGTCAAAGAATTCCTGTGGCTCAAGAACAGTAACATTCTCACTTCCTGCTATTATTTCTATAAGGAGTGCTCAGAGGAGCCACAGTCCAAATGCAGACTTGCATTTATTTATTCCACAATCTTTGTGTCCTTCTTCCTCATCATTGATTTAGTCCGCACGTGCTGTACTGCTTCTTCTTGACTTGCTTCCAAATTGGGTGGGGGGTGTTTCCGGTCTCACCAGCATATGGCTTCACGTCATTCAGATCAATATGAAATCGCCACTAAATAGTTTAGGAGCAGGTAGTTCTTGGTATCTGGTTGTTGAATGGTCTTCATCTGTGTTCTGAGACCGATACCCTTTACGCATGAGTTGATCTGAAATGAGAGAGATACTAGCGGCCATACATGTTAAATATGCATGTAGCTCATTTCCTAACAATTCTGCAGTCATCTGAACATCATTCCTAGTCCTCGATGGAGGAGTCAGAGGCATTCTCATTCGCCTCCATGTTACTAATTCATAGGGGTGTGAGGTGGTGGAGCAACCCGGTCAGATTTCATAATGCATACAATGCAAGGGCAAGACAATAGAACCACCTCCACTTCAATGTCAATTTTAACTTGGCAATTCTTTCTTTAAGAAGGCCATTGAATCTCTCACATATCCTGTTGGCTTGCAGGTGATAAGCAGAGGAAAACTTGTGTTTAATACTGAGCAATAGGCTAATTTGCTCGAAAACCTCATTAACAAAATGGGGCACATTGTTGAATCTTAGCACCTCACATACTCCCCACCTAGGAAATACTTCTCAGACCAAAAACATTGCAGTGCAAGTGGCATCAGGAGGTGTGCATGGACAGGCTCCAATCCATTTCGAAATGGGGCACACTACCACTATAGCATACCTGTATGGACTACATGCCTGCAGCATGTCAACATAGTCAATATGTAAATGCTGAAAAGGACCGTTTGGTACCTTTCCTTTAAGAAGTGCTGAAGTAAATGAAAAATGCCGGATCTAGACTTAATTTTCGATGACTGGAAAAGGGAGCAGTACCCAGACTCGTTTCTAACTGAGTTTCTTTTTGGATGCATAAGAGGTCCTGTCTGATGTTGATGTTCATAGACTCCTCCTTCCTGTCTTCGTTTTTATACTCAGAGCTTATCCCGCTCATGTTGGGTGCAGTACTGACGTGTGCACTTTTGTGTAGGATCCTAAAAATGGCCCAGCGATTAGAAGATTATTGCCAGCAATAATCAAACAGATTCGGCAGCTACCTGAGTATTTAATGAGGCTGCCTGATTAAAAAGGTTTTTTCCTTCCTTAAAAAATAAGTACGCAGGCACAATGAGATTTATTGAGCATGATGTGGTTCCAAAAGTGAGCAAACTCAACGGCATATGGAGAGACATCATTGGTGGGGCATCATGATAGGTGCAAAATTTATATAGGCACAGCATCTGTTATTGTCTTCCTATTTTTGCTGATTCATGCTGCATACCTTGTTGGTTCTAAAAAGATAGAAGCAGTAGTTTGTTTGTGCCTACACTTCTTTGCGCCAAATTTCTGATCTGAATGAATCAAAGTACGTAGTCAAGTTTCTTCAAACATATTTTCTTTAATTTATTTGATATATATTCTGCCCATATGGATGACACGTGTTTCGGCGTTTCTTTGGTGCCTTTAGAATTTTCTCAATTTTCTCAATTTTATCTCGTCTTGATATTCTTTGAGAATTTCATGCATTTTCAAAAAGTTCTTTTCTTTAGTCACTTCTAAGGCTTTTGCCTCTTTAATTTCCTTTTTTATATTTTCAATTTGATCAGTTATTCGTCTGTGTTCTCTCTGTGCATGCTCAATTAGCATTTCTAACATGTGCTTTGAACATTGATTGAGGTTTATTTCCCAATTGTTAGCCAAATCTTTATCATCGTCTTTACTGAAATCTGGAAAGATCAAAATGCGAAGTCCTCTTGGGATCTGGTCCTTTGATACATAGTTTTTCAGAGAGATTATTTCCCAATACTTGTCAATTTCTTTGCGAGAGGCCCTCTCTAGTTTTACAAATTTATATCTGAGGTCCTCTCTTTTCGGAAAACTTGAAGTAAAAGCATGGGTGTTATTCCCTTTGGCAGAAAAAAGTTTGTTTGCTTCTTCTTCTCTATTCTCCATATATTCTGCCATTTTTTTGAATTTGTTTTCCCAAATTGGTCTGCGCGGTACTGTATCCCCTAGTGACAATCAGCTGAGTGAGGAACTTCTTGAGTGGGGATCTCATAAGGTGTACTCTCGCGACCCGTATGTCAGTGCTATTGAGGTTAGCAATGGTTGTTTTATTTTATTCTTGTTTCGCAAAGGTGTAGGTCAACACGGAGACAGAGAGTCCCTCTGCTCCGTTTGTAAAGTAAGCGGTAGTTTGTTTGTGCCTACACCTCTTTGCGCCAAATTTCTGATCTGAATGAATCAAAGTACGTAGTCAAGTTTCTTCAAGCATATTTTCTTAATTTATTTGATATATATTCTGCCCATATGGATGACACGTGTTTCAGCGTTTCTTTGGCGCCTTTAGAATTTTCTCAATTTTCTCAATTTTATCTCGTCTTGATATTCTTTGAGAATTTCATGCATTTTCAAAAAGTTCTTTTCTTTAGTCACTTCTAAGGCTTTTGCCTCTTTAATTTCCTTTTTTATATTTTCAATTTGATCAGTTATTCGTCTGTGTTCTCTCTGTGCATGCTCAATTAGCATTTCTAACATGTGCTTTGAACATTGATTGAGGTTTATTTCCCAATTGTTAGCCAAATCTTTATCATCGTCTTTACTGAAATCACTCAGCTGATTGTCACTAGGGGATACAGTACCGCGCAGACCAATTTGGGAAAACGAATTCAAAAAAATGGCAGAATATATGGAGAATAGAGAAGAAGAAGCAAACAAACTTTTTTCTGCCAAAGGGAATAACACCCATGCTTTTACTTCAAGTTTTCCGAAAATAGAGGACCTCAGATATAAATTTGTAAAACTAGAGAGGGCCTCTCGCAAAGAAATTGACAAGTATTGGGAAATAATCTCTCTGAAAAACTATGTATCAAAGGACCAGATCCCAAGAGGGCTTCGCATTTTGATCTTTCCAGATTTCAGTAAAGACGATGATAAAGATTTGGCTAACAATTGGGAAATAAACCTCAATCAATGTTCAAAGCACATGTTAGAAATGCTAATTGAGCATGCACAGAGAGAACACAGACGAATAACTGATCAAATTGAAAATATAAAAAAGGAAATTAAAGAGGCAAAAGCCTTAGAAGTGACTAAAGAAAAGAACTTTTTGAAAATGCATGAAATTCTCAAAGAATATCAAGACGAGAGAAAATTGAGAAAATTGAGAAAATTCTAAAGGCGCCAAAGAAACGCTGAAACACGTGTCATCCATATGGGCAGAATATATATCAAATAAATTACGAAAATATGCTTGAAGAAACTTGACTACGTACTTTGATTCATTCAGATCAGAAATTTGGCGCAAAAAGGTGTAGGCACAAACAAACTACTGCTTACTTTACAAACGGAGCTGAGGAACTCTATGTCTCTGTGTTGACCTACACCCTTGCGACACAAGAATAAAATAAAACAACCATTGCTAACCTCAATAGCACTGACATACGGGTCGCGAGAGTACACCTTATGAGATCCCCACTCAAGAAGTTCCTCACTCAGCTAAAAAGATAGAAGTCTCTTTGATTCTCCCCACTCCAGTAACCTATGCAGAGTTAGAGGTTATAAGAAAGCCACGGCCATATGTGATCATTCCTACTCCAGTGACGAATGTGGAGTCACATAGCTCCTTGACAAATGTTCCAATGAGTCTACAACGAGGAAGGACTGTTTTTGATTTACTCCATGATCATTGGGTACCTACTCACCATACAAGAAAGAATCCCAAAAGGAGTGCAAGGGAAAACAATGATGAGTTAAATGATTATTCAGACAGCACAGCGCATTTGGGGAACAACATGTGGCGTCAACACATGAAGGAGGTAGGGAAGACAACCTCTGAGGAGGATTGTTATGTTCGTGTTCTCCTACCTTATGCTACGGGAAAGTCTAAGATATTCAGAGCTACAGAGATGGATGTCTAAACAGCCCATTGTTTAGCTCACCTTGCACTCTGCCATACAAGAGGCCAATTCCCGGGTCGAACAGCATCTTTGGTCTGGGCAACAGAATGGAAGGCACCAGAAGATGATGATTATGTTCAAGATTTAAAGACAAGAGAAAGACCACACGCCAGAGATCATGTGATAAGATATGCACAGCCAGGCATGAAAGGGACAGGAATTCAATGGGAGATAAATAAAAAGCTCAATTGCCAAGGAAAGACTGATGAAGAAATACAAAGATGCAAGGAAAGAGGCCAGATGCAAATCCAGTGAACAGTACTCTCTCCAGATGGCTGGGAAGAAGGCATAGTTGTATGCAGAGCTGTGGCAGTAACTGGACATCATAAACCAGTTATAGACTGAGTGGAAAAAGGATGCAAACTACTCTGACCGAGGCTCGCCAAGTTGCTGACGTGGGCCGAAGACAGAGGAGGCCCGTTGCAGATAGTGCCTATGCCTAGTGTAGAACTGTGCTTCAGAAATACTGGCACAAGGAAAGCCAGAGAAAATCAACAATGTGGGCGAATCTTCGATGTACCAGGAATTAAGGATGGGATAGTAGTGATAATGGACCACTACTGGCCCTGCAGATCCAGAGCATATATGCAGCTGCCCAGAGATTTGGGAGGACTATGTTCCATGGTGATCATTCATATTCCAGCATTGGTGATTCCAAAGAGTGACCTGAATATTGGTGAGTTCCCGAAAGCAGATGCTTACCTGAGAAAGAAGAGATCTGTTGAACTTCTTGATTGAATGAAGAGGGAAATTTACTTCTCAGCAAAGTCGATAGAAATTTTTGATGCTATCCCATATGAACACGGACGATTTAGTAAGACTGGATTCCTGACATAAAGATAATAGTAAAAACTGAAGCAGACGATGGCGAATGCCAAGTGGTTACAGATAACCAGATGGGAGCTTTTTCAGACGATCAGTACTACAATTTAATGCTATCAAGGATGAGCTGAGAGCCATACGACTGATGACTCTTCCGAACAGATATGTCTTGGACAGGATTACAGCTATGGATGGAGGTGTTTGTGCCAAAATTGGAGAATCATGTGGCGCATTCAGACCTTCTCATGATGACGAGAGTGGCACCTTGACAGAGGCCATAACGATGTTGACAAACTTGCACATCAAAATGGAAGATGAAGTAGAAGATATTGCTGATGACAGCTGGTTTGCGTCAATCTTCTCATGGGTTCCACAATGGATGGCAAACATTTTCAAGTTCCTTGGAGCCCTGTTGGTGATGATCATGTTTGGCTTCTGTTTGGTTAAGATTATAATCGCACAGTGCAAAAAGACTGCAAAGAAAGCAACAGGAATGAAGATTATGATTGATGTTAAATCTGGATTAAAATCCAAAGAGTTGATAGGTGAAGAGATCAGAGGGTTAGGACAAAATTACCAATGCAGAAAAGTACTACCACCAAAGGTCCGACCCCAATTTGTTCGGATAAGTATATGTGGGGGGTAAAGTTAATAAAAAATGTATAGGTGTAAGGTGGGGGGGCTGTGGGGAGTCTCCCCCACACATATATATATATGTGAAAAAATGGAGAACAAAAATAAAAAGGTCTTTTGGTGGTCTGACCTTTCAACTTGGTAATTTCACGCAGATCCGAGAGCAGAGACTATGTAAAGGCAAGGATTCATGCACCAAAGGGAACACAATTCCTGTATCCAAGGAACCATAAGAGGTATGTGGGAAGATCGATTTACTTCAGTCCGAATGGACAGTGCAGCCTTATGACCTGGAATATTAATGGACATGTAAAGTTAGCAGGATGCCTGAAAGGAGTAATAAAGATATAGACTCCGAAGAAACATTTCTTCATATGAGGATGTCTAGATGTGAAGACTGATGGGAGAGTGGTCGATGAATCACCGAGAGGGGGGGAGTGTAGAGGAGGAGCCAAGTACCTCTACTGGAAGTTCCGCCCCCATTCTGCCTATATGTTGGGAGCCAGAGATTGCGACAAGTGCAATCCCAGTAAGAGTGCCAATACCGCAAAAATTCCTTGAAACAAGGTATCCATTGAGAAAACCATAGATGTATCCATGAAGATATGACCATCTTTTGAAGCAAGTTCCGGAAGAAGTGTGAACATTAATGAAAGAAAGAACTGGTGATATCACATGAAGCTGAGGTGACGCACACAGAAGAGCAAGAATATAGATCCCATAGAACTTGATGGCAAAGTAATGAAGTATGTAACATTTTTCCCATGAAATGAAGATAGCATGTGCAGAGAGGCACTGCAGAAAATGCAACACCATTTTACAATTGTACAGATGTGGTAACGCAAGCAGACAAAGTAATCATTAGGCTGGCTATGTAGTGAATAGATTGCAGCAATGCGCCAATGTATAATACATGGGAATGTATAGAATCTGAATGTTCCACATACGCACTTTAGCAAACTTGGACCTGTGAATGGAAGAATTGGAATTGTGGCGCAGCAGAATAATAGCTGACGGCGAGGAAAGATTTGTGAAAGGCTGGCCTGGCCCAGTGTCAAGAGTTTGGGCTGCCGAGAGCCTAGCCACGTACTCAAAGAGATACAAAAACGCGAGAAGCGAGCTCAGCTGCTGTTTGAGGTGTAATGGAAACCATTGAGGGTGCCAAGATTTCTTCATTTAATGGTATTAAAAAACAACAAAGAGCTCGAAAACGTGGTCTCCACTCATGTGATCCGATGAGAATAGACTTTGGGTCGAGCTACACCACGACCAGAAGATAAGACCATGCTTTGCTCCCTTTTATTCCCAGGTGCAGTGAACCTCTGCAAGGGCAAGTTCAAAGGGTTTAATTGAATGGCAGCCCACATGAGTTTATGATGGATGTTGGGCTAATTGAGTGGGGAGGCATGACCAGGTCCAACCCCCCAGCACCTGGAGTCCCAGTTGCGTGCTGCTAGCGTGTGAAACCTTCCAGAAG
This sequence comes from Ambystoma mexicanum, assembly GCF_040938575.1. NCBI lineage: Eukaryota > Metazoa > Chordata > Amphibia > Caudata > Ambystomatidae > Ambystoma > Ambystoma mexicanum. The sequence continues at coordinate 266,478,557 of NC_090937.1, forward strand.
GGTACACGCGTGCCAACAAATCATAGAGGGCAACGTATTAAGAAGCCCTATAGTTTGATAAACCAATAGTATGTCGAGTTTTAGACTGACACGGAAGATGAATTGCACTTGGGATGGGCTTAGTTGCTCACCTGACCTTAGAGATACAATCACGTCCCTGTAGCCCATAGAAAGTATAGGTAGATGTTCCCCGTTGACTATAATCCCAAGTAGGTTTTCTTATTTTGCCATGTATCCTGATGTCGCTCATGACAAATATATTGTATAAAGGCAATTTTTTTAATGAAATTGTTGAGATAAGTCTGTGCGGCGTCTGTTGATGTCCGTTGTACTCCCTGTTTTAAAGATTTGTTATTAAAACAGCTCACCCTTTTGCCAACTTCTTGAGTCGGTCTGATTATTGATGTGTGAGTAAGATCTGCATCCCCATCCATCTCAGATACTGTTACCTCGTCTTGAAGGACCCGCTGTCCGGGTTCATATCTATTTCATCAAGGTAGTTTCATATCCTTCCCAATGCTAGAGGCACCTCACAAGAAGAAAAAATACGAAGAACTAAGTGGACAATTACCTTGAAATGGGAGGGCCTGCACATCCAACGGGACGAAACTATGGACAAACCCCAATGGAAAGAATACCCTGTTGTATGCCATCCTAACCATCCAAATCTGATTGAAGATCTTATGGCAAATAAAGAGGAAGAAAACCTCATCCAGATGGCATCTCGATAACCCACAGAAGTGTTATTAGTTCTTGTCTCGCAGGTATAGGAATAGCGGGGTCCTATTACAAATCAATAGCAAACATAGGCAAAAGCTATTTTTTAAAAAAATAAAAAAAGAATTCTGTTAACAGAGCGAAATGCTGAAAGCTAAATTAAATTAGTTAGACAAACTAGGCAGGCCACAAACATAAATGTGTAATCCCGGGATCCGCCCAGTAGTCATTTGGGGAGCACTATCAATCATTCCAAGGAGGAAATGTGGGCCTCGACACTATAACTAAACCCAAAGATGCCTACGGTCTGGTGGGTCGGTGGCACTGGAAAATGTAAAGTGCATATGCCACAAATCAAAGCAACTGTCAAACGTGGTGAACAATAAAAGGAACGCAATCATCACACATGTCAAGCAACTGAGGAAGTAGCCATCTAGTGCTGGACATTCTGTTACCTGAAATGTGTGCATGAATTGGAGAAACGGGTTCTTAAATGAATTACTTTCCTAGAGATGCCTCCTGCCCACTCTAACTCTGTCTCTTTTGGCTATGGGTACACCCCGCATGACTGCCTCCTTTTTCCCCACTGTGTGTTCGCTTTGGCTCTCCTCCGCATTTAATGCTGGCAGAGGGTTGGAGTTTAAACGTTCATATGCTGTGGCACTTGTTTGAAATGTGTGGAACTCGTCCATAGCACTTCTGCTACCTTGTGTTAGCATATTGGATGCAACGTGTTGCTTTTTTCTTGTTAAAACATTTTAGTACTAACATCTGTTTCCTAAAAATAAACATGTCAAATTAATGTAAAGACAAGACCGACTGTCCCTGCACTCCTGCATGCACAACTGGAATCGGCATCTCACATCTTCGCTGTCTTCTCTTGCTCTGCGTCCCTGGTTGTTCACACTGTCCTCTATTAGGATAGCCCCCACTGCAGCTCTGGTGGCAGTAACCTTATGTTTCACCCTAGATGCTTGTCTCAATTCAGCACTTTGTCAAAATTGTCCACCCCTACATTTTCGTTCTTTGTTGCGAAAATCAAATGTTTTCTCCCCCAATTCTATATTCAATTTGCTGTCGAGTCTTTGATGATCTCCGGACTTGGCGGAGGCAATGATCTGTTTCACAATATTCATATTTACACCTTGGATCCTTTTAATGATGCCCTTCGGGCGGCTGCACACTCACTGCTGTGGCTCGCACCTGTCGCCATGCCCTGCCACCCCTTTTCACAATACATTTATTTATTTATTTTAAACTGTTTTCATTTATTTTTAAACATACAACAAATACAACAGGTAGCCTTGCAGCCAATGCTATTAATGCAATCATAGCGATCAATACAGTAGTTGAACAATCATAGTGAGCCATGAGACAAACTCAAAAGGCAAGGCCAAACCACACAAAAAAACAAAAAGAACAACAAAAAAAGGAACAAAAAAACCCCAACCCAAGCCCCACATATATTTGTGGCGAAACCCGACAAAATCATTTTGACTAAGTCTACTTCGAGGAATTCTACTGCAACAAAATCGCCCTATGCCATCCAGTACAGTCATGTATAGCAGTTACTGTCATTGCATGGCTCACCTGCCAGGTATAGTCTTTACATTCTAAATAAAGCCCCATATTCCCAGGTAAGGCCAATATATACCAAGTGTTTCCTCCTGTAAATGGATACAGCCATCTTTTGCCAGTTTAAGCCTTTTCATGCTAAGTGCATCTATAATATGCAAGGGATAGTCAGACATATCCAGGTGCTACCATCTCTAGGGGAGATGTTTAGGCAACCCTCTGGTGAGGCATGTGAAACCATCTAACCTAATAACAGGGTTACAACCCAAACGTAGACCAGATGTCTCTATAGTGGAGGGATGGGGAGGTTGGTAAAGAAGTACTGTTAACCTCTACAGTTACATGCAGGGGTGTTAATAGGTCTGGAAAAGATATGGGGCTACACTAATGTCGGGACTAGAGGCTAGCTAGCCTTTTGGCCTTTTAGCTAGCCTTTTGGTTGTAGGCCCCGAGCTTCTATCCGGGGCTACAACCAAAAGACCCAGGGTTATAGCCCTTTCAGCACCCCACCCCCAGTAACGCCTCTGGTTTCATGCACAAATAACACTGCCCTGATATACCTGTCAGGTTGCTTGATTGTCGTGAAGAGTATTGAAACCTCCTTCCCCAAGTACCACAGAGAGAGAATACAAGATTACTCCCTATGCGATCATTGAGGCCACAGGTGGGTAGTTCTTGAAGCCCGGAACCACGGAAAATGTTGAAACCCAAGGCAGCTGTAAAGGAAAACCTTTATTAGCAATCAACTGACCACAGTACAAGCAAATAAGCAGAATAAAGAGCAGGGCTTACCTAGGCTGATGGGTGAGGAAAACCAGAATCCTATGATGGTTGATAATTCCGTGGAGGGGCACGTGAGCTGGTTTCCCCAATGACAGTGGGGAGAAGAACTGTAGGCTGGGTAATAACCCAACTTGCCCTCCTGTAACTTGATAAAACAAAAGGACCAAAATCCAAAGTACTTGATAACGTGATGCAGTAAAGAGGAAAAAATGGCAAGTCCAATTCAGGGTAATCCAAGACAGTCCAAAAGGAGTTCCGAGTTCGAGATGATCCAGTAAACAGAGCCAAAAGACGTGAGCAAAGCAAATCCGAAAACAGTCCAAGAGTCAAGAGCCGTGAAACACAAGGTATCCAAACGCCGTACAGAGTCCTCCAAAGAACAGCCGTGAAGCGCGACGTGCGGAAGTTCAGCACTTAAGTAGCGGAGGCTTCCGCGTCACCTGATCCGCGAGTGAGACGGATGAACGCGTCACGTGACCCGCAGACGCGACACGTGAGCGTTGTTTTGATCTCAATGGTCTCCATGATCGCGGAATTGATTTTCTGCGCGCAGTGTCCTGTAGCCGGCCCCTGCGAGCTCCCTCCTGCAGACGCCATGGCAGACGCCAGTGAAGGAACAGGGAACCCTTGAGTCTGCATATGTGGCCCTTGGGGTAAACCCGCTCACGTGACACCCGTCCACTGTGAGGGACATGGAATGGAAACCTGACTGGGGTAACTGGTGTATTGTGAGTGTTGCCTGTCCTAGATAGAATGTGAGCATTGTCTGACCTAGCTGCTTGTGAAATAGGGACAGAATGAGGGGACAGCGTGACAGAACCCTCCCAACGGCCCACGACCCCGTGGGCACAACGGATTGTCCCTATGGAAACTGGAAACCAAACGAGGGGCATGAACATCACCCGCAGGAATCCATGAGCGCTCCTCCTGGCCATAACCCTTCCAATCCACTAAGTACTGCAAACCCCCTTTGAAGAAGCAAGAACCCAGAATAGCAGACACTTCAAAGACATCCGGAGAGGAAGGGGAAACCGGAGCCCCAGGGGAACGAAGATGGGTAGGACGAGGGCAAGGTTTGAGAAGAGAGACATGAAAGACAGGGTGAAGCCGCCATGAAACCGGGACTCGAAGGCGATAGGCCATGGGGTTGATCACCCGGCAGACCACAAAAGGACCAACGAAATGGGGAAACAACTTGCGGCAACCCTGTAGATGCAGATAGCGAGAAGAAAGCCAAACTCTATCCCCCACAGCAAACGAAGGGGCCACAGAACGCTTCCGGTCCGCGGCAGCCTTCATGGAATCCTGGGCTTCTTTGAGGTGCAGCAAGGTCTGCGCGTGGACAGCCGAGATGTGTCTGATGCAAGAAGAGGCAGCCGGATTACCAGAAAGCGAGAAATCCGGGATGGGCAGGATTTTAGGGTGCTGACCATACAAGACATAGAAGGGAGAGAAACCAGTGGAGGAGTGCACCGCGTTGTTATAGGCGAATTCAGCCATATGCAAGATGCGAAACCAGGACTGTTGATGCTGGAGAGTCAGACAACGCAGGTACTGCTCCATGGTTTGATTAACCCTCTCGGTCTGTCCATCCGTCTCCGGATGGTAGGCCGGAGAGTAACGTGAATCGATCCCCACTAATCTAGTCAAGGCATGCCAGAAACGAGAAGTGAACTGAGGACCCCTGTCGGACACCAACACTGATGGTAAACCAAAAAGGCATACGATGGACTTGAAAACAATCCTGCCAGAACAGGAGCCGAGGGAATGCCCGAGCATGGAATAAACCGTGCCATTTTGGTGAACGAGTCTTCCACAACCCAGATGGAATCAAAACCCTGAACGCTGGGAAGGTCCATCACAAAATCCATCGTCACGGTATGCCAGGGCCTCGGGGGTATGGGAAGAGGCTGCAGGAGACCCAACAGTCAACCTTTCCTATGTTTGGATTGGGCACAAACAGAGCAGGTGTTAACATAGCATTCCACATCCCTTCTCATGGAAGGCCACCAACACCAACGTTGTAGAAGTAAAAGTGTTCTTCGCTGCCCAGGATGTGCATGAACAGGGAGATCATGGGACCATTCAAGAGCCAGATTGCGAACATCAGTGGTAGGAAGAAACAATTTGTTCTGAAAGAAAGGCAGACCGTCTTGTAATACCAAATCCCAATCTGGAAGTAAGGATGGGTGAGTGGAAACCCACTTACGGACCATATCCAGCAGAGTCAGAGAAGGAGTACAAAGACATATCACATGTTTCTTATCTAGCAGGGTCTCTGGATAGGCTGGCAATGAAACCCCCCCAGGAGAGCGAGACAAAGCATCAGCCTTTCCATGAACGGTACCAGGACGATGCATGATCTGGAAATCGTAAGCGGAAAAAACAGATGCCACCTAACATGTCTGCTATTTGAGCATTTTAGAGAAGCTAGATCGCGAAGATTCTGATGGTCCGAGAAGACCGTCACCCGATGTTTTGCACACAGGAGATGGTGACGCCAGACTTGGAAAGCTTCTTTGACAGCCAGAAGTTCTTTTTCGGTCACCGTATAGTGACACTCTGTGGGTGTAAACTTCCGGGAATGAAAGGCAACTGGATGCAAGCGTCCAGTAGAGACACACTGTTGAGATAGTATTCCCCTAAGGCGAACGAGGACGCGTCCGCCTCAACTATAAAAGGGAGATCACTGTCAGGGTGTTGGAGGACAGGAGCAGTGGTAAACGCAGATTTTAGGGTATCAAATGCAAGCTGTTGATCATTGGACCAATTGAATGGAACTAGAGGACTGGTAAAAAGAGTAAGAGGTGCTGCTATGGAACAAAATCCAGAAAAATGAATCTTCTATAATAGTTTGCAAAACCCAAAAAAGACTGCAATGCTTTAAGGTTGGTGGGAACCGGCCACTCCAATACCGCCTTGACTTTGGCATGGTTCATAGTGAGACCATCAGGAGTGATGTGGAACCCTAAAAATTCAATGTTGTCAGTGTGGAATTGACATTTTTCGGGTTTTGCAAAAAGGAAGAACATGCGTAAACGTTTTAGTACCTCCCTTACGTGTCGGATGTGTTCCTCTTGAATCTGTGAAAAAATGAGAATGTCATCCAGATAGACCACCATGAATACATCTGGAATATCGCTAAATATTTCATTCATGAAGCGCTGGAATGTAGCAGGCGCATTGCAAAGGCCGAAATGCATGACCAAATATTCATATAACCCGTAACGAGTGCAAAAGGTCATTTTCCACTGATCACCCTTTCTCACACGTACTAGATTATACGCACCCCTGAGATCCAACTTAGTGTATACTGAAGCATGCGTGAGGCGATCTAATAGGGGCGTGATGAGAGGTATAGGATACCTGTCCTTTTTGGTGATGGCATTTAGGCGTCGGTAGTCAACACACGGGCGGAGGTCTCCCTCCTTGTTTGGGACAAAGAAGATGGGGCTGGCTGCTGGAGACGAAGCTGGACGTATGTGACCCTTACGTAGGGACTCTTGAATGTAAGCTTTCAAGGCTTGTTCCTCAGTGGGAGATGGCGAATAAATACAACCCTTTGGGACTACAGAATCTGGTAGTAATTCAATAGGGCAATCATACAACCTATGAGTTGGAAGGATTTCTAATGATCCATTATCAAAGACGTCCAGGTAGTCCCGATAGGGCTCCGGAATTGTCTCTGTTACAAGACCAACAATGTGTGTGTCTGCCAAGGGGATGGAAGAAGGTTCCAAAGTGAGTTGTGAAACAGTACTGAGGAGTTGGGCTGGAGTGCTCTCAGTAGGAGGTGTAGTAAGGCAAAACTCCTGGCAAACTTCTGACTCAAAAAACACAGAACCTGTCTTCCAATTGATCAAAGGGTTATGCAGATGCAACCAAGGGATGCCTAAAATAAGGCTGTATTGGGGCATGGAGATCAGATCAAAGCTAATGGTTTCTTTGTGGTTAGTTTGAATGACCAAAGTGAGAGGTGCTGTCTTCTATTTAACTGGGCCAGAAACTAACGAACTCCCATCTATGGTCTGTACAGGTTCTGGTCGGGTCTTGGTGATAAGGGGGAGATTAAGTGTGGGGCCATATTGATATCGATATAATTGCCAGTGGCACCAGAGTCGATGATGACAGTTACTGAATGTGAGACCTCAAAATTGGGTTGTAACAATGCATTTACCATCACAGGTCTGATGGTGCCAAACGCAGGTACCTGGTCCGGGGAGTGACTTATAGCGCTCAAACCCACCCCCGGATCTATGGTCGAGATGCCCGAAAACCCTGAGCTTTAGCCTTTGGGCGACATGGACATTCTTTCACAAAGTGACCAATCAACCCACAATAATAGCAAGCATTGTCCACCCTCCTGCGCTCCCTTTCCGTGGAAGTTAAAGGACTACGTAGACCTCCCACTTGCATAGGTTCTGAAACAGACTCGGAATTAGAGGATCCTGTAGAAGGGATAGAACCAGAAAACCCAGCTTCCGCTTTCCGTTCTGAGCACCTGGCATCGACCTGGAGAGCCAGATCCACTAAATCGGGGAACGCTGTGGGCAAGGAAGGAACTACTGATAATGCATCTTTCATAGAGTTGTTCATACCCTTGTAGAATACCACGGCCCTCTTGCTCTCAGGCCATGAAGTCTCGGCTGACAGTTGGTTGAATTTTGTGATATATTCAATGAGTGTTCCCCTGTCTTGATGTAATTCTAATAGTTCTAATAGTTCTAGATCCTTGGATTGGGCTTTGTGGCGGGTGTCAAAGACACGTGACATTTCTGTCACCAGGAGGTCAAAGTCATATAATGCCGGGTTATTGTTCTTAAGAAGTGGTTTGGCCCAGGCAGCGGCTGTACCAGATAAATGTGATAACAGAAAGGCAGCCTTAGAAGTAGGATCGGGGAAGGAGGTAGGTCGACACAGGAAGTGTAACTTGCACTGATTTATAAATGTGCGGTACTTGGTGGGATACCCCTGGAATCTTTCAGGTGCAGCCAATGGGAAAGGAGTGGGTAGAATCACGGGAGCAGGAGCGGCCGGGCCTGGGGAACTGGGGCAGGTGATGCCGCGTCCCTGAACTCTGCATCTGCAGGTAATGGGTTGTGGGTACTCTGAATAGCATCTAAACACTGGTGAAGGGCTGTGGTGGCTGCAGCCATGTCCGCTCTTAGTACTGTGATCGCGTGAATCATAGCTGCCATGGGGTCGTCCGTGGCACCCTGCATACTCTGCACGACAAAGAATGGCTTCACAGTCTGTCAGGTTGCTTGATTGTCGTGAGGAGTATTGAAACCTCCGTCCCAAGTACCACAGAGAGAGAATACAAGATTGCTCCCTATGCGATCATTGAGGCCACAGGTGGGTAGTTCTTGAAGCCCGGAACCACGGAAAATGTTGAAACCCAAGGCAGCTGTAAAGGAAAACCTTTATTAGCAATCAACTGAGCACAGTACACGCAAATAAGCAGAATAAAGAGCAGGGCTTACCTAGGCTGATGGGTGAGGAAGCCCTGTAACTTGATGAAACAACAGGACCAAAATTCAAAGTACTTGATAATGTGATGCAGTAAAGAGGAAAAAATGACAAGTCCAATTCAGGGTAATCCAAAACAGTCCAAAAGGCGTTCCGAGTTCGAGATGATCCAGTAAACAGAGCCAAAAGACGTCAGCAAAGCAAATCCGAAAACAGTCCAAGAGTCAAGAGCCGTGAAACACAAGGTATCCAAATGCCGTGCAGAGTCCTCCAAAGAACAGCTGTGAAGCGCGGACGTGCGGAAGTTCAGCGCTTAAGTAGCAGAGGCTTCCGCGTCACCTGATCCGCGAGTGAGACGGATGAACACATCACGTGACCCGCAGACGCGACACGTCAGCGTTGTTTTGATCTCAATGCTCTCCATGATCGCGGAATTGACTTTCTGCGCGCAGCGTCCTGTAGCCGGCGCCTGCGAGCTCCCTCCTGCAGACACCATGGCAGACGCCAGTGAAGGAACGGGGAACCCTTGAGTCTGCATATCTGGCCCTTGGGGTAAACCCGCTCACGTGACACCCGTCCACTGTGAGGGACATGGAATGGAAATCTGACTGGGGTAACTGGTGTATTGTGAGTGTTGCCTGTCCTAGATAGAGTGTGAGTATTGTCTGACCTAGCTGCTTGTGAAATAGGGACAGAAAGAGGGGACAGCGTGACAATGCCATCTATTAGGTCAAATAAGTACTATGGGTTAAACGTCACACATAGTAAAAGGCAGTATTTGTCTAAAAACTGTAACGGTCAAAGAACAACCTACCCATTCTAACACTACATGGAAGCCCACTATCTGCTGGGAGGCACTTTGCAAATATGGGTGGGAGGAAAGGGGAACCCTAGCCAACAATAAAGACACATTTATGAATCCCCAACATGTTACACAGAAAACAGTCACAATGATGACTAGCCCTCTAGCACATAGTAGCATAAATGATGCAAATGCATACCATATGTTATATACAGCACCCAGAGGGAAAGGGTGGTTACACGTTTAGTACACTGGGCCTCATTACGACCCAGGCGCTAAGTGTTTAACGGCGCCGTAAAAGGCTGCGGCGCCGTTAAACACTTAGCGCCTGGGTCGTAATGAGGCCCAGTGTACTAAACGTGTAACCACCCTTTCCCTCTGGGTGCTGTATATAACATATGGTATGCATTTGCATCATTTATGCATTCCCATTGAGCCCTATGGGGCAAAAATGGGAATGGGGAAGGGCTCATGGTGATTGGGGAATTACCGCCCCACCAACCTTGGAATGGGGCGGTAATTCCGCCATTCACCATGGCGGACCCCGGCATGGGTCCATGGTGCTAATAGCACCATGGTTTAGCGCTGGGGTCGTAATGAGGCCCACTGACCCAGAGGGTGACCACCCATTAGGATACAATTAGGCTGATAACACCAGCACCATAAGGTTTTATGACCTCCTAGAAATCCAAAGATATAAAAGTAATCACAGTGGCAAAACATTTCCATAGATAGGAGTGTATTGTACTTTAAAATGCTTTTCAAATTAAAGATACATCCCAAAAAATCTGATTGTTTGGCTAAACACCAAGAAAGAACCCATGGGGGATCCAGGAAAAATGACCCTGTACAAGTCACTTTGAAAGCATTTAAGGTTAGTTCAAAAGTTCCTCATAGGAACAAATGGGACAAAATCACTTCTGCTCTGAAGTAGTGCAAGGATGAATAGTGACTAAACAACCCACTTAGCCCTCTCACTTCTGCAAACCGATAATTACCCAAATCATAAAAGTATAGAGAAGATAAACTTCCTTCACCTTTTGTGGCAACGTAAGCAGAGGGAAGGCTATGCTCTAAGAAGGAGTGTGAATGTGAGGCAATAGCAACCCAAACAGCAATACTACATTCCAATATAGAAGCATCTCCAATTAAGGTTCTGAAAAAAATATTATATTTTAATGAAAAAAATAAATTAAAGAACCATCTATTGAACACACTATAAATAACATCACCATGAAAGAAGACAGAACATAAATGCAGAACATTGATTTGCAGGCACTCTGAATACTTAAGGGAGGAGGAAAAAGGCAGGAATTATTATAATGTTACTAAAATTATATGTTTCTTGAAAAAAAGGGCAGAGGGCCTTAAGCAGTCACAATGGCCCAAACGTAGACCAAGGGAACTGAGGTGCTGAACAGTCCCTGATTCCGGTTCTTAGGTGGTTCGACGTGGATGAACCATACTTCGAGATGCGATGCTCGCTGATCGAACCTGGTTCCAGTGCAGTGAGTCATTTTGATCCCAGGTCCTGAGTCAGCACTGAGTTGGTTTGAGCATGCGTCTCGAAGGTAGTGGCGAGCAATACAGGCTGATGGATCAGCAGGAGCGGATTGATGATTGAGCATCATTCAAAGCAATGAATATTGCTGGTTTGAGCATATGAGCGACATGAGAAGCCAGCTGTGCAAGTCGAGCTGCAAAGCAAAGTCCTGGCAGTTCAATACTTGGTTCAATGCAGCATTTTGAAGTATCTGCACAGTGCGCTGGTGCCTAAGCTGTACAGGTGATACGGCCCTGCAGATGTCAGTCTAGAAAAGTAGACACCCCTCGAACGGAAGGCAATTCAGGATAATTGATTGGCCGAAAGACCAACCCCCACATTTAAAGTGTTAAGAATATATGCTCATTAGTTATTACGTAGCTATTAGTTCAACCAGAGTGCGGTCATTTTAAGATAACCAGAATCGCCATTTTGTTTTCTCTCTGCTCTCTCCAACGTTGTCACTTTGCCTCATGTAAAACTGCTTTGCTGTAGATATTATTTCGCTTCAATGGTCCAAGGCTAAGAAACTTGTTGAAACATTACACTGGAAAGCCAGACAGAAATGTCCCATTCCCTCCCTCACATAGGGAGCAAGGCATTGTAATAGGTAATCAGTGTAATCAGTACACGAATGCCAGCGAGTCTCCTGAAAGAATAGCAATGTACGAAACTAACATTTAAAGAGTTGAATTATGTTCTTTTTTACGGCCCCCCTTTCTGAGCCCCGGAGAGCAAGCTGACCTCTAGAGCGAGAATCGAAACTAAGAGATAGTGAGGCCTGGTATGTGCCAGTCTCCTACGCGCAGCTTGCCCATGAAAATAGAAGCGTTTTGTTCTCGCAAATAAAGAATGTCTGTAAATTTGAGATTGCAACCTGTTACTAAATATGGTGGTCTAAAGTGTCATAATCGTCACCATGGTCAATCATCGCCTCCAATTCAAAGGGGATGAATTAGGGGCGGCATCAAATGTGTCATTACTGATTGTAGGATGCTCATTTTGTATATATGTAACTGATGTATAATTTTCATGTGCTCGCGTCCCCAAGGTCTGTTAGACACACGTCGCGGGGCGTGGGACCACTCGGCCAATAGGGACTATTTGTTTTGCAATAAACCCTGGATTTTGGGATACAACCTTGTGTCTGGCGTATCCATTTGTGTGTGGTGATTGAGCTTTGTTTCCACATCCGAGGGTCCCTCAGGGGCCCCTTCATGATGGCGCCCGAATAGGGACCCTCCCCCACTTGTTTCATCGTGTACGTTGCAAACTTATGAAGGCGACAAGAACGGCGAGGACGGGAGTGATCGAGCAAGGATCAAGAGGTTTCTGGGGCGCCCTGCGAAAGTGATGAGACTCCTTTGCAGATCTGCACACAGCTGATCCCCGATCGACATCCCTAGCCAGCGAACAAGGAGGCGAGGGTCCCAAAATGAGGCAGTGCCGAGATACGCAGACACAACGTCATTGGCTGCGTCAGTATACGGACGAATTGTGTCTTGAAAAGACAAATTGACTAATCAGGTGATTCGTGCCCCGATTCGTAAGTGATCCTGATATTCTTTCAGAGTTGATTTTGCAAAACACCCAGAGTAAGTTTGATCAGCCAAGGGTAAGGTTAAAACATGCCTGGGGTATTGTCCACCTTAGCGGGATTTTTCCGCTGCGGCAAACAATCTTTGGAAACTGGTCAGGTAGTGCCTCCGGGGGGAACGGCGGCTTATGGTATGTATGTAAAGTATGGTATGGGAGTGATAATGTTTTGTGAAACTTGGCATAAGCAAACCAGAAAGCAGGAGGACCTTCAGTGGCCGAGGAATGGGAGTTTTGAGATGGACCGGATAGATAACCTGGAAAAGGTTTTGATAAGTAAGAGAGCACACCCTGGGGCACTTGATAATCTCAGAGACTGGAGGAGGGAAGCAATGCTCCGATTTAGAAGTAGAGAGAAACATGCGCGCAGAAATAAGTCAAAAGCGGAGAAAGCTGAGGAGAAGGAGGAGGAGGAGTGGAGTAATAGTTTGAGAAAGGCAAGGTGGCGCGATGAATTAAACATAGAAGAAATATATACGCAAAGGGAGCTACATTCACCAGATGAATTAATGAACAAGATATTAACTGAAACAAAACAAGGCCTGAGGAGTGAGACTAAAAAGATTACGTCAGTAGCCGTCATCCAGCCCCCTCCTATTGCTCAAACTGTCCCAACTCCAATACAGACACAGGCAGCGTTAGTAATGGTACCGCCCTCTAGTCAGCCAGCCCAGACTGTTTCACAAACATCACAGCCCCAGCAGATTTCTCCCATGCCCACTGCCCCTTCCACACCTCCCGGTCAAGAGGGTGCCTCTGTCCCGACTGCCCCTCCCATAAGCGAATTAGAACAAAGCGAGTGCGTGAGAGTGACCCGCAGCGCGATCAGCAAGGAGAGAAAGTGTGAACTGCAAGAATAGGCGGAAATGTATATAGACATGAATGATGGGGCGGCCACGTTAGCGTCAATACATGACTTCAGGAGGAGCAATGAAAAACAGGTATTGGTGGAATGCATGGGGGAATATTTGTCGGCACAATGGAAAAAGTTAATTGGGAAGTTACCACCGCAACGATTGTTGGATTTGAATGCATTAGCCCGTTGTAGAAGGAGAGATGAGGAAATAGAAGAGCATGTGAAGCGACTGTTTGAAATAAAGAATGAACTTGATGAAGAATATTCTGAAGTACTTGCTACACCAGGGTACAGGAGAAAAGATATTGAGAGAAGTAGGAAGAAAGCGACCGGGTTTTATATGCAGACATCCTTGCCACCACCGGGAAAGATAGGTGATAGGCAAAGATTGCGAGTGTGTGTACGGGAAACAATGAGATGGATGTCAAGCCCTAGGACTTCGGTAGGGGAAATAAATGAGATATGTAATGAGTACCCTTTGCAAATAAGAATAGAAGAACCTGCGGACGATAGTAGGGGTGTTACTCCAGCAAGTAGCGGGACATAACAGGGGAAGGGGAAATGCACAGGGCAGGAATAATTCGAACATGCATGGAGGGCCTTTGGGATTAAACCAATGTGCATATTGTAGAGAGGAAGGACACTGGAGGGCACAATGCCCACATTTGCAAAATGGAGGTGGATATGGTCAGAGAAGACAGCAGCACAAACGGCACCCGGGAACAAATGGTCACAACAGAAATCAGATGCCACAACACCAAAGTAATCAAGGGAATGGTGCACAAAATCAAGGTCAGGCTCCGAATCCGATTACTTCTGCTCAGCGTCAAAATCAGCAGGGTGCACAAACTGGAAATAGAGGAAGAGGTGGGAACATTTTTGATATTCAGACAAGTGCGTTCTATAATAACAGTGGTAACTACACATCGGATGATGTGTTGTTACCCCAATAGGACAGGGGTCGGAACCAGTATCCATTCCCGTCAATCAGAAAGGACCTTATGTAGAAATGAAAGTTGGGAATGAAGAGCATAGATTCCTCGTAGACACGGGGGCACAGAAGTGCTCGATAGATCATCACTTGGTTCCAGATATACCTCTGTCAGGGCGACAAAATATCTCAGTAGGGTTCACAGGCACCCCAGTAATAAATCCCGAGTCCAAATCAGTAGCAGTGACAATAGGGCCCTTTACTGAATATTGTCCATTTCTTTTAACAGAGCATTGTAGGGAACATTTTTTAGGATTGAATTTATTAAAAAAGCTAAGTGCGTTTATCCACTGTACACCAGATGGGGTATTTTTGACTATTTCTCCCCAGAGTATGCCGACTTCTGAATTTGTGACAAAACCTTTAACAGGAGAATTGAGTGAGGTGCCAACTTGTATTTGGGCCGTGAATGACAATGATGTGGGATGCTTCAAAATAAAGCCAGTAAAAATTGCTTTAAAAGAAGGAGTAACATTACCGCGTATTCCACAGTATAAAATTTCAGCAGAAGGGGAAATAGGATTCAAAAGTATTGTTTCTGATTTGGTGAAATTGGGAGTGATTTGAAAAAATTACAGGTAGTGTATGTAACAGCCCCATTCTTCCAGTGTACAAGAAAGGGGGCAATGAAGTACCGTACCGTTTCATAATTGATCTCCGTGCACTAAATAAAGTAGTAGATCCCCAATTTCCATTAGTGGCAGATGTCACTGCGATATTGACAATGATCCCTACATCGGCAGAATATTTTAGTGTTATCGATTTGAAGAACGCTTTCTTTAGCATTCTAGTACACAGAGAAAGCAGGTATTTATTTGCTTTCACTTTAGGAGGACGATCATTCGCATCCACATGCATTCCACAAAGTTATACTGAAAGTCCGAGCATATACAGTAGGACATTGAAAGAACAGCTAGACATGTTAGAATTACCGGCAGACTGTGTGTTGCTACAATACATTGATGATTTACTAATCGCTGCTGACACGGAAGAGATATGTAAAAAAGGTACTGTTTTGTTATTGACTCATCTAGCTGCGCATGGCCATAAAGCAAGTCTAACGAAATTCCTGTACTGTCAAAAGGAAGTAGTTTATTTGGGTTACCTACTTTCAAAAGAAGGTAGAAGATTAACGCCAGAGAGGATAGAGAGCATTTCTGGTATGCCTATTCCAAAGACGCAGAAAGGAGTGAGAGCTATAATAAGCATGGCTTCATATTGCCGTCAATGGATTGTGAACTTCGCTTTGATTGTGAAACCAATGGTGGAATTGACAAAAAAAGGATGCTGTGATGCCTTTGCAGTGGAATGAAGAATGTCAGAAAGCATTTGATCCGCTAAAAATCATTTTGAGTTCTGCTCCAGTTTTGGGCACGCCAAATTATGAAAAGGTTTTTAGACTGTTTGTGCATGAGAACGAAGGATGCGCGTTGTCTGTTCTAACACAGGAACAAGATGGAAGAAATAGGCCCTGCGGTTATTTTTCTTCCGCGCTGGACCCTGTAGCGTGCACTACCACGATGTTTGCAAGCTGTTGCAGCGGCTGCTGCGTCAGTGAAACAAACAGAAGGGATGGTATTGGGGCACACTTTAATTTTAATGGTGCCACATGCCATAGACGTTCTACTCAATAGAACGCAGACGCAACATCTCACCTCTGCTAGATTAACTAGATATGAAATTGAATTGTTCGCGCCCCACATCCAAATTATGAGGTGTAGCACTTTGAATCCAGCAGAACTAATGCCAATGCCCGGGGAAAATATTGGTGGGACTGAATTACCTCCCCATGATTGTTTAATGGTTACTGAGGAAGAAACAAAAGAGAATTGATTTACACGATACACCACTAAAAGAACCAGATGGAGAACTGTTTTGTGATGGTTCTTGCTTTAAATTACCTGACAGCTCATCAACCGCCGCATATGCTATCACCACGTTAAAAAGTGTTGTGGAGAGTAAAAGAATCCCATACAACTCTGCCCAAGCAGCAGAGATAATTGCCTTAACAAGGGCTTGTGAAATTTCAGAGAACTTGAGCGTAAATATTTACACTGATAGCCAGTATGCCTTTGGCGTGGTTCATCACTTCGGCTGATTATGGGCAGAGAGAGGTTTCCTAACATCACATGGGGCTAGAATTCAACATGGCCCTTTGATTGTATGATTTCTGTCTGCACTTATGTGCCCAAAGCACCTGGCGATAGTGAAATGCGAGGCAAATAAAAAAGTGACATGCAAAGTGGGAGAAGGAAACGCATTTGTAGACAGAATTGCGAAACAAACTGCCACTGATTTAAATACAAAAATGTTAACAGTACAATCGGAGGAAGTGCCCTGTATGATAGAAAATGGAATTGTAACTCTTAAAGAGATGCAGGCGGAAGCTACCGCCGACGAAATACAGGAATGGGCCAATGGCTCTGCAGAACTGGACTTGGAAGGTTGTTGGGTGGACAAGAGGAGTGGGAATTCGATGTTGCCAAATGCTTATGTAAATGCAATGGTTACAGTGGCTCACAGTCCCACACATATCTGTGCGAAGAAAATAGTCCAACATTTGGCCACTGTCTGGGAAAATCCTCTTATAAAAAAGAATGCCAAAAGGCTAGTACAGAACTGCATAACGTGCCTACAGCACAATGTGGGGAAAGGAACGGTGACTCCAACAGGAAGTTTCGGACCTCCCTCTATGCCATTCGAAGTGATTCACTTTGACTTCATAGAAATGGAGAGATGCCAAAACCTGAAGTATGTTCTGGTGATCATATGTGCATTCAGCAAATGGGTGGAAGCATATCCGTTGAAAGACTGCACAGCCATGAGCACGGCAAAAGTAATGCTAAAAGAGTATTTCTCTTGCTTCGGTCTGCTCCGTGTCATATGGTCGGAGAATGGTCCGCATTTTGTAGGTGCAATAATCTTACAGATTTGTGCAGGTCTCCAGATCGATAAGCGATTCCATTGCTCCAGGCATCCCATGAGTACCGGACTTATTGAACATCATAACGGCATCCTGAAATCCAAAATAAGTAAGATCTGTGCAGGCAACAAGCTAAGTTGGGTAGATGCATTGCCAATAGCATTACTGTGTATGCGAACATCAGTGCAAGCCAGAACTGGTCTCTCCCCATACGAAATCATAATGGGAAGACCGGCAAATGTGTGGAGTGCACCCCAGCTGAAATGAATGAGAGAGGTAGAATACCCTGTACTCAGCATTTATTGCAATTTGTTAGTAAAAAAACTGCGTTTGATTCATCAGCAGGTGTAGGAGGCATTACCGGTGAGGTACACTGGCCCAGGACATGCATTGGAGCCAGGAACCTGGTGCTGATTAGAAATTATGAGCGGAAAACATCGCTGGCACCCAGGTGGCGTGGGCCCTACCAAATACTTTTGACCACGCAGACAGCGATACGCTGGATGGACGGAAGGCGTGGATCCATGCCACGCATGCCAAGAAAGTCCCACCACCATTTGACACGTCGACTGATCGGGACAAAGACCAGAAAGAGACAGCAGCGGTTCCAGACACGAAAAATGCCATTGCCAGTCCCTTGCCACAGAAACTGCCTGATCCTGAAACAAAGCCTGATGAGATTGCCATAAAAGAGGAAGGGCAAAGAGTGCCCCAACATTGTCCAGCAGATTCTGTATCACTGCTGGTCGATATCAAGCGTATACCTCTGTGGCGCCCACCATCTTCTGTTGCGCCACAGCCTGCATCGTCGCCTGGGCACTCATCATCATCTGCCATTGTGCCCCAGGCTGACTCCAAGCTTGAGACCGAAAGTGCACCCGCACTATTTGTCGACCACACGATACCGGGAGCAAATCGGTATAACCTGCGAAGCAGAAAAAAGGAGTGATCGCATCTTCATCTTTTTGTGATTTTTATTGCCTCCGTTTCCTATTCTCGGATGAAGTAGGAACCGGAGGCCTAGAGGAGAGTGGTGTGAGAGTTGTGCAAGCCAGACAGCTCAACAAACGCAACTCCTCAGTGCTAAATCCATGTGTCCGGAACCCGAGCAGACAAGCGGGGCGCACATAGTACAAAGGCAGCTGCTCTGAAACTCTAGAGCAATGTGCAAATGCACGGGAATCTTACCAAACAGATAAGCAATCCAGGCTGAACGAGAACTGGCATGGAAGGACTGTAGACATTTATCGAACTCTCAAATCCCAACAAGCGCATCGGCAGGAGATATTCACGACGAACACGGCGAAAGCAGAACAACGAGGGAAGATGCCAGAGCCAGCCAACGTCTCCTTCTGCACCAATGCTGATAGCGAGTTAAACGCAGTACATAGAAAGGTGAAGAAGGGACATGGTCGAATGAATTGTATGTTGGGTTTAACGATAATAATGTGTATAATGAGTA
This sequence comes from Ambystoma mexicanum, assembly GCF_040938575.1. Taxonomy (NCBI): domain Eukaryota; kingdom Metazoa; phylum Chordata; class Amphibia; order Caudata; family Ambystomatidae; genus Ambystoma; species Ambystoma mexicanum. The sequence continues at coordinate 266,497,274 of NC_090937.1, forward strand.
TAATAGCCCCAATATTGACCATGTCAGTGTTATGGTACCTAGAAGAAATGCACCCCCTTGAAGTACTGTTGCCTACTGTGAACATTTCCACGATGGAAAGTGCAGTCCATGTGATTTCCTATACCTTGTCCCCAATGGAAGAGAGACATAGGTAAGGATATGGGAACAACACATTACTATTGATAATGAATATGACACACTCAATACTAAGAAAGAACAACTGTTGGGTCTGTGCCCACCTGCCGCAGCATGGTGGTCAGGGAATAGGATGGTATGTACAGCCCCTGCCCTTAACTTCTGCATGTTATGCTTCTCTAAGTGCCTTATATTATGGGAAATGGAACGAAAGTGAAACTGGTCAATTAGACAAAACAAACATGGATGAATTCGAGGAAGTGATTATGAAACCGGTGCGCTGCTCCATATTCCATAAAAGATGGTTAATTACGCCAGAAATAATGGCACAGGATAGATTGTCTGTACCTTATAAATCTTCTGTGATCATGTTCCACATGAACCCAGAGGGGAATAAGGATGCGGAACCCTATTCATATACAGTGAATTATAACCCTCATTCTGTCCCATTCTGTTTAAGGAAAAAGGGTTCTTTCTAGGTAGGAACATTTATCAGATGCAGGAACATAGCATTCCTTGATAAAGAAGTGGAACCAACATATGTGGGAGATCCTGTGTATTTCATATGTGGAGAAAAAGCATATCCTCGGTTACCTAGGAACTAGGGAGGCACGCGTTATTTGGGATTTCTGTTTCCTGGGGTGTTTCTTTTAAAAACATCAGATATAACCAGAATGACCAGGTCACGACCTCGCCGGAAAATTGAAGACAGGTTGATTGTAGGGCACATAGCAAAATCATTCATACCATTTTGGGGTCAGGCGATAAACTCTTATTACATAAGACGACTGTCTAGAATATTGGAAGAAACAATAAATGCAACCACCGACATATTATATAATATGACTCTTGAGGAAAAAGGAATTAGATTGATGTCACTGCAAAACAGAATGGCCCTTGATATAATCTTAGTTGATTGCGGCGGTGTTTGCAAAATCGTGGGATCAGCGTGTTGCGTATTTGTAAGTGACTCCTCCCCCACGATTTTCGAAGCGATAAGAAAATTGAATGTATTAAGCTCTGACCTTTGCCCTCCTGAGAGTGGTTGGGAGTTAAATATAAGCTCCTGGTTCTGGGAAGTGTTACGGTCCTGGGGATGGAAGCTATTCGCAATATTAGTAGCAATCCTAGGAATATTTGTGACATGTTGTTGTTGCATACACTGTCTTCCCATACTATGCACAGAAATTAGTGAGGAATGTGTTCAGATGGTAGAACGAAAACACATTACTAGACCAAATACCCACAATGATAATGAATCGAAAACAATTAAAGAATTCATGGCAATTAATATCAATGATGAAAAGGAGGAATCTGAGAGCGTATATGAGTCAGAGTGCGGGTCAGATTCCGAGACTGATCTAAACACGTAGTCGGAAGAAGATGCAGTGTATGGATGAGGCGTTTGGCATACGGCCAAGAGGAGGGTTTGTCAGTCTAGAAAAGTAGACACCCCTCGAACGGAAGGCAATGCAGGATAATTGATTGGCCGAAGACCAACCACCTCATTTAAAGTGTTAAGAATACATGCTCATTATTTATTACGTAGCTATTAGTTCATCTAGAGTGCGGCCATTTTAAAATTACCAGAATCGCCATTTTGTTTTCTCTCTGCTCTCTCTAACGTTGCCACTTTGCCTCATGTAAAACTGCTTTGCTGTAGATATTATTTCGCTTCAATGGTCCAAGGCTAAGAAACATGTTGAAACATTACACTGGAAAGCCAGACAGAAATGCCCCATTCCCACCCTCACATATCCTTGAAGGCAGGGATCAAGGCATTGTAATCAGTACACGAATGCCAGCGAGCCTCCTGAAAGAATAGCAATGTACGAAACTAACATTTAAAGAGTTGAATTATGTTCTTTTTTACGGCCCCCCTTTCTGAGCACAGTGAGGCCCCGGAGAGAAAGCTGACCTCTAGAGCGAGAATCGAAACTAAGAGATAGTGAGGCCTGGTATGTGCCAGTCTCCTACGCGCAGCTTTCTCATGAAAACATAAGCGCTGTGTTCTCGCAAATAAAGAATGGTGTCTGTAAATTTGAGATTGCAACCTGTTACTAAATATGGTGGTCTTTAGTGTCATAATCATCACCATGGTCAATCATCACCTCCAATTCAAAGGGGATGAATTAGGGGCGGCATCAAATGTGTCATTACTGATTGTAGGATGCTTATTTTGTATATATGTAACTGATGTATAATTTTCGTGTGCTTGCGTCCCCCGAGGTCTGTTAGACACACGTCGCGGGGCGTGGGACCACTTGGCCAATTGGGACTATTAGTTTTGCAATAAACCCTAGATTTTGGGAATACAACCTCGTGTCTGGCATATCCATTTGTTTGTGGTGATTGTGCCTTGTTTCCACATCCGAGGGTCCCTCAGGGGCCCGTTCACAAAGGCGATGTGACACTGAGCCGGTTCATTGATAGAACAGTGGTTCAAAGTTCAAAGTGAGTGTCAAAGGCAGCACCACAGATTCTGTAGAATTGAAAGCAGAAACGCAGTTAGAATGCAGTTCTAGGTGGTTTGAGTGATTAAAACATTAGACCTGGATACTGTGAGTCCCACTACAAGGGCTCTAGAGCACAGTGATTTATTTTCAGTCCCTGCTCTCACACCCTAGGGAGATCTTCTAGCAGAGTGGTAGGCCTTGTTCATCAGCAAAGTCACACCAATATGCTTTGGGGATAGTAAGGGAGCAGAGCTTTCCTCTGCTTGGAACACCTGACTTCGCCTCTGGCAGAGAGCTTTGGAAATTACTGGTATGCCAATATGATCCAAATTAATATTTCCTGAAGTTAATGAGGGTCCAAAAGTGAATCAATGCAGAGGTGGAAGACCCCCTCTTTAATAGCTAAAGGGTCATAGGGGTTGGATGAAAGCAAGCATGCTTGAATGAGTCTAATTGCTGTGCTTGAGACAATTGTCTATAAGTTAATTAATCTTTCATAAAGCACTCAACACCACACCCCAGTCTCTAAGTGCGGGACTAGGATTCAAACCTGTGTTTCTCTGCGTTGTCTTGCTTCCAAGACAAAATCATAGCCCCTGAGCTATCCTCCTGTCTCTTCCCTCGTCATGTCATATTCAGAGTATCTTGTTATGCAGGAAGTAGCAATGACAGGAAGGAGAAGAAAACTCACTGACGTTCAAGATTGGAGAAACCTTCCTTAAGCCCACCTGTGCTCCCTGAGTGTTCTAACTCTGCCCCTTTTCAGCCTGCAGATTTAAATTCTCTCTGGTGTGCAACCCCCTAGTGTGAAGCAGGGCTTTGATATAGAAGTGCCTCTTTGACGTCAGGCACCCAGGAGATCTCTTGTTGTGTGTTACTAGGCCTGGCAGGTAGGAGTCACCCAAACTCCCAGAGTGTAAACAGAGAGAGGCATCATGTGTTTTGTCTCATTCACTTAAATGCAGACAGGTGCCTGGAATCCACATTGCTTCTTATAGCTGGTCTGAGCTGAAAGGGTGGACACGTGTATGCTATAAATCCGATGTGGCTTTAATAGTTATGTGAACTATCAGCCACAATATGAAAATCTAGGTATGGCTTACATTTCAAGTTTATGCTGCCAGAAGAGGATACTTTTGCATAATTGTTATGGTTTTGGAATATAGGTGAAAACTTAAATGCAACCTCTGCACTACAATGACGTTGCTGTCAGAGCAGCTGTTAAACAGGGCACCTATGACCTCGGAATCTGCTCTGTGCCACTGGAGAGGAGGAGCTGCTGATGCAGCAGGACACAGGGGGGTACTGTGCTTTTGGCAGAGTGTTTAACAGATGGGGGGTCTGGTTAGCTGACCACCCTTTCTAAAATGTAATTACCTGCATCATTTTATTATTTAATAAAAATAAAAAAAGCCTGTTTTCGGGAATGGCGAAGCAATCTTCCTTGGCAGGTCAAGTTTCAGGATCCTCTCATTCAGTGTAGATACTAAACACAAATTGATCAGTGCGTGCCTGAATACATTAAGACTCCAGAAAAAAGAAATTTGAATATGTTTTACTAATAGATAAGATGAAAAAGATGGACATCACGTTTCAAAATGTCCTCATAGTTTTAGACATACATAAACAGTGGTATAGATCTAATGTGTCACAGGACAGGGGAAATTAATAACAAACACAAAAATGCATTGTAACCATAGTGAAAATAAACATGTCAAGTCAGAATGTTTACATACATTTTTGCAATAGATAGGAGGGTCCCATTTAATCTATTGGGAGCCACAAGTCATTATATTTTCTGAATAATACAGCAAAATGAACAGTATGAACATTCAATACTGTGTGAGAAAGTCAACACGTTTGTGTTTCAGCCACATGTAGCAGTTGGAAGATGCTGTTAGTAGGGTGGCCTTCATCAGGACGGGTAAAAATGGATAGATGCTCAATAAATGGTGTTTCCTGTGTATATCTGTGAAATTATCAAAAATGGTTCTGTGAGTGTCAAAGCAGAGTCTGTATTCGGGTATATTAAACTTCATTGTTTGTATGAAGCTTTTACTGCTTTAGATAATTCTAAATAGAACCCAATAAGGGCTTACTGTCCATATGTGACTGGCTCGGTAGTGGAAAAGTATGCTACTGCTGGTTTGTAAGCGCCCTTGAGAGGCGGGTTTTGATTTTTAAAAAAAAACGCCATATACTTGGTGATCTACCAAAAACGGAGAATAGAGTCAGGGACCTCATCAAGAGGTCTCGCTCACAAGTTTAATGTGGTGCATTTTTGCAGTTCTGAAAGACCTGTGAGCCCTAGAGACCAATCTTTAATGAGTAGGGGATGGAGTGACTTGTTCATGCGAGCCGCAGTGACACAGTGTAAGTGTGGATGCTGTGAGGCGCTAAGGGGCTGCCTGGATCTATCTTGCGTTTGATGTGCATAAAGAGTAATAGTGGTAATAAGTATACTCAAGGTGGATCGTCATAAAAGTTGATTGGTCCAACCACAGACTCTCCAGAAAATTATGGGCCAGGTGCGTATGTTTAATATGGGGGACATGCAGAGTGGCGCCGGGACTGGGGCTAGAAATTGTAGTGTAGCCAGTCTGCATGCATAAGCCAGTCTCAGAGTGTAACAGCAGACCCCTGGTGTACCTGCAGCTCTTCTTACCTGAGCTGGATGTCATGAATCAAAATCTCGATGTGTGCCCCGAATACGTGTGCGTCCGTGTTTTACTGGGGCAGCGCACTGGGCCGTGTGCATATACATGTTAGTGCGGTCACCTAGAGGACGGCGCGCTGCCATGTTTGTGGAAATGGTCGGCCATCTTGGAATGTACCAGATTGTCTGTTATTAGGGGTTGAACCGGTATCCAGTGGTCGTGTAATGTGAACAACGACCCATATTGGAGACATAAACCCTGTGATATATGATGTAGTCTATGTGTCATGGCATACAAATAAGTAGCATATATAATTAAATAAAGCGGTGCATATTACAGTGTTAGTACATGTGTCAAGAGTTAAATGGTGTTGGAAAACACAACAATGTCCCAGTTAAATCCCAATGTCCTCGCATCCAGTGACTTGAACTACTGGACCAACAATGACCCAGATGTTCCAAAAGAAGAATAATCTGCCTTCTCAGGAGAGGGACCCTCCGTTTAGGAGCATAAAAAACAGCCAGGCTGGCTTCAAGCAGACTGAAGCAAAACCAAAATGTGATGGCCGGAGGGCTTTGAATAAATCATAATCACTGTAATAACTCTGGGCAACGCCCAGCCCATCATTTTTCAGCAAACCAAGCCATTCCAGAAGAGGAAAGCTCATATACAAATCAGGATATGTTGAACCCAAGAGATGCAGTGCAGCCTGAACTGCCAGGATACATCCTTTCTTCACAAGACCACAAGCATTCACAGACATGTTTCGCCCTCATTGGGCATCATCGGTGAGGAGTAGCTTGGGTCTCTAGGCCAGCAGGCCCAGAACCCACATCTGGGCACACCCATCCCTCTTGGGATGACATATGCAAAACTGAAGGGGGTGGCTGGAAGGTTTTGAATTAATCATAAACACAGGCTTATCACTGGGCGACTCTCTCGTTTTTCAGCCTGCCAAGATATCATACATGGGAAAAGACCATATGTATATCAGCCTTAGTCCAACCCAAGCTTGGCAATCCATACCAACCTGCTAGGTCAAATCCCTTCTACATGCGACCACAAGCAACCCCAGATATGCTTTGGCCTCTTTCTTCTTCCTCAAGAAGATGGAGGTACCATATTTAATGGATTCTGATGGCTCGTGGAAAAGAGGGGCAGCCAGCCAGCCAGCAGAAAAGGTTTCACAATCGAAACAACAGTGGAGGTGACCCAGGACAGCGTGGACTAACAGCCCAGGTAAAGTGGTGGTGTCTCATAACCCTATGGATTGGATGACAGCAGCTTCCTACCCCAAAGCACATGTTATATTATGTTATGTTACTTTGCATTTATATAGCGCCTTATGTACCATTGGTATGGTCTCAAGGCGCTGGTAGGTTTAACGCTCTCAGGAATCGACGTTCAAGTCAGTAGAGAGAGTAGAGAGAGTCAAAGGTGCGTGTGAGCACCATATATGTGTGCATCTCGTGTGGCATTCGTGTGATAGCTGCTCCTTAGCAGTAGGTGTGGTGGTTGGGAGATCAAGAGTATGTGTTCGTTCTGGCAGGTTTTATCCAGACCGATTCTGGCTGCGTTAGGCCTGAGGAGAATGCCTAGGCTGGAGGGTGTGCAGCCAGAAGTTTTTAGTTAGGGTGATGTGAAGTATGAGGTAAATGGTGGTATGGGAACAGCTATACCGAATGGTGTCATAGTATCGCTGCGTTCTAGTTGAGCGGTGGTGTAAGGAAGAGAGTAAGAATGGAGATGTGATATGGTGGTTTACCTTAGGTGTTTGAGATCGGGCGCACGCCAATAGTTCCATGTACTCTATCTGTTCCAAGTACTCCACCTGTTCCATGCATTACGACTGTTACAAGCACTCAAATCCGTTCCTTTCCATGCTCATTCAAACATTCCATGCACTCCAAATCATTCCATGTATGTCACGCTGTTCCATGCACTCCAATCCGTTCCATGCACTCCAATCCGTTCCATGCACTCCAGTCAGTTCCATGCACTCCAATCGGTTACATGCACTCCAATCCATTCCATGCACTCCAATCCGCTCTACCCAGTTCATCTATTCCACCCAGTTCATCCGTTCCACCCAGATCATCCCTTCTACCCAGTTCATCCGTTCCCCTCACATACTTCACCCGTTCCAACCCCATACTTCCTCCATTCCAACCACGTTTTTCACTTGATCGATCCACTTCACTTGTTCCATCCACATAGTTCAATTGTTCTATTCAATATATTTGACCCATTTTATCCACATACTTCGCATGTTCTTTCTCATACTTTACCCATCACATCTGTATACATCACCGTTCTTCCAGATCCATCCTCCGTTCCTACCACCCACTCCACCCGTTTCTTCCCTCTACTACACCCGTTCCTTCCAACCACTTCACCTGTTCCTTCCAACCACCTCACCCATTCCATCTACATACGTCACCCGTTTGCTCCATACTCGACACCCGCTCCACACTCTACGCTCGTTCCGCACTCTACACCCATTCCTCACTCTACACCTGCTCTGCACTCTACACCTGTTCCGCAACCACACCATACTCTACACCCGCTCCGCACTCTACACTCGTTCCGCACTCGACAACCCACTCCGCACTCAACAGCCGCTGCTCGCTCTGCATTCTACACCCGCTTCGCACTCTACACCTGTTAGGGAGAATTCTCATTTATGGCTAATTTCCCTCACCTAGTGAGTCCCCCAGCAACTTTGCTGGACTTCTGGAGTTTATTTTTTTCCACTTGGTAAGAGTGTGAGCTTTTCCCCCACTCTTACCTGTGTTTTGCCATGTGTATTTCTATGTTTTTGTGATTGTGGACTCTGAAGTACACCACTTCAGTAGCCCCATTCTTTTTATGCGTCACACAGCACCTTCAGTGCAGTGGCACCGGGATGTCTTTGAGGCTTCCCCGACTCCATTTCTGAGGCTGACTACAGTCCTCGAGAAAAGGGTAAGGTTACCATTAACTTTACTTAGTCAATCTACCACAGATCCAGTACACCCCATCTTCCATGGAGTACTGGAAAGGGTTAATTCGTATCCCTTTTTATCTGTACCTCCTAGAGCATTGTTTCGCTCTTTTAACATTTGGACTTGGCTGGTGGCAGTGGTATCTATCCTAACTTTTCTACAGCGATTATATTAGATAAACGTGGTATTGTTCTTGGCTATTATATTAGCTTCAAACAAAAACCTGCTCGACCAAATCGTCTTTCTCTTGGCTCCAGTTGGGTTTATTCGCCATTTCTTTTTGTTAAAGTCCTTCCTGTGTTTTACTTTGCGCAGCAAACTAGGTTCGCCTTCTTTGTTCACCGTCTTTTGGCGGGCTTCTGCTAAGAAGCGCTCCACCAGGCACCTGGGTGTCTAGGTGGGCTGAATGTGAGGGAGGGGTGTAGTCACCCCCTGCACAGGGTATCCTAGGAAACCCAAGTCGCATTTTGCCATGATTGGCTGAGGTGGCTGTCCAGGCTGGACAACCCCCCTGCTGGGTGATTGACAGCCAGGCTGTGTGAATGGGGGTTTTGCGCATAAAAGGCAGGTCTCTTGGGCTAGAAGTCAGAGAGTCGCCACTGAAACTATAAGGAACCAAAGAGAAGTGGCGAGAACGACGGCTGCTGCAACTACCCCGTCCCGGTGAAGCCCTGCTGCAGTCCTGAGCTATCTACCCTTCGATGACTAAGAGAAGATCCAGTCCGGAGTCTTCTTCCCTTGAGCCGGTTGGGGATAACCAGCTCATCGTCTGCAACCAGAGGTCGCCTTCATGGTCGAAATCGCTGCATGCTGCTGTAGTGGTCGGCATAGCTACCTGAAGAGACTCTCCTGTTTTTAAGGAGCGCACCTTTTATTCTTTGTCGCTGCTGCCGGCTTCATCCCTGTGTGGTGCAGACCCCCTTCAGACGACCTCCTTCACAACGAAGCTCCAGGAATCGTGGGTCTGCGGGAAACCATCAGGAACAACTGCCAGGGCACCAGCTGCACCATTGAAAGAAGGTACTGTGTTCTGCTTGAGGACACTGGGTGAACCCCTTTTCTTCATCTTCAAGGCTTGCCCTTGTCTTCCCTCCTTCTTATAACTTTTGCTTCCGAACATTGACAATATCGAAGTACTTTTGGCTACGTTGAATCGTGAACTATCTGACTGTGTGATCTTCGGCAACAGGCCCCCGGTGCCACTTGACCCTGGCTCCAGCCCTTTGACTTTTGAACTCCTATCTCTGAGTGTTTCTCGATTCTGTCTGCCTAACCAAAATATTGCCTGTGATTTTTGCCTCCAACTCCCTCTGGGTATCTCAGGTGCTAAGTCTGTTTTTGCCCCGGTAGTATATTATGTCACGGATACGCGGTTATTTAGTTGTCAAAAAGTGATCGCAATCGTATCCGCGGTAACGTGTCTTGTTCCTAACACCGGTTCATTCAAACACAGGGTACTTGCCTTGAGACATACTGTACAAAGTGAATTGGTTAGTTGTTGTATAGTTGACGTGTGGTTTTGGTTTAAGTTTAATAGAAGTGTTGTGTTTGCAACATATGGTTTAAAAATAAATGTACTTATATTTTGCTACCTGAAACCTTGAGTCAGTGTTTGCTTGAGTCACAGTAATCGTGGTCCCTTTGTGTAATCTCTGCTACTGCTCATATACTCTTGAGATAAGCCTGGCTGCTCTGCCACTGCTATTACTCTGACATAGTAGTACAGGCTGGTATCAAAGGTAAAACTTGTATTGCCACCTGTAGTCTTAATTGTGTGTAGTGGTCCCTAAGGGCACTGCACAGGATTCTGCCTAACAACACCCGCTCCTCACTCTACATCTGCTCCGCACTCTACACCCGCTCCGTAACCGCACCATACTCTACATCCGCTCAACACCATCCCACTCTACATCCGTTCAACACCCTAAATCTGTTCAACACCACAACCGCTCCACTCTATTATCCATTCACACAACCTACAACCTACATCCGCACTACGCTCTTATCTGTACCACGCGATCATCCGCCATGACCAAGACGGTAATTCGAGAAGACAGTGGTGCACACAGGAACACCCATCCTTTATCCCTCCCCTAGCTCCTCGGCAGCCCTTAGGAGTTTGCTGATGGGGTACAAGAGGTAAAAGAGATGGGAGTGGATGACAGTGAATACGGCTATCGTCAGGCCATAATACGTGTTTTTTATAGTGCTGCTCCTAAAATCCATGAACCAGGGTTTGCAGGACAGTGTTAGGATGGTCACAAGAGAGTCCCGAGGTGTACCGGCTGCTACCCCCAGGCACTCCAGAATGTCACTGATATCAACTACCATATACAAGCAGTGAGCGACACATGCGTGAAACTAGTTCCAAAAGACATGTCTCCCACCATTGCCATTTCTCGCTGATAGCCCCATTCTCCTGTTGCATGCTGTCAGTTATACTGTTGCAGCATCTCTCATCTGTTCAGTGTACTCTCTTGTCTCGTGTTGACCGCTATCCTGCAGGTGTTTCTCTGGTCTGTGTGCCTTGTACAGCGAGCTTCTGTCAGATGGGCACGAAGATGTATCCCTAGGTTAGCGTGTGTCTCATGCTGTAAAATTCAGCTTTATCGCTGGGATCGGATTCCTCATGCTATTACATCATGGCAATTATTGCCCACGTTTGTCCATTGGTGTTGTATCCCGTTGACTGTCCCGTGCAGCAAGGTGTTCTGCGCCTCAATCGGTGGGCAGGGACGCCTTTATGGGAGGGCAAACGGGGCACATGCCCCATGCCCCCACCTTGATCCTTGGAGTGCGGGCCCCACCTGTCCTCCACTAGCGGGGGAAATCGTGTTGTGTAACTATCACTGTTGGTTCGGCTGGGCACATGTGCCACGAGAGAGTGAGACAAGTGCTTGCAGTCTGCCCTGCAGCCACGGCGGGTTCCGCTCCGGTGACTAGAACAAGTTCAATAATATCATTGAGCACGTCTCTGATGATTGTGCTCCATGCTCTGCCAGTGCCGGGGCCCCATCTGCATGTCAATCACAGCTCTTATTTTACAGGCCTTTTACGGCCATGTGATCCCTCCTAGTGCCAGTGTGTCTGGCTGGAGCTGGCTGCAACAACAATCATGTTGACAAGAAAAAACAATTTTGATGGATGAGGCTCATGTGCTGTCCTGGCTCTGCCTTTGCCCCACAACACATCAACCAACAAACAGTTACCAAGAACCTGTTGCCATACAGCTTCCGTGAGCCAATAGTATTCAGTTAGCATCTAATGGAGGTGAACGAGGATAGCACAGGGGCAACGCCTGGTCTTGGAAAAAGACCACACAGAGCAACAGAGGTTTGAATCCTGGATCCGTGCTTAATAACCAAACTCAGGTCCAGTATTAGGTGTGTTATAAAAAAACAATAAGATAAATAGCTTATGGGTGTGTCTTCAAGGCTCTTTCTGCAGTGCAACAGAGTCCAGCTTGGCACGTGGCCCCATCTGCTGCTCTTCTCCCTCTCCCTGAGGAAGTCCTCAACTCGGAGCTCTTCCTGGTAAGTAGCAATGCGTGTGTGTGTTTTTATATGATGAAGTTAATGTTATTTTAGCCCGCACCAATATAGCAGGTCATGGCATTTACTCGGAAACCGAGAACATAGAACAAGATGATGGTACAAAATGCAGGGTCAGTAAGTCAGGGTCTGGACTTGTAGTGGGTGTTTTAAGGAATGACCAACGGGCAAAGCTAGTTAGCTTAGCTGGAGGAGCAGAGAGGGCAGTATTGTCTCCTAGATGGTGTGGTGTGTGATCCTCCCAAGTGTGTTGCCCCTTTAAGGGAATGTGTCCCTACCCTGTGTATTGCCCTTTTCACATGGGCCATGACTTTGTCATGGTCCAAGCTAATAAAAGGAGCCTCTGCAGACATGTGCAGTAGAACGGCTACAGACTCCCAAAGAGGAATGACTGAGTCTGTGTCTCATTCATGTAGGCCTTCAGGCACCCACCGTGTGATCACGGGCCTGCAGACCATGATGCCATGGGACCCTCGTGCCAGTACGGTGGCAGAGGTCTGCATTGTTGTGGGCATGGTCTGCCCTGCCCCCATTCCATACAATGCTGGGCTCCCATAGCACCATGGGGCCTGCTGGATGTCCAGAGCAGGCCCCAACCCCTGGAGGCACTGGGCCTCCAGATTGATGATGTCCATCGGATCCCGGGGGCCTACTGGATGCCCAAAGCAGGCCCCCCTCAACAATGGCAACGAGGAAGAACCCTGCGTGGGGCTGCTTGTCCACGCCATTCCAGAGTTTGTATCTCTCTTTCTTTTGTTGTGTGGTAGGGGAGGAGCGGTCCTCAAGAGGGGAGAGAAGGTAGCAGGCAGCATTTATCGCCGTGAAGGAGGAGGAGTGGGAGGAGGAGCAGCAACAAAAGACAATGTGGGAGCCCTGACGGTAAGTCTCCCTGGCCATGGCCCTCTGAGGGGGGTGCCCGTGGTGGGAGTTCACCTGCAGCTCTCCCATCCCCATGCGGCACCCGCTGCATAAGAAGTGCTCCGGGGGAGTAAAATAAGTGACCACCCGCCCCTACCTCATCAGAAGCAGCAGTGGCTGCGCGGGTTGTCCGCGCCTTGGTCGGCTGCATCTGCCAAAAATATGATGTAGTGGAGTGCCCGTTTCTCCTGGAGGAGATGGCGAGTGCCCAGAGGCTAGCCAGCAGACCCCTCCCAGGCCGCGGGCCTCTGCTGAGAGAGGGGCAGCCTCCAGCCCAGTGGCATTGCCAGAAAGCAGCAGCACCATCCTGCGGTGTGCTGCGCTGCCGCTGGAGACCCCACTGAGATCCTGGGCCCTGTGGCGGTGAATTGAAACTCTGGGATCGGAGTTGTCGAATGAAAATAAAATGAACATAATGATAAAACAAGTCATCCACGCCGGAGCCCCCATTGAAATCCTGGGCTTACAGCAGTGAAATGAAGATCCACGATCAGAGCTGTCAAAGGAGAAAAAAAAAAGAATAATCCACTTTGTATTCCTGGGCCCGGTGGTGGAAATGGTGCGGTGCTTACTGGTCCCAGCGAGATCCCAGGCCGATCAGGAGGTGAAAAGTAAAGAGCTCCATGTCAGAGCAATGGATACATGCAAAGTGCCCTCACAGATCCCGGGCTGTCAAGGCGGTGAACGGTGAAAGATCCATGTCGGAGGAATGGAACTTAATAAAGGCAGCAGTGCAGAGGTCTGAAACCTCGTCGTGCATGCGGCCCCAACAGTGATCCTGGGCCCCAACGGCAGTGAATAGTGACATGCTCCATGTCGGGGCGAAATGTAAATCCCAACACGTCATGCCGGCATTCTGTGTATGTAGTCGGACCCTGAGGTGGTGATGTGTGTCTGATGAACTCCACATCGGAGTGCATGTAACAAAGGAAATAAGGCCTTGTTCAAATCCCGGGCTGCACAGGGTGCTGAGCTAAATAAGAGTGAAGTGGCTGCTAACACCCGCACCACTAGTGTCACCCTACCAGGGTGTGCACCCGACTGCTGGCAGTATAAGGCCAACGACATCCTGCTTGGGGGAGGGAAGGAGCTGGCGGTGTCATGCCAATGACCCCTGCCAGAGAAGTGGTGAGACAGGATACATGTGTGCCAGTGGAGTGGTGAGAACTGCACCAATAAACAGATGTGGCTCCTGCCTAGAGGAGGGTGTAGAGGGAATTTACCGCACCACCTGATACTGTGGCACTAATACCCCACCACCTGACAACAGGTCACTAATGCCTCTGCCTGACATATCACATAAGAAACCGGCAGTTAGTGGACTTGACGGCCTGCAACCAAAGTCACCCTGCCTGCCATAACTCTGCCGTGGCAGCAACACCAAGAGTGGCCTGCAGCTCTGTTGGTAAATCTGGGCCACCGGCGGTGAGCACCTGAGTGTTCCGGTTCTGGTCTGAGCAGAGGTAAGCCCTGGCGAAATCCCGGGCCATAGAAGTGGTGTAACATGAGGGACTCCTGCAAATGGTGGTGAACATTTCAGAGGGTGCCTCCTCTCAGCGGAACAGGCTGCCTGCTCTCTCAGTTTGTAAGGTGTGTGCTATCTGGTGCCAGCACCTAACAATGGCATCATTCAGTGGTTGCTTTTTCCACACCCCAGGTTAGTAAAGGGTCTTTGAAATATGTGGTCAAACTGCCAACATTGCACCGGCACTTCACCAACCGCGACTGTCACCCGCGGGTTATGTGTAGACTGTGTTAATATGTGTAGCATGTCTATGAGCATGTGAGCCCCATGTGTGTAGCCGTGGCATATCCTATTTGTTGTTCATCCTATGATTCTGAAGTGACCACAGTATTGTCGTTCTGTAATGGGAGGAGGGGGATTGTTTATGTTTTAGTAACATTTGTTTGTTATGGAAAAGGAGGAGTGTGGTGTGTGACCCTCCCAAGTGTGTTGCCCCTTTAAAGGAATGAGCAGACACGTGCACCAGAACGGCTGCATACTCCCAAAGAGCAACAAATGAGTTTGTGTCTCATTCATGTAGGCCTGCAGGCCATGATGCCGTGGGACCCTCGTGCCAGTACGGTGGTAGAGGTCTGCATGGTTGTGGGCATGGTCTGCCCTGCCCTCACTCCAGACGGTGATGGTGTCCCATAGCAGCATGGGTCCTGCTGGATGTCCAGAGCAGGCCCCAAACCCCGGAGGCACTGGACCTCCAGAGTGCTGATGTCCATAGCATCACAGGGGCAAGCTGGAGGTCCATATCAGGCCCCCCTCAATAGATGGGATTGCGTCATTAGACACACGCACCCTGAATAAAACACACAAAAAGCTTTCTGCCTTTACAGCGTCTGTGAGCCAATGCCGGGCTGGAGGCATGGAAGTGAACCACTAATACACAAAGGAAATGGCATGTGCTGCCAGAGACCGAGAGACCACAAAGATGATGTGATGGTACAGAAATTAAATGCAGGGTCAGGTACTGTGCAAACAAAATGTGTCCCGTGACCGCCAGCTCACAGGCAACATTCAACATCTGTTTCGAATGGGTACAGAGGAAGGCGGCAGGGTGCAGGTGTCACTGTTACCTGATTGGCAGGTACTGTTAACAGGGCGCTGGCAGCTTGTCCTCGTGGAAGTGCACGACACGCTAGCGGGTAACTGATCAGGAAGACTCATCTAGCCTCGCTATAGGGATATTTATGTGTGATCAACCAAAGAATATTCTGCTCTACCTTCATTCCTGTGATGCTGGAAATGCATTGGAGAGACAGGGCCTCCCGGTCCTTGTTCTGTAGTCCTTTGTCGTGTATGTTCTGTGTTATGTTCTGCACAGGAGTCCATGTGGGACTCCTGGCAGTGCAGCTCTTCCTCTTTTTGGTTTGGTGTACAGACCCTTGGGATACCCTTATGGCACCCATGGGTGGGGATACAACTCTGTACGCCTAGTGTATGTTTTTGGGCTCCTGTGTGTGGCCCGCAGAGCAGGGTATGGGCTGGTGGCAGCTCCATGCTGAATTTGACATGTGCTCTGAGTATCCTCCATTGTGGGATCCCAGGCCCTGCCATTGGAATCAGTTGATTCCTGATAGAAGACAAGATGGCCCCTGTGGCCTCTTGCTTTCTATTACATGTTACCTTGTTTTTCCCAAAGTCATGGGAAGCCCTGACTCTCTTCCTTCCCCCTGACTGGCTGTTGGGTGGACGTTCCATATATGGTATTGTGGGGAAGTCCAGGCCAGGCTGGCTGGAGCCTTCCCAGTGACTGTATGTTGTGAGTACACCCTTGGGGTGGGACATTGGTGAATGGAGTGTATGACCAATATGCACTTCTTGTTATGGGTGTCTACTTTCTGGTATGCGACACAAAGACTGAGACAGCCCTGCCCGAAACTGGTATGAATGCAGTGTGGAGTGCTGAATGGCTGGGCACTTGTCCCAATACACATTCCTTGTTGTGAGTGTCTGAGAGGGAGGAGGATGGCCTGAATGCAATGTGTACCTGATTTGCTGCCTGACTGCTGAATGCCCTTCTGAGTGATTGGTTGCCTGAGTGTGACCCAGCAGAGTGAATCAGAGACAGAACAGCATATCTGGGGGCCTCTCACTGCTAGAAATTGTTCAGAAGCTGAAGTCGAAACTGATTCTTGATCTCGACCGCCGAGCCCGAAGAAGAAGGTTGACTGTTCTTATCTTCACGGCAATCCGAAAGCTGCCGTGCCATCGAAACTGATTCAACAGAGGACATGCAAGGAGACCTCTTCCCGAGCTACGAAAGGACCATCATGCACGGCTAACCTTTGCCAAAGCGCCCTGGAAGCCAGCCTTCGAAAGACTGCTGACCGGAGACAGGGACCGCCGAGGAGAACGAAGAGAAGCACCAGACAGCCATCCACCATCATCATCAACCAGGGTTTGCAGGTTTGCTATAACCACTGGAGGCCCGTCGAAGCCGTGTTGCCCAGAAGTGGGAACCAATTGACGCCGAGCTGCCGATGAACAGAGCCGCAACACTCCATTGATTAAGACCATTTGAATCCAAGGACGCTCTCGCCGCACCACCAACTGATTTGTCCCACTGAGGAGCATCCGCCGGTGGATTTCCTCCCACCCAGAGACTGCAGAGACGCCTACTACTCAACGCCCTTGCTGGGCCAAAGTTCTTCAGTGACTCTCTGCAGTAATAAACGAAATGATTGTTGTCGAGGTGTACTGCACGCCTCATCCCCGCAGGATGTCCCTGATTGATCGTTGATGAGCACCGCCAGGACCGGAGCAGCTGCCTCAATGCCGTTGTTCACCATTTCTTCAAGGGATCTCGACGATCAGGGCTTTATAGGTTGCCCAGGTGGGTGGATCCTCACACAGAACTGTGCCTGGTGGTAGGGGCCCAGTATTCTGCCTATTGTTTTAACCAACCTGCTCTCCTCCTATGTCTATTGTTTGGTTAGAAGAAGAGTGGTCCAGCTGGCTTCTGTCTGATTGCAGCGATTTAGATCCTGGGTTCCTGAGCCTCACTCGTGGGGACAAGACGAAGGACTCCTGCGGCAGCAATTTGGAGGTCGGCAGCAGCTGCGGGCTCTTTATGGATCAGCGGCACCTCGCGGTTTCAGCGCTTGGTAGACAGCACCACCACGGATCTTGGATATTGGTTGGGCTTCCTTCACTCCTCGAGTCCTGCACTCTGGTGAGGGAAATCGAGCTGTGGTCGTCCTGCTTCTGGAGGGTCCTTAGGGGACTCCTGGAGCTTCTGTTCAGATTTCAGACATTTCACTCGACCACAGATTTCTCGACCCTACGCAGCAGCAAAGAACTACAGCCAGTCAGGGGAAGATGGTTCAGTGGAGTTTGTCTCGGGGTTAGTTGGTCCCACTAACCCAAGGGAAGAAGTCGCCCCTTCCAGAGCTTCTCTTGGTGATCAGAAAAAGGAGTTTCAGCACAGCAGCAGGGCTTCACCGGGCAATTCATAGATCCAGAAGGATTCAGCAAGCTTCGTTCACGGTTTCTTCATCGGGTGTTCTTCCCATCTTCCCTGTGGTCGACTCTGCCTCTAGTCCAAAAACCCTTGCCTTTTTAGCAGGTCTCTCCCATTCATGCCCAGCCTAGGCTGTCACTCAAGCAGCAGGGTGGCTGCCCTGAAAGGACAGCCAATCAGTACTGGGTGAATTCAGGCATTCCTAGAGACAAAGGACGGGGGAGTTACGGGCACCTCCCTCACTTTCTGTTCTTCCAGACACACTGGAGCCAGAGGCGGGTTTCAGTACTGATGCCTGTCAAAGGCAAAATGGACAAAGGGCTCTAACCTGGCTTGGCCCACAGAGTAAAACCCAAGAAAGACCTCACAAACAGAAAATGGCGAAAAAAGAAGACCGGGCCATTTGGACGAAATGGTCACCTTTGTGAGCTATACTGCAGCTGAGGATTAATCCTGCAGTAGAAAAGCACAATGGTAGGAAAATTAAACCAATGCCACCGGCCATTTAGTTAAAGTAGTGAGGGTAACAGAAAAAATGAGTAGGTAGGATAAGGGGCTACTAAGTAACCCCCCAGCACGCCACATAAGCTATATGTGCTTTACCTA
This sequence comes from Ambystoma mexicanum, assembly GCF_040938575.1. Taxonomy (NCBI): domain Eukaryota; kingdom Metazoa; phylum Chordata; class Amphibia; order Caudata; family Ambystomatidae; genus Ambystoma; species Ambystoma mexicanum. The sequence continues at coordinate 266,515,557 of NC_090937.1, forward strand.
CAAAGAGAAAAGTTAAGTAAAGTCAATTTCACTTTACTTCTCTTTGGAACAGTAGTTCACACAAGAAAAGGTATTTAAACCTTATGAGAAATCTAAAGGATTTCTCTGTGACACTGCAGTGAAGGTGCTTTGTGTCACCATACAAGAAGTAGATGCCTATGGAGTTTGTCAGACTCCAAAAAGAAAGGAAACACATAATCCAAATCAGGTCAAAACACATGAGAGAGTGAGAAAAAGGGCTCACTCACTCCAGCGTTAAAATTAAAAAGTCCTACAGTCCAGCAAAAGAGCGGGGGTCTCTAAGGTTGAAGGAAATAAGCACAGAAATTAGAATTCTTGTGAACACTCGTCCCCCCCAGACTAAGGGACAGGGGGATTTAATTCACCTCTGGATGAATCTCATAATCCAGTTGGTCATAACGTCTGAAGAGACCATCAGCATTTTGGTGATTACACCCTGACCTGTGTTCTATGGTGAAATCAAGCCATTGGAGGCTGATTGACCACCTGAACAATTTTGGATGTTCCCCCTTCATCTGCATTAACCATCTCAAGGGTTCGTGGTCTGTCTGAATATTGAAAGAAGAGACATACAAGTATGGCCAAAACTTCTTCAGAGACCACACAATGGCAAAACATTCACATTCAATAATTGCCCACCTTGTCTCACAGTCCATCAATTTCCTACTGATGAAGCAGATAGGGTGTTCCCTGCCTTTCTCATCCAATTGACTCAAAACTGCACCTATCCCTGTGTTAGAAGCATCTGTTTGTACAATGAAGGATTGGTTGTAGTCAGGAGCTCTCAAACTGGAGTTTGGCAAACTGCTTTCTTCAGTCCTTCAAAAGCCTTAGTGCACTCCTCATTCCACCTGACCTTCTTGGGGAGATTGGGTGAGGAGATCCCATTCAAGGGATAAGCTATGGTCCCATTGTTCTCTATGAAATTCCTGTAATACCCAGTGAGACCTAGGAAGGCTCTCACTTGGGTCTGAGTAGCAGGGGCGGGAGGCAGTTTTATACAGCTTGTACTTTGCTAGGCAATGGCTTTAGTTCACCTTCTCCTACCTCATGTCCAAGGTAGACCACTTTACTCTGACTGATTTGACATTTACTAGGCTTTATGGTCCGATGGTCCTGGTCCAAAGCCTGAAAAACATATCCTAGGTGGTGAAGATTCTCTTCCCAAAGATGGCTGAACACTGCAATGTCATCCAGGTATGCCATGCAGAAGTCCTCCAACCCATTCAGAACTTGATTCACCATCCTCTGAAATGTAGTAGGTGTATTTCTGAGTCCAAGAGGCATAACCTTAAACTGGTAGAGGCCTCCTGGGGTGGAAAATGCAGTTTTCACCTTGGCATGGTATGTCAGAGCTATTTGCCAATAGCCTGAGGTTAGGTCAAATGTACTGAGGAACTTGGCTGAACCAGGTTTGTCCACCAGCTCATCTGTCCTAGGTAAAGGATGGGCATCCGTCATGGTGACTGCATTAAGAGCTCTATGGTCCACACAGAATCTCAACTCTTTGGTTTCTGCGTATGGTGCTTGTAAAACTGGACTAGCCCATGGACTTGTAGATGGTCCAATAACCCCAAGATCAAGCATCTTCTTGACCTCTTCCTTTTTGCGGGTTCTTACATGATCCCACATCCTGTAACCCCTGCTTTTGACAGGGAGACTGTCACCAGTGAGAATATCATGCTGGCCCCAAGGGCTAAAGCCTGGTGTCAGTGAGAACAGGGAGGCAAGCTGATTCAACAGAGCCCTGCACTCCTCTTCTTGTTGCAGATTCAAATCTGAAGAGAGTTTTACTCCTTCAAGTGTCTCATCTGTGGGTTGTCCGCTGAGGAGATCAGGGAGAGGCTCACTCTCCTCCTCCTCTTGGTCAGAGGCTAGAATCAAAGCTGCTAGCTTTGGTCTGTAAGGCCCTCTGCATTGTAGGTACCATAACCAAGACAAGCTGGTCTGGAGTGAACTCCACCATGTTGGTGTTGGGGAGGAGCTAGCGCCTTCCTGCACCCCCAAGCGCTTTACAATTAGGAAAGACTTATGTTGACTGTTTCTAAAGCACTATAGCACTGAGAAAGCCTTTTTATGCAAATATAATCACACACACCAAAATGGGTGGCCACTAAATGAAGATAGTTAGTATTTAAATATAAGGTGTAAATAACTATTAGCTGAATACACCTGTAAATGTTTTTCTATGTAGTTTTAAAATCTCAACGCACAACAGAAGTAGGTTCTGTGCCAAAAGGAATGCAGCCTGTGCTAGAAATAGACTACAGGCATTGCCATGGTATTTGCTAAGGCTGGCAGAGAGCACGAGGTAACTCAGCAGCTGTTGGCTGTCTATCAAAAGCACATGCAGGCTAAGACTGAATGCACGGAATACAGAATTATGAAACCAAGTCTAAAAGAGATTATAAAACCAGATAAAAGTATGAATATATTGAGTGAAGTATGGAGAGTATGACAGGAAAATGTGTTTATATATAAATGTTCATAATTTAGCAAAATGATGATAAAAAGGAGCTACAATGTATTCTTGCATAGGCTAGCAGTATGCTAAGTAGTTTCCCTAAATATACCGTTCAGGAGCAGAGTTCTTTGCCCCATCCTCATTTCTGTACAGATTAAATTTGTTATCCTTGCATGATAAAGACTCTTGGCCTTAATTCTCTAGAGGAGAAGAGCCACACCCACCTGTAGTAATCAGACCCCTAAATAAAAAAACATGTATCCTGAGCGACTTTAGTAGGAACCATTTCAAAAGAAATACTTTCTGCTCTCTAAAGCGGGGCGTGGCTCCAGAAAGACAGGCCAACTTCGTAACGGTGGAAAACTCAAGTGAAACACGCACATGAGAATACTCTTGCAAGTGATAACAACATGGAAAATGTATTTATGATAAGTATGGTGATGTGAATGATAGTCTGGTGATGTGGATGATGTATTATGGAATAGGACATTTGGTGATGTATTATGGAATAGGACTTTTTGGTGATAAGGAATAGATTGGATAGGATTTCAGGTGATGTGTGTGGATTTCAGGTGATGTGTGTGTTAAGGAGTAGATTGGATAGGAGGTGGGTTATGTATTGAAATTGTCGCACATTTCTGTTTTTTTAATTTTTATAATGGAAAAGGGGAGCCTCATCATATAAAAGACTGAGATGAAAGGGAGCCTCAGCGTATGAAAGACTGAGATGAAAGGGAACCTCAGCGTATAAAAGTCTGAGATGAAAGGGAACCTCAGCGTATACATCACTGAGATTAAAGGGAGTCCCAGTTTACAAGGACTGGGAGGTAAGGGATCCTCAGCCATAACAGGTTGAGAAGGTAGTACCACACATTTTTCTTTTATGATGATAGAAGCAATAGGATCCTTAGCATAAAAATAAATGCTGGGAAAGTGGTATTACAAGGAATATAAGGAAAAACAGTAGTGGCTTGTTATATGGAATGGGCCTGGATTTTAGTCAATTATTTTTGTATATTTTCTCTTGCTGTCTTTTTGTGGTAAAAAAGGAAGGACAGTGGATGAGTCACGGTGTGTGTGTGTGTATGTGTGAAATCAATGTGGGAAAAGTATAAAACGGGGAAAAAAGTGGGATGATCTGTATTTTTGTGTAAAAAGCTGAAGCATGCATAGCAATATGGTCTAAAGGAAGCATTATGGAGGAAGAAACACCAATAAAACACATGCATAGGGTTCTGCCCCTGTATTGTGACAGAATAAATAAACAATGGGTAGTAGAAACAAAGGAAGGGGGGATGTCATGCTCCTGGCCACAGCCGGGCTCCCATAACAGAAAAACATGCTAGAAAAAATGTCTATATTTTTAGCAGCAAAATATGAAGGGAACAAGTCCCAAAAAAGAAAAGAGATTTTAGATCTCTGGGAATTATTCACGGATATGGAAGATCAGGAAGGTGAAAAAGAGATCCAATGTAAGGGGATGTACCCTGTAACGCCAAAACCTACAGTAGGGTATACAAATGCCATCTGTAAGCCTCCAGTGGTAGAGAGAGTGTCAACAGGATTATCAGGAGTAGCAACTAGGGAGAGGAGGGGGGTTTAAGAGCTTTTGCACATCCATATAACCCATCCATAAACACTGATATGCCTGTAGCATTGGTGTACCCATAGGGTCCACAAGTAGACATAAAGAATGAGTTAAGAGCATTGCGGGAAAGGTTAGTCAAGGTACAAGAACCTGAAGAAGTATAACTAGAAATAAGGGTACCAGTGCAGGAAATAGGGGATTGGAAGTCATGACATTTTTTGTTTAGGTTTAACCCTGGGGCAATAAGAACTGTTTGTGTTGGAAAAGGTGATGGGCAGAGGGTATGCACGGTCCTGGGACAAGTAGAACAAGCAAGGGAAAATGGAGGGGAAGATCAAGGTGGTAGAAATAATGAAGAGGCAGGGCAGGAAGCAGATCAAGGAGAGGAGGTGGCGAAAAACACATCCCTGCCACAAGAGGCAGTGAGGAGGGACAGACCAAGAAATAGACCAGATTTAATGGTGGTACAAAATCAGAAGAAAAAAGGCATACAAAACAAAATAGATATGCAGATGCCTCTTATACATAAAGGAGTAGGGATAACGCAGTATGTGCCATGGACTCAAATGGACAAAAATAATGTGATTAAAGCTCTCCCCCAGCTTATAGCTGGAGCTAGTAAATGGATCTATGAATTTAAAAAACAAACATCAGGGGTAGCCTTAGCACTAGGAGATTTTAAGAGTTTACTGGTCACCATAGCTGGGGACCCCGCTGGGGACATATGGGCAAGGGCTGGTTACTCTGGGGTAAGTCTTGCAGATAATGAACATGATGGAGCAGCCTTTAATGTTGTAAGGGAAAGGGTATGGGATGCCCTATGAAGGATGTACCCAGATACCCCTGCAACACTTCGCCTAGCAACGGCGAGCTGAGCACAACAAAAGAAGCCCAGAGATAGGCACATGCTGGTTCCCATCCAGCCGGTGCCCTCTAACACGGATGACCTAGGTAAGATTCGCATAATTGACCAAGATGCTTGTACACACTCGGGCCTCATGTCAGAAAGAGTTTATTTGGTATTCCATTTACTTAAGGTGCTCAAGCCTTCTGTTTGCGTCAGGGGCATCTACATAGGGGGATTATAAAGTAAAGAGACTAGAAAAAAATGGTTTGCTTTTGTTCCTTATTTTGGATTTGTGAATAACATCTATTTCTGTAAATGTTAAGCTCTAAAATGATATTCTTGTATTTTATTTTCATTCAAAATAATGACAACACAAACCTTTCCTACAGCCTTTGAAGGGCTGTACAGTCCAGACACTTGCTGCTCTGCAGGAGCAAGGCAGAGTGTGCTCTGATAGCTTGTTTAGGAAGGACGGGCAGAGCTAGTTTGAGATGGCTTTGCTGAAAGACACATCCTTTTTTGGCTAATAAGAATCGTCATATCCGAACATATATTATAAAGATACACGCTTCTTGCCATCGAAACAAACAAAGGATAGAGTGCAGTGCAGTGTAAAGATGCCATGTGGTGTGACAGTGACTGGGCAAAAACAAAAGTTGTTACATATTTACAGTGCTACAAGGTGAAATACTGCATTCAGTTTACTGTGCACATAAAAGCTGGTCTCCAAAGGGAGCGGACCACTCTCCTGCGCCTTTTGGTGGGAGGTACTTTATCATTGATAGGAGTGGACAAATACAGGCTCAGCCCCTTTACAATTGGCTCTCAAGTCGCCAACCCTAAAATGTTTAAAACGGGGCTCTCAAATTTTAGCCAACTAGGCAGAGACACGTGCCTGGGATTGCTGCATGTTCTGCTGTTGAGAGGCGAATTTGCCAGTATGTCAGTGCTGGTGGGTGGCGCCAGCATTTTGTCCCTTTAGCTGCCAATGACAATGCATCATTATGTGTCTTGTAATTTACTGTGTCGTCTTTGCTGTTGGCGAGACACTGAAAACATTAACATTACTGGTATTAATGATTTTGGGTATGAGCACACCAAAAACATGACCAGTGCTTCGAATGCTTAATGCATGTTTCGTGTAATAGTTTAATGATTGATGGCGCAGACATGGTAGAAATTGTGTCTTTGCCACAATGTACATTATTTAATGTTTAATGTTTTTGGGCTCGAAGCTTGATGAGGGTCAAAAAAGGATGAGTTTCTTTACATTCTTGCATTTTTCATGGTTTTAGGAAAAGCACACTGTAATCCCAGATTGGCAGCAGGGGGTTTACAATGTCCTTTTTTCGACTTGTCAATTTTGAAGGATAGCAAATCATTTTTGTTATTGTTAGAATGAGGAGTGTTTAATTGCCTGCTCGTGATCAATTGACTCTTGTGTAATATTTTCATGATCGATGAAACCAAACAAAAATAAAGAAGGCTTCTGAGCCTTTTTGGGGTTTTACAATACCTAAATAGTCTGCAGTGATCTCAGGTTTGCAAAGTAGACATGTATTATTCGAAAAAAACAAAATGAAAATGCCCTTATTATAACATCCTCTTGGGGAAATAGGTCACAGAGATGTGTAATGTTCATATTTGATTAACAACTAGATAATCCATTTAAAGCTTAGACACGTATCTGCTGAATTTGACTCGAGGTATGTAATCCCTTCATTTTTCACGAAAGGAGGAGGGGGCACATGGGTTTCCAGGGGGTTGGGAGTAGGACATGGGTTTCGGAGGAGGGCCCCAATGCTGTCTGTACCCCGAGCCCCAGAAACTGTTAAAATGGTCCTGTCTGCGAGCTGTTAGGTGCTTTGTACTTTCACATTGACCAGGTTTTGTGGAGCTTAATCTCTGGACTGTTGGACACCTTATATCCTCACATTCTGACAGATACCTGAAATTTTGCAGGCAGGGCAATTTGCATCTTTATTCATCAATGTGTTGCACCACAATGCCCCCAACTGGCTGTCTCCTCATTTTTTCATGCTGGATGCAATAAATGGAGAAGAAACTTTTGTTTACAGCTATATCGATGTGTATTGTTTCCATGTTTTTCTGCTGTGTCTGACTATCTCATTTGCATGTCCACTCACTTGGCATTTACATATTTGGATTAATTTGCACATGCATAAAGTGCAGTGCACAACGAGGTGTACAGCACCAGTCCCCAAATGATTTGTAGCTAACTGTCCATAGAAAAATCCAGACAAGCTAGAACTGATATTGGTAGTCTCGGGAACGGTAACTAACATTGCCTGCTGTGTTATTAGTTAGAGACTCCCTCTAATCCAGTTTCTCAGGTCTGAAACCATAGAACCCCATTTCATCAAAGCCTAAACCTACAGCACTGGTCCACACCTCCATCTTGTTTTATCTACAGGTATCGATTGCGTGCAAAGCTACCTGCCTGTTTAAAAGAAGCTGCAGCTGAGACAAGCAGTGCTGCTGGAACAAGACAACGTGTTTCGTGCCTTGAGCCTATGACCCCCTCGACACCCATACTGTGCTGCTTCCACTGGCTTTCTGAAGTCTTCCATTTGGAAGAGCCCGTCAGTCGTTGCAGCCTTTACATCTCTGCAGGGAGCTGAACCAATTTCACTGCAATAAAGAGCGGTGAATCAGACAACTTTAAGTCTTCATTGGGTGCACCCCATTGAGCCAACAGTGCTTCATCCAAATCTGGGCTTCATGCCTTCCTGAGAGTTACTCTGGAGAAATGTAACGGCCTCCCATTAGCCCCAAGGGGCACACCTATTTTGTCCCTGTTGTGGGCAAAAACACTGTGAGACACATTTTGGTTTTGGCAATTAGATGGTGCTGAAAGCGTTACCTTTAAGCCAAAATTATTGTCATTAAAATAAGAGCTTACAAGTGGAGATGAGAATGAGGTTCTGTAATCCTTTTCAAGGACAATGACATATGAGGATGGGTACATAGTCTGTAGGTGTTGTTTGGTTATGTGTCCACCCAGGAATGCCCGTAAGTAAGTGAAATCTATGTGTTTTCCACCCATTCCCACCTAAATCCACAACCCTATTGCACTCTTTGCTTGCATTTTATTGTGTGCAGACTTTGGCAGCCATTTTACTTTCAGAATGGTGGCCGCTATATGTTAATTTATGTAAAAAGATATTGTATTTGTTTTGTGCTTTAAAAGTTTTGTCATAAATATTTATTTATTTTAAAAAAAGACCAACTTTACATTAAAAAGCAGTATAGTTCGAAAATGTCCATGTATTTACCTGTAGGTGTTGGTTCAGTGTTTGTTTTAATGTAAACAGTGCGTGATTGGATGTGCAGTGTATTAGTGATGTCAGCATCTTTTCATTGGCTGTGGAGTTTCCGGTTTTCACAAGGTAGCCATTTTTATTTGGAAGTTGGAATGGGGAGGTATGGCTGTTTGTTTCTCATAGGCAATGCTTACATTTCTTATTGTTGAAGCCTGAAAGGTGTGCATAAGGTAAGAGTCATGGTCCCCTCGTTTGTTTTGCAGACAACAGATCAGTGAAGATGTTTGTCTACCCCACGTGGGTACAGGATGGTGCGACGGGGCCGCAGCATCTTTGAAGCCTTTAAACAAAACAGCATGATAAACAGACCCGTGTTTTGCCATCTAAAGTATTTTGCCTCTTGTGATTCATCTATCGTCTGCCCTTAAACGAGAGCTTGGGTCAATTCCCAACAAGCTATCAGTCTTGAGGGGGATATCCTATCCGTCGTTCTTTGTTCCTGTGCAACGCCGTCGCAGATTCTGCTTTGCTGGAAAGAAGTATTTGCTAATGGTGGAAGGATTAATGAGCAAAATCGGTTGTTGCCTGGTGCAGTAGGGTTGTCGGATCCCATCATCCCCGCTTGAACTCCTTTCTGCTCATTCGTTTGCCAGAGGACATGGGTGCATGTGTTAGGACCCAAAGAACTAACAATGCCCCTTTGCGGCATTACTTTGAACGATCCCCAAGACCTGAATGCCACCCTCTTAGAAAACACACTAGAAGCCCAAGGACAGAGCTCATCATCATTGGAAACATAATAGAACTTAATAACTTTACCCAGCAGTACAAATCATTCATCATTGATGGCAACACTATCCCGGTAGCCAGTGAGATAAAAACCCTTGGAGTCTACATTGATTCTGCCCTCACGCTAAATAGACAAGTCAATGCAGTTGTTTCCTCTGCTACGTACACGGCCAAATTAATAAGAGCTAGCCGCCCTTTCCTCTCTCCTGAAAATATCATCACATCGGCTAGAGCATTGATACCATCAAGGATAGATCACTGCAACCCTCTCTTCGCCGGAACCAGCTCTAGAAATACAGAATTACAAACAGTGCAAAACAATGCCATAAGAGCTGCACTAAACATCCCTAGACACAACCAAATTTCCGCTACTAGAAGGAATATTCAATGACTTCCTGTTCAGGACAGAATCAAATTCAAAATTTGAACCATGATGCATACATTTATGGCTAAGAAGCCGCCCAAATATCTCAGCAACCTTATTAGCAAAGTTAATTCTAACAAACCAACGCAGAGCGCATACACCAATCAACTCAGCATACCTAGATTCAAGATATTAAAAGCAGGAGGCTCCAGCTTCCTAGGAATAGCTCCTAAACCGTGGAACATTCTTCCGCACCAACTCAGAAATGACCAATCATATTGGTCATTTAGAAAAAAACTTAAAACCCTCCTCTTTAGTTCTGACCTCCAGTAATAATCGACTGTAATTTCATCATGGGGAGGTTTTGTACTGACAATGTCAAGTGTAAATATTGTAATTTCTTGTGCAGCCCTACCATTGTGATTCTCTGAACATGTTTCAATGATGATGTTTTTTGTAATATCTGTAACAATCTATGCTTTTAAGATATGTCAAAATGTAACCACTCTTCGTAAGACTACAATTGAGCACCTAGATTCCTCTTGGCTTCGTGCGCTGTACAAATGTAAAAAAAAAAGAAAAATAAATAAAGTAGCAGAAGATCAACACGTTTTATAATCCAAGTGCTAAACTTTAAAAGCATTATTCTGTTGCCTGCTCGAACGCGCCTTGAATCCGAAGGTTGACACCGTAGAGGGTGGATCTTACCCGCCATGCCCCATCTTGCATGCTTCACAGTCTAGGAGGGTGTGGCCATTGAAGCCTGAGTGTGACAAATCAACTTCCGGGATACTAGTGGCCTAGGGGTGAATATAGGTTTCTAAACCATCAATCAGCCCCACACTTCTAATACACCACAAGGGAGCTGAACAGATTGGAATAACAAGCACATTATAAACATCCTTGTCCAATTTTGGTAACATGGAAGGAATGGCAGGCTTATCTCCGAAAGGTCGTGGATCGTTGGTTAGTTGCAGCACAGCAAAAATACAATTATTACCCAATGATAAAAAGGGACTGTCCAGTCAAGGTTGTATCAAAAATATCTACTTTATTTTTAACACAACAGACAGTCTAACAAGACTACAAAATACAACCCACCCTGTAAGGGAATCCAGTGGACAGGCAGTTTAAAAGAAGGAAAAGGGATGCACTCTGGATACTGACAGGAGGGTAGTCAGTATGGTCAATAACCACAACAGTTTAAGGTTACTTTACTTGAGTACAAAGGGAGCAATGGGTCTTAAAATGTCTCTAGGGCCCTTCTGCGAAGGACCAGGGGGGCATATCCACAATGCACCTGGTGCTGTAGGTGATCTTGGTGCTCGACAGGGTCGAATTGGCTTCAGGGCGCTTTGCAAGCTTTTGTGACAGAGTTTAAGATTGGGTGTCAGCTGCGGGAATCCAGCGGCAAGACGGTTCGGCGAGAAAAGCTGGACGAACAACTGGAGGCTGGACTACATGGCAGCTCAGGGTCAGGAATTGTTGTTTCAGTACTGTTCGGTGGTTCTGAAGCACTGGTCGAGAAGTCTCGGATGTCTTATAGCGACTGCAGCTTGACAACGGTCAGCAACGCAGTCAATTGCAGCTTGAGGAACTCGAATGGCCCAAAATGTCCTTTAAGGTGGACCTTGTTAAATGCTCATCGAGACACTTCTCCCAGCTTCTTCAATGGGCTTTTCATCGTCCTTTAAGGCGGTGAGCCCATAGCTGTGGAGTGTGTTGCAGGCACCTGCCTTTCCCTCGGTTGTAGGTTCAGAGACCTTCTGGCACTTCCTATCCAGGAATCTTGCTGCAGATCTTAGCAGGGCACGCTGTCTGCTTGCTGGTTACCATTTCTGTAGTGGCTGGAGGGTCCTCTGAGTTCTCCATCTCCCTCTGTCCCCTGTGAGATGATTAGGGGAGGGATCTTGCTTCCCTCTCTGAAATACTGGCCTTCCTTCACTGGCAGAAGATGTAAGGCAGACTTTACCTTCAGCCAGGGCTCAAGGATGAGTTCTTCTGATTAAGCCTTCAAATAGTCTGCCTAAAGAGGGGCTCAACCCTCTTTTAAAGCCAAGTGGGCCACAGTGATTGGTGTAGGCTAAGCCTACCTTAATGAACCAATCCTGGGGTCCCTATCAACAATCTCCTGTATATGTGAAGTCATAACCGGAGTGTTTTGCAACAAGAAAGGCAAGGGGGTGAAAACAGAAACAAGGTGTACCCCAGAACTAGAATGGTGGAAATCTTCTTTCAGCAGAAAGATCTCTGGTCACGCTCCCTTGTGATACTAAGTCCCACAAATCTCCCTGTCTGTTGATCAAAGAGTATCTCTGCTTAATGGCCTTCTCTATGTGATCCCTAGTAAAGTGGCAGGTCTCCCTTGAATCTGCGGTGAGACTGTGATGCTGGAAATGCGTTGGAGGGACAGGGCCCCCATGTCCTTGTCCTGTAGTCCTTTTTGTCATGTGTGTTCTGTTTTATTTCCTGTGCAGGAATCCATGTGGGACTCCTGGCAGTGCAGCTCTTCCTCTTTTTGATTTCTTGAACCGGCCCATGGGATAACCTTATGGCACCCATGGGTGGGGGTAAAAGCCTGTACCCCTAGTGTATGTTTTTGGGCACCTGTGTGTGGCCCACAGAGCAGGGTATGTGCTGGTGGCAGCTCCATGCTGAATTTTACAGGTGCTCTGAGTATCCTCCATTTTGGGATGCCCAGGACCTTCCATTGGAATCAGTTGATTCCTGACAGAAGACAAGATGCCCCCTGTGGCCTCTTACTTTCTATTGCCTGTTACCTTGTTTTCCGAAAGTCTTGGGAAGCCCTGACTCTGTCCCTTTCCCTGACTGGCTGTTGGGTGGAAGTTCCATATATGGTATTGTGGGGAAGTGGCTGGCTGGAGCCTTCCCAGTGACTGTATGTTGTGGGTACACCCTTGGAGTGGGATCTGGGTGAATGGAGTGTATGACCAATTTGCATTTCATGTTATGGGTGTCTGGTTTCTGGTATGTGACACAAAGACTGAGAGCCCTGGCCGAAAATGGCATGAATGCAGTGTGGAGTACTGAATGGCTGGGTACTTGTCCCAATCCACATTCCTTGTTGTGATGTCTGGATGGAGAAGAATGGCCTGAATGCACTGTGAGCCTGATTGGCTGCCTGCCGTAACGCTCACCTGGTATCCACGGGGACGTCACCCAGCCTGTTTTGACCTCTTACGACCTCGAACCCTTCCCTGGAGTCTACTCGACTGGAGACTGGGCCTTGTTTTCTTGGAAAGTGTGCTCTCCGTCCTGCTTTCAGCGCAGGGGTGCGTTGATTGATGCGGGCTCGTTGCTGCCTAGTTACTTCACTGGCAAGAGTCCGACTGGTAAGTATAATGAGTCTTTTGAACAGTTTTCTAACTTCGTTCCTTTCCTTCCTTAGATGATGACCGGCGTCCGGGGATGGCGACATGCTGCTGAGATGAGTAGCGCTGAAGGTGAGTGAGAGCGAGGTGCGCGATGCGACCCTTTCGTATTTGTATTGAACTGAGTTCTTTTTCTGTGTCTTTTAGGTGCCGCAACGTTTTCAGCGTGGATGCCGGTTATGATGAAGAAATGCAGTGAGTAAGCGCCTCTAGATGTTTCCACGCTAACCTGAAGTGTCTTTTCCCTCTTGCAGATGGATGAGAAGTTCCAGGGACAGAGATCCCCCAGAGCGGCTGGGATTCAGGTAAGCGTTTGAAGCTCGTACAGTCTTTAAAAATAAGCGAAGATTTGCTGAATGCTTACTAATGCCTTTTTTCTGTTCTTTTCCCTTTTCCTTAGAAAGCGGCGTGCCGGGATGGGAATGACACCGCCGAAGACGCTTGTCGAACAGAAGAAGCGATGAATGATGGGCAGCAGTGCCGCAAGGTAAGGCTGTTCCTAACAGTGTTCTTGTTCTTGCAGGAGCTGAGCGCAGAAGAAAGATGCAGGCCTACTGGAGACCGATCCGAACACGGTGAGTGTCACGCTGGAGGTACAGAAAACACAAAGCATGTTTCTCAGCCTGGGCGTGGCTTAAATGGTCTCTGAGTATCCTAGGTGTCTCTGGGCTGAACCACACCCAAAAGACTAGACTGCACATGCAGTTCTGGGAACCGAAATATGTGGGGGCATCCATCTTGTCCCCATCAATGCACTACAAGTCCAATCCCCAATGCTATCCTATGGGAGTGAATGAGTCTGGTGCCACAAGTGCCGTCTGACTCCAAGTGGGTCTTTGGAGGGATGGAGAGGCCGTTGAGGGCCATGTAGGTGATCGTGGCCTGGCTCCAGCCTGACATCTTGGAGGGCTGGGGACATGATAGGCAGGAATCATGACACCTGCATGAATGCCCTTCTGAATGATTGGTTGCCTGAGTGTGACCCGGCAGAGTGAATGAGAAGCCAAACAATATATCTGGGGACCTCTCACTGATGGAAATCGTTCAGAAGCTGAAGTTGAAACTTGTTGCTTATTCTCGAAGCCCAGCCGGAAGAAGAAGGTTAACTGCTGTTCCCTCGAGACAATCGTAAAGATGCTGTGTCTTCAAGAAACTGATCCAAGAGAGGACCCGGCTAGGAGACCTCTTTCCGAGATACAAGGGACCATCGTGAGCCAGCTAACCTTCACCAAGGCTCCCTGGAAGTCAGCTTTCGAAAGACTGTCGACTGGAGACAGGGACTGCAGAGGAAACTAAAGAGAAGCGCCCCGGACATCTGTCCACCATCATTGACCAGGGTTCGGAGGATCGCCGTAACTGCTGGAGGCCTGTCGAAGGCATGTTGCCCATTAGCGGGGACAGCTTGACGCTGTGCCGCCGATGACCGGAGCCGCAATGCTCCATTGCCTAAGAACACTTTGAAATCAGGGGCTCCCACCCACATCACCGACATCCGCTTTGTCCCGTCAGAGAAAGTCAAGGCCGCCGACGACTGAGGAGAATCCAATGGTGGGTTTCCCGCCACGCGAAGACCTCACAGACGCTGACCAAGATCCAAAAGCCAGCCGTGGTCGAGTCCTGTTCACCGATGCCAGACGCTGACAACCCAACGCCCTTGCTGGGCCAAAGTCCTTCATTGACTCTTTGTGGCAACAAACTATCATTGTTGAGGTGCACCGCATGCCTCGTCTTTGCAGGACATCCACGATCGATCATCGACGAGCACCGCCAGGACCGAAACTGCTGCCCCAACGCCTTTGTTCACCTCTTCTCTGAGAGATCTCAACGGTCCGTGGCTCCTCCCTTAAAGGGAGTTGACTCAAGAAGGATCCTTCAACGACCCATCGTCAAACTCTGCTAATCCAGGTACATTGCGGTAGTAAAGCATTTTCAGAAGGAAATACGACTCTGCTAAACAATATATGGACTGAGCTTGTCAATATATCTTATTTACAGGTTGCCCAGGAGGGGGTATCCTCACACAGAACTGTGCCTGGAGGTAGGGGCCCAGTATTCTGCCAATTGTTTAACCCCTTGTTTTCTTCCTATGTCTATTGGTGGTTCACTTTATTAATTGATTTGTATGTCATTTGAAACTGTCTACAGTTGATGCATTTTAACGGAATCTAAGAAGTAATCATGGTACCACATAAATGCTGTATATATTTACCATTATAGAATTGCCTGTGCAAAAAGTGTGGTATTGTGTGTGTGTACATAATCAACGCCTTATTTATATAAAAGAACTGTGTTTTCACTAACAGTGTGTGAACATTCCTTTGTGGGCTCTTGGGGACTACACTGTACTTAAGAACCACCCTGCATCACCTCCTGAGAGCTTACGCCTTGATTGCTCATCCATTATTACCCGATAGAGAATTCTTGGCTGGGGTGCTCTGTGCTTCTACTCTGCCATATAGAGGGCAGGAGGACAGATAACCCGCCTCCAGTCTTTACAGAGACCAGACTCTCTGACTCCTGAAAAGCACATTCTTGTACCTTATGAATGGGATCCCCCTGTGGGGTGGCCAACTGTAAACACACAGTCCCAGACATGACAGCTCACTATCATTGATATTGAGAGTGGGAGCTGGCTCCAGGTTGACACAGTTAAATATGAAAGTCTGTTGAGTTTCCCCTCTCCTTTGTCAACCTCTGCACCCAGGCCCTGTGTGGGCCTGTTTGAAGTATCCTACGGGTGTGTTATTTGCTGCCACCAGCTGCAGGGTCTAACAAAAGAGCAGGGCGGATCCATGGAATCTTTGTTAATTAATCAGGCTGGCCATGGCATCTCCTTCCTGGAGATAACATAGTGTACTCCTGGCTGTCGCATTCAAACTAAATATGACAGGGTGGACTGTGCCTGTAGGCTGTGTCCACCAGAGTACATGAGTCTATGCATTTTTCATGGTGTGAGCATAGGAGAAAATGTGTGTGGATTAGTCGAACACATTTTTTCTGAGGTTGGTCTACCATCCTTCCATTTAATAAAACATTTCAAAAAGCCCAGGCGAGCATACGCCCAGCACTGAGGACGTGAGATTCTTAAAAGGGTGTAAGCCAGTCGAGGGTAGATGCCACACAATAAATAAGCTGAGTGTACCTGCTGGGTTGGGTCCAGGGCAGTTTCTAGCCAACTTGGTGCCCAGGGGAAATCACTAGAATGTGCCCCCCTGACTGGCACATGTCACTCCCAAACTACACCTCTGTGTCATGCGATAAAACCCTTCTCAATATCAATAAATGCAAACAAATGAAGCCAGTTTCATTACAGTGTTATTCAAGTACTTTACAGAAGAACTCTAATGTCAAAACACAGCTGTTGCTGCCCAAGTAAATGGTTCTTCTGTCACCTGCTCTTAGGGAAGGCCTTGCCTGAATGCAGCTTCAAACTACCCGTGCTGACACAGTGTGGTGTGTGACCAGCCTGTCGGGGTCTGAGGGCCCACGGACCACTGGATCTGTGTTGCAGGCGTTCTGTTCAAACCACCTCACTTGTATTTTGCAAGGGGTAAGACTAGACTAACCATATGAATTATTTTCTGATAGAAGGATTTCATTCCAAGGTGGACAGTATGTATACTCCTATTGTACTCTCTCAAAATAACCCTGTGAGAGAGGGAAAGGGGATAAATAGCCCCAATGAGTGTTCCTGTCTGCTTTGCATTAAATCACTTTAAAACACAGTGCATTTCGGGAATATAACAATGATCAGAAATATCTATGTTTGATAAACAAGACACAAGGCTTGGTGCTCACATCATGTTACGCTCACCTGGTCTCTGCGGAGGCGTTGGGGCACAGTTGCAGCCCTCCCAGGAGTTAGATCACCCCCGTCTGGTCTTTCTCTCTGCCGATAAGTTGTGAGCGGCAGTAATTGGTGACACTGCTCCTGCGTGGATATGAGAAAGCGTGAGTGCACTGATCGGTGATTATTGTGCTGCTCAAACCCTTATACCCAAGGTGCGATTTCTGTGGGCATGTACCAGCCCATAGGGCTCACCTGTTAATTATTGATGGCAAGCTCTCTGTCCTGCTACTTCTGGAAGGGGCGCTTGTCGCTGGGATCTAGTTCCTTCACTGATCCCTGGTCAGTAATAGTCCAGTCCAGCTGCGACTATTCTACTCCTCTTGTCTCTTTCCCTTTCCATTTTCTCTTTGCCTTTTCTTGTTTTCTGTCTTCGTATTATTGCTCTCAATATTGCTGTTAATTCCTGAATAAGGTTTTCTCTTCTGTTTTCTTCCCAACAGATGGAAATGCGGTTCAAAAGCAGCTGTGGGGGTGCGGAACGTGGCCAGGAAGAAGATGGTTGAAACCGCAATGTCCGGCAACAGGTGAGTAATGGTTTAAGGCAAAGCGCAAGGTTCGGTGGTAGCGCAACCTTAAACTGAATGTCTTAAGTGTCTAACCTTGCCTTTCATTTTTACTTGCAGGTGCTGCTGTTGCTGGCGAAGCGCATCCTGTTGCGGTGCCAAGATGAAGATTTAAGCGTCCCAGAAGATTTGAAGATGAGCTGGGGTGCCAGGATGAAGATGTCAGTGTTCCAGAAAGCTTGAAGATGAACTGCGGTATCAAGTAGAAGATTTCAGCGTTCCGGAAGCTGTGGAGAAAAATGTCAGGATCAACGAAGACACGCACAGGTGAGAGCAGTTCCCCAGTTGGTAAGTATGAAAATTGGAAGCAGGATTTCCAAAGGTAAGTTTAATCCCAGGCAGCGGTGAGCGTTACGTTGCATGGAAGTGCAGAATAACGCGAAGCGTCTGCCTCAGGGATCGGGACAGCTTATATAGCTGTGATCGTGGGTACACCCACTAGGCCTGGCTTTCCTGCCGCACCCTGCCACTCCCAGAGAGTTAGCACGTGCAAGGCAACCCAATACCAGCAGCAGCCCCACCCAAGAGTACACATGGGGCTGCTTTAGCAACCCAATACCAGCAGCAGCCCCACCCAAGAGTACACATGGGGCTGCTTTAGTGATGAAAGTTGCCATGTTAAATGCATCCTTTCACCCAAAATGAGGTGTTATGTCCCAAAATAAAAGCATTCTTGTCCCAAGTAAATGATCTTGGTTATTGTGATTCATGAGCCTGGCACCAAAGGCGCCAGGACTGTGTCCATCCGGGGCCCCTGTGTATGTGGCCCTTGAATATTTGCGTTCTTGGCCCAATGGCCATGACACATCGCTGTTCACAACACTCATCATAACATTAACATGTGTGTAAACTTGAGCCATACATACTCATTCATACATCTTAAGTTTGTGGATTTGAGGATATAATGGCGGCAACATCAGCCACTCAAATGGCGTATAAGGGCTTGTTTGCTTCTTGTTTCTGGAGAATTTTAGATAAGGTGGGGCTGGGTCTCCGTTTGAACATGCCATATTAAGGGACTTATTACAAATTAATTAATTTACTTCATACCTGTATGACACGCTCAGAGAAGAATGATCTCACAAATGTGCACAATTGTCTGTCCGTCATTAAGCCTCCTTATGTGCTGATGATCACATCACATCCACCTGGTTCAAACCTCTGCAGGTCTAGCAAGCCATTTTGCCATTGCCTCCATCGCAAGAAAATGATTTTATTAACTGTAAACAGCCCAATGCTATCCGGTAATGAACACAAACTGCAACCCATCCAACCTCCAAAATCGGAGACCTTTCTCTTTGCTGCACTTCCTGGTATTTGCGTTTGTATTTATTTGATTAACAGAGACGCCAATTTCAAAAGAAATGACTTACAGTAACAGATTTACAGATGCCAGAGACATTCCGAAGAAGGGTGCCTGTATAGTAACACAAAGATGAGAACAAGTGGTGAGCCAGTTTATGACATTGTAAAAAATATGGGACGTATACCAGGGACAAAACAAACAAAATGAAAAAAATATATAGAGGTAAAAAGGTGACTTAGAGAGGTAGCATTAAATAAATATATTATTAAGCATCACTGGAAGCGGTAGTGGAATCGGGTAGGAAGGATGGGGAGAGGGCAGGAAGAGCTCCCGCTTTAGCAAGTAAGTGAAGTTTAAGCCGAGCTTTGAAGTGATCCACAGTTGTATTGGCTTTAATTGCTATGGGCAGCGGGTTCCAGGGAAGAGGGGCGAGTAGAGAGGAAGAGCGAAGAGCGGAAGCAAGAGGAGGCATATGGAGGGTATGGGACAGTGAGGCTGAGCGCAGAGGTCAAGCATATTGGAAAGGTGGAGATTAGGCTCTCTATCTGATGGATGAGGGTGGCCTCTAAATGAACTTCAATGCAGGTGTGACTCTCCTACACACACTAGACAGATGCATCGGAATTGTTTGTAACATATTCAATTGTTTTGCATCTTTTCGATCAGAAATGCACTAATTTATAAAAATGTAATTATTGAGATGCCAGGAAGGGCCTTCTCTTTACATGTGAAGTAATTGCCAATAATTCGTTCTATCCTCCATGCTATTCAAAGGTACATGATGCCACTGAGGTCCATTGTGCCAAAACAGTGAACCATTATTTATCAATACGTAGTTGGCACTCAGTTGTACCTAAAGGCATTCCGCTAGGCAACCATCTTCCTAACATATTCCAAAATAAACTAGGAACCAAATCAATGCACATGCTCTCAAATTGGCCACAACCAAAGAACAAACTCCCTTTGCTCAGATACTACGGCTTGCAAAACCTCATGGCTTCTCCACAACATCATACCAGTCTGTGAGGCCTTTGTGATTTACGCTGAACTTTTGCTTATGTCTTCAAGCACATCTTGGCAATGTGTCCAAACAAGTGCCTTACCAGCTGCACAGCCCCAGAACAATCGAACCCATGATTTGTGTATAGCTCCTATTAATGCAATTCTGCATGCCACAGCCCATATAATTACAGAGGCCAAATAGAACAACAATATCACCCCTCACTTGATCCACCCACTGTCGGGGTAACTTCCCGGTGGTCGGAAAGGCCGTCCGCGGACCTCCGGGGTTGAGGAGGCCCAACTCCTCCTGCGTCCCAAAGGAGTATGAGGCACACAAAAGAGCAAAGAGTTTCTGCTATTTATTGCACAAAACAGACAGGGACAGGTTCTCGGATCACAGGTACCCAGGGAACGTCTCATTCGTGGTGGGCTCGCAGGCCCTTTTTCTAGCTGGATGACGCAACTACGTGCGTCACCTGGGAAAACTAGCCCCTAACGCTATCTCGGGTTTGCTCCCCGAGTGGTAGGGTCAGTATGGATCCATATAGAGGAAAAGGTTATTGGTAGAGAAGGGGTCAGGTGGTACGCTTGTGTCGTCCCTAATAGTTGGTACATGAGAATTGTAACAAGGGGAAAATTAGTGATTGGCTAAACTATAGTGGCGTCAGTGGTAAGCCCCTTGTATTGTGATTGGTTCACCTGTAAGCCCACAAGCCTGGGACCATCGCTTTTCCCAGCTTGCGGTGTACCTGGTGCTGGCAACAATGTATGACTATGTGTCAGTGGCGGACAATGGACAGGTCTGACTACTGGCTGTTGGGTGTCCCTTTCTCATCGCTGTCACTGTACAACTTGTCACTTCGTTGTTGCAGTCTGTGTCCCAGGCGTGAGACCCCAGAGCTTCTCTGGTCCTTGGGGCTTGGCATTGTATCAGGTCGGCCTGGTCACATGTTGGGAGACCATGGCTGGAGCTGACATGCGAACTTCCAGGATCCGTCAATTTAGCCCCTGCATCCAGGTCACCCAACTCCCCTTCCTCCTCACCTGTGGTTTCTTGCTCAGGATCGACTCCAAAGAGCCTTCTCTCTTGAATGAAGATAAGGTCTTCCTCGGAAGGAAGCCACCCTGCCCCTCAGACCCGGGGTCAAGGGGGGCCCCCGTACCGAAGCAGACCAGACTAGACTAGGAGAAAAAGCTGCTAGGCATAAAAAATACCTTCCTGGGCTGGATCTGGACAGTCTGGTATCACAATGAAGAGCCGAATCATATGCAGTGATATGTCCCAGAGGCTTGCAGAGTCGGTGTAGATCTGGCGCAACAACCTTCTTTGGAGCTGACGAGTACGACACTTGTAAGGGAAAATACCCCCGAGGGTAAGCAAAGGATGGCCAGGTAAGCGGGTAGGGTAATAGGGCAAGACCACTGGAGTACAAGCTGCAGGCAACATACACCAGAAAAGGCGTAGCGTTAAGAGCACAGGTATATATGGAGCACAAACAAGGGAAATACAGAGAACTGAGGAAGACAGAAGAGGGAGAACATCAAGCGGCGTACAGCCGATGAGAGAGAGAAAACACAGCGTACCAACCCAGAAGCCTAACGCGAATAGGTTGCAAAGTGTGGGCTTCTGGGTTGGGCCACGTAAAAGGACTGCCGATGAGCCGAACACCAAAAAGACTAGACCGCGGGCGTGGGAAGCGCGGAAGCGTGACAGCATGGTCTAATGGCCGCCCAGACGCCAACGGCTTCACACATGCCAGCAGTCCCTGAGTGTGACAGTATGCCCCCGTCTAGGTCTGACCCCGCCGGGTTTACTTGGATGGGTCCGATGAAACTGCTGCACCAATCTAGGTGTATGCACGTAAGATTTGGGTTCCCAAGAGTCCTCAGAACGGGGATAGCCCTTCCAAGCCACCAAGTACTCTAACCTGCCCCTTCGATACCTGGAATCCTGAATGGTGGCCACCTTATACTCTTCAGGTATGGACTTGTGACTATTCAGCAAGCCCCTGCCTATCCTAATTGGAATGTCAGGATCCACTGGGCGGAGAAGAGAGGAGTGAAAAACTGGGTGTACCCGGTGCATGGACTTGGGGAGTTGTAACTTAAAGGCCACTGGGTTTATTTTCTTGAAAGGCCCTACATATCTGGTGGTCAGCTTGGTCGAGTGAACCCATCTAGGTAAGAAACTAGTGGATAACCAGACCCGATCACCCTCTTTCCAATTGGGACAGGGTAGACGGGACCGGTAAGATTGTTCCTTATACCTTCCTCTAGCAGAAGCTAGTGTCAAGGGTATCGAGAATCTCCTCTTGATCCTGTAGGATCTCGGCCTCCCTTACTTCCCTTTCCTCCTCACCTCGTATTCCCCGGCGTAGGTTCAGGGTCTGGTTCTCCTTAGGCTTGGCCTTCCCTTTTTTTTGTAGATGAGAGCGGCCGAAGGAGGCCGCCACCGCGACACCCCAAGGGTGAGCGGTGGTGACCCTCCGCGGCCGCGGAGTTGGGGGAAAAAAGCCAGAGGCTGAAAAACCCCAGAGATCTGTAGATGAATCGTCTGTAGTAGGAAGCACTTGACACTTGCAGGAGCTGAGTATCTGCTGGAGAAGAGGCACACACCCTTCCAGAACTGGGCAGCAGGCCTCCAAGGAGGAATAGCAGAGGCAGGTAAGAAATCGGAAGTCCAAAGTATCAGCAACAAGGTAAGAGGGCTAGGCAAGGCAAATCCGAAGTGTATTCCTGGGTACGGTACACAGAAGGAGCCAATAAACAAGAAAAGGCGAGTGGAGGAAGGTAAGTAAGAAAGGCGGAAGGATAGAAAAGACGGAAAGGCAAGAATAGTAAACAAAGGCGGGCGGAAGGGGAGGTAAGGAAACGGGAACGAAGTAATAGAGGGAAGTTAGTTAGGCGGTAGGACGGGAAGGGAAAGGAGAACGGGAGCGAGGAAAGGGGGAGAGGGAGGAATCAAGAATCGGAGCGAGCTCCGGAAAGAGAAACCTGGGAAGGAGAGTACCTAGAGCCGGAGCGGGGTGACCGGAGAGGGTACAAGAAAACTAACAAGGAAGGGGGGGTTAGAGTACGGAAAACAAAACGGTAGCAGGGAACACGAGCACGAAAGACAAGCAGCAGCCGAAAAACAGGAGCGTTGCAACGCACCCGAACACAGGAAGGGGCGGGCTATAACCTGTGTCGGGATACGTTGCTGAAAAGACTAGACCGCTGCACTGGGTAGAGGAAGCGTGATCGGGATATCCGTACGCCGCTTCCACCTATTCCAGAGCTTCCAGGCTCCCCGAGCCGTGACAGCTAGACTCTGTTGGGATGTGGTATGAGCAGTGGCTATTTCATCCAAGGTAGATTCAATAGTGGGTATATTGGTAGGAGAGTTAAACACCGGAAGAATACCACAAGGGTGAATACCGTAGGAACAGAAAAAAAGGGCTAAAGCCCGTGGCAGAGTGTACCGCATTATTATATGTGAATTCTGCGGTGGGCAGAAGGCTCACCCAATTGTCTTGGAATTTGTTAACATAACACTGGAGGTATTGCTCAAGTGAGGCATTGATCCGCTCGGTCTGGCCATTGGTCTGGGGATGGAAACCCGGGGACAATGCCCTCTCTATACCCAACCGTTGACACAGGGAACCCCAAAATCTAGAAGTATACTGACTTTCCCTATAGGATATAATCTTGTCCGGCAGCCCATGCAGTCTGAAGATGTCTCTGAGAAAAACTTTGGCCATCTCGGAGGCTGATGGCACTCCTGGTAACGGGGAGAAATGGGCCAGTTTGGTAAATGAATCCGCCGTGACCATCAGACAGGTAGACCCCTGCCATTTGGGTAGGTCCACTATAAAGTCAGTAGATATCTGGGTCCATGGTCGGGCCGGCAGGTCTGGTTGTGTCAGCAACCCGTAGGGTTTATGGGTGGTATTCTTATTTCTGGAGCAGACCAGGCACGTCTTGCAATGTTTCGTTGGGACAGAGAAGGCCAAAAGAAGGAACAAGAGATCAACTCCAGTGTACCCCGTCTCCCTCTATGTCCGGCAGCTACATGGTCATGTCCCCATTCAAGGATCTTAAGTTATAAGGGTTTAGAAGGAACATACAGCCTCTGCCCTACTAACAATAAGCCTTCCAACCAACGGATCTGATGACGTTGGTCCCCTGGTACTGTAGCTGCCAGGTCAGGTGTGGTAACAGTCCTAACCTCTTGGAGAAATGAGGATACTATCCCCATGATTCTGTTCCGAGGAAACAAGTGGACACTGGTGGGAGCGGAATGAAACTCAGAAGTGTCACGCCTGGAAACGGCATCTGCCAGACTATTTTGGGTACCTGGTATGTAGGTTAACGTAAAGTCGTACTTGTTGAAGAACTGGGCCCAACGGGCCTGCCCAGAATTTACGCATTCCATTTTTCTGAGGATCTTCAGGTTCTTGTGAGCAGTACGTAGCGTGAATGGGTAAGAACTTCCTTGCAGCAAATGTCTCCACTCTTCACATGCAACTTTGAGAGCCAACAGTTCCTTTTCTATAACTGAGTAATTCCGTTGTCTTGTAGTCGGGGTCTTCTGCATAGAGGGCGCTAGAGCGTGACCAAGATGGCGGCTCTGCTGTGTGCTCTGTGAGCGCACCACATCAATCCTGTTTAAAACAACGGATGCAGGGGCCATCCGCCCCCCAGTGTCCGGGGTGTCATCCCTGGGAGAAATACACCCAATTGTTGAAGGCCGCCAGGGGTGGCGAGATTGCCCACAGCCGCCGAGAGGGCTCTGGGGCCTACTGGGGGTGGGACGTGCGGGGACGGCTTAGGCCGGCAACATCCGTAGGACTACAGCGGCGAGGAGCGGATCGAGGATGCTGCCCGCTCCACTGCACCAGCTCCCAAACCCCTGGGCTGTGGAGTACAGTGACATCACAGGCCCCCGCCCTCCCGCACAGGACCCCCCACGGGAAGACGCTCCGGCGACCGCCGGCCCGCCTGGGTGGCCTGCGCCCTCTCAACATGCCAGGTGGGAGAGTGGTGCCCCGGCGCGGCCCGCTGGCCGGGTGGGCCTCGAGCTTTGCTGGAACCCAGCTACAAATCTGGCAGATCGGGACCAGACTGCACAACAAGACGGCACCGAAGGAAAGCTCAGGTGAGCGGACTCTTTCCCCCTGCCCATATTTCTGAGTGGCCCAGCAAACAGTGGGTGCTCCGAGCCAAGCCCTGTGTCGCGGCCCGACCCATCGCCAAGGAGTCACCCGTACCCAGCGACCAAACCCCACACAGAGAGAGGCTGTGTATATATGCATACACCATGACAGGGAAGCAAAGAGGGATTGAAAAGACCTGACGCCCCAGCCATTAAGCTACCAGCTACAACACCTGGCCACCAAGCCCCCCATACCATGGGGTGGCACCGCCTAAGGCAACCCCCCCCGATAAGACGGACCGCAGAGTGGAACCACTACTGCCCCAAAAACAGCATCGAGCCAACCCTTCACGGCCGCGATCAACCGGGGCAACATAAGCCCAACTAAATGCCAGCAGTTCCACCAGCCTAGGAGGCCCGACTCCCACACCAGGCAAACAGCTACCGGGTGGAGACCAACTCTCAGCCCCCCCACCGTAAACAACAACAGAAGGCAATCGCTCAGAGATCGGCGGGGAGCCCCATTTTCTCGCTACGGCCAGCCACCACAGAGCCTGCTCGCTCCCCTAAAATACCCAGGGAACCCACCAGATACTGCACAGAAGTAAACCCAAGGTCAAGGCTCCACTCACATTTGGAAACAATAACACCAGGATGGGGAAAGCCGACAAGTCACAAAGAAAGCTGACCTCTATGGCAGGAACCATAGTCAAAACCCCAAAATCACACGATTGACAGGAGTGCCCAGAGTGCCCAGTGGAAGCCATGCCTCAAGACAAAGACCCCCCACAGGCCACAGACATCAGGGAGATCCTTCTTGATTTAAAGGCCGGTATTGGAAACATCGACAATAAACTGGACTCCCTCTCTGCTAAAGTCGATCAATTGCAACATCGCTTCGATAAGCACGGAGACAGGCTAGATACTGCAGAACAACGAATTTCCGATGTTGAGGACAGCGTGGCCTCCATAACCACCAAAGTAACTACACTAGAATCCCAAATGAAAGCCGTCCTAGCTAAAAATGAAGACCTCAAAGGACGCTCCAGCCGGAATAATATTAGGATTCTTGGGGTAAGAGAACATCGAAACACGAGGAAAATTGAAGACTTTGTGGAGACCCTCTGCAAAGAAACATTTGGCAGCCCCGCGCTCTCCAACATATTTGTAGTGGAAAGAGCCCACAGAGTCCCGACCAGCAAGCCCATCCCAGGGACTGCACCTCGCCCAATAATAGCCAAATTACTCAATTTCAAAGACCGGGATACAATCCTCCGCCTTGCCGGGGAGTAAGGGAAGCTATAATACGATGGTGACGACATTCAATTCTTCCCTGACTTCTCCCCAGCAGTCCAAGTGCAACACAGAACATTTGCCACAGTGAAACATAGGCTGCAAGACAACAAACTACTCTACTCCATGCTATACCCAGCCAAATTACGTATTCAACACGACAGCAAATCGCAATTTTTCAACTCTCCCGAAGAGGCAAACACATTCCTCGACAATCTGGGGTGCAAACAAACCAGTAACAATCCAAGACCCCCAAGAAGAGACTGTGAAGTACGGGACCCACCGTGATACCCACTCTCGTCCACACCCAGACCCAGAACGTCCTGCCGTTCAAAAAGCCCCTGGACTTTTTTCCAATCACAACGAATGTCAAGGTGTGCCCAACCTTGGAAGTTCCCTAGCACCCGAAGTCCAGTTCAATTAAGTTTTGGGAAATGGGTTGGGGAAATCTGATGGGCAAGTTGGGGGTTGCCCATGATTGGGAGGGAAGTAATCTCTACCAAAAACGACGATGAAGGAAGATCACTCCTAGTTCATGCGATCCTGGAAAACACAGAATTTATCATCATTAACTCCTACTCACCAAACACAGATGGCTGCAACAACTTCGATTGGGTAATGACACACCTGGGAGAGGCTAGATCCGCAACAATCATTTGGGCCGGCGACATGAACACTACATTAGATCCTCGCTGGGACAGGTCGCACCCATTATCCACAACCATCCCTAAAAGCTGACCTCCAAGTGATCGAGATCTGTAAGGCTTACAATCTGGTAGACATATGGAGACGCCAACACGGCGAAACCCGCGATTATTCCTTCCACTCCTAGGTCCACAAGACAAGCTCCCATCTCGACTACATTTTGGTTTCCGCACACAGCCGAGTCCAATGGACAGACAGCCAAATACATCCCAGAACGATATCCGACCATTCAGCTGTCACAATAGATTGCAATCCACCGGACCCATCAGAAGGGAGAAGGCATTGGAGGTTCAAACCCGGCTCCCTACAAGACCAAGTATTCGCTGACGAACTCCGTGCGGAAATCATCTCCTTCCTCGAACTCAACCAAGACTCTGTGACATCAGCCGGGACACTATGGGAATCTCTAAAATGCTACATAAGACATAAGAGGGATCTGTTTGACCAAAGAACAGGGCATCCTCAAATTAATAAAATGCGAACTGGCTTCAAGTGAGGCCCGACTAAAAGACCTTGAACACTTACAGACCATGACACCAGAACCACATGTGTTGGCAGCTTTGAAAAATAGCTCGACAACTTCAGAGCAACTGCTGAGCATGAAATAAAATTTCTATCAAACAACCACCGCATTCGCCAGCACGGAGAAGGACAAAAACCAGGTGCCCTCCTCGCGAGATTGATAGCAGCAGACCGCAAACCAACACAGATCGAACAAATCCAAAACCCTCACGGCACTATGGTACACACAGACAAGGAAATTGCCGAAACTTGCCACGACTTTTACCAAAACCTATACAAAACCAGCTACACCACCACCCAAGAGGAACTAAAGCAATACCTAGCAGACATTGAATTGTACTGGGTAGACGCCACACTGAGAGAACCCTTAAACTTACCAATCACGCAAGTGGAAATTCTGCTGACCATCAAAGACTTACCAAACACCAAAGCACCAGGCCCCGACAGGCTAACAGGCAAATTCTATAAATCATTTGCACCAATTCTCGCACCACTGTTGCTACGTGTTTACGAAGAGGCCACAGAAACAGGTTCATTGCCCCCTACTCTACGCGAAGCGTATGTAATTCTACTAGCTCACATCCTTTGGTACCTTGGTCTGTTTTAGAAATCCTTACATTGACATGCAGTGCCTCGTTATTTATTGACACAACACCTACCAGAAGGGCCCTGTGGTCGTGGTCTCCCTTTGCTCTGGCCACCAGTTTGCTAACCCATAACGCCCCGAAGAAGGCTAAAGCAAAGCATGCTTTGAAAATAATGCTATTGTGCCATGAGTGTCAGACCGCTACTGTTGCTGACATGACTTTCTTTAGGAGGTCGAAGTCGATGGGTCTCCTCTCTGCCCTTGCTTGAGGTAACCCCCTGTCCCTGTCCCACCCTTTTAGGGCCACCCTTACCAGAAAGCCCTTGGTTGGATCGTGGCACCCCGCTAGCTGGCTGTGAAATGCAACTGCACTGAGGTGCGCCGCGACCCAAGATCTTGATTTACCCGCCCCCTTAGCCCATAGCACGAAACCGTCAACCTTATTCTCCTCACTAGCCCCCCCCCCCCCAAGTTTTTTGTGTTCTCTAGGAACATGTTAAAGTTGGCGCTGTATCTGGCTCCTGTGCTTCCCGCCAGTGACTTTGAAGCTAGCTGTCTCATTCCTTCTCCGAACTCACTAGTTGCCATAGTTGGTCGTTGAACTGAGTCATGGTTGGCAAGGCCTGTGGGTGTGCTTTCTGGAATCTTGCCATCTGCAAACGAGAAAGAGCGTCAGCTGCTGTGTTATAAACCCCAGGGATGTGGCACGCTTTCACTGCTTTAGTCGCCCAGAGACCACTGCGTTATTGTGTTGTGTCTTATGGTCGCCCAGAGACCACTGCGTTATTGTGTTGTGCCTTATGATTGCCTAGAGACCACTGTTATACCGCAATAGTCGTATCTAGATGTATCTACACCCTGTATTAGGACCTATTGTCTCATAGGTGAACTGCCGCAACAGAATCTAGTTGTGTCTACATCCTGTATTAGGAACTATTGTCCTGTATTAGGAACTACTGTTTCTTAGTTAAACTGCCACAGTCGAATCCAGATGTGCCTACATCCTGTATTAGGATCTACTTTTTCTAAGGTGAACTGCCTCAGTAGAATCTAGATGTGTCTACATCCTGTATTAGGAACTATTGTTTCTTAGTTGAACTGCATAAATTGAATTTAGATGTGTTCTTATCGGCATTCCTGACTTGCTGATACCTAGACACCACTGTCTTAGTTTAACGCAAATGTGCTACAATTTGCATGCTATCTGCCAGTAGCTAAAGTACGGAACTTTTACTTTGTATATTCCCATAATGCATTTCCCACTACTATACACTGCTCTACTTAGATCCATTCTACTCATCATAAATTCAGATCTAGCTACCTTGCTCCCTAACTTCATCCTACATATGCCAATGTTCAACCCCCACAAACCAACTGACATGATTACCATTCCTTGCATTGTTACACAAAGGAACCTCAAACTCCGTGCCAGACTCCCAAGACTCTATGACCCCTTACCCAAATCACTGCCTAGTAATGGTAGGGCCAACCCTAGCCGTACTAGCCCCTCTCAACACCCTCTTCAACTTAACAGCAGACTCTTCAGAGAGCCTATCTCCACCCAGAAAGATGCCCTCAAAACTCAGTCACCACCGGCGAAACCAGCACAACCTGATATTAAGGGTGCACTTATAAACATGCGCTCCATGGTAGCCCATGCAACTGATTTAGCTGACATACTGTACAACGAAGATTTAGACTTCCTAGCCATTACTGAATCTTGGCTTCACCCAGCAGCTGGACCTGCAATTATGCTAGCCTTACCTGATGATTACACATTACTAAGACTCGACCGTACTACTACCAGAGGTGGAGGTCTTGCTATAATAGCCAAATCTAAACTCACTCTGAATTGCTCTCCATCCATTATCTTAGGATCTTGTGAATTCCTAACTGCCAAATTAACGTTATCAAAGACACAATCTATATCCATCCACCTTATATACCGACCTCCGGGCCCCTTAGGGTCCTTTGAGGAAGACCTCCCTAACATCATCTCGAACAATCTTAAAAACTCATTCCAAAGCATCCTACTAGGTGACTTTAACCTTGGACTTAATGACCCTACTGATGCCAATGCCACACTAATCAACAACACATTAGAGGAATTAGGCTTTATCCAGAAGATCACAGAGTCTACCCATATTAAAGGTAGAACTCTTGATTGGCTAGCTGTGCACAATTGTCCTATCCTGGTCTCTTCTATATCACCACCGCCTTGGACTGACCACCACATGATTACATTCTCACTAGAGGCACGACCAGCACAAGTTATCAGCATAGCCCCAGCTACCCAGACTAGAAACAAAAGAAATATCACCTCTGACAACCTCATTCCTTTGATCTTACCGACCTTGAATGCTATTCCTGACCAACTGGACCCCTCCATCATGGTAGATTTGTATAATAAAGTTATGCTCTCCTCCCTTGACATCATTGCACCTTTAAAGTTGAGAAAGAGCAAACCCCTCAAACATGTTAACACCTGGTTCTCGCCCCCATCTTAAACTCCTCAGACAGGAGAAACGACGCTGCGAAAAAGTTTGGAGATCACACCCTACTGAAGGTAACAAGAATAACTTGAACACCCTAGCCACCCAGTACAAAAAGGAAATTATTCAGGCCAAACAAATGTCCTATAACTCCCGAATTTCACTTGCCAAATCTAATACCAAGGAGCTCTTTACTATTCTGAAAGAGGTAGAATCTCCTGTACAAACGCCTCACTCCTGCCTCAAAGATAAAAATTGGTGCGCAAGCATTCAAAATGCCTTAGCTAATAAAATCACGTCCTTGCAAACTAAGATAAAAAATAAAAAAGACTCACTTCTCCCAACTATCAAAATGAATATCACCAGTTCAACAACGGAACTTCCAACCCAGCCACCCTCCACTACTCCCATTCCCCAGTTCAACTTCCATAAAGTCACTACCAAAGAGGTTGAAAAGGTTATCCTCACACTCAAACCTTCAAACTTCAAGGGAAACTTGTGTCCTGCACAATTGTTAAAGGATGCGGCGCGTGAACTTGCACCTTTCATCACCAAATTAATAAATGCCTCCTTCACCACCAATACTATCCCCAATAACCTGAAACAAATGTGGGTCCTCCCCCTCCTTAAAAAACCTAGCCTGGATCCCGCGACTCCTACGAACTACCGACCTATTACTACAGTACCATTCTTACTTAAAATCCTTGACAAAATAGCATATCAACAAATTCAATATTACCTCGAACACTTTCACCTTCTAGGAGTCCGACAGTCCGGCTTCAGGCCACGGCACGGCACGGAAACTGCTCTCCTGGATCTCAAGACCCAGATAGACGAGCTGAGAGACAAGGGAAAGACTGCATTACTGCTACTTCTTGATCGCTCAGCCGCCTTTGACTTAGTTGACCACGAGATTCTCTGCAATCACCTACAATCAGCAGCCCACTTCTCTCGAGAGGCAACCGACTGGATCCAATCCTTTCTCAAAAACCGCACTATGAGAGTATTCTCCCCTTTAGCAGCTGCCGACCCTACACCTATTACCTGTGGTGTACCCCAAGGCTCCTGCATCTCCCCCACCTTGTACAACATCTTTACAAAGCCCCTTTTCAACGATCTAGATGGTCTGGGTATCACCTACACTAATTATGCGGATGATACCCAGATCCTCATCCCGCTGACGGGGGACTACGACAAGGATTTGGCCTTTGTAAATAGTGTGTACCTCATCATTCAGGCATGGATGGCCACACACGGTCTATGCCTGAATGATGACAAAACAGAACTCCTCATTCTCGGCACCTCCTCTAACCTTACCAAACAAGGCCCAAATTACTCCTCCCTTGTAATCGACAACAACAAGATTACAGTAGCCAAAGAGGTCAAAACTCTTGGCTTCTACCTAGACTCGACACTCACCTTCTCAAAACAAGTAAATGCTATGGCATCCGCCACAGCATATACATGCAAACTTATTAGAGCAGCCAAACCCTTCCTCTCATCGTCCAACTGCATTACACTAGCCAGAGCATTAATATTGTCCAAGCTGGATTATTGCAATATGTAGGTTGCAATAAATATATCACCAATAAAATCCAAATCCTCCAAAATAATGCTCTAAGAGCCACCTTGAGCATCCCGAAAAAAGCACATATCTCGGATACTAGAAGATCTGTCAACTGGCTATCTACCAAAGACAAAATCTTCCTAAAATCTGTATCCTTGACGCATAAGTGCCTTCACCAGGCAGCCCCTCAATACCTAATAACTAGATTTACCAGACCTATCTCCTCCCGACCATCCAGAAAGGCCAATTCCAACCTCCTCCTTGTACCAAGATTCAAACGGATGATGTTTGGGGGGAATAGTTTCCCCGTCAAAGCAGCTCAATGTTGGAACTGACTACCTCCATCACTCAGGGATGACCTGCCGTACCTACAATTTAGGTCCATGACTATCCACTGGCTCAAGGAACATGATTTTTAATACACTACTAGGCTGTGCCTTACCACAAATCCTACAAATCTCGTACACTAATGCTTACCTTGGCCTATTAGAGGCTACTTGTTTGATTACCTGTATATATTGTATACCTTGTGTGTGTGTTACTTGATTGTCCATAAATGTCATGGTGCTTCCAGCAATGTAGCCTCTGCTGGACCTACCTCTGTTGCTATGTAACTAAGTTTTTACAATCCTCTTGTCACTTTTTGCGCCTTGCTACCCTTTGGGTTAGGTGTGCACTATAAATAAACAAACAAACAAACAAACTTCACAAAGCCAATAAACCTCCCATAGAATGCGGATCCTACAGACCGATCTCATTGATTAACCTAGATAACAAAATACTAGCGAAGATCCTATCCTCCAGGCTGATCCTCCTGATGCCAGCAATGGTACTAGCAGACCAGGCCGGTTTTGTACCAGGCCGAACACAACGTTCCCCATCAGACACATGTTTGGCGTCATGGAAGCGCTAAACTCCTCACAGCAAGCAGCAGTGATCCTCCTCGACGCCGAGAAGGCTTTCGACTCCGTCGAGTGGCCCTTTCTCTTTGAGATCCTACAAAGAATGGGGCTTGGCAAAAGATTCATCCTGTTAACCTCCCTCTTATACAACCAGCCTAAATCTCACATAACCCCAGAGAAAGTCAGATCAACAAATCAACAGCAATAGACATTCAGCGAGGGACCAGGCAAGGGTGTCCCCTATCCGCGGTGCTCTTCGCACTGGTAAAGGAGCCACTCGCCTCCGACCTTCGTGCCAAGCACATACACAGAGGCCTCACCTTTGGGCCCCACAAATTAATAATTTCCCTGTACGCCGACGACATTGCCCTCTATATTCATGACCCGGCCACAAATCTGAACCCAATCATCCGCAACATAATTAAATTCGCCAACTATTCTGGCCTAAAAATCATAGCAAGTCAATTATTTTCCTGCTTACTCCCGAGACCCAAGAATTCCCAGATGACTATGGATTCAAATGGGAACATACCAACGTCCGGTACCTGGGCATCCAGATGGCGAGAGACCACCAAACCCTTTTCCAAGATAACTACGGGAGAGTACTCCAAACACTTCAGGGAAAAATCGACAGATGGAAATCCCTACCATTCACCATATGGGGACAAGTGTCCTTGGTGAAGATAGTGATACTCCCCAAACTTCTCCATCTTTTCGTTAATCTCCCCCTATTAGTAACTCAAGTACATCTCCAACGCCTACGGAGCCTGATCCTGGAACTCCTATGGGCCGGTAAACCAGCCAGAATAGCATATAAATCACTGATCCAGCCAGTGAAGAAGGGTGGTATGGCACTCCCCGACTTCGAACGCTACTACTGGGCACCCCAAGCCCAATTCCTGGGACATTGGTATGCTGCACACTTCATTCGGCCCCACGTCCAGCTGGAGCGAGCCCTGGCAACTCCCTTTCTACTCAGAGCAATAATCTTCGGCCAATCACACACCCCACACAACACATTAAACACAGTCCTTTCTACCATAGCAATATGGAAAAGAATTGCGCATAAATATGATATTCAGACTAGGTACTCCCCTCTCTTACCGATAAAATTCTTACCTGGAATCCCCCTATCCACAGAGAGGACATACTTAAACTGGGTGGACAAACTAAACCTAAAAACCCTGGATGACCTATTCATTGAAGAGACCTTCCTCACTCCCCAACAAGCCAAAACCTGCGGTGCTACCACGGCTCTCGACACCTTTATCTATTTCCATCTTGGACAAGCCCTCTGTGCTATACTGCCATCGTTTCCACAACAGCCTGCTACCTGGCAACTGCTAAACAGAGTTATCCGGTCACAAGGGGATGGCAAGTTAGTGTCGGTAATTTACAAATCACTGCTAACAGAAACCTGCCCAAACCCGTTGGCACCCAAGTTGAGATGGGAGAAGGCCCTCCAGACGACGTTCCTTGATGAGGCATGGGACTACATCCTAGCACAAACCCAAAGGGTCTCCCTGAACACAAGGCATAAACTAATACACCTAAAATTCATCCATCAAGTGTATCACACCCCCGCCAGAACCCACCAATACCACCCCTCAGTTCCCCTGTCCTGCAGTCGCTGCGGCGCCCCATCGGTGGACTTTGTCCATCTAGCATGGTATTGTCCAGCAGTCAATCGCTTTTGGGATTCAATACTTGAGAAAACGGCTGCAATCATTGGCATGTCCATAGAACACAATCCCAAAACCACACTCCTCGGTCTTACCAAACACTTCTCCCCTCACACACGGAAACTCAGAGGATTGCTTCTGCTACTGATGCGCAGAAGGATTGCAATGACATGGGGCAGAGGCCCCTCACTGACTGTACATCAATGACTGAAAGACATAACTTATTGTCAGGACACAGAGTCGAACTTTCTCAAACTTTTATCCCTACATGCACGACCCCCCTACATCTGGGGTCCATACATCACCTATTTGATGTCCACCGAAGACAGTGTTTCCTCACCGGAATCATCTCGAGAATCCTAGAATACATAACCCAGGCACCAGTCCCGGTTATAACAACGAAAGCAAACCGTCTTTGACTATTAAATAAACACTTAGTCACAACCAAGAGAATCATGAGACAGAAGGGGCGGGGGGAACAAAGCACATGTTACTTCCATGTTTCTTTACCTTACCATTGTCTTGTTTTATTGTTCTTTTTGTTGACCAATTGAAAATACCAAAAATAAAGTTAAAAGAAAAAAGTAGTCAGGGTCTTGGAGAGGTATGCTACCGGATGCTCCTTGCCGTTCTTAAGTTGAAGGGGTACAGCTCCTAATGCACTGGCAGAGGCATCGGCCTCAACAATGAAGGGTTGGTCTTGATCCGATTGGGACAGAACAGGAGCGGTGCAGAATCTCTTCTTAAGTTCTACAAAGGCTTGATTGGCCGGTTCCGTCCACTGGAAAGGTCTGGCCTCTTTCTTAAGGAGAGCTGTAATGGGCAATACAATCTGAGAAAATTGTCAGATAAATTTCCTATAAATGTTGGCGAGACCCAGGAATTGTTGAACATCCTTTAAAGACGCAGGTGTTGGCCAGTCCAGGACGGCTGATGCTTTCCTTGGGTCCATGGTGATATTCTCCTGAGAAAGGATATATCCCAGATAAGGAACCGAGGAAGTATAGAAGAGGCACTTCTCAGGTTTCACCAATAGGTGTTGTGATTGGAGACGGTGAAGAACTGTCCGAAGATGTTGAGTATGTTCAGATGTAGACTTGGAGAAAACTAAGATGTCATCCAGGTATACTATAGTACTGATGAACAGTAAGTCTGAGGACAAGCGGTCCATAAAATGCTGGAATATGGCAGGAGCGTTGACCAAGCCAAACGGCATAACCCCATACTCATATAGACCAAACGGGGTCCAGAAGGCTGTCTTCCATTCATCTCCATCTCGAATACAGAGGAGGTCATAAGTACTCTGTAGATCTAACTTGGAGAAAATGGTTGCACCCTGAACCGCTTCCACTATGTCAGCAATTAGAGGCATCGGGTAACGGTCTCGAACCGTGACCTTGTTTAAGCCTCGGTAATCTATACAGGGTCTTAACTTAGAGGAGTCACATTTAGGTATAAAGAATAGTGAAGCCCCGGCAGTGGATCTTGAAGGTTGGATGAGGCCGTTTGTCAGATGAGAGTCCAAATTAGCTCAGAGGGCTCTTTTTTCCGGCAGAGACAAGGGAAAAATGTGACTAAATGGCACTAGTGCTTCCGACACCAGCTCAATGGCGCAGTCTTCTGGCCGATGCGGAGGTAGCTCCAGGACAGGGTTGTCTCTGAAGACTTCCTAGAATTCCGCTAATTCTGGAGGAACACAACAAACCTCATTAACTCCCTCTTGTTCAGGAGTAAGGACCCGTACAGATTCTTCTGAAGGTTGGCTCAGACAATTCTGCTTGGAAAAGGGCGAGGCAAAGGCCAAGGTATTCTGGGCCCAATCGATGAGTGGATTGTGTCTTCTTAGCCAGGGAATCCCTAGGATGATCAGAAAGTGAGCCGCTCGAATTGGATCAAATTTGCAATCATTCTGAGTGCTGGAGAATCTGGACCTTTATGGGTTCGGTGGAATGGGTGATAGGGCCAGAAGAAAGGGGGGAGCCGTCTACTCCTTCCACCTTCTGGATGTCTTCTCTTTTCAACAGGGGGAGACCCTGTTTATGAGCCCACAGTGTGTCCATAAACACCCCTGCTGCACCACAATCCAGAAGAGCCATAGTTGTAAGTACTGATGTCAGCGTTTCCAACTGAATCGGAACCGCCATAAGGCGTGAGTCCATGGTTGTGGGGTGTGAAGCTACAGTCACTGTGACATAGGGAGTGCGGTTTAGACCTTGGATACTCGTCCCTATTAGGTCCGAGGTCGATCGTTTACCGCTCGCCTAGGCGGGACTTGTGGACAATTACGGAGTAGATGGGAGTCTGATCCACAATACATACAGAGCCCTGCGCCCCCTCGTCGTCTTCTTTCTTCAGGCGTCAATGGTGCTCTCGCGGATCCTACTTGCATAGGTTCTTCCTTGTTGCTTAGGGGAGTCAGAGGAGGCACTGAGGGGGTACCCGGTAGATGGACAACAGGGGTCTTATGTCTCCGTCTTTCCGCTCTGCATTCGCTGAGACGGTAGTCAATCTGTGTTACTATGGAGAATAAATCAGACAGGATAGTAGGGCGGGGTATCCTTGCAAGTTCGTCTTTTATCTCCTCCTTTAGCCCTCAGCGAATTATCGTATACTGGGCCTGTTCTGGCCACCCCGCTTCCGTAGCCAACCGTTTGAAGGTGGAGATGTATGTCAGTAGGTCACTGGATCACTGCTGTACATCCAACTGGTCCTCCGCGACTACATGTGTTATTTCAGGTTGTTCAAAGGTCTGAAGCAGTAAGGCCAGAAAGGCCCCATGATCCCGGATCACCGGATTGTTATTAGTTACCAGTGGGGTGGCCCAGGCTAGGGCATTTCCTATCATGTTCGACATCATGAAACCCCCCTTTGTGTGATCGTTAGAAAACATGTGAGGTCGAAAAGGCAAAATAAAATGAGCAGGCTTATAGGAACTCTGAGACGCTTCGGGGTACCATCAAACTTGCCCGAGGATAAAGCCATGGGAGGCAAGTCAGTATCGCTGGTTTTGCGAGTAGACACCATCTGTCTCAAGACGGCATTGTCTGCCTTCACATTCTGTAATTCCACATTCCTGGCTTGGACTGCTGCTACTAGTTCTTGTATCTGTTCAGGGGTGGCCATTGTTACCTCTTGGCATTGCAAACTGACATGCGAACTTCCAGGATCCGTCAACTTAGCCCCTGCATCCAGGTCACCCCACTCCCCTTCCTCCTCACCTGTGGTATCTTCCTCAGGATCGACTCCGAATCTCTTCTTCCAAAGAGCCTTCTCTCTTGAATGAAGATAAGGTCTTCCTCGGAAGGAAGCTACCCTGCCCCTCAGGCCCGGGGTCAAGGCGGACCCCCGCACCGGAGAAGACCAGACTAGGGGAAAAAGCTGCTAGGCATAAAAAAAACCTTCCTGGGCTGGATCTGGACAGTCTGGTATCACAATGAAGAGCCGAATCATATGCAGTGAAATGTCCCAGAGGTTGCAGAGTCGGAGTCGATCTGGTGCACCAACCTTCTTTGGAGCTGACAAGTACGACCCAGGTAAGGGAAAATACCCCTGAGGGTAAGCAAAGGATGGCCAGGTAAGCAGGTTTGGTAATAGGGCGAGACCACTGGAGTACAAGCTGCAGGCAACATACACCGGAGAAGGCGTACCGTTAAGAGCACAGGTATATTCGGAGCACAAACAAGGGAAATACAGAGGACTGGGGAAGACAGAAGAGGGAGAAAATCAAGCGGCGTACAACCGAGGAGGGAGAGAAAATACAGCATACCAACCCGGAAGCCTAACGCGAATAGGTTGTAACGCACGGGCTTCCGGGTTGGGCCACGTGAAAGGACTGCCGATGAGCCGAACGCCAAAAAGACTAGACCGCGGGCGTGGGAAGCAGGGAAGCGTGATGGCCCGGTCTAATGGCCGCCCAGACGCCAACAGCTCCACACACCCCAGCAGTCCCTGCGTGTGACAGGAGCATAATTACGGGTATTTGATTTGTATTTCGGCTCTGAGGAGCGTTTAGCAGTAGCGGGTGTAACCTTGGCGCAGGAAGCGCGGCGTGTAAATTGCAACTTTGTGGCCTTGGCTGTGGGGCTCTCATCAGGGTTCGTTCTGCATGATCAGCACCTTGCAGCTTCATCTGAGCTGCTCCGGCCTGGGGATTCTGGTTTGCAGCTTACTTTGGCCTAGCTCATGGATGGCGGTATACAGTCCATAATACGAGGGTCGGAGGGGCGACAAGGGTTCTTATGCACTGGTCCACAGTATCAAGGAAGCATCTGCAAGCATATACACAAGCTCGTCTGGCGTCTTGCGTTTCTGCAGTGCTGTATTTGGCCTATGTGAAAATAACAACGATGCATATGTGAGTGTGTGTGGTCCTCTACGTCATAGCACTGAGTATGTTCTTCGTGTGGTTGGTGTGTGTCTGATCCATGTGCTTGGTGGCACGTGTGTTCTTGTCCGCTGGCTATGTCGTCATGGCATCTCTAACGATGGTGATATTTGTGGGTGATGTCTAATCGAGTTGGTCCATATGGTCGGTGTCAGCTCCACCCGAGGTCCCAGCCCGAGGTTGGGATGACGTGCAGCTTGCCTGGGTGTGTGGGGCGTGGCCACGGTGGATCTTAACATCTGGGGCGGCAGTGAGCGGGTCGAACTCCTCCTGCAGTGGTTGCTTGGGTCGTGACATCATAGGCCATGGTCGGGACGAGAATCGGGGGAAGGGATCGTCCCATTTTCCCTCTTCACCACATTTACTACGTCTAGAATCAAATATCAACTTCAAAATCTGCAGCACTATAGATAAGGTATTTCTTCTCCAATGTCCTTCTAACCTCATCAGAAAACCATTGTAACAGGCTTTGATAGATCTGCATGAAAGAAATAATGTCTAACACTGGAAATCCCCAAAGGCCAAAGCTCTTTCTTGTAGCCCTCCCCATAAAATCTGGAACTCTCTCCCAGAAGACAGAAGACTTTTGATATTGTTTTAATTTTTCAAAGATTTGAAACCTATCTGTTTAGAAACTTTCATGGCTAAGAGTTGTGCCAAAGTCAAAACTCTGTCCTCCTCCTGCTCCTCACCTTAATCCAGCACCAAACCCTTCTACTAATTTCTTCATTTGTCGTCTATTTGCCTATGTAGCACTCCTTTCCCACTAAGCTAGAACATGCTATATATGTTTTACCAGCCTACATGATCCGCACGGAGGAGTCTCTGCCTGTTGTTAGTGGAACATCACAAGAAAAGTGTCCGTTCTGATGCAAAGTCACTCCCCTCTACCACCCAACAAATGGATTGCAGGCTGGATCCTTGTTTAATATGCAAATTATGTTGTTTTTTTATGAAGACGTAAATGCTTCTCTTGATCCCATAATTCCAATAAGCTGGAATCTGCGCCTGGCTATTTTGCAGTCTGTCTTCTATCCCTGCATGGAGGGACAGTATTCTGCAGTGGCCGAATGAGGGCCAGATATCTGGACAAAATCTGTCAGGCTTGTTCACTGCTTTTCACAGTTGAGTAAATGTTTAACTGATTTGGATTGTTTTTTTCAGTTTATCTGAGCAGCTCATCCATAATGGGAGAGGGGCGTCGACCCACTGGTTTTGTCCCCCCTGTCACATCTCACCCATTATGGAGGAACCAACCAGTAATATACGAGCACTACCTCAGCTGTTTTTTTCAGCTGAGGGAGTGCTCTTAACTGTGAAAGGGAAACTCTATTTCCCTTTCACCGTTAAATTTCCCCAGCCGTGCAAGCTCAATGAGCCATGCAAGGCTGGGGTGTCTGCTTCCTCCGGCTCGCATGGCTCATTGGAAATGCTGGCTGGGGAACTGCATGGTTGTATGTGCAAGGGGGCCCTCCTGCGCCTCCTCGCACTTAACAGACAGAGCAGGCTGGAGTGGGGTGTCTCCGGACCCACGCTATGGGCACCTTGAACGCGTGTGCAGGAATTAGGAAGCTTCCCTGTTCATGCTTGCAGGCGGGCTAGAGCACTGGAGCCTCCGTACCTGCGGCAGAAGGTACGTTTGTTTATGTTCATTTTTTAAAATTTAAATTATGTGCATGGCTGCGTGCATGCATGTGTTGTAAGTTGAATGTATGATAATGGATGCTGGTGTGAATGAGAGTGCTATTTGTGTGTATGTTGTGTAAATGTGCATGTTTGTATGTTCGTTTATTTCGTATTTAAATATGTGTAAGGATGGCTCTATGCTTTTGTTATGGGAGTGCATGATGGGTACTTGTGTGACAGAGAGTGCTTACAGTGCGTAAGTTGTCTAAATGTGTACATTTGTATGTTCATTTATTTATTTAAATATGTGTATGGATGCGTGTATGCTTGTGTTTTGAGTGAGTGCATGATGGATGTTCATGTGATTGAAACAGAGTGCTGCTGTGTGTATGTTGTGTAGATGTGTGTATTTGTATGTTTATTATTTAAATATGTGTATAGATGCGTGTATGCTTGTGTTTTGATTGAGTGCATGATGGATGTTCGTGTGAATGAAACAGGTTGGGGGTTGGAGGTTTGTACAACAAAGGAATTTTTAAAATGCCTTTGTTGCACAAACCCCCTCCCCAGTGGCCAAAATCAGCTCTCCTTTAAGGTGCGCTATGGTGCCCAGGGGACAGGGATGGTATTTTTTTACTGGACATCTATGATTGATGTCTAGTAAAAAATACTATACCTGTCCACCTGGCCCGCAGCACCTTCAATACACACATAATCACTTTGATTGTGTGTGTGTGTTTGGCACTGTGCGGCCCAGGGGACAGGCATGGTATTTTGTTACTAGACATCTGTCTAGTAAAAAATACCATGCCTACCCCCCTGGATCCCCAGCGCCTTGAATACACACGTAATCACTTTATGTCTGTGTGTTTGGTGCTGTGAGGCCCAGGGGACATGCATGGCCATTTTTTACTGGACATCACTGAAATATGTCCAGTTAAAAATACTATCCACGCCCCTCGGTCCCCCAGTGCCTTGCATACACTCAAACGCATTGATCGTGTGCATGTGTCAGGAGCATGGGATCCAGGGGACAGGCATGTAATTTCTTTACTGGGCATCTATGATAGATGGCACATGCATGTTACATAGCATACGTCTGCCCCAACATGAGTGACCCCGACGGATCCCTGCATTACCCACCCATGTAGCAAGCAACTTGATCATCCAAACTAAACTACCTATTACCCTCGATTGTGTAGATGAGCAATGATACAAATGTATGCATGATGCTTCTCCAACCATCACTCATGCCGTCCCTCTCTTCGACCTCCACAGGCTCAGACCATGACAGCGAGGCCCGGGACTCACCCCCACTGCCAACCACACCCCAGAAGAGGGCCCGTGATGAGGGCAACAGGCCTTCAACCTCAAGAGGCCAACACAAGCCTCGCTGTGCACCGCAGAGGAAACCACCTCCGGATGGTGTGGCACTGGTGCCGCCAAGGGCCCTCGACACCGAACCCACTACTCCAGCAGTCTCACAGGCAGAGGACACAGCTGAAGCTGCACCCTCTGCGAAGTCCAGTTCAGTCGGGGAGGCGGCAGCCACAGCACCCCTGGCTGAGGAAGAGGTGTGGGTGCCCGTGGAGGACGACCCCTCCGACCTGCCCTGCACACCAAGTCCAGCACCATCCCCCCAGCTGACATCGCTAGACTCCGACCACGCCACCACCCCGGAGCAGTCGGGGGGGGGGAGGGGGGAGTATGACCAAGGGGCCATGAGTCCCATAGGGGAACCAATAGTTGATGTGCATGACACCCAAGCACCCTCCACCTCCACAGGTATACCGGTGGGGGTGCAGCGGCATTAAGAGCTGAGCGCCCTGGTGCGACAATTTGGAAATGACAATGCCCAAGCAAGGCAGGAGTGGCGAGAAAACACTGCCTCTCTGGGCAAGATCATTGCCAAGAGCACAACGATACTGTGCAAGGAGGTCTCAGCCCTGCGGCAGGTCCTCAGCCACATTGCTGATGCTATGGAGGCTGAACGTCCAGTACCCAGATGGAGCAGACGGCCAGACCATCATCCTCCAGCTCAACACAGACAAGCCCACTGCGCAGGACGGCGCGCACCCTGCGCCGCCCGGACATGCCACCACCAGGTGCAGGGAGTGGCAGGAAGTAGACTAGCCAGCCTGATGAAGGCAATGGACACTTGTTTGGACATGTGTGGGGGAGTTTTGGGGGGAGCGGGAGGGGGTGTGTTGGGGAGTTTTGGGAGAGACTGATGGGGGTGAGGGTGTGTTGGGGAGTTTTGGGGGAGGAGGCGAGGGTGGTGGGGGGTTGGTACACTTTCTTCTTCATTGTAAATTTCAATACACCCGTTGTGTGAAAAAAAAACCATCTTGAGTGGACATTCATCATTGCGCATGTGTCATTTATTCATATACAGTGCATAGTGTATATATACTCCCACACCCAGTGCCCTCTGTCAAACTGTCATGTCATCCACTGCAGCCATGTGTGTCAGAAATATTGTGCTATCACTGACTGATGCACATCACATCCCTCCTGTGCATTGGCACCGCGATGATGTGCAGCCACATCTTCTTCATCCCCTTCATCATCACCAGGTGGTAGCAGTTCAATGTCAGGGGGCAGGGGCACGTTCCGTCGGATACACATATTGTGCAGCCTTACACATTCCATGATGATCTTGGCCACCTTCTCATGCCTGTAGAGGAGTGCCCCACCCTGATCGGCTAAGGCAGCAAAATCGTGCCTTCAACGGGCCAAAGGTCTGCTCAATGACCACAAGGGTACGGGAACGATTGTAGTCCTCCTCGTGCCTGTTCTGTGGGTTTCAGAGAGGGGTGAGGAGCAACGGCTTCAAGGGATAGCCACTGTCACCTTCACGGGAGGCAACAAAAGGTACATGTCAGTCGAATCATGATGGACAGCTGTACTAGTCACACATGCCTGCAGATTATCGTTGGTCACATGCACATGTCCCTGGTTGTATGCACGCCATTTTCAGGCCCTCATTGTGTCCTGTGCCATGGACTAATGGTGTGGGTTGCATCTTCAAGATGATAAACGGTGTGCACTGCCGTCTTGTTGCACATGCATCATGTACGCATACAGCTGTGTTCATGTCTAATTTGTGATGTGTTGTCTTGTGTAGAAATTGCTGACTGGGAGTGTTGGCAGTAGGCTCTGCAATGTTAGGCATTCAGCGCTGATTTTTGCCATGGTGACATGCTGCATTCCTGTGGTTGTGGCGGCCCTGTGTTAGAAAGTGGATTCCCTTGGTGGTTTGGTTCAATGCACTCCCATGGATGCTTGTCCTGTGTGGTGATTTGCTGGAGACAGCAACATACTGCATGTTGCTGGATGGTGTTACGGAAGGTGAGGTCCGCTGATGAGTGGTGCACGTTTAGTGGGATTTGGGTGGGGTTTACTGTGTGTCATGTTGTGATAGGTGTCAACCTTACTTCTGTCCTGTCCTATGGGATCTGGATGTCATGTTCTGTTTGGGATGCTTTGGAGCACAGTGTTTAGTGATGTGCACATCATGCTGTCACATCAACATTGACACCATGGTGGTGTGTGCATCTCTCCCCCCAAATCAGTGCCATATGCCTGTCATGCAACTTACCAAGCAACCGGGCACGTCGTCCAGCATGTCGCTCCACGTAGCGTGGAGTTTCGCAGGACCATAGAGTCATGAGTTGATCTGGGATATCGGGCAAAACAATGTGTTATGATCTTGCTGGCGTCACATACCATCTGCACATTGATGGAGTTGTATTGCTTGCGGTTGCAGTACACCACCTCCATGGCATGCGGGACCACCAACTCCACGTGGGTGCAGTCGAGGGCACCTATACAGTTTGGCATGCCTGCCAGTGCGTGGAAGCCAACTTTGGTATCAAGAATCTCCTGGGGATTTTGTGGTAGGGATTTGTAATCCCCTGTGTGCTTGAGGAAGGCATCCAGCACTTGGTTCAGAATGCGAGAAAATAAGGGTTGTGATATGCCATGCATGTGCCCCACTGTGTGCTGGTAGGTGCCTGTGGCAAGGAAGTGGAGCACCGACACTACCTTCAGTAGAGGGGGGGATGGTGGTGGTATTTCAATGAGGCTGACAATGTCGTTGTGTATCATGTCCACGATGGTGGTAATGGTGATCCCGGTCCAGACGGTACAGGGTGTGTATCTGCTCCGGGGTTAGGTTGAAAGGACTGGCTGTGATGCGAGGGATTGGGAGCTGCCTGCGTGGTACCGCTGGCTGCACTGGTGGGGATTGCTGGGCCTGTCTCACCCTCCTCCTCCTCCTCCTGCGTCTTCTCTGTGGTGCCTGCTGTTGCTGTTGTTGTTGCTGGTGTTGCAATGCAAGCATCTATTCCAGCTCCAGTATTGCTACTACTATTGAAATCATCTTGGTGTGGTGTGTGGGTGTGCTCCTTTTGTACTGGCCCAGACTCCATTTCCTCCACCTGTGCTGATTGTGTGCATCTGTGACAGTTGGGAACACTGCA
This sequence comes from Ambystoma mexicanum, assembly GCF_040938575.1. Classification (NCBI taxonomy): domain Eukaryota; kingdom Metazoa; phylum Chordata; class Amphibia; order Caudata; family Ambystomatidae; genus Ambystoma; species Ambystoma mexicanum. The sequence continues at coordinate 266,560,404 of NC_090937.1, forward strand.
CATAGCATTTTACGGTTGGTTTGAGATGCCGGTATTACCGGCATGCCGGTATACCCTATTAGCGCCTTCATGATGCCGGTATTTGCTTGTCCCTCTGACTTGCGATTTCCTCCAATTAGCGGCATGCCAGTATTGCTGGTATGATGGGCTGCGTGCCCGCGCCCATGCCGCTATTAGCGGCACCATTATTAACGGTGCCGCTAATAGTGGGGTGTTAGGTCGGAATAGCCCAGAGCGGTAAGCGATGCCGGTAATACTTTACTGGCATCGTATTTCCCTTACCTCCAAACTTGGAATGACCCCCTATGTCTCACTGCAAGATACTGGCATACCATGGAGCAGGCATGGAATGTTTTACTGCACATATTTGATAAAGCAAGCATGATAAGTATTATGTAGCTAGACTGGCATTTCAATGCAGCCAGTCTAGTCATGTCTTATTGTGGTATGTCATTTTGTATTGGACATCTTTGGTAAAGCAACCATGATAAGTGTTATCACGAAGTAAGATTGGCATTTTTTATGCTACAAGTCTAGGCATTTCTTATTGGGGCATGACATTTTGTATTGGGCATCTTTGATAAAGCAAGCAGGATCAGTGGTATTATTCTTACTGTGGCATGACATTTTGTATTGTGCACCTTTGGTAAAACAAGCAGAAGTGTTATTATGTTGCTAGACTGGCATTTCAATGCAGCCAGTTCAGTCATTTCGTATTGTGGTATGGCATTTTGTGTTGGACATCGTTGTTAAAGCAAACATGATAAGTGTTATTATGAAGCAGGAGCATCACTTTTATGCACTTAGTCTAGCCATTTCTTATTGTAGTATAACATTTTGTGTGGGCCATCTTTGATAAAGCAAGCATGATAAGTTTTATTATGTAGCTCGACTTGCATTTTAGTACAGCCAGTTTGGGCATGCGTTCCTACTTTGGCATGCATTTTTAATGGTAAAGCCAACTGGAGTATGATCTTATGTGGGGATACTGCCATATATTGGCAGAACAAACATGGACATGTTTTCTTATAGTATCATTACTGGCATTATGCACAAAGCAAACAGGAGTATGTTCTTACATGGGAATAGTAGTGCATAATGTTGCAGTCAGCATGGAAATGTATAGGCACAGCCAGTGTGGAAATGTTTATACTGGCACATAGTGTGGGTAAATGCATCAAGAAAATGTATTGGAGAAATGCTCCTGTGCACTGTTGGTGACTTGCATCTACTGGATTTTTTTCATGAGTTACCCTACAAAACCCAATTGAAAACTGTTTGGTTTTTTACCCAATTTTTCTAAAAAGGGTGCTCTAAAATGCACCATTTTCACCCATTATTTAAAAACAGTTTGTAGCAGGAGAACCAGGGACGTCATTTCACCAAAATGCCAGGGGTAGCGGAAGTGACATCACATGACCTTTGACCTCTGATTACATCACAGGGAGTGATGTCATTTGACGACCCCCCCCCCTCCTCGAAGTGACATCACAGGAAATGATGGAACACGATCTTTCACCCCTTGACAAAACAGGAAGTGACATCAAATATTGTTCCTAATAACACTATGAAAAATATGGTTGCGATATCACCATACTGTTACATACATTTCATACAAGAATGGATCACCATATGTACCGTTAATATCAGTGTGTATAGGCCCATATTACCAAATTAATGTGAATGCAAGCAGACGTCCAAGGCCAAATGATATTTATATGTTATTATATAGAACTTACGCTTAAGCCCTTTATATACAACACATATTCATACACTATCACCCATCCTGTATTGGTACTCCTTTATCGACCTCATAAGGGTGAAAGACTGAGTTGAGGTGTTTAAGAACAGGCTAAATCAGTGACTCATCCCCAGAAGTGTGTTGGAAACAAACCTTTATGAGTCTAGCAATTATTGGATAGAATTCCAGAAAGTCAAATTATGTGTTATTCCTATTCATTCTTATTTAATGTCACTGCTCAAAGTGATACACTTGTGGAACCCCTTGTTTTTTTAAGAGGCCTGAACAAGAAAGTCAGCCTCTCCAAAAATAAAGAGTCACATGACACTGGCCACAGTCCAGGAGCTTTCATTTAAAAAAAAAGAAAATAATCAAATAAAAGTTTTATAAAAAATATTTTTTTTCTAGGGGTAGCAAAGGAGACCACAGGGGTAGCAAGAGAGAGCTCAGGGGTCGCAACTGCGACCCCTGGTGACCCCCAAATGACGTCCATGAGGAGAACCCCCCTGAACCTTCCTTGTGTGGTGTGGTCTCCTTCGCTATGCTTGGTCGCTCTGGCATATCTGGGACAAATACTTACACCCCTCCAATTAAAAAATTCACCAGCCGCTGCTGCAGCTTACAAAGAGTGAGACACCATTTGTAAATGTTAATTCAATTACTGGGAATTTGAGGCGCCCCTAAGAAAACCATTTCTATTTCCACTATTGATTAACTTACATATGACCCCCTTTTGTACATGTCATACAATGTCATAGACTGGAATTGTATTAAGTCGTTCAATGTTACTTTATTTCAGTAAATATATCCCATAAAAGGTCCTACACAATTTGCATTACCCGACTCCCAATTCCACACAAAATAATTTAAAACAATTTAAAATGCAAAAAACAGACAACCTTTAAACATACTCTTACACTTCATATTGATAAAAGAATAACACCTGTAGTCATTGATAATCTTCCAAGGAAGCAGTGTGGTTATTTAGAAGTGCTCATATACCGTTTAAAGGTTACACGCATACACAAGCTAATCCAAACCCTAAATTAGTCATTACAGCTTCTCTCCCTGAGTCTCACTGCACCTTTCAAAAAATCTTCTCTATAGATGATATACAAGTGTATCTCCCCGTAAAAATAATTGGAGCCTACCATAGTCGACTTCAGCTCTGCCCGAAGGACAATCATGGGTCAATACCTTGGTGCATCTGAAGTAAACCAAGACAGAGATCACACTCTTGATGCCAAACATACCCAGGGAAGCTCTGGAGGATCAGCTTAAGATGCCGCATCTCTCTGGGAAATCCTTTATCTTACTACTTAAAAGTGATAACGGATTGCTCCTCTATGGCAGCACCTATATCAGTGTTGTCCAACTCCAGGCCTCGAGGGCAGGAAACATGTTGGATTTTCAGGATACCCATCATTAAAATTCCTGAGATACATTTGCAAACAATGATTGTAAATATATGCACATTTTTTTCACATGTATATTAATGGGGCTATCCTGAAAACCTGTGATTAATAGGTCAGTCAAATTGTCGAAATTTGCTAATTCCAAGTCAGGGATTTAAAAACGGATCTTAGATAGCAACAAGGAAAGGAACTTTTTGATGGAAGAGAAAGTGACTGCTGCAACTCCCTTAATGGTGGGAGGTGAAGAGGCAGTCCAGAAAACAAGTTGCTAATTGTCATTCATCTGATTGGCATGCCCACAAAAGCACTGCTAAAAAAGAGCAGCCTTTCAGGCAGGGAGAATAACGTGCAAACGTGTAGGTCCGTTTTTCCAATGCATTCGTGGAGTAGCTACACCCCATATATATCAACATCTGGATTGTGTAACTAGGAGAGATGCAGTTAGTAGAAAGCAAATCTCTAGTTATCCCTAAATCCTGATGTGTCTGTCAAGAGTAGAGAGGAGTCTCAGTGTTTGGCCCATGGCTAAGGAACAATCTACCCCATCTGTCCTTTAATACGCTCCATCGATCACTGTGTTCCATAGGGCATTGAAGTCCTGTATATTCTCAAAACAGGGTTGGATCACATCACTTACTCCTCAACGGGGCCATATAATCACATACAACTGAACCTGGTGATCATTTAATTATTTTTAATTCGCAGTCACAATACTGTGGTGTGGTTGCTGTACATGCTCAAAACTGAGACTTCGAAACATGCTTGCTAAAGTGCCTCAAATATATCAACGCATAAAATAATAAGATGAACAATAGTGATATGCAGTGTGTGTGGTATCTGTTAATGGAAGGGAATGATATGAATTATATGTACCATTTTATGAAATTTGATCAGAAATGTTTAGAAATGTTATATTGTCTTAGCAATTGTACAATTGAATGATCTTATTAGTGTAATGATTTAATGTTTATTTATAAAAAATGACTGTAATTTTATATATACAAAGCCAACTGGGTTGACGATGATGATGTGTTATTTATATAGCGCCTTAATCCAAAGCACTTTACAGAGCACACATTTGCATACAATATCACCCAACTGAAAGTGGTACTCATTTATCAACCTCGGAAGGATGAAAGGAAGGATGAAAGGCTGAGTTGGCCTTGACGGGATTCGAACCTGCGACCTGCAGATCACGCTCAGATTGCAGCAGTGAGCGCTCAACCCGCTGAGCTATCTTACCAGGTAACAAGTATATTAAATAAATAAAAACAATAGTGAGACTCCTAAACATGCTTGCTAAAGCCCCTCATTTAAGTATGAATTCTGTGTAGTGGCTGGACATGTCAAGTCCCATCTCCTTCATGCTTTTGTGGTCACACTGCCAGGGCTTTGAAGTTGGATGGGTTTCTCCTTTTCCCAAACCTGGGAAAGATATGACAGGTTCTTAAAAGCTGATCACGGTCAGGTTCCTAATTACAGCCAGATGCTCTGCCTGTGGAAGTGAAAATTAAGGACATCATGATGGCACCATGAAAGGGTAGTGGGGGATGAGTGGTGAAGGGGAGGCCGCACCATTTTCCAGGCACTCAGTCAGTGTCGCCCACTCATATCAAGAGAAGAATTGTTAGTGGTGTGGAAGGAGAACGAGGAAACCAAGAAAGCGAGAATAAGAGCCAGAATGGCAGTATGGTCTGGAGGAAAAAGGGACAAGAAACATATGTGGAGTGTGGGAGTCAGTAGAGATCATATGATCTATGTGAGCAAGGCTGTCTGAAATGAAGGTAGTTCGAGAATGGGCCAGGAATGAGAACGCAGACTAGTGGAGAGAGGGATAATCAATGAGGGGGAAGAGATGGGCAATTAAATATGTCCTTACGTTTCACACCTCTCTAAATGTTCTCCATCTTGGTACATGGGAAACTGCCGGGTATTCTAGAGTGTGTTAAAGAGAATGGTGTTGCACATATCAGCTCCTTCCCAGGGCACATCTTTCACAAATAGTATTTGGGTTCAGCATTTGCAACGATTTTTTAACAAGCAATTCTTCTTTAATAATAATGCATGTTTTTCAAGTTAGCTTGATATGCTCATATACAGATAGACTCCTTTCATCAGCTACAGGCCCTATACCTCACATGTCGCTGATCGCCAGTGTTCCGCGTGTTACCAAATAGGTAGAGATGGGCAGACAGAAAAAGCAATGTGGACAGGGCAGGAGCGGGTCAAGAACCCGAAGAGAGAGCGAGGTGGCTACAACATGGGCAATATTGACTGGGGACGAGATGATCAACAAATAAAAAAGGTACAGAATAGGGCTATGGGAGGAAATAAAGCCCGAGGCAAGAGGGTTCAAGATACTAATGTGGAGAGGGGTTGCCAGAAAAGCCACATGAATTAGGGAAGAAGGGGGCCATGACACAAATCGGGACAGAGCCTGGAGTGGCAAGATGGACTGCTGCGGGCAATATCAAATAGGAATATGGAGGCAGAGAGTACATCGATGGGGTGAGCAATAAAGAGTGGGAAAGGTTGGTCTTATGGAGCAAATTAGGGGCGGGTAGAGCCAGGATGGAAACAGTAAAAGATACGCGGGTGCGGAAATGTCCCACGGTGGTTCATGCGCACACACTCAACCTGAAGCGAATGGAAACGATCAGTGGAAGTAATATGGACCATGGTAGAGCCCTGGGCCACACACATTGTTCTGCAGCAGAACATGGAGAAGTTGTTTTTCCTAATATTGCTATAGGCAGGCAGTGCCGGGAACAGTGACTCACTGCCACTGCGTTGTCCATGTCACACTGTTCTCAGCTTGTAGCCTCTGCTAAATTCAAGTGTGTAAATGACAGTGGTGGGAAGTCCATTTAGTTGGATGGTGCCATGCCACAACACCTTCCAGCTTCCACTGGAGAGAGACCTCTGCATGAGTGACCAGTGGCCTCACATAGCTTGCCTTGGTCATGGGCATTATCGCTCTGAGGTGACAAAGAGAAATGATGATTTTCCTTTTACCCAACCTCACCAATAATGTACGGTAGAGGTTGTTCACAGCTTTTGGGACTAGGGCTGCATAAGCCGAGCTCACACATGCAGGGAAGGATAGAGACTTAAGGCAGATCTGCATCAGGCAGAGCGACACGGGTGGGAACTATGGCAACACGTGGCATAGCATGCTTCCCTCCTCCCCAGTGGCAATGGTGCCATTTATGTTTGAGACAGGACTCGTGGTTTTCTTTGGATGAAAGTAGCATGAAGATGTGTTTTACAGCGGCAATGCTGGAAGACATGGTGAAGACAGAACTTACGATTTTCTTTGGGCGGAACCAGCATGAAAGGGTCTTTGAGAAGGGCCCCATGATTTAGTACATTTTTTGGGACATAAGGATTATGAAATATGTTACAGTGGTAATGCTGACATCTATTGTGGTGATAGGCCTCATCATTTCCATAGAGCAAAAGCGGCATGAAAATGTCTTTAGAGTGACAATGCTAGCATGTATTGTTCGGACATGGCACAGTTGCTTTTTTTTTTCTTCGGGCAGACCCATTAATACAGGTGCTGCAAAAAAAAAAATGCCACTATACATTTTGTGACGTCGCATATATTTGTGAATGTAATGTGTACCCCGACAGAATGGTTTGCTCATTCTTTTGGCTTTGCATGTTACCTAACTTTTTTGAAGTATTTGCCGTCAAATATAATTATTTGGCACATTATTTTGCAAAATGTTCTCAGCAGGATGCACACATCTACTTCATGCATCCCTTGCCAGGTCTGCAGCTAGAGAAACATATTTGCATCGCTATACTTTATAAGTGCACCCCGGATACTGCTGAAGGCTAACATTGCTATAACAGTGTCCAGGAACAGATCACCCGAGACAGTGCTAGATTTGCTCAGCTATTTTTCGTGCTGCCTGCTTGAGCCACCCTGTAGTGGCATGGTCCACATATGCACTGGCACCACCCTTTGCAACACCAACCAATGGGACTCACGTAGAAAAAGCAGATAGGGATATTCGGATGCGTCAGCCCCTGGTGAGGGTGGAGCAGCCACTCCCAAGTGAAGTCAGAAGCCTGGAGGAACAGGTTGCTACGATTTCATGGTTGTATCACTTTCACAACACCTGCCTGCCTGTGCTCGTTATTGATACAAGCTTGCATACAATGTCACATTTCTTGGTTTTCCCTATGCTTACACACCGAGCCCTGGGTTAGGGAAGTTTGACACTTCTCTGAAAATGAAAGCACGTTGGAGGTCTGTTCAGCTGCTGTCCAGGGTCGGACTGGGACAAGAAATAGGCCTGGAAAGCCAATAAACAAGTGGCCCATCTCTCGCCTCAAAAAAAGTGGCCCTCAAACCATCATCCATGAATCGCGTCAATTCACGACTTTACAGAAAAAGCTACTTATGGAGGGTTCAGATCATGTGTCTGTTACATTACAAAACATATCATTTGTCTGTCACATTACAAAACAGCTCATAAAACAACATAACTTTGCATACAAGAATGGATCACCATATGTATCATTAATATCTGCGTGTATAGATCCATATTGTCAAATTGCTGTGAATGAAAGCAGACGTCAAAGGCCAAATGATAATATGTTGTTGTATAGCACTTACGCTTAAGCTCTATATGTATGCATACGATAACACTCAACCTCATTTATCGAGCTCAGAAGGATGAAAGGCTGAGGTAGCATTGCTGGAATTCGAACCTGTAACCTGCAGATCACATACACATTGCAGAAGCGAGCACTCAACCCACTGAGCTCTCATATCAGCTGTAATAAAATTATCAATTTTTCTGTAGTGGGTACCATTAAACTGGTAACTGAGATTTAACAGCAGACCGGTGGAGGAGACAGATGAGGTTGCCATCATACTAGGTCCAGAGACAATTCTGATAGAGTAAGTGCATAGAAGATAGTAAGGGGATGAGGGGAGCAGGAGACAGGAAAAGGGAGAAAGGGAGAGGAGGAGAGAACAGAGAGTGTGCAGTCAAAAAGAGTGGAGAAGTAAGTGGGGAGAGTAAATAACATATTGGTATGTTAAGTGCTGCCACCATCTGCAGAGGGCAATCAAACACACCGGGATGATCCATGGAGCTGTTGATAGTTAATTAGGCTGGCCATGGCAGGAGGAATGTGTTGGCCCTCCCCATTCTGAGATGCATCATGTACTCCACTTGTCAGATCCCAACTAAATATGACAGGGAAGACGACGCCTGTAGGCTGTGCCCACGGGTCTATGTGTATGTCGTGCGGTGAGAATAGAAAAATGTGTGCGGATTAGCCCTACACATTTCCAGAGGCTGATCTACCATCATTCAATTTCATTTAAAGGTTTAAAAAAAAAAGCAAGACGAGCGCACACCCACCCTGAGGATGGTTGAATTCCTCACACCACTACAGTGTCAACAGGCACAAAACGGCATGGCGCTCTGTTTTTCACAATAGAAAACCAAAGTAACCCCTGCCACAAGACATCCAGCTGAATGGTCAAATCCGACACCGCCCAAAAGCTACACCAAACTACTAAATCCCACAAACTACCCAAACACTGTTTGCACCTCTTAAAATAGAGATAATGCACTGAACGACAAAGTGCAGCGTTCGGCGTACATCTGGTATTACATAGGCTAAATTGCTAACTGCTTGTCCATGGCCACCTTAGGGCCGGCACTATGACCAACAAGGAAAGCTTAACAGATTGTCTTAAGTGGTCATTTATGGGCTGGGCCGCACCACCAAGGCCAATAAATCTGTCCCTTGATGATCAGACATCCCCTGTTTTCAGCTTCCGTGGGGGTCCTTGAGATTAATACATTTGAAAGTGTTGCACGTTATACAGCCTCAATCACAAAACGGGGAATTCACCCAGTGGAATTTTCACTAAGAAACCAATGCTGTTATAGGTATGTTCTATGCACCACACACAGTTGTAGTACTTTATCCACTCAATTCCACCTATTGTTCATGCATATTCACGGTGTGATCACATGCGTGCTCCGAAGATGCAAAACTGCATTAAAGGAACCTGTTTATTACATTAAAGAAGTAGGTATTTTTGCACTGCTCGTCTGCTTTTCCAGATAAATGCATTTGTGTTTGGAACATATGCAAGTAGGTATCCCCAGCTGTAGGGCTCCCGCAAATCTGCCGGCCGTGGAACAATACATGGTGCAGTGCACGTCAGGCACAGAGCATCTCATGGCATGGGCACGTTACATCGCTCTGAACATGGGAAAGACGCGTGCTAGCACTAGCCTAGCAGCGCCTAGAAACGTTGATCAGTGACAGTGTGCTGTATACAGACATAGCCCGTCTCGGGCAGACACGCAGCGGACATCTCGGTGCTCTTGCTTGCAATGAAGTCAAGGGCCACATGATGTGCTATGGTCAAGTATTTCTACACTGTACACAAGCTTTTAGGCACAAGGATTTTGTCAAGTGACTGAGGACACCGAGATGCAATGTCTTGTGATGTTCATAAGACAACCACAGAAAAAAACATGCTATTACTGCAACTTGCAAATAGCAAAATACATAGTCCGAAATGTATGCTGCTTATTCAACTGTTCAATGAATAGTGCGTGCAGGCAAAAAAAGTCACCTCCTGCTAGCTCACCCACTTTCTCCAGAACCAGGGCCGAGTTTGTACCTATTGCATTTAGTGAGTATGCGGGGGTCCTGCTTCAATAAACCCGATCAATCAATTTGTGATTCTGCATCCAGGCCATGAGACGGAGTGCACAGGTGCATGGCCACGCAGGTGCACATCAGCAGAAGCTCCGGGGGTCACTGCCTTTCACCGTTACACGCTCTCTCACTCGATTCACGTACATGCATGGATTTAAGGCCCACTCTTATACCCGCCCAGTGGTGGGCTGGCTGGGATCCCCTCCCCAACGCTTATTTTGAAGCACTTTCCTCCATCACCTTTTTGTGAGATCATGTGTGTGGCATCTACACAGTGAACCTGTTAGTCTAGAAACATACCCTACCATAGGAGAACAGGTTACTCTCTTACCTGGTAACGTTCTTTCGATGGGATGGTCCGATGACATATTCCATATCTATGATAGTAATCACCACAGCTGTGCTGCTTCGGAAAATCTTTCGGCGTCTGTGTCCTGCATCGATGACGTCGATACGCCGTCCTCGAGGGCCTCCGTCGAGCTGACATCACCGGATGTCATAAGTAGGACACACGACGCCCGTAGCCTCAGTTGTAGTTTTTTCCCCCAGAACGTATGGCACCAATCTACTGTCAGTACGAGCACAGAAAGCCTTCGGAAAACGTAAACTGCAATTGCATAAGAAATTCTGTAGCGGGGTAGGCAGGGAGGGGGCGATATGGAATATGTCGTCGGACCATCCCATCGAAAGAACGTTACCAGGTAAGAGAGTAACTTGTTCTTCGAGGGGATTGGGTCCTCTGACATATTCCATATCTATGACAGACTCCCAAAGCAGTACCAACGTAAGAAGGTGGGAAAAGAATTTAGAAAATACAAATTTAGAATGTCCAATCAAATTGCAGAGTAAAGGACCGCCTTGCCAAAGGCCAGATCCTGCCCATGGGAAGAATCTAGGGAGTAGTGACGTACAAAAGTATTAACCGAAGCCCAAGTGGCTGCATCACAGATGTTACGAATAGGAACACCCCTCTGCAGGGCAGTAGAGGCAGCCATACCCCTAGTAGAATGTGCCCGTAAGCCTACCGGAGGGTCCTTACCCGCCAACCGGTAACACTCAGAAATTGCCAAGATAATCCATCTGGACAAAGTCTGCTTAGTCACAGCTTGTCCCAAACGCCTTCCAGCGTAACCAATAAAGAGCTGATTGTCCACTCTGACCCAGGACATGCGTGAAATGTAGAAACTTAAAGCTCTCCTAGGATCCAGCCTATGGAGCCTCTCCTCTTCCTTACCAGGATGCGGAGGAGGATAAAATGCCAGAAGAATAACCTTCAGGCTTAAATGAAATTCCGACACCACCTTCGAAAGAAAGGAAGGACGAACACGAAGGACAACCCTGTCCTTATGAAACACAGTGAAGGGTTGGCTTAACTGAAGGTGCCTGTAACTCACTCACTCTGCGAGCGGAAGTGACCGCAACTAAAAATTCAGTTTTCAGGGTTAACAGTCGCAAAGGACAAGAATGTAAAGGCTCAAATGGAGCACCCATTAGAATCTTGAGAACAAGATTCAAATCCCAACTGGGCACCTGGAAAGGTGACGGAGGGAACACATTAGTGAGCCCTTTCAGAAACTGAAAAATTAAAGGAATTTTAAAATAAGAACACTCCTCAGACCCGCGCTTAAATATGGACAGCGCCGCCAGGTAACCTTTAACGGTACCCACTTGCAATCCCCTGTGGACTAAAGAAAGCAAAAAAGACAGAACCATAGGAATGTCACATGAAAAAGGATCCACATTCTGAACCCTGCACCAGTCGCAGAACTCTCTACAACGGCAATGGTACAAGGACTTTGTTGCAGGCCGTCTGGCCAAAAGCAACACCTCCATCATGTCTTCAGGGAGATCTCAATCCTTATAGTTCAACCTCTCAGAAGCCAAGCTTGAAGGTTGAGGGATCTAACCTCTGGATGGAGAACCTGACCCCCCTCCCGTGAGAGCAGATTGTCTCGGTAGGGAAGAGGGCGTGGAAGGCAGATGGACAAGTCGAGAAGGTCCGGGTTCCACGCTCTCAGGGCCCATGCCGGAGCAATGAGGATCATCCGGGAACCGAACCTCCGTAACCTCCGCAGCGCTTGCGGGCGACTGGAGGAAACGCGTACAGCAGTGGGAAGGACCACTCCACCATGAACGCGTCCCCTAAGGCTCCTCTTGGAGGAAATCCCACAAGCAGAACCTTTCGCACTTCCGGTTGACAATGGAGGTGAAGAGATCCACTTGGAGGGTCCCCCAAAGGGCGAAGATCTCCAGGAGAATCTCCTGAGCCAACTCCCACTTGTGAGAGATCGCGCTCTGCCTGCTCAGAGCATCCGCCGTCTCGTTTTTGTCTCTGGCCAGATGAACTGCCGAGATCTAAATTTCCTGCTGGATGGTCCAGAACCAGAGCTGCATTGCCTCCCTGCACAGAGGAAGTGACCCTGCCCCCCCCCCCCATTTTTGTTGAGGTAGTGCATGGCCACTGTGTTGTCCGTCAGAATCAGGACATTCTTTCCTCACACAGTCGGCAGAAAAGCCTTCAGGGTAAGCCTGACGGCCCTCAGCTCCAACAGATTGATATGGAGTCTGGACAACGACGGAGACCAACGACCGCTGACTGTCAGCTCGTTGGCATGAGCTCCCCATCCCGTGAGGGACGCGTCCATCACGATAGTCACCTCCGGCCAGGGTAGCCAAAATGGAGCCCCCCTCATCAGATTGCCTTCGACGGCACACCACAGAAGGTCCTGGGCGACCGAGGCCGGCACCTGAACGGGGTCCGACAACCTGCCAGAGGACTGTGACTACTGGAGCTAAAGAGCCCATTGCAAAGATCTCATCTGCAGCCTGGCCTCCAGCACCAGAAGAAAGCAGGATGCCATGACGCCGAGCAACCTCAAGAACTCGAACGCTGGGAGACTCTGAGCATGCTGAAACTTGTGCACCATCTGCTGAATGCGTTGAGCCCTCACCTGGGGAGGAAAACACTGCCCCAGGGACATCTCGAGCACTGCTCTGATGTACTGGAGCCGCTGTGTTGGCGTCAAGTGGGACTTTTTTAAATTGAGGGAGAAGCCCAGCTTGTGAATGGAGTGGCAGGTGACGGACAGATGATTCAGGACTTGCTCGGGAGAGCGCGCCCTGATCAACCAATCGTCCAGGTAGGGGTAGACGTGAATCCCCCCTTTCCTGAGATATGCTGCCACCACCACCATGAGCTTGGTGAAAACCCTCGGGTGGAGGTCAATCCAAATGGCAGGACCCGAAACTGAAAGTGCGAGTCACCAACCGCGAACCTCAGGAACTTCTTGTGCTTGGGATGGATCGGCACATGAAAATAAGCGTCCTTGAGGTCGAGCGACACCAACCAGTCCTGAAGTTGAAGGGCCTGGAGGACTTGAAAAAGAGTAACCATCTTGAACTTGTCCTTCCTGAGGAGCTTGTTCAACCCACTCAAGTCCATGATGGGTCTCAATCACCCGTCTTTCTTCGAAATCAAAAAATAAGGGGAATACCATCCCTTGTTCCTCTCCGCTACTGGCACCAGTCCTATGGCACCTTTCTCCAGCAGGGATTGAATTTCATGCGCAAGGAGCGGATCCAGACTCTTCAAAGAGAGATTCCCTGGTGGATTGTCGTGAGGCCTCTGCCGGAAAGGAAGACAGTAGCCGTGGCCAATGATCTCCTGAACCCACACATCTGAAGTAATGGCATGCCATTCTACAAGATGCTGCGCCAGCTTTCCCCCAACCGGAGAAGCATGTTCCTCATGACTGAGCTGAAGCGGCTGCGGCAGTGCCTGAGGGCAAAGAGGCAACTGCTTGCGCGGCCTTGGCACCTCGAGTGCCTTGTTTTCTACTTCTGGCACTCCTACGGTTGCCCCTTTGATTAGCAGCTCCTCTCGATTTACTAAAGGACGAGTAATATCGAAAGGAACCTCGCCTCCATTTCTGTCCCCTAGGTCGAAAAGGCAGAGGTTGGCGAACTGCAGTGCCCAACGACTTTGCTACAGCTTTGGAGGTCTGCAACCTCTCAAGACTCTCGTCAGCCTTGCTGCCAAAAAGATGTTCACCATCAATGGGCATGTTGAGGAGCCGGGCTTCCGCAACCACGCAAACCTGTGTATTACGGTGCTCGCCACCATGGACCGGCTGACGCAATCAACCATGCCCAGACCCGACTGAACGGATTCACACATGGCATCCTTGCCATCCTGCACAATAGCAAGGAAACCATCCCGTTCCTCCCCTTCGGGAATATGATCAGCCGCTAAGGAAATACAGTTCCACAGAGTGTGCGTGAAACGAGACAAGGCACAAACGGAGTTGGCCGCCAGAAGCGCCGTACCCCCAGAAGAAAATACCTTCTTCGCCCAGCCGTCAAAACGTTTGTCGTCCCTATCAGGAGGGATGGTAGGATGCGACGCCTGCTTTGCTGGGGCCATAGCCGCCTGCACCACCAAACTCTCCGGAGTAGGGTGCGTGGTCAAGTAGCAGGGGTCACCACTGGCTGGGCGATATTTCTTCAGCAAGGACTTACTCACTGCCGGGAGACTCTCCGGAGAAGTCCAAGCCGAAGCCACCCTTCTCTGCAAGGCCATATGGAATGGCAGTACCGGGTCAGTTTGGGGACCATGGTCGAGGAGATCAGTAAGATCATCCTGCTGAAAATCCCCAGGGGGGGCAGACCACCCCAGGTAATCCGTGAACCTCAACATCAGGCGCGGATAAGAGGAGTCGGCATGTGTGCCAGGCTCAGGCCTACCAAATTCCACCTCCGGAGAGGTGTCTAGACCACTGGCGTCGTGCAACAACTGATGCAGGTCCTCAAGTTGACTATGACCAGAAACAATGTCATCAGGAACCCCTGCACGAACCTCACCTTCCTCAGACCCCTCCTCCACCTCAGAAATATAATCCAGAGGCTGGAAAGAGGGAACTGAAAAAGGAACAAAGACATGTTTTGCCTTAGCCAGAGCCTTTCTGGGGGGTTCCCTCATACCACGAGGCATCCCCGACAAAGCCGCCTTGAAAGGCGTCGATGGCATCGATGGAATCGGCGTCGAGCGCGGCACCGACTGCTTCAACGGCATCGACACAGGCCTCGAGGGCGGAGCCCCGAGCGTGTCTCTCAACAGCCTGGGCGTCGATGGCACCAACGACTTCCTCAGAGGTGGGGCCTCAAGAGAGTCCTTCGACGACCTCGGCACTGCCGGCATCGAAGTCTTCCTCGAAGACTGCACAGGTTCTCGCGGTCTCGAGGACGTCGAGGACCGGGACCTGGAACGGGTATGCCTAGAGCGACCATCCTTGTCTGACCGGGACCTCGAAGGCGTCCGGTGGTCGCGACGACTGCTCGAGCCCAAAGGCAGATGAGCGGCGTCTCTAGCACGGCCATGACCGGCATCCTCAGATGGCGCTGACGCACTGGAGCCCTGCGATCGAAAAATTGCCAACATCTCCTTTCAGGAGGAATCCCATTCCTCAGGAGTGGAATGTTTGTTGGGACAAGCAACCTGCCGAAGGGCGGTGTCCTCGGAAGAGGATGGGGAAGGCGACCTGTGATGGCAATTCCTGGAGTGCCTCGACGAGGAAGAGGAATGACGGGACCGACTCGCAGACCGAGAACCCCCGGACTCACGACGACGATGCAGAGAGTCGCCCCTCGAATCATCCGTAGAAAGACCAGTGGAACGCGACTTCCGGGGCTTGGCCACCTTACCGACCGACAGCTTCTTCTTACGCTCCCGCAAGGCCTTCGATGTGAGCGATTGGCAGTCGACACAGTCGTCCGTATCACGGTCCTCCCTGAGGCACCAGAGGCAAGTGGCATGCGTATCCATTAGCGACATCTTGGACCCGCACACCCAACACTTCTTAAACCCGGACCGCAGGGTGGAAGAAGCCAAAGACATCATGCTTACAAGTAGCAACGAAGAAACAGGTTCAAAGAACCGAAAGAACAGGATTCAGTAGAATCGAGGCGTGCCGAGATCTCCGAAGCGAACACATTCACAGAAAAAAGATGAACTGAAGCTACGGGCGTTGTGCGTCCTACTTATAACATCCGGTGGCGTCGGCTCGATGGAGGCCCTCGAGGACGGCATATCGACGTCATCGACCTAGGACGCAGACGCCGAAAGATTTTCCGAAGCAGCACAGCTGTGGTGATTACTGTCATAGATATGGAATACGTCGGAGGACCCAATCCCCTCGAATAGACGGTATATTATGTTGGCCGAAAACCAACCGCATCATATGCCAAGCACCACCATTATAGAATCGTCAGCATAACCATAGAGCGTCCATTTTGTACCAACAGAATTCACCATTTTGCTTTCTCTTGCTTTTCTGCTCAAACTCTTTGCAAAAATGAATTCTATTTCGTTCTGCCCCTGCACAGAGCAAGGCCACAAGTTACACGTTGAAAGACTAGCCCAGACAGAAATACATTGTTTTCCTCTCTCACAAGTCCTTGAAGGTGAGCAGAGAGGCATTTAATCACTAAGCAGGTGCCAGCTGGTCTCGCTGAAACTGCAGAAATTGTAGAAATAGACAGCTAAAGACATGAATTATACTCTCTTTCACGGCCCCCCTTGCTTGGCCCCTTTAGATCAAGTTGACCCCCAGCACACATATAGAAACAAGAAGGTAGCATGCTTTGTAATGTGTCTCTCCTACAAACACAGCTCGCTCACAGAACAAGAGCATTATGTTCTCTGTAACAAAGAAGAGTGTCTGTGCCTTCACAGATTGCAAACTGTTGCTGAATAAATGTCTTAGAAGGTGTCATGCACGTCATAATTGTCAATCACCGAACCCTTGCTGAAGAAGATACATTATGGGCGGTTTTGATGTGTCACTAACTGATAATATAATGATCTTTTTGTATTTATGCGACTGTTGTAGAATGCTCGCTCTCTTGCGTCTCACGGGGTCTGGGTAACACACATTGCGAGACGTGAGATCCGGTCGGCCGACTGAGACCATTTGCTTTGCAATAAACCCTAGATTTTGGGAACTGAACCTCGTGTCTGGCATATCAGTTTGTATATGGTGATTGTGCCTTGTTTCCAAGTGCGAGGGTCTCCAGGGCCCGTCAAAAAATGGCACCCGAATAGGGTCCCTGCCCCATTTGCTCCATCGTGTACTTTGAAATTTAAAGAAGGCGAGAAAAATGAATCGAGGACGAGGCCATCGAGCCGGGATAGAGAGGTGTTCGGGGCGCCCCTGTGAAAGTGATGAGACTCCACTGCAGATCTGTACACAACCGGTCCCTGATCAACGAGTCTGCCCAGAGAGCAAGAAGGTCAGGGTCCCGAAACGAGGCAGATTGAGCCAGATACGCAGACACGACGATCCTTGGTTGCGTCTGTATATGGACGAATTGCGTCTTGAGAATCAAGTTGATTGATCAGGTGAGTGGTGCCCCCATTCTTAACAGCCCTGATATTGGTTGAGAGTTGCTCTTGCAAGATCAAACGCCCAGGATAAGGTACGAAAAAGATCAAACATGCCTGGGAAATTGTCTTCCTGTCTAGTGGGATTTTTCCACTGCGGTAAACAATCTTTGGAAACTGGCCAGGCTGCGCCACCCATAGGGTCACCAGCGTTCGAGATGTATGTGAAGCATGGAGTAGGGGCAATAATGTTTTGGGAAATTTGGCATAGGCAGACCAGACACATAGAACATTTGCAATGGGCAAAAAAATGGTAGTTTTGAGATGCCGCGAATAGAGCATTTGAAAGCACGCTTGGTGACATTTGACGTCACCAGAGACTGGAGGAAGGAAGCTAACCTCCGCTTAAGAAGTAGAGAGAAACATGCGCGTTGGCACAAATCTAATGTAGATAGAGCGTTATAACAGGAGGAAAAACAGTGGGATGAGGATATCAGAAGGGCAGATAGGAGCCTTCAATTAGGCATAGAAAAAATATATCCTCAACAAGAGTTGCATGCATCAGATGAACTAATCAATAAGATTTTGAATGAGAAAAGGCAAGAATGCCCCAAAAGTAAGATTGACACAATTGCATCAGTGCCCGTTGCCCAACCAGAAACCAGATTGCCACCCACCCTTCCAGTTGTTCCATCTGCACCAGCCCCTCCTGAACACGAGATCCCACTCCGCCCCCACCTACCGAGCTTCAATCCACAGCTATCAGAGAAGGCAGCATTGTAGAGGTGGGGCCTGCAAAAAGCATGTCCGCTAGACTAACCCGTAGTGCGGTCAGCAGGGAGAGAAAGAGAGAGCTGAAAGAACAGGCAGAAATGTACAATGAAGGGAATGATGAGGCATCAACACTGGGGTTGATGTAGGATTATAAGAAGCTCAGTGAAAAACAGGTATTGTTGGAATTCATGGGAGAATATTTTATGGACAGATGGAAGCAATCAACTGGTATGGTGCCACCGCAGAAGTTGCGGGATTTGAATGCTTTTTCACATATGAGCGAAAGTGATTCAGAGATGAAGGTACACATTGACAGGTTATTAGAGTTTAAAGATAAACTTGATGAATTATATTCAGACATGTTTTCTGCTCCTGGGTTTCAGTACAAAGAGGTAAAGAAAGGGAGACGAGGGTCGGCAACATATGTACAGCAGCGTTTTTGCCCGCCATCAAAGCCGGTTAGTGAAGAAATAAAAATATGTACGTGAGAAGCGCTTAGATGGATTATGGATGCTAGTATTCCTATAATAGAGGAGTATGATACGTTTGAAGTGTACAAGATAGAGATGCAAAGGAAAGCATTACAAGTAATGGTTGAATATTTGCAAGATAAATATGTTGAGAGAAATGCATGCTCTCCCTCTGAGTTAATGACAGTATATAAGAGAGCGTGTTTGTCCGAAACTGGAAAGACTGCTCTATCCCTTGATCTAGCTATTGTACTTAATAGAAGAGAGAAAGGAGGGAAAGCTAGTGCGATATTTCCAATGAGAGAAGTGCCGCCCACTTTTGTGCCAAAAACAGAAACTCCTGGTGTAGATGGACAACCAGCGCAGGTAACAGAAGCACATTACACAGCACAATATGCGCATGTCCCTTTCTCTAGACAAGAGGTGAATAATATAAAACAAACAATCCCTGATATAAGAAAGAATCTGGCAGGATTCTATAAAGAAATTGAATCATATTTGAAATCGGCGATTTTTAATATGAGCGATATTGACCTTTAATTCCATGGAATTCTCCCAGCAGATATATGGAAGCAAATTAGGAATGTAGATGATCATGAAAGTTTGGGTGCTACTTGGGTCAAATTTAATAAAAGAGGATGCGGACAGAAAAGCGAGTGAAAAGCCATTGTCAAATATGACAGCGTTACCAGCGTGAATGTACAGAAGTTGAAGGTTATAGTGCCTGAAAGAAAAATTATAAGGGACAAACTAACTGCATGCGTGCAAGGCAAAGATGAGTTGGCTACTGACTATTTCAATAGATTTGAAGAAGTGTTTACAGATTTTAGTGGTCAAGATTTAAGCACTGAACCCGGGAAAAGACTATTTGTTGACAAATATGTGAGAGGGTTGTTACCTCAAATCCAAAATTTGATAATGACATCTGAAAGTGCGTGGCAAGCAAAATCACAGCGTGAGGTATTACACATGGCCCAGTACTATGAAAATAGAGTAAATACAGAAAAAGAAAAAGAGGTGAAAGATGGAGTGAATCTAAAAACAAGAGTGTTACTACAGCAGGTAGCGAATAATAGGGGTAGAGGAAATGCACAAGGAAGGGGGAATTACTCCAACATGCATGGAGGTCCACTTGGACTAAATCAATGTGCATACTGTAAGGAAGAGGGTCATTGGCAAGCACAGTGTCCGCAATTGCAGAATAGAAATGGGAATGGCCCGAGAAGACAGAATAGAGGTCGCCCGGGAACACAGGGGCAAAATAGGAACACTAGTCAAGGAAATAGCAACCAGAATTAGAACCAAAATCAAAATCAGCAGAATGGAGCAGAGAATGTAATTTTTTTTTTTGATACTCAAATACATATTATTCTGGTGACTTTACATCAGATGATGTATTGTTCCACTAGGACAGCCCAAGACAGGGGTCGGAACCATTGTCTATTCCCGTTGACCAGAAAGGACCCTACGTAGAAATGAAAGTTGGGAATAAGGAGCACACTTTTCTAGTGGACACAGGTGCACAGAAGTGCTCAATAGACCATCACTTGGTTCCGGAGATACCACTTTCAGGGCAAAAGAATGTTTCAGTAGGGTTCGCAGGCACCCCAGTAATTAGCTCTGTGTCACAATCAGTCCCTATAACACTAGGACCATTCACTGAGTCTTGCCCGTTTCTGTTGACACAAAATTGCAGAGAGAATCTATTAGGTTTAAACTTGTTGAAAAAACTAAGTGCGGTTATTCATTGTTCTCCTGATGGAGTGTTTTTGACGATTTCACCACAGAAAATGCCACTGTCCCAATTCTTGTCCAGACCCCTGCCAACAGAATTAAGTAAGGTACCGACTTGCATATGGGTGATGAATGATAAGGATGTTGGTCGTTTGAAAATAGAGCCGGTGAGAGTTGTTTTGAAAGAGGGAGTAAAATTGCAACGTATCCCCCAGTATAAAATTTAAGTGGAAGGAGAGAAAGCATGGAAATGCATTGTTTCCAATTTGGTTAAAATAAACATGATTGAAGAAATCACTGGTAGCACTTGTAACAGTCCCATTCTTCCAGTTTATAAGAAAGGAGGTAATGAAATACAGTTCCGTTTCATAATTGATTTACGCGCATTGAATAAAGTAGTTGATCCCTAATTTCCATTGGTTCCAGATGTCACTACCATTTTGACAATTATTCCAGCATCGGCTTCATATTTTAGTGTAGTCGATCTTAAGAATGCATTCTTTAGCATTCCTGTACACCCAGATAGCAGATACCTATTTGCTTTCACACTAGGAGGGCGTTCTTTCACATTCACACGAATTCCACAAGGTTACACTGAGAGCCCAAGTATTTATAGCAGAGCATTAAAAGAACAACTAGATATGCTAGAGCTACCAGCGTGTTGTGTATTATTGCAGTACATTCATGACTTGTTGGTTGCTGCTGACTCAGAAGAAATTTGCAAAGAGGGTACCGCCATGTTGTTGACACATTTAGCATTTCATGGTCATAAAGCATCTTTAAAAAAATTCCAGTATTGTCGAAAGGAGGTGGCCTATTTGGGCTACCTACTTTCGAAAGAGGGGAGAAGACTGACACCAGAAAGAATAGAGAGTATCTCTGGTATGCCTATTCCAAAGACACAGAAAGGAGTCAGAGCCATAATAGGCATGGCCTCATATTGCCGGCAGTGGATACCAAATTTTGCTATGATTGTGAAGCCAATGGTGGCATTGACATAAAAGGATGTTGCCTTGCCTTTGCCATGGAATGAGGAATGTCAGAATGCATTTGATCTGCTCAAAATTGCTTTGTGTTCAACTCCAGTTTTGGGCACACCAAATTATGAAAAGGTTTTTAAATTATTTGTGCATGAGAATGAGAGTTGCGCGCTGGCTGTATTCACCCAGGAACAAGGTGGAAGAAATAGACCATGCGGTTATTTTTCTTCCACGCTGCACCCTGTAGCATGCACTTTGCCACGTTGTTTGCGAGCTGTCCCATCGGCTGCTGCGTCAGTAAAACAAACCGAGGGAATGGTTCGGGGGCACGCCTTAATTTTGATGGTGCCCCACACAGTAGACGTTCTTTTAAACAGAACGCAGACGCAACATCTCACATCAGCTAGATTAACTAGATATGAAATTGTCCTGTTTGCACCACATATTCAAATTCAGAGGTGTTGCGCTTTGAATCCTGCAGAATTAATGCCCCCTCCCAATGAAGAAGTGGGTGAGAATGAATCACCTCCCCATGATTGTTTAATGGTTACTGAGGAAGAAACGAAACGGAGAATTGATCTAACAGACAACCCACAGAAAGAGCCAGACGGAGAACTGTTTTGTGATGGTTCCTGTTTTAAATTACCTGATGGCACGTCAACTGCTGCCTATGCCATCACAACACTAATGAGTATTGTAGAGAGAAAAAGAATGTCATACAATTCAGCGCAGGCAGCAGAGATAATAGCATTGACACAAGCATGTGAAATTTCTGAAAATCTAAATATAAACATATATACTGAAAGTCAGTCTGCATTCGGGGTGGTGCACAATTTTGGCCAACTCTGGGCTCAAAGGGGTTTCCTAACATCACATGGAACTAAAATCCAACATGGCCCTTTGAAAGCGCAGACAACGTTGTTGTCTGCACTTACGTGTCCAAAGGGACTGGCAATAATGAAATGCGAGGCGCATAAGAAAATAACATGTAATGTGGGAAAAGGAAACGCATTCGCAGACAAAATTGCAAAACAAACTGCCACTGATATACACATGAAAATGTTGATAGTACAGTCAGAAGAAGTGCCCTGCATGATAGAAAATGGAATTGCCACAGTAAAAGAGATGCAGGCGGATACAACTGCCGATGAAATAGAAGGGTGGGCTAAGGGCTCCGCTGAGCTAGATTTAGAGGGTTGCTGGGTGGACAAAGAAAGTAGGAAGTGGATGCTGCCCAACTCCTACTTAACTGCAATGGTCACCATGGCTCACAGCCCCACTCACATATGCGTGAAAAAGATGATTCAGCATCTGGCCACGGTATGGCAGAACCTGCACATAAGAAAAAATGCTGAGATGTTACTTCAGAATTGTATGACGTGTTTGCAACACAATATTGGAAGAGGAACAGCCACTCCAACAGGTAGTTTTGGCCCCCCTCTATGCCCTTTGAAGTTATCCATTTTGATTTCATAGAAATGGAAAGATGTCAGAATCTGAAATACATCTTGGTTGTAGTATGTTCGTTCAGTAAGTGGGTAGAAGCATACCCGCTAAAGGACTGCACAGCAATGAGTACGGCAAAAATGATGCTAAAAGAATATTTTTCCCGATTCGGCCTGCCACGGGTCATATGGTCAGATAATGGCCCACATTTTGTTGCCGCCGTAATATTACATATTTGTGCAGGCCTTCGAAATGATAAACGATTCCATTGTGCCAGGCACCCAATGAGTGCCGGTCTTGCTGAACGCCAGAACAGCATATTGAAAAACAAAATAAGCAAGATATGTTCAGGGAGTCAATTAAAATTGATAGATGCATTACCTTTAGCTTTGTTGTGTATGCGCACATGTGTGCAAGCAAGAACTGGATTCTCCCCCTACGAGATCGTGATGGGGAGACCTGCTAATGTTTGGTATGTGCCGCAGCCCAGGTGCTTGAGTGAAGTCGAATACCCTGTGCTTAGTACATATTGTAACATTTTAACACAGAAGCTTCATTTGATTCATCAGCAGGTGCATGAGGCTCTTCCTGTCAGATATACAGGCCCGGGGCATGGTCTTCAGCCGGGCGATTGGATCTTGGTAAAAAAGCTTTGAGAGGAAGTCATCACTTGCACCAACGTGGCGTGGCCCTTACCATCATCATTTGCTGCGTCACAGGCTGACTCTGAGCCTACATTTGGAAGTGCACCTGCACTATTAATTGATCACACAGTACCTGGAGCAATAAGGTACAACCTACGTTCTCAAAATCGAAAGTGATCTGATCTTCGTATTTTATTTTGTTGCCTCTATTCCCATCACGGATGAATTGGGAATCAGAGGCCTAGGGAAGTGGAGCATGGGGGCTGTACCAATCTGGGAGCTCTGGAACGCTGCTTCCTGGTGCTATCTTTGAAAATAAAAATCCATTTGTTTATCACCCTGTGCGAACAAGCGGGGCGCTTATGGTACAACGGCAATTGATGCTTGCTCTGGAGTCTTTTGAGCGATATGCAAGAGCACGATCATCTTGCCTTACATTTAGCAATCGAGGCTGCCGAGAACTGGCCTAAACACTTCGTTAACATTTTCGAATTTGTCGGTGTTTCAACGGGTGGTGCTGTGAGAAGTATTCACGGCGAACATTGTTGGAGAAGAAGAGTCATGCATGGTGCCCATACCTGTTTCTGCCCCCTCCTGCACCAACGTTGATGATGTAATAAATATAGAGACTATAAAGAAAAATAGAAAGAATTGCTGTAAGAAAGTAATGTTAATGATTATGACACTTTTGGGTATTCTATGTACCATTATCCCAGTATTATGGTATCTGGAGAGCATGCACCCATTAAGTTCTCTTTTGCCTGCCACAAAAGCATCTGTCACAGACAGTCCAGTCCATGTACTCTCTTATACTCTCCCTCCAATAGAAGAAAGACACAGGGAAGGTTATGGTAATAATACATTGCTTTTGATTATGAATATGACTCACTCAATCTTGAACAAGACTAACTGCTAGGTCTGCACGCATTTACCCCAGCATGGCAGAAAAGGAATAGGTTGGTATGTACAGCCATTACCCCTTAACACAGCATGCTATACATCACTAAGTGCACTCTTTTATGGAAAGAGGAATAAGAGTGACACAGGTCAATTAGACAAGACAAACATAGAAGAATTTGAAAAAATGGTTATGAAACCCATAGGTTGCACCATATTTAACAAAGCAAGATTCATAAAACCAGTAGTAACGCCGATAGACAGACTAAATGTGGATTATAAGTCAACTGTAAACACGTTTCACATGAACCCAGTAGAAAACAAAGATGTAGTGCCCCCCTCATATACAATAAATTACAATCCTCGCACTGTTCCATTTTGCTTACAGAAAAAAGGCTCCTATTCAGTAGGGTTATTTGATAGATGCATGAATATTGCCTTACTTGAGAGAGAAGAAGAACCGATATATGTATGTGACCCCATTTATTTTATATGTGTAGAAAAGGCTTATCCCGGACTACCTAGAAATTGAGGGGGAACATGTTACTTAGGGATCCTCTTCCCTGGGGTATTCCTTTCCCGAACATCAGATATATCGAAATTATCTAAATCAAAACCTCGGCGGGATGATGAAGCAGGATTTATTGCAGGGGACATAGCAAAATCATTTATACCATTTTGGGGCCAAGCAATAAACGCTTATAATATAAGAAGATTATCAAGAATTTTTGAGAAAATAATAAATGGAACGACTGATATACTGTATAATGTGACTCTAGAAGAGAAGGTAATTATATTAATGACACTTCAGAATAGAAAGGCTCTTGACATAGTTTTGGCTGACCGTGGAGGTTTTTGCAAAATCGTGGGGTCAGCGTGCTGCGTATTTGTAAGTGATTCTTCCCCTATGATTTTTGAGGCAATAAAGAAGTTACACGTTCTGAGCTCTGACCTTCACCCACCAACAGGTGGTTGGGAATTGAATAGAAGTTCTTGGTTTTGGGAGTTACTACGCTCATGGGGATGGAAACTAATTGCAATTTTAGCAACAATACTCGGGATCTTTCTGACATGTTGTTGTTGCATACACTGCCTGCCAATTATTTGCTCTGAAATAAGCGATGAATGCATACACATGATAACAGAGAAAAGAACTCCGAAAGTGGATATGAATGCAAATAATGAAACACAAACTATGAAAGAGTTTATGTCAATTGATATCGATGACGATTATAGCAGTATGCATAGTTCAGATTTAGATACATGGTCAGAGGAAGATGCGATGTATGGTTGAGGCATTTGGCTTACAGCCAAGAGGAGGGTATGTTAGTCTAGAAAAATACCCTACAACAGAATAGACGGTATATTATGTTGGCCGAAAATCAACTGCATCATATGCCCAGCACCGCCAGTATAGAATCGTCAGCATAACCATAGAGCATCCATTTTGTACCAACAGAATTCGCCATTTTGCTTTCTCTTGCTTTTCTGTTCAAACGCTTCTATTTCATTCTGCCCCTGCATAGAGCGAGGCCACAAGTTACACGTTGAGAGACTAGCCCAGACAGAAATACATTGTTTTCCTCTCTCACAAGTCCTTGAAGGCGAGCAGAGAGGCATTTAATCCCCAACCAGGTGCCAGTTGGTCTCGCTGAAACTGCAGAAATTGTAGAAATAGACAGCTAAAGACATGAATTATACTCTCTTTCAGGGCCCCCTTACTGGGCCACTTTAGATCAACTTGACCCCCAGCACACGAATAGAAACTAGAAGATAGCATGCTTTGGAATGTGTCTCTCCTACGAACACAGCTCGCTCACAGAACAAGAGCATTATGTTCTCTGCAACAAAGAATAAGAATAGTGTCTGCGCCTTCGCAGATTGCAAACTGTTGCTGAATAAATGTCTTAGAAGGTGTCATGCACGTCAGAATTGTCAATCACTGAACACTTGCTGAAGAAGATATATTGTGGGCGGTTTTGATGTGTCACTGATAATATGATGATCGTTTTGTATATATGTGACTGTTGTAGAATGCTCACTCTCTTGCGTCTCACGAGGTCTGGGTAACACACGTTGCGAGACGTGAGATCCGGTCGGCCGACTGAGACAATTTGCTTTGCAATAAACCCTACATTTTGGGAACTGAACCTTGTGTCTGGCGTATCAGTTCGTAGATGGTGATTGTGCCTTTTTTCCATGTGCGAGGGTTTCCAGGGCCCGTCAAACCAAAGCCATGCATTTGGGCAGTCTCCCCGCAGCATCCTCGTGGCGTCACGGCGCACCCTTTCACTGAGCGCCTCTGCGGTGTGTATGACGGGAAGCCAAGCAGCTACAGTGGGTCTTCTGTGCTAAGCATCACGTCACACACTCCAGATCAACTTCCTAATTCACACTTCAGCATGGTTTTTGGTGAGGGAACAAAACCGCTTAAATAGAAACAAAGCATTTCTCTCCAGTGCATTTTTTTGGTTAGCATTGCTAATTCTTATTTCATATCTTTTAATATTGTCCCATTTAATAAAGGGGGCAGGGAAACTGACAATTTCTTGTGGCCAATATTGAATGTTTTTTATACCTCCAGGGCACTGGCGCAAATGCAATGAATCACAACAAAAGGAGCCGCTCCTTTTGTTGCAATTCATTACATTTGCAACAACTGGCGGTGCCATGCCGTCGCCAGATCGGCTCAAAGCCGAGGGCATTGCCAGGCCAGCACAGCCTACGTGATGCATTCATCAAAGAAGGGTAACACTTGCATGTTACCTTTCTTTAATGAATGCATCCGCTGTGCGCCGTGCCGCGATGAGGCGCAAGCTGGCTGTTGAGCGAGCTGCAGCCTGCATCCCGCAGGCAAGCCAGCCAGCCCTTAGCACACCAGCCCACATATTGTAGATCGGCCCCAGGGCCTCGGATCGGCCCCGCCATGGGCCGGATGGCCGACGGGGCCAGTCCGACCCTGCTTCTGTCTGCTTGTATTTATGCAGTGCATTGACATTATATTAGCAAACCTAAACAACTAAACAATATCCCTTTCAGTGTGTGCAGACTTTTGGCATTGAGATATTCCAGTGATAGGGAGGGAAGGCAGCCACCACCGTGGTCAGCTACACACCTCCCCTGAAATACCTCAAACATAGATGCAGCACTCAGGGCCATCTTAACAGTTTCTGGGGCCCCGGGCACAGACAGCCTTGGGCCACCCTCAGAAGCCCATGTCCTACTCCCACTCCTCCTCGAAACACGTGTCACTTTGCCCCCGGAAGCCCATGCCCCCCTCCCAAAGTGAAAAATGACGGGATTACATATCTTAGGCCAAATTCAACAGATACCCGTCTAAACTTTAAATTGATTATCTAGTCGTTAATAAAATATAAACATTACACATCTCTATGGCCTGTTTCCCCAAGAGGATGCATAATGATGCATTGCCATAGGCGGCTAAAGGGACAATATGCTGGCACCACCCACAAAGATAGTCCAGCACGGACATGCTGGCCAATTCGTCTCCCAACCACAGAACATGCAGCAATCCCAGGCAGGTGCCTCTACCTAGTTGGCTAAAATGTGAAAGCCCCTCCTTACAACATTTTAGGGTTAGCGACTCGAGAGCCAACTAAAAAAGGGGCTGAGCCTGCATTTGTCTACTCATATCAGTGATAAAATACCTCCCACCCAAAGGCGCAGGACAGTGGTCCGCTGCCTTTGCAGACAGGTTTTAATGTGCATAGTAAACAGAATGCAGTATTTCACTTTGTAGAACTGCAAATATGTAACGTGTCTCAAATAGGTATTTTGTTTCTGTGCAGTCACTGTCACACCATGTGGCATCTTTACACAAGGCACTGCACTCTATCCTTTGTTTGTTTCTATGTCAAGAAGCGTCTATCTAGATGCTCGAGAGGTAACCACACAACATTATAGAGCATTGAGATAGATGCAATGTACCACTTTACAATATATGTTCGGATATGATGATTTTTACTAACCATAATAGGATGTGTTTTTCAGCTAAGCCAACTCAAACTAGCTCTGCCCGTCATTCCTAGACGTGTTGCCAGTGCGCACTCCGCCTTGCTCCTACAGAGCATCACGTGTCTGTACAGCGCTTCAGTGTCTTTAGGAAAGGTTTTTGTTGTCATTATTTCGAATGAAAATAAAATACAATATAATTTTAGAGCTAACCATTGACAAAAAGCTGTTATCTACAAATACAAAATAAGGAACAAAAGCGAAATACGCTCGCCATTGAACCATTTTTCGAGTCACTTTACTTTGCAATCCCCGATGTAGATGTCCCTGAAAGCAAACAGAAATAGCAAAAGGAACAAAGAACGGTCTCCTGCAAAAGACACATTATCACAAGTTATTGAGTTCTTGTGTTTTTTTTTTATAAACAAGAATATTTCCTCAGAAAAAAACCAATTGGATTCGGATTTAAATCTATACATATATAAAGACTCTAGATTAAGATTGCTCAAACATTTGGATTAACTAGGTCCATTTCTCACTTGGAGTCTCCCCCAAAGCATCACTCGCCATTTACAGCTTTGCATGTCTACCTCTTATTTAGGTAGAAATGCAAATATTTCAGCTGCAATGGCAGACATTTTAATGACAGTCACTTGAAATGCACTCCTACTGATCACGTGGGAAGAGAACTTGGTACCTGCCAATGCCAGACACGCCCTGCTCTCTGCCCCTGTGGCTTCTAGGGGCCCAAGAGCATGAAAAGGTGAGGTGAATCTCCCACTTACACATGCACCCAGGGCTTGAACGGGAACTTGCAGCGGGTCCTCCCACAGCCCGTAGATTCATTTTGTGAATTCGGGAATCTGCATGTTGTGAGTCTTAATCACATGATGCCACCTGCAAAGTGCCCATCGCCTAGTGCTAGAGGGAACCTTTTGAGAAGTGTGCCCATTACACTTTGAACAGTGTTTCACTGCATCAAATACCATTTTCAAAATTCAAACCATTTCTTAGATGGAGCTCTTGTGAGGTGGACCTCCAGTAATGAAATGTTCCCATTCACTTTCACACGTCAACCAGAAAGCGACAACACTCTATGCAAGTAGCATCAGTGTGCTATATAAAATCGAATAAGATAACATAGCAAAAAGAGACTCACCCACAATCGTGTAACAACTTTTGTTTTGAGTATGTGTGATATGAACCACTTATGCAGCAGTGACAGCCAATCGGAAGACTCAGAATGTGGCCTGAGTCTTGCAGTACAACTGCTCTTTCAAAGTTTCTGACTCCTGCTCCCTTCTACCTTAGCAATACCTGCACGCTCTCCATATTTACATAAGATGTAACCTGTACCCATTTTTGTTCTTGTCCATTGCTCCCTGTCATGTTCATGGACGTCATTTGGGGGTCACCAGGGGTCGCAACTGCGACCCCTGTGGTCTCCCTTGATACCCCTAAAAAAGGTTTTTTTTGTTGTTGATTTTTTTAGGTATAAGCTCTTGGGCTGTGGCCAGCACTATGTGAGCATTTGTTTCTGGAGTGGCTGGCTTTCTTGTTCAGGCCTCTTAAAAAAAGAGGGGGTTCCACAAGTGTAACTCTAAATAAGAAAGAATAGGAATAACAAATAATTTGTCTTTTTGGAATTCTATATGATAATTGCTAGACTCATTAAAGGTTTATTTAAGGCTCACTTCATGCGGTGTGTCCCTGATTTAGTCTGTTCTTAAACACCTCAAATGAGCCTTTAATCCTGAGGTTGATAAATGAGTACCAACACAGGTTGGGTGTTATTGTACGTATATTTGTTCTAAATAAAGCGCTTGGCCTTGGACGTCTGCTTGCATTCACAGTAATTTGTTAATATGGGCCTATACACACTGATATTAACGATACATATGGTGATCCATTCTTGTATGAAATGTATGTCACATTATAGTGATATTGTATTTTTCGTACCGAACAATGATATGTGATGCCACTTTCTATTTTGCAAAGGGGCGAAAGGTTGTGTTTCATTGATTCCCATTATGTCACTTCGGGGTGGGGGCAAATGACATCACTTCCTGTGATGTCATCAGAGGTCAAGGGCCATGTGATGTCACTTCCGTTACCCCAGGCATTTTGGTGAAATGACGTTCCTGAGTGCCCACCATTTTGCCAATCCGTCTTTAAAAGCACCATCCCCAGCACTCTCTCAGATCTTCAGCAGAAAATGTTATGATTGTTCCATGGATCCACAAGTGTGGATTAGGTGGATGCTCTTTCTGTTTCTTCGCTCCAACTCTGTGGCATAATCTTCCGGTTTAGCTGAGATCCACCTGGGACCATTTACATTTTTAGAAAACCTCTGGAAGCCTGACTCATTGAGTAATACACAAAGCTTCACCTGCATCCCCTTACAGTACATAGTGGCCGTTTCAGCGCTTTCTTTTGGCTCTACAAGCACACCTCCTTTGAATGCCTATGCTGTGGGTTCTCTATTTCTCCTGGCCTCTCTCCCACTGTGGCCACTATCTACAGGCTGCATGGCCATGTCACCCTCTTCCTCTATGAGTGGGCTGACCTCTCCTCCTCCCTCCTTGCCTCTACCTCTCAACTTTTCCAACTCAGATACCTGAACATCCACCTGGATGCTACTAGCCCATTTTCGGGCTCTTTCTCAACCTCTGCGACTCTCACTCTCTCTATATATTCTTCCCTATGGCCCGACTCACTCTGCAGGGCACACCCTGGATGGTCTGATCTCCTCAGACCTCCCCCCCTCCAATCCGCTCACCAGTCCTCTCTCGGAGTGATCACTTTCTTCTTTCCTCCCACGTTTCTCTCTCTACCCCTCAGGTTAAGCCGACCCCAGCACTGCTGTTAGGCAGAATCCTGTGCAGTGCCCTTAGGGACCACTACACACAATTAAGACTACAGGCGGCAATACAAGTTCTACCTTTGGTACAAGCCTGTACTACTAAGTTATAGTGCTAGCAGTAGCAGAGCAGCCAGTCTTATCTCAAGATTATATGAGCAGTAGCAGAGATTACACAAAGGGACCACAATTACTGTGGCTCAAGCAAACACTGACTTCAAGGTTTCAGGTAAAAAATATAAGTAGATTTATTTTTAAACCATCAGTTATAAACACAAAACTTCTATTAAACTTTAAACAAAACCACACGTTAAATATACTACATCTAACCAATTAACTTTGTACAGTATGTCTCAAGGTAAGTACCCTGTGTTTGAATGAACCGGTGTTATGAACGGATACGGTTGCGATCACTTTTTGACAGTTCGGTCTACTCAATAAACGCGTATCCGTGACATGAAATGCTACCAGGTAAAAAACACACTTAGCACCTGAGATACTCAGAGGGAGTTGGAGGGAAAAATCACAGGCAATATTTAGGTTAGGCAGACAGTATCGAGAAACACTCAGAAACAGGAGTTCAAAAGTCAAAGGGTCGGAGCCAGGGTTAAGTGACACCGGAGACCTGTTGCCGAAGATCACACGTTAGACAGTTCACGATTCAGCGTAGCCCAAAAGTACTTTGATATTGTCAATGTCCGGAAGCAAAAGTTATAAGAAGGAGGGAAGACAAGGACGAGCCTTGAGGATGAAGAAAAGGGGGTTCACCCAGTTTCCTCGAGTAGAGCACAGTACCTTATTCCAATGATGCAGCTGGTGCCCTGGCAGTTCCTGTTGGTTTCCCGCAGACCCACGATTCCTGGAGCTTCGTTGTGAAGGAGGACATCTGAAGGGGTTTTGCACCACACAGGGATGAAGCCGGCAGCAGCGACAACGAATAAAAGGTGCGCTCCTTAAAAACAGGAGAGGCTCGGCAGGTAGCTATCCGGACCACTACAGCAGTGTGCAGCGATTTCGACCACGGCGGAGATCTCTGGCTGAAGAAGATGAGCTGGTTATCCCCACCAGGCTCAAGGGAAGAAGACTCCGGACTGGATCTCCTCTTAGTCGTCGAAGGGTAGATAGCTCAGGACTGCAGCAGGGCTTCACCGGGACGGGTAGTTGCAGTAGCTGTCGTTCTCTCTGCTTCTCTTCGGTTCCTTGTAGTTCCAGAGGTGACTGACTTCTAGCCCAATAGACCTGCCTTTTATGTGCAAAACCCCCATTCACACAGCCTGGCTGTCAATCACGCAGCAGGGGGGTTGTCCAGCCGGGACAATCACCTCAGCCAATCATGGCAAAGTGCGACTTGGGTTTCCTAGGATACCCTGTGCAGGGGGTGACTATACCCCTCCCTCACATTCAGCCCACCTAGACACCCAGGCGACTTGAAGAGGGCTTCTCTGCAGAAGCCTGCCAAAAGATGGTGAACAAAGAAGGCGAACCTAGTTTGCAGTGCAAAGTAAAACACAAGAAGGACTTTAACAAAAAGAAATGGCGAATAAACCCAACCGGCGCCAAAAGAAAGATGATTTGGTCAAGCAGGTTTATGTTCGAGGCTAATATAATAGCCAAAAACAGTACCACGGTTATCTAATATAATCGCAGTAGAAAAGTTAGGGTAGATACCACTGCCACCAGCCAAGTCTAAATGTTAAAAGAGCGAAACAATGCTCAGGGAGGTACAGACAGAAAAGGGGTACAGATTAGCCCTTTCCAGTACTCCATGTAAGATGGGGTGTACTGGGTCTGTGGTAAAAATGACTATGTAAAGCAAATTGCAAGTTTACCTTTCTCAGGGGGACAGTAGTCCGCCCCAGTGAAATGGAGTCAGAGGGAAGTCTTAAAGACAACCCTGGGTTACTACACTGAGGGTGCGGTGTAACCCATACAAGAACAGGGGCACCTGGAGTGGTGTGCTCCAGTGCCCAAGATCACACAATGAGTAAAAACACATAGGCCAAAACACATGTAAGAGTGGAAAAAAGATGTACACTCTTACCAGGTGGAAAAAATAAACTCCAGAAATCCAGCAAAGCTGCTGGGGGACTCACTAGGTGAAGGAAATTAGCCCTAGAAGGAGAATTCTCCCTAACAACTGCCACCTGTCTTCTCGGTCATCCAGCCCATTTAGCATGTGTCAGTGGAGGCTTTTGCTGCAACTTTCCCTCCTCCTCCTACACCTTTGGCTGACTCACACTCTGACACAGCCCTCTCCAACCCTCATCTCCCTATCTCGCATTCACTCTAATGGCAGGTTATGCTGCCTTGATGGGAAAGGTTTTTTTTTAACAACAGTTCATCTGTTGATGTCCTTGCCACTGTCATGAGGATCCGTTTGAAGTATGCATCTAAGTGTAACTCTTGGGGTGATTCGGACCTTGCCACCCTTAAGAGGAAGTGTAGGGTGGCTGAGAGGAAGTGGAGGGCATCAAGTGCACCCTCTGACAAACTGGCCTGCCGCCTGCTCCAAAGGCAATGCAGACTCTCTGTACTCTCGAACAAGAGAGTGTACATCCATGCCCGTGTCTCGACAGCCTCTAACAGCTCAGCCAAACATTTCAAAATCTGCAAGGAGCTGGCCAATCCTGTTGCATTCTCTACCTCTTGTACAGGAGGGCAGAGCATCCTCTGACGAGCCCATGGGTCAGAATTCACCCTCTAGTACCTGTAGGACAAGATAGCTGCACCTTGAGGAGGTTAGGGTGCAGGATTCATTTACTCCAACACACTTCAATAAGGACAACTCAAAGGTTTGGCAAAGAGAAGTCCGCTTAATGACAAGTATAATAAACGGGGAAACAAATGGTAATCATCAATGGTGCGATCGCCTGTCTTGCTTCAACTCCCAACTTCTTCATTCAGACAGCAACTTTTATGGGCAAAAATCATCATCATTTGACGTGCAAAACGTATTTGATTCTTTGTTCAGCCCAGCCACGTGCCTGGGGCCACTTATCTCGACCTTCACTGGCTGGCAGTCATGCTCTGACGTTTTGAGTCTTTAGAGTAGCCGCTCTCCTCCCTTCCTGGAGTAGACCTCAAATTCCCAAGTATTAGCTACTTCTTGCTGAGTTTCAATTCCGCTCTTCCCTTCTGGCTTTAGCTGGAATATGAATCTCGGCCTTGGTGGCCCCTTTGCAGCCTGGGCTTAGTTCTGCTTTGCAAAATGGAGTCCCACTCATATAGCGTGCTTCTTTGAGGTAGAGATATAATTGGTGCATGCTGCTCTATTCTTCTAATAAGCATTGCAAGCAGTCTTGTTTACCTTGCTTCTTGCATTCCAAGCCTATTTACAAGCAGTCAGTCAGGTGCACGATTCTATCCTGGGTGTGTTCTTTGTGCTACAACGTGGGATCTTCTTATACATTTGTCACATCATTATTCTTTTACAGTTCATGCTTGTGTACTTTCTTTTGCTTGTCTTTTCATGGTTGTCGGTACGTCACGTCTAGGCTCTCATATCGTCACCAATTGCCTTCCATTAAGTTTCTGTGGGCCTCTTCGGGGACAGTCTGTAAGTAGTCTTCGTAACGTGTCATCTGCTGGTATGGTTGTCACAGTGGATACCTTGCAGCCCACGGTTGCCTGGGTATTGGTGCTTCAATGGGTATACATGTTTCTCTGATGGGTACTGGACAGAGCCCCACCGTGGCTCTCTGTTGATTCATTTGCTGTTTATATGTCACATATCTTGGCGAGAATGCTTCTGGCATTTCGACATGAGTGGCTGGCGTATAGGCCATATTTGGGACCTCCTCTACACACCCCCCCTCTGGTCGGTTTATCGACCACTTCTTCTTATTCCTTTAAATTATTCTTGCTTTGTTCTTCCACATCCACTTCTTCGTCATCTGCATTTGTACATGATGGTGTGAACATGTGCATCTTTGGAGTCCATATTTTTATCACTCCTTTCAAACTTCCTGTTGTTTTTACGTGTTAGTCTTTCTTCCAGGTCATTAGCTGGCATTGCCCATTTGGGCTGCAGTAAATCCATTTCCCTTCATACCTTCTTTGTTTTCTGGGGTATCCAAACTTTGTTCCTTGTGGCGCAAATTCGCTGGCCTTCACGAAGTTTGTTATTTCTTAATCTGTTAGGTCTCTGGGCTTCCATCCCGGTTCGACATCGACCATAATTTTCATCCCAATGGCTTTCTTCGCCATTTTCTGGCATTGTGTTACGATTATCTTGATAACACAAAATCCTAGTAGTATCATTACTAGCAGGGCTCCCAGAATTTTGAACATATCTGCCATCCATTGTGGGACCCATAGAAACAGTGTTGCAAACCACTGTCATCATCCACTTTGTCAGTTTCCTTGATCATCTGATTCTGCAGATCTGCCAGCATACTTATGGCTTCTGTTAAGGTTCCATTTTCTTCATCATGTGAAGGTATAAACGTGCAACATGATTCTCCGATTTTTGTGCAAACACCTCCATCCATTGCCGTAATCATGTCAAGTACATATCTATTCTGGAGGGTCATCAATCGGATTGCTCTCAGTTCTTCTTTGATTGCATTGAATCCTTTTATGGTAGTGTTGCTGGTCTGCAATAACTCCCATCTGGTTATCTGCAACCGTTTCGTATTTACTCCAACCTGAACGGTGGGCAAGAGCAGTGTTGTGAATACTGTTGAGGTAAGGCTAAACAGCCTGTGCTCGTATGGGATTGCATGGAATGCATCTTCTGATTTGGCAGAAAAGTAATTCTCTCTCTTCATCCGGGATACCAATGCTATAGATCTCCTCTTCCTTAGACTAGCATATGCTTTCGGCAAACTGTCAATACTCAGGTCAGTTTTTGGGATCACTAGTGCAGGAACGTGGACGTTCACTAGTGTGCATATGCCTCCCCAATTTTTCGGTAGTCTTATATATGCCTTGGATCCACACGCCCAGTAATGGTCCATGATTACTGCGGTCCCTTGCGTCATTCCCAGAGCTTCAAAGATTCGTCCGCAGTTTTGATTCTCTCCCATCTTCTTTGTGCTTTTTTTTCTGAAGCACAGTTTCGGGCTTTCCAGCGGTACTATCTACAAGGGTCCTCCTCTGTCTTTGACCCATGTCAGCAGCTTTACCGGCTTTGGCCATAGGGGTTGCTTCCACTATTTTCTGGAACTGGTTGTTCGGTAGGCAGTCTCTTATTTGCTGGTGCCATCATTCGAGGTTCTGTAGCCATTGACACTTTCCCTTGCCCGTGTGCATTCAGTGTGTGTGTGTCTAGTGGTCATTGCTGTGTTTTCATTCATTCCGTGCTGACCCTGTCTCCAGATTTTCTCTTCATTTGTTACTTCAAATGTGTATGAATCACTGCTAATTACATTTAATTTTAGTTTGTTTACTTTATCGTCAGTTTTTCGAGGAATCAGAATGACTATATAGGGTCTGGGTGCTTTCGTGGGATTCGTATGTACATTATCTGGTGGGTGCACTGAAATTGGAGTGCTTCGTGCACCAATAAAGAATGCAGTTCTGATTGTTAATGACAGAAAAACAATAATAATCACAATACATGTGCACATTATCATTCGATAAGATAGTTTGCAGCATTTTCTTCCAGGAAAATGGGGGCGCCCCTCCGCTTGTGGGAGGACTAGGTTACTTTTCTGGGCCCCCATTTCAATCATATCATTGGTTAAGGTTCTATAAAGATCTCTGCTTTTTATTTACTCCATTATGGTCTTTCAGGAGGACTTGGACGTAAAGTGTCTTGTGCTTCGTAATAGTCCCCCCTCTCGAGGGTGTCGAGTGTCTCTGGTTGCGGGATGTAGTTCCCTTGCTAGACTATGGAAAAAGATTAGACTAGCCTCTATGGTGAATCACACTCATTGAGCATATTCAAAATAGGTCAATTCCCAGTCCACCCCCAGAATTTGCCTTAGTCCGGAAGACATGCTGGAATCTTGTTTAAATGTGATAAAGATAGAAAAATTGAAAAATTGTATCGTTCAAATCAAAAATGGGAGTCAAATAACCAAATAATAAAAATAAAATAAAAACAAAGCAGTGAAGTTATCTTTCCTGCTCTTCTCGATCTGTCCCACGGCGGTAAGATGAAGAACGGTGCCTCTTTTCCTGGATCGGTCCCACGGCGGACGGTTTCACTGGAATCTCCTCAGATATTCTCGCTGAACATTGGATAGCTCCACCTGGAGCATGATTCCGTGGAGGAGTGTGCCCAGATGTGCAACATTAGCTGGGTCTCTGAGGAAGGTGATGACAACATCTGCAGGCCTTCCAACCATTTCTGGCTAGTCAGTGACTAAACGGAAAAAGACTGTGTGCCAGGCGACTGTCCTCGGGTGACAGGGACATTTGTCCTGCTTGGCTGGGATCTGGATCACTGGCCTTTCTTTCAACGAGAACAGTCTCTGCACTTTCCTGCTGCGTGGATTGCGACCACGTAATTTAGCTTGGTCCACACTTGGTTCAGGTATTCATTATTTCTTGGATCTCTGATGAAGGTTAGGGTATCCGTGGTTCTCCCTACAAGTCCATGGAAACCAACCTGCGCTTTTGAGAAAATGCTAGAGGTACTGACATAAGCTTCCAATTCACACAAGACAAGCCGTGCGAACATTTTACCTGCTGTATCTATTAAAGCAAGAGGCCTGAAATTTACAGGGTCATTTAAAACGCCCTTTTTGTGAATTGGAATTACAATTGCCATCAGCCATGACTCAGGGATTTTGCCAGATTGGTATATTAGCTGGTAGCGTGGGAGCAGGTACCTGGCCCAAAAGCTGGGGTCGTACTTAAAGACACAGGGTGGCAATCCATCGGGCCCTGCGGCTTTTGAAAATTTCAGTTGTGAAATTGCCCATATTATGTCCTTGATTTTCCAAGGGCAAACAGGGGGAAGCTTCAACTGCAAATTGGCTAATTCCTGCTTTCTATGGTGAGGGGGTAGATCATATTTTTGAATGAAAAATGTATTCCATTCAAAACCAGATATGGTTGCCACCATATGCTTATCTACCTTACCTGTGGGATTTCTTAAGATAGACCATAGCTCACTGGTGTTTTTTTTACAGAGCAACTCAATCATGTGTTGATTGGCAAGATTGTGAGCAGCCAGAGAGAGCATCTTCACCTGCTGCTTAAAGCGAGCAAGAATAAGGTTTTTTTCTCTGGCATAATGTAGCAGATTAGAACGCATGCGTCTTATCTTACGAAGCTCACTATTTTTTTGAGTTTTAAGTTGAGCAACCTGTGCCAAATATGGGTGAACAACCTTTGCGGAATTCATATCTAGGGAGACTTTAGATAAGGTTACCAAATGCGTACGAATCATAGTCAAATTTAATTCATTGATTTTTTCCACATTGCCCACCGATTAGTGATCATCGTGAATCACTAGGAGGTCCCTGTTAACCAGGAACGCCAATTTCCGGCAGATGGAAGGGTGCCACTTGACAGACAGCGTATGCCTGTCGCATTCCACCATAGCAGCGGAAACAGAGGATTTGTATGCATCAATCCCCAGTGATAGACAAGTGAACAACATGTGATGATCGCTTACTCCCATATTCAAGGCTGAGACAGGGTCGAGTAAACCAGAAAATGCCCTTGATGCAAACAGGTAGTCAATGAGAGACGTAGCAGTCCCACGCTGCCAAGAGATTTTAATAGAGTGTGTCGCAAGGTGGATCGGATAAATGCCCCATGCTTCAAAGAAGTTTACCCATCGATTTCCTCTCTGGAAGGCTTGTTGAGCATATGGTGAGGAGTGAAGAGAGGGCCGAGCAGTACCATACAGCTCCAAATAAGAATTCAAATCACCTCCAATCACAATTTCATGATTAGGGCAAGAGAGAGATGCATGGCCTATGATTCGATTGAATTCATCTAAAACCGAGTCCAAAGAAATGCGCTTGGATTCCAATAAATGGACAACAAGAGCAATGCATGGATTTTACAGTGATTGAGGATCACTTCCACCAGTATGCAGGACTCTGATTTGTCTAAAATGCGTGGCTCCATCTTCAGGCCATTGTTAATAAGAATGGCAATACCACCAGCTGGGCGTCGAGATTGAACACGTCGTGCGGAACACTAAATCCTGT
Source organism: Ambystoma mexicanum (assembly GCF_040938575.1). NCBI lineage: Eukaryota > Metazoa > Chordata > Amphibia > Caudata > Ambystomatidae > Ambystoma > Ambystoma mexicanum. Next base: position 266,599,537 of record NC_090937.1, read on the forward strand.
GTATCCGTCTAACGCAATCTCATCTAACGCCATTGTTTCCTGCAAGAATAGGATATCGGGTTTGTGATGAGTCCCCACCAGTGCGTGCCATACCTTGAGATTGCTCACACCACAGCAATTCCAGGAGGCGATGGTAATCCCGGACAGTTATGATTCCAAAGTTGCAGACTTCATGGATACGGCCACTTTGATCAAGGGCTCCAACCAAGATAGGCCACTTAGAGCTTGCGTGAGTGAAGCCAATTGAAGAGATAATTGGTTGGCGTGAGACTCAAAAGGGGCAAGTACTGGACCATCAACGCATACTATTGGAGGTATAGGTACAAAGTCCAGAAATGCCCAAGCGCTCTCCATGTCCCCAAACAGACATGGAGCGAGGCCCAGAGAATCAAAATCCTCTGTAAAGTCCAGTATCATTTTGGTTATTATCTGAGATTGGACTCTACACAGCACTCTATGGTTGTTATGTGTGGCTAGTTTAACCCAATCTAAGTCCTTTGAAGAGAGATTTCTTAATGAAGGAATCTGGAAAAATGCGTTCATCAAAAAGGACCTGTTGATACGTGCAGTGCCATTGATGTCCGGGTTACTGACCCAACCGAGTATTAGTTTCATGTCCTTAGGAGTTTCTGAAAAAAGCAACTTTTCAGCAGAAAACTCTGATGAGTTGGGCTTTAGGGCAGAGTCATCCTCGGGAGGGATAGTCCACGGCGGGGCCGATGGTGCTCGTACATCCACTGGACTAGAAGCAATCACTTCCTGTTCTTCGCTTCCCATTAAGATGGTTGTCTGTGCTACTGACTCGACGACCTGGGCCACAGGTTTCGGTGCTGAGGGCGGAAGCACGCTTGTCTTTTTTGGAGAGATTACCCCTTTTGTTTCTACAGTGGCCCGAGTCACCACTTTTTTGGGTTCAATGTTTGGAAAAAAGCAGTGAAGTTGGGGTTGCAGATATTAGTCTAGGAGGAGTATGGGTGGAAACCTGCACGTTGCCACTTTTCAGGGCTTTGATCTGGAGGTGTTTTTTGCTTTCCTCATTAAGCTCACAAAGATCTAATGCCGGCTCACCCTGATTTGCACCTGTTTTGATACTTAATGTTGGAATGGATTCTAATAACACCTGAGGACAGGAATCCGTGGTAGCTTTTTTTTGCTACTTTCTTCTGCATGGCCTTGGTGAGGGCCAAACGTTTTTGAGCACTCTGGAGGGACTTCTTCACCCTGCGAGAAATAAAGTGCCTTCCCTCTTGCAACGCTTGGGCCTCCTCAGCTCACATGGCAAAGGCGGGGCCTCGGCTTGAAGAGTAAACTGACCATCAATGAGATCCGTCAATGGTGTGGGACTGTCTGGTGTGTGGTCAATCCTATTGTCATGCACTGATCCTCCGGATGGTAAAACTGGGGGTTCCAAAGGTTGGTACTTCGCAGCCATCCTATAAAGTAGTTGTTCTACCTGTAAAAGACGATCATGGTGGAGTTTGGCTACTTCCAGCAGATCAATGGCCTCACAGTCGCCAAGCTCCAAACCAACCCCAATATGCCCTTGCACTGCTTGCGAATATGATCTTTGTGGCACATAGGCGTTCAAATTCCCATTTTCCGTTTTAGAACCTTGCGATCGTGAGGAACAGCTGGGTGGAGCAGGGGACAAGGTGGAAGCAACACTTGCCAGCATTTTTTCAAATTGGGCAAAGTATTAAGCTTTTGATCGTTCTTCCGCCAGAATAAAGCCTTCCAAACGGGCCATCTTTGCTTTCATAAAGGCAAGAGAGCCCTGCATTTCCCTTAATGAACAATGGGTTACCTCGTGACCCTTGTCCAAAAGGTTAAGTATGCGCGAAATCACTGGGAAATTAAAAGGATCATTTGGAGGAGTGCCAGAGGACAAGTCTTCCGGAGTTGAGGATGACCGCACATCTCCTTTAGGGGCGGCGTGGTTGATGTCATCATTCCCCAGGGAAGAGGCATCCAATCCGCAAGGAAGAAAGGTACCAGATGGATGAGGGTCGTCAACATGAAAGTTATTATAACTAGCTGACAGGCCCCCTCCCATACCCCTCACTGGGGTGGCTGGAAGGTCTCTTCCACGGTCGTCAAGCTTTTTACAGCTTTTTTCATCAGGAAGATGGAAATGAACTTGTTCCCGGAAGGGAAATGACCTAGAGGCAGGTGAAGAGGGGCCCAATGAGAGCCGCACCCGTTTACCCAATTCACTCATAATTGTGGGTGCCAGCATCGATGTGTCTGAAACATGAGGAAGGCCTTTGTATTCATGCATTGGGGTACAGTTGATGTCATGGACATGGGATACCTCACAAACCACATCCCCATCATTTTCATTGGCTTCTTGAACAGAAAGGGTTGGCAGAATAGAGACCAGTGGGGGGTAGGGGTAGGGTCCACCTTGTGTGGAACTAACTCTTCCACTTTGTGGCCCTAAGATACCCCTGCTTGCTCTAGCGTAACAGCGAGCACATAAGCCGATATTGACATGGATTATAGAGACTTTTTGTTAGATGGTAACAGGGGTAGGGAGCTGTTGTGTGATTTATTCCCTACCTGCTTCGCAGGGGCCTTAGGTGGAACACCTGACTTAGTGCCGCTTCTCAGGGCGCGGCTCATAATCAGCACTTGAAGCCGCCTCTAATAAATAGGGGCTAGTGCGGATATACACTTGGTATAAAGAAAGCGGAGGGACCCAGCCTTCCACCACTGGCAAGTTGTACCACTAAACAAAAAAGACCACCTCCCCACACTCTCAACCTTAGGAACAGAGTCATATGTATGCTTGCAGCATTTAATGGCAGGGTGAGCAAAACAAAAGCGGGGAACCACAAGAATCAGTAATGCGAATAGCTAGATGTTTACATCACGCAAAGCAGGAGTGTCAGATGAACTGCAGAGTGTTGACGAATGCTCATACCACACAACCTACAGATAGTTTGAATGGATTATATCACCGTGTTGAAAGGCACGAGCAAACAAATCTAGTCACCTCAGGGCGCCAGCTGTTGATAACTGACACTAACACTACAGCGTTAACTCTAAACACCAAAACCCAAAGGATCAAAGGCATAAAGCCTGCAGTCTCCTAAGGGAAGCAAAAGGTTCAGAATAAACCCTCTAGCGTCAATGTTTGACAGCGGCCCACACCGTGCTAGCCCACTTTACCAGATGTCTGTAAGAAAAAAGTTAGCAATAATTATACATTCATTCCTTCTTAGTGCAATGAAAAGCACCGGAAAACAAGAGAGGCAAATGTCACAACCTCTTGCAGCTGCTGGGACCTTAATACAGACCTCCGTAGCGGTGGTCAACCGTTATACCTCAGACATACGTGTCTCTAGTACTAACTGAAAACAGGACAGCACATCCCTTGTGATATTTCTGTTGGGGATGTCATAAGCTCTGCAAAGCAAAGTCTGGGTGTTGGTTGATTCAGGTGACTGTGTGATGCTCTTAACTTTTGCTCTTAGTTCATCAAAGTCTCGTTTGCTAAAAATGCTTGGATATGGCTTGATTCAAAAGTTTGTATCATCAGTGTGATGTGGCTTAGATGTGCAATTCTCTTATTTACCCTGCAACTAGAATGCACAGAGTGTCCGTTATGTCCTCATCCCCCTTTGCTTGGAGAAACTGTCAAGTTTTATGCCACAACTTGCATCCGGGTTCTTTGTCTTGATTTTCCTGCTCATGTGTCCTTCTCCTCGTCATAGCTCTCGTCTGCACATGCTGAAGGTCTTCCCCATTGTCTGCAGGTCCTTCGCAGTGCGGTGCAGCTAAGGGGATCTCACCAATATAAGGTTTAATGTAATTTAGGAAGATCCAAGCTCTCCTTCCTTGCAGTTTCACAGCTGAGGGAGTGCAGTCCTCCATGATGAACGGGCTGTTGAATCTTGGCTCGTCCCACCTTTTCTTTGTGTGATTTCACACAAGCACTGTATCACCAGGGAAGATCATCGGCGTATGTAGTCCTTGAGCTGTGTCTGTTTCAGCATCTCCCTCTGGGTCTGGTGTTGTGCTGCATCCTTTTCGTCGTTGCTGCAGTTGGTCTGAAATGACAGCGAGGCTTGATGTCATGCAGTTCAGATATTCTGACAACTCGGTTCCCAGGACCTCACGGGTAGACTGGGCATCAGATCTACCTCTATCTCGAGGAGTAAGGTGGGTCCTCATTCTCCTTCCCATGACTATCTCATGCGGCTTAAAATGATGGTGGGAGCCTGGTTGGTTCCAAGGTGCATACAATGCCAGTGGTAGACAGTCCAGCCATCCTTTCTTTAGAGTAAGCTTCAACTTGGCTATCCTCTCTTTTAGCAAGCCGTTGAGCCTCTCGCATATGCCATTTCCCTCTGGATGATACGCCGACGAGAACTTGTGCTTTATACCAAGCAACAAGCTAATCTGTTAAAAAACTGAATTTACAGAATGAGCCCCATTATCTGATCTCATCACCTCACACACACCCCATCTAGGGAATACTTCCCTTACCAGGAATTTGCCAGCACAGGTTGAGCCTGGGTGTGTACAGGGACCTGCTTATATCCATCTAGAGAATGGACACGCCACTACAATTAAGTACCTGTTCCTGTTACACACTTGAAACATGTCGACATAATCGACATGCAAGTGCTGAAATGGCCCATTTGGCCGGGGGATGACTCCTCTCACTACTTTTAATGTGTGCCCAGCTGTGAACTGCTAGCAAATTATGCAGTTCACTATAAAAAAATGCAACCTGCTGTGCTAAATTCGGTATGAACCATTCTTCTGCGAGCGTTGCGGCTAGATTATCTTTTGTCATATGGAACGGGTAGTGTAATTGTTCCAGTGATATATTTAGTAGGGCTACAGCATTACTGGTTTACCAGTGCTGTCTTGTCTCCACAATCCCTCTGAGGGGTTTAAAGAACACCCTCGACGTTTCCACAGGTTCTTTTCGTCCTGCGGTGCCTCCCCTTGAAGCTCCATCAATTGAGTTTGCCCCATATTACTATAAGCCTCTGGAGTGGCTCGAGTTATCATACGATCATGGGTGCGTGCCACTTCTACTTCCATGATTGTCTCATTTTGGATGCTATACGCTTGGCTTCCGTGTCTGCTGCGTGATTTCCACATGACATGAAATCTGTCCCGTGAGTATGTGCGGCGTATTTCACGACCGCTATGCCCACTGGGAGCTGTAGTGCCTTGATCAGCCTGTCCAATAGGGCTGCGTGCTGCACTAGTGTGCCGTCTGCTTGGAGGTAGCCCCTCCTCTTCCAGCGCGCTAGTCCTGCGTGCACTGTGGACGTTACATAAGCGGAGTCACTGTACACCGTTGCTTCCTGGTCTGCATGATTCTCAATGACGAGTATCAACGCCAATAATTCAGCAGCCTGTGCTGAATAATGAGATGGTATTTGTGCACTAACGAGTACTTGGAATTCTCTGTTCGCTATGTGCTTTATTACGGCAACGTCTGTATATCTTTGTCCGTCTTCTTGGTCGATTCTCGAAGAACCGTCAATGAAAATGATTTCACCTCCCGCCAGGGCATTTTGTTTTACCCTGGGGATTTCATCATAGAATTCTTCGTAGTTCGCGCAGTCATGTATCGGCTTACCTCCAGTGACTGGTTCAGCTATGAACGTGGCTGGATTCACTGTTTTACATTTCACTATTTTGATCGATGGATTCGATATGTTCACCTCATAGGCCGAGGCCCTTTGAGATGTCAATGTACCTTTTGGTTTCTCTAATATGGGAAATAATGAGTGTTCAACATACAATGTCATGGAGCATCCCATTACAATGGTTGCTGCCTTCTCTATGGCGAATGCTGCAGCAGCTAAGCTTTGTTCGCATGGGAACTGGCCTCTTATTATTGGGTCCAGATTCCCACTGTAATACGCCAGGGGCTTTTACCCCAATGAGGTTTTTTGAGCGAGTACTGCCGTCATAACATTGACATTCGTGTGCGAGAACAGGTAGAATTCCTCTGCATAATTAGGAATCCTGAGAACTGGAGCTACGCAAATTGCTCTCTTTAGTTCTGTGAACCCCTCTTCCATCGCTTCAGTCCATTCAATTTGTTCTTTGGTCGCTCGGGCCTTCTTCAGGGCCTGGAGCAAGGGCTTGGTATACGAACTGTAATCAAAGACCCAGGCCCTAACATAATTGCACAGGCCTAGCAAGCTTTGCATTTGTTTTATTGTGAGCGGCTTAGCCGTGTTCATGATAGCTTCAGCCCTTTCTGGGGGTGATCCTTTTCCCCTCATGCGAGATTAGCTGGCCTATGCACAGCACCTCTTGTTGACAATATTGTAACTTTTCCTTGTCAACCTTATACCCCTTTTCAGCCAGTATAGTCAGAAGCTAGATAGAATCGCGCCTGCATTGTTCTTCAGTGGCGCTGCAGATCAGAATGTCATCCACATACTGCAAAACAGCACCGTCTACTGTAATGTTGCCTAGGTCCATTTGCAATACTCGGTTGAAAATGGATGGGGACTCACGCTACCCCTGTGGCAACCTCGTGCTTTTCAGACGCATTTGTCTGAACGTGAAGGACATCAGATCTTGTGAGTCACAGTGCAACAGGATTGAGAAAAAAGCATTTTTCAAAACAATCACTGTGAAGTATTTCACCTCGTTCGGTATGTTACACAAGATCGTAGATGGATTAGGGACTATAGGGAACTCAGCTTCAACAATATCGTTTAATGCTCTTAAATCTTGGATTAAACGCCACAACCCTCCCTTTGATTTCTTGACGGGGTAAATCACTGTGTTGCATGGTGATTCTGACGTCACAAGGATGCCCTGCTCCATCATGGCGGAAATTGTCTTTGCAATCCCTTCATCCGCTTCTCTGGATATGGGACATTGTCGTGCACTTGGTAAAATTGCTCCCTGGTTTCAATTTAATTTTCACTTCTTCTGCTCCTTTCAGGAGTCCTATGTCATAGGGTCCTGTAGTCCATACTGAGACGGGCACCTGGGCCATGTCGTTATCAAAGTATGCGGGGGGGGATCAGCGCCAACATCATTCTCTGTGGCACTTCTTGTTTGATCATTTTGACCCAAAAGTCCACCCTTGTCTCTTCTGTGTCAGGGTGTTCTTGCGAACAGATCATCAATGGTGACGTCAGTCACTCGCTCGCTACCCTTCTTCAATGGCGATAATTGCACACCATTGTCTGCCTTCATCATCATACCCTTTGACCATTACTATCTTCCCTCGTACTGCTGCAATATGTATCGATAAGGGAAATACTTGTCCCTCTTCTTCATGCATAGGTATCCTTGGTCTGAATAGAAACTCATCAGGGGTTCTCATAGTTCTATCTGCGAGACCTGGCAGTCCCGCCATAAGCACACTGTGAGGAGGTACCAGCGACGGACTTATGGAGGACCGCCAACTCGCGCACAACAGACGAGCACAACGAACCTGATGGGAACAGAAACGCCGCAGCGGAACGCTATGGCGGGGTTAGCTACCCACCTTACTGGAGTCGGCAGCCCGGACTGGGAAGGGGGCGGGAACCTTTCCAGGAAGCAGTCCACGGCGGCCGCGGCTGAGGACGAGAAAGACCCCCGGCATCAGGGACCACCCATATGGCCCTGAGTCCCGGCGCCGCATGGATCGCGCTGATGGAAGTGCCTTAGGAACTATCCCCATGCTGCAGGGGCAGGTGGAATTGACGGCAGGGAAACCCGGTCTTACGGGAGGCGGGACCAAACCCTCCCAACCAATAACAGATGAGCTAGGCAGGACATCTGCTCATTGGTGGGGGTTTGAAACTAGTGAAGATTACAAAAACTTGCCTTTCCTAAGCAACGGTGTCTGTTACATTCACAGGACGCCGAGAAGGAGCACGCAGGCAACCCCGAGTGGTGGGCCTATCCAGACAGCTCGAGTTAGAGGACAACAGCCTTATCCCAAAGGCAATTGGGGAAGGAAAACCCCACGGTGAAGCAACCGCCAGAACTTTCAGTTATTGACTTTTTGTTGATCAACCATAGGGCAATAATAAATATTATTGCAGCACTTGTCTTGTCTCCAGCCTTTTATTTCCACAACTGGCGATGAAGGTGGGATATACAGAGACGCGATGGAGGCATTAATCAAGACACTGTCGGAAGGACAGTAACAACTGCAGCAGTTGATTCAGTTGCAAAACCAACAAGCAGCTGCCGACCGCCAAGCCTTTCAGCAGGCATTACAGTTACAAAGCACAGTGCAAACTACTGCACAGGATAAACATCAGGAAACTATTTCGAGGCTAACAGATATGCTGGCTAGCTCTAGGACCCAACCAACGGTCCCGTCCGCATTACTGCAAAAGTATAAAGATGGCGAGGATCCTGCTTTCTTTTTTACGAGTTTCGAAAGGATGGCCAGGAACGCACAGTGGCCTCCCGAACGATGGGGACAATATGTCGCCCCCTTGTTATCAGGCGTCATGCAGGGAGCCTACCAGGCGGTAAACCCCACCGGTAATACTCCCTATGGTTAAATAAAGGCAGCTGTATTGGACCGCCTTGGCCTTGATGAAGAGGCCTACCGAATTCAACTAAGGGACACCAAGTTACGGCCTGGGGAAAGCCCGCAGCAGTTGTATTACCGAATAAAAGACCTGGTGGAAAAGTGGCTGTCAACTCCAACGGCCGTAACCTAACCGATACTTGATGAAATTATCCTTGAGCAGTTCGTAGAAGCCCTGCCAGGACAAATGCAGAGGTGGGTGAGGCAACATCACAGACCCTCCCTAACCGAAGCCGTGGACATTGCCTCGGCGTATCAAAAGGCAGGATATCACAAGTTACCACCCACAGGAATAACAGCACGCATAGCAGTACCGATAACTGACGCCCCACTGACCAGAGGGGTCAGACCACAACAGTTGAGATGGAGACAACCCGATGAGGGTATCCGGAGACCAGAAGATAAGAGATCTGGGATCGAAGACAAGCCTGCTGGGGCCAGTCCAGGATATCGGCAACCTCAGTGCTTTGAATGCAACGAATGGGGCCATATAGCCCGATTCTGTCCCAGGAGAAGACCTGCCGAGCCAATGGATATTGGATACCTACACGCGCTACAAGAAGAAAGCGTCCCCGGTCCTTACATCATGGACATGCGAGTCGACGGCAGACCCACACATGGTCTACTTGTCAGCGGCAGCCAGCAAACCGCCATATCACCTACTGTAAGTAGCAAACCCAACTTACTTAATGTATCCGTACCTATTAAATGTATACATGGGGACATAAAACAGTATCCGATGAAAAATGTGGCTATTGAAATAAACGGGGAACTGTCACCCTTGAGGGCTGCCGTCCTACCTTTTCTGCCTGCCCCGGTAGTCATAGGGACTGATTTACCTAACTTTGACCAGGCACTGTTGATGAGGGAGGGGAGAAGGGAAGTAGGACCCGAGACGGAACCAGGACGGGGTACGCCTAGTCCAGGAACCCTCATCAATAAAAGGAGACAAACCTGTATGGACTGGTGTCAGGCTTGTTACATGACCAGAGCCATTGACTGGAAATTAGAGGATAATGAGGATAGAATTAGGGCAGAAACCCTAACAGACAACACCCTCAAGGTAGCCCAAGAAAGGGCAACACAAGCAGGGGATCCAGATCTTTCCAAGGGACCAGGATTTATACTTCATCAAGGTCTACTATACCGAAGATATAAGGCCGATGATGGGACTGTTAAGGAACAATTAGTCTTACCAAGAAAGCAACGCACCATAGTACTGCAATTAGCCCACAACCATCCCTGTGGAGGCCACATGGCTTCACTAAAAACACAGCAAAACATACTCAAACGGTTTTATTGGCCAGGACTGTATGGGGAGGTGGCCCAGTTTTGCAAAAGATGCCCTACATGTCAACTAACAAGCGGAGCGAAACCAGCTAAAGCTCCTCTACAAAAGATGCCCCTTATTACAGTACCATTCCAGAGGATCGGCATGGATATAGTCGGACCATTAGAGGATATAAGTACATGCTGGTCGTAGTCGACTACGCTACCCGCTATCCTGAAGCCTTTCCCCTTAAAGGCATGTCAGCCAAACAAGTATGTGATCAACTCATACCCTTCTTTGCCCAAGTTGGCTTACCCTCAGAAATCATCACTGACCAAGGGACGAATTTCATGTCGGCTCTACTACGACAGGTGTGCGAACGTCTACAAATCAAGCAGCTAAGAACCTCTGTGTATCATCCCCAAACCGATTGCTTGGTCGAAAGATACAATAAAACGATAAAGAAAATGTTGAGAAGGGTGACAGGACCAGATGCCCAGAATTGGGATAGGGCGATACCTCTTGTTCTAATGGTCCTCAGAGACACACCCCAGTCCTCCACAGGATTTTCCCCCTTTGAGCTACTGTTTGGGAGACAACCTCGAACGATCCTAGACCCGGTTAAGGAAGAATGGGAGGCCTCCGAAGAAATGACCCTAACCAAATATACCGAGGAACTGAAGGAACATTTAAGGGCACTGCGTGTTTTGGCAGAAGCCAACCTCTCTCACGCCCAGAACACGCAAGAGAAAAACTATAACAAGGAAAGCAGAATGAGGTGTTTCAACCCAGGGGACCAAGTACTCGTACTCTTACCTACCAGCGCCAACAAATTATTGGCCAGATGGAGAGGCCCGTATAAGATCACGGATGTTCTCAGTCCCGTGAACCAACCCGGACCAAATATATCACATCAACTTGTTAAAAGAGTGGAACGAACCCCTAGTATCAGCACTAGGAACCATCGGCGACATAGAAACGTTGGAGACCACGAACCCTGACACCAGTTCCCTGGACCACGCCCAGTGGGGAAACGCCCTATCACCAATCATGAGAACGGAGTTAATAGATAGGTTGCTACCCTACAGAAAAGCCTTTTCCATCTTACCAGGGAGGACCAAAATACTTGAACATGAAATAAAAACAGAGTCCGGACAAATAGTATGACTCAGACCCTATCGGATACCCGAAGCCCGGAGACGCATCATAAACACCGAAGTGGATGAAATGTTACACCTAGACATCATTGAGCCTTCAGTTAGCGCTTGGTCATCGCCCATCGTTCTCGTCCCTAAACCAGATGGCTCAATCCGCTACTGCATGGACAACAGGCAACTAAACGCTGTGTCTAGTTACAAAGCTTATCCGATGCCACGGATGGACGAGTTATTAGAAGGACTCTGAGCTGCCCGATATCTGAGCACCCTAGACCTAACAAAGGGATACTGGCAGATCTCTTTGCGACCCCAGGATAAGGAAAAGACTGCCTTTTCCACACCGAGGGGACTATATCAATTTAAGGTTCTTCCTTTTGGCCTACATGGGGCACCTGCCACCTTCCAAAGACTTATGGACATCATCCTAAGACCACATGAGGGATATGCAGCGGCCTACCTTGACGATATCGTAATATACAGCAAATCCTGGGAGGATCCTCTAAACCACTTGGAAACGGTCGTAGCTGACCTACGTATGGCAGGTCTTCACATCAATCCCCGCAAGACCACGATGGGAACTCACGAAACCAAGTACCTCGGTCACGTAGTGGGGGCTGGAATACTAAAGCCACAGGTGTCCAAAACCGAGGCCATACATCGCATCCCAATACCTTTGAACAGGAAACAAAATACTGGCTTTTCTTGGGCTCATTGGTTATTATAGGAGATTTATTCCCGATTTTTCTTCCGTAGCCGCGCCATTCACCGATGCGCTGAGATGCAAGGGAAACCCGAACCTGACAAATAACGAAGCCGCCCTAAAGGCCATAGACCTCCTAAAGGAAAGGATCACATCTGATCCTGTATTGTGCTGTCCCGACTTTCTGAGACGGTTCTTTCTCCAAACTGATGCCTCGAACCAAGGCTTGGGCGCCGTGTTATCTCAGGAACAAGAAGCGGAACTGCAGCCCATATGCTTCATCAGCCGAAAATTACTGCCACATGAGTCGGCCTACTCCACGATTGAGAAAGAATGCCTGGCCATCAGTGGTGGGCCTATCCAGACAGCTCGAGTTAGAGGACAACAGCCTTATCCCAAAGGCAATTGGGGAAGGAAAACCCCACGGTGAAGCAACCGCCAGAACTTTCAGTTATTGACTTTTTGTTGATCAACCATACGGCAATAATAAATATTATTGCAGCACTTGTCTTGTCTCCAGCCTTTTAATTCCACACCCACGCACGCCATATGCGAATACGAACGGTTCTAATGGTATAGCTCTCATGGCTATATGTCCGGAGTACGCTCTGATCATTTTGCATACGTTAGAATAAGGTATTCCTGGAGTGGAGTATGCTATGCCCTCCTCTGTGAATGATATAGTCATATTCAACTTTGTCATTAAATCTCGACCCAAAATGTTTACTGGGTTCTGGTGTGAATATAACAAGGGCACATTCATCTCACATTCCCCCACAGAGACTGGGAGATTCTCTGTAAAGGGAACTCTACTGTGAGCTCCTGTAAAACTCTGTGTCTATGGCCTGGCTGGACAAGGAAAACTTGCCTTCTCGTATGCACGAGCTTGTTGCACCCGTGTCAACTAAGAAGGAATATTCTTTCCCCCTATGACGACATTTACCCTAGGTTCCCTGTTAGGGTCTGGTGTCACTGATAGGATAGAGCACATCAGAGTTTCCCGTGAGCTGTCCTATTGTATATATAGGTTTGGTCCGTTATATACTTGTGGATTTCCCCTATTTCCAGGGTTGACTCCCCCTCCGGAGTTGGTGCCCTGCGACATTTGCGGCGGTGCCTGTTGGGATTGCCCCTGGGGCAAATTCCCCATATTCGAGGGATGAACCCCTTGCGGCATACCTTGCTACAAGCCTGGCGCCTGCTGCTGCACTGCGTGATTCTGTGCACCGTCTTGTTGTGGGACGGCAAGCTGATTTACCATGCCTGTTCCCGTACCTTGGCCATTCTGCCACATGCCTTGGCTTCTGCACATGCGTGCCACATGTCCTGTCATTCCACACAGCCAGCACACTGGCGGTGGTTGGGCCCTCTGTCCATCTGGCGTAGCTGGACTGCCCACATGTGTGTTCTGAAAGCCACTTTGATTATTCTGAAAACCTCCCTGATTACGTAGAAATCCTCCCCGATTACTCCGCCATCCTCTTCCTCTAAATCCCCTACCCCTCGGGTAAAATCCTGAGCTACCCTGGTTATTCTGCAATGGTTCAGTCACTTGTTGCACGCTTGGCTCAGCTGGGTTTGCCAGCATGGTTCCCTTGAGAGCATACTTTGAGAGTTTCTTTTGCACCAGCTTCGCTTCCTCACCTTTACGAGTTGCCTCCTTATTTCGGTTCTTTTCTTGCAACAATCTACAGAAGTGTGCAATTGTCAACTGTATTTCAGCCCACGGTTTATCTTCCACTCCTACCAATTTCTTGAGTTGTTTCTGCACCAGTTATGGTAACCCTTGGCACAATATGTGGTAGAATACAGGGATAGATTTTGTCCAGGATTCATGCGTTTCGAGTACCCATGCGACTTGAAAATTCTGGATATAAATCAAGGGATCCTCTGACTCATTCATTTTCCGAGTCATTATAGCTCCCTTATCGGAAGTGTCTGGGTACAGCACTCGCAGCACTTTCCACACTGCTGCTCTATAATTATTGAATGGTGCTCCATCATGGGTAGTGTTAATTATGGTTACCCAAGGGTACCCAGCCCGCTTCCATACATCTTCTGCTCTCTACCCAGTATGGCGATCAGGAGACCTTTAATGTCCCCTATAGCCAATGTGACATCCACTGTCATTTGTTCTTACTCGTGTATCCACTTCCCGGCTCCCGATGTCCGCATTGGAAGCTTGTTTTTCAAGTTCTCTCGATCCATGTGTGGCCATGGAATATATTGTGGTCTTGCGCCCCCCTTTTCTAGCAGCAGGAACTGAAATACACAGTTTTCCTTCTCTTTCCCATGGCTCTCGTGTCTATCGCTGGGGTAACATTCCCGCATCGTCGTCTACCCTACCTGGCAATGTCCTCAATCTGTCTACATTGGCAGGTGCTGGCTCCCACCTCTGACCGTGGAGTATTCCCTCATGTCGGCCAGGCTGCCCGGTGAACCCCGATGCCCTTGGTGCGGACTCGCTAGTGTCTGACCATCGTACCCCTTGGTCCCTTGGGAGCCACTTCTCACGTTGTCTCCCTTCTTTGTGTGTCTCGTCCTCCATTTCCTTCCCGGAGTCGGACGCTGATTGTTCCCAGTTCACGCAACTGCTTCATTCTTACTAATTTCTAGCCTATCCAGGGACAGTCCCCTGCTCCCACTACTTCGGGTGACATCCTCAGTGTCATACAGCTGAGTGCTTTCCAAGCGAATCACGTAAAGCCCAAACTTCATCTCAAACAATCAATGATACAGTTCTTTACGTTTGACATATAACAGGACACATATGACAGACATTTGACAGACTAGAAGGACACCAGCTGGACACACATATACCTGCCTTCTAATGAATACACCGACATGGGGTTTAAACAAGCCCCATTTGTGCCATCTTTAATCGTCACCGTAGCCTAATTGTCCCCTATTATGTGAGCTCTGTGTTCACGTTTCTTCTGACCGCTGTATTAAAGCGCAGGAACAAGGCGAATCTTTACTGTTTTCTATTGGGTGCCCTCCCAGTAACCTTACTTTTTCTCTCGGGTGTCCTCTCGGTAACCTTACTTTTTCTCTCGGGTGTCCTTCCGATAACCTTACTTTTTCTCTCGGGTGTCCTCCCGGTTACCTTACTTTTTCTCTATCATACTCGAGTCATTAACCCCTTTTATATATATATATATATATATATATATATATATATATATATAGTCTTCTCTACATCAAACTATTTTTATTTTTTTCTCCACCACCCTCCTTTACCTTCCCCTTACTTGTTCTAATGCCTACAAGACTTTTGCCAAAGTAATGAGTTTATTGTTTCACTCGCCGCTAGCATCTTTTCCTCTCTGGAACTTCGGGATCACCAGCCCCTCCGTCGTTACCGCCTCTTGCGGTCTTTTCTTCCGATCCGCTGCCCATGGGAATGAGAAGGGTTATGCTTGGAAAGGTAGGTTCCTTCAGACCTACTGCAGATTTGATGGATTTACTTCTATCATTGTACACGGGAAGCTTCTCAGGCTACTCAGCCGAATGGCGAAGGACTCGTGATATTGCCAAAGGCCTAGAGTTACTTCGTGCCATCGGTCTATGGGTGTCTTATTATTAATCAATCAATAGTTGATGGTCAAACCATCCTCACGCTACCAAGTGTACAGGAGGGCAGAGCATCCTCTGACGGGCCCATGGGTCAGAACTCACCCTCTAGTACCTGTAAGACAAGATAGCTGCACCTTGAGGAGGTTAGGGTGCAGGATTCATTTACTCCGACACACTTCAATAAGGACAACTCAAAGGTTTGGCAAAGGGAAGTCCGTTTAATGACAAGTACAAAAAAACGGGGAAACAAATGGTAATCATCAATGGTGTGATCACCTGCCTCGCTTCAACTCCCAACTTCTTCATTCAGACAGCAACTTTTATGGGCAAAAATCGTCATCATTTGACGTGCAAAACTCAAATTTGCCATGCAATTTCTATTGGTCGGAAAGGTAACTTAAGTATAGGTGCTATATCTGTATATAGTAACAGAGCATGCGGATTGGATAATTCTTATCGAGTGGGCATCTACGCCCATCCCACTACATCACTCATGATAGACGTCACTACAACTACGACAACTTATTGGTTCTACAAGCTATAGGACCCTAGATTATTTGGTACATTGTGATTGGGTGGGTTACACCCCTAGACATAAATCTCCACTTTAATTAGCAGCATGCAGAAAAGACACCCAGATGCGGAGTGCCCCAAGATTCACCCTACCTCCCTTCCATCAATCAGTACCTTTAGGCCTATGTGTCAATTAGTTGGCTGAGGATGGCCTTGATAGTTCTTATCAGGAAAAGTTATGGCATCCTCGGGTTCTGGTTCAGACGTTGGTACCTCTTTGCCCTTGGCTGGTCAGTGTCTGTTCACCGTGAGTCTGCTTCTTTTTCCTTCTTTTCATATATTTGATTCTTTGTTCAGCCCAGTCACCTGCCTGGGGCCTCTTATCTCGACCTTCACTGGCTGGCAGTCATGCTCTGACGTTTTGAGTCTTTAGAGTAGCTGCTCTCCTCCCTTCCTGGAGTTGACCTCAAATTCCCAAGCAGGAGCTGCTTCTTGCTGAGTTTCAATTCCGCTCTTCCCTTCTGGCTTTAGCTGGAATATGAATCTCGGCCTTGGTGGCCCCTTTGCAGCCTGGGCTTAGTTCTGCTTTACAAAATGGATTCGCACTCATAGCGTGCTTCTTTGAGGTAGAGATATAATTGGTGCATGGCGCTCTATTCTTCTACTAAGCATTGCAAGCAGTGTCGTTTACCTTGCTTCTTGCGTTCCATGCCCATTTACATGCATTCAGTCAGTTGCACGATTCAATCCTGGGTGCGTTCTTTGTACTGCAACATGGTATCTTTTTATATGTTTGTCACATCATTATTCTTTTACAGTTCGTCCTTGTGTACTTTCTTTTGCTTGTCGTTTCATGGTTGTCTGTATGTCACGTCTAGGCTCTTATATTGTCACCAATTGCCTTCCATTAAGTTTCTGTGTTCCTCTTCGGGGACAGTCTGTAAGTAGTCTTTGTAACGTGTCATCTGCTGGTATGGTTGTCTCAGTGGATACCTTGCAGTCCATGGTTGTCTGGTTATTGGTGCTTCAATAGGTATAAATGTTCCTCTGATGGGTACTGGACAGAGCCCCACTGTGGCTCTCTGTTGATTCATTTGCTCCTTATATGTCACATCTTGGCGAGAATGCTTCTGGCATTTCGACATGAGTGGCTGGAGTGCAGGCCATATTTGGGACCTCCTCTACACTCTCCTGTTCCCTTCCATACCGCTTGCACAACTCTGGTTTCTCATTTCACCACTAAAGCTTAGTACATCCTGTCCACTCTCTCTTCTTCTACCTCCTCTTTCTCTCCCTCTACCACCCCAGGCCCCTCTTCAGCCTTTTCACCTACTCCTTTCTCTTCCTTTCCCCTGTTGGCCCCTGAAGAGGTTTCTAGACAAATCCAATCTATGAAAGTCTCATCAAAGCAGGTGCCCCCCTGCTCTTCTAGAACCATTAAGAACCACATCGACACCTTTGCTCCAGCCTTGGCTGATTTCTGCAATCACTCTCTTGCCACCAGAACCTTCCCTGCCACCCTTAAGCACTCCCTTGTGAACCCCTTCTTAAGAAGCCCTCTGCTGATCCTTGCTCTCCGGCAAACTTTCACCCGATCTCCATCATTCCTTTCCTGGGCAAACTCCTGGAAAAGCTGTCCATCTCCCAACTTAATCTACACACTGAATTTGTTGGTTGTCTCCATGACCACCGATCTGGCTTCAGAGCAGCCAGAAGCATAGAAACTGCTCTCCTGATGTTATAACTCAGGTTTATGACAATGGAACACAAAGGATACCGTTTTGTTATCCCTCAGATTTAGGACAATGGAACACTTATCAAAGGATACAGACTGATAGCCAAAAAGGATACACTCGTAGTTGTTCCCGAAGTAACTGATAACCTTAAGGAGAACGACGTCCTGTCAAGATTAAACCTTCCAACTAATGTCACCCTCTGACTAAAATTAAATCTACAGCCAAAGAGAGCCATTAGTGGAAAGGGCATAAGTGGACCAAGATTCACCAGGCTGTTGGTAGAAAGGAACTACATTAGAACAGGGCTATAATCAAGAGGGCAGCAAGGGCCTATCTAGGTTACACTAACCTGTTAATCAGCACAGCCACAGGCAAGTCCAAGAATGTCCGAAGGTAATCCAAGGAAACAACGACAAGGAAGGGAGTTAGTAGAGGAATCTAACCCGGGCGGAACGAGGGCCACACTAGAGTCGGGTTGGTGCACACAGGATAGCGTCCAATCAAGTTCAGTGCACTATTCTGTGTAGAAGGTAGGAAGGAGGGATGGAGAACCTTGTTCCAGGTAGGTAAGCCCTTTTGCAGTAAAAGGTCCAATTGGGATTTTCGTGAGGAAAATAGGGACTGAGCTCACGATAATAACAACACAAGTAACTCCTATTGAAATATGGGTTGTAAGTAAACAGGAGTTGTATACCACAATAGTAGGAGCGGATGGCTTACAGTAAGTAAGGTTGCCAGATGAGGAAATGTTCCAAACAGAATTGGAGCAGAGATGGAGGCAGGTAGGATAATGGAACTCTGCTGGGTAGTAATTCAGAAAGGATGCTGACAGTGGAAATCAGCTGGCGGCTCAGAGTAACATGAGAGCGGGAAGTTGCCGAGCGCCACGTAGGAATGCGGAATTAGCAACCACTCCGAGCGGAAACTGGAGCGAAGGATAGGAAGCAGATAAGTTGCCAAAATGCAAAAGCGCTGAGTCTGCGAGGGAATTTGCAAACTCCGAGCTCCGGAACGCCGTGGAAATAGAACAACTATCAGAAGTGCCGCTGACTTGAATTTGCCATGTTAAATACAAGTCACATGACATTCACGTAACTCACTTGACCAATGTAATGACGAATACAGCACACATCAAGTTCCCAGAATGATAACGTGATTAGGACACGCAAATGTATTGTAAACAAAGCAATAGTACCCGTAGCATCAACGTGACACCATCAGCAAGCGCATTAATAGTGGCGCTTCCCGAACAATCTCCAATGTGTATAGAATGGCCTGGCAGTTCTGAAAGCTGAATGTACAGGTTATAAGGAGCGTTTAGGAGATAGAGATGTGCCAAGTGTGCCTGGGGCGACAGGCATGACACCTGAACACCTGTGAAGACTTGCTTTCTAACCTTGACTTTAACCTTCCTTCTGTCCTCATTCACCTTGATCTATCCTCTGCTTTCGACGCAGTCAACTATGCCATCCTGCTCAATCGCCTCTGTGACAACCTGGGTATCTCTGGTCAGATCCTGGCCTCATTGACCTCCTTTCTCACGGATCGGCACTCCCAGGTCCAACTTGAGTCTTTCCACTCTTTGATCTCTCTTTCTAGTTGTGGTGTTCCCCAGGGGTCTAACCTATCTCCCTGGCATTTCAACAAATGTCTGGCACCTCTTGCTCACTGCATCTTGACCTTATGCTCTAACTTTCAGTGTTAGGCAGATGACACCCAGCTCTCCTTCAGGCTCCCCTCAGCCACTTCTGCTCCTTCTCTTATACCAGACTGACCGTGTGCGCAATTCAGGAATGGTGTGCTTCCAAGGATCTCTATCTCAATGCCAGTAAGACTGATTTCCACCTCATTGGGACACCTGCTCCCTCCTTTCCTCTCTCACTCTGGTCACCTATCCTGGGCCCTCTACCTGCTCCTTCCGGTGAGGCTAAGAACCTTGGGGTCATCTTCGACTCCACCCTTTCCTTCTCTACTCACAATTTGGACGTCTCTAAGAAGTCACACTGTCAGAGGTATTCCTTTACTCACTTTCCTCCAGAAGCTCACTGTCTCCAGAGCCCTGGTCCTCACTAGGCCAGCCTACTGCAACAGCCTCTTACTAAATCTACCTGCCTCTACTCTTCGCCCTTTACAAGCTATCCAGAACAGGACTGCAAGACTTGTGCTTGGCCTCAAGGCCAGGGATCGTATCTCTCCAGCACTGAAATCTCTGCACTGGCTCCCAGTGGTTGCAAGGATCAAGTTCAAGACTCTGCATCGTCCACAAGGCTTTCTGGGGTCGGGGACTGCACTACCGCCAACCTTCTCTTCCTAAGCATCTTCCTTGTCAAGCACTCCTCTCACCCACCTCCAACTCTGTGAGGGTCTGACGCTTCTGTCAGAGAGTGGGGGTTAGATCGCTTTCCTTGGCTGGGACCTCCCTCTGGAACAGGCTCCCTGTCTCTCTCAAACTTGAGCAGGACCACCTCCTTTTCCAGAAGCAACTCAAGACCTTTCTTTTTGCTTCCGCTTTCTCTCTCCGGATCCCTTGCTGATTCCCTGACTGCTCCTCAACACTGGTCACCTGGCCACACACTGAATTTCACATCCAAGCTCCTGCATGTCCAGTTGCCCTTGCACTGCCTCTGGACCTCCCTGCGCTTACAGGCCTGTATCTGCAACCCTACAGTCCCCAGATTCTCTGCACTTATGAGCCACTTACCAGCAGCACTTATGAGCTACTTGCACTCCCCCCTGCTCCCTCTCCCCCTCCAGCCCCCGCACTTCTGCAATCTGAATGACACAAGGCCTAGTAAAATCGTTGTTTTGTCCTCCCTTCCTTGTCTTGTCGTGCCCAGAAACACTTGTGTACAGGCGCGTTATAAATGACTTATCATATCATACCTGGGATAACATAACATCACTTTAAGTGGGGTGAGAACTCAAGGGGGGGGGAGGGGGGGGTGTAACAGGTGGGTGGTCGAAATAGGGGGCGTGGCCTGATGTCTACCCAGCACTGAATAATAAAGAAGAAAAGCAGCTTTCCTCGCTGTCAATCTATGTTTTTTTTAGTGTCCATTCTGGAGAATCGATCTACAGGCCTTTCTGTAACAATCCAGTGGTCATTGTACTATTTCACAGGTGCTCAGTTTCTTTTGTTTCATTCAATAGACTGCTTGACATGCCTGGAACGGGCTTTATGGGTCAGCAGCACAGTGTGTTGAGACTCAGCCTTAACGCCAGCAGGGCTTGGGCTCGAATTCCCAGCAATGGAGAATAACAAATAAAATTGTCTTTCTGGGAAGGAAGGGAGCCCAGAGCCCCAGTTCGATCGTAGTTTTAGGAGACTGCTGGGGCCGTGCCCACTTAAAGCCCTGCATAACATCCGCTTGGTTCACATGAATGTTATCTGTGTGTCATAAACCAATAAACCATGTTGTCCAGTTTCTAGAAAGCAGCAGGTTGGATAATTTTGATCGCAAATGTTTTCCTGTTCCTCTGTTTTTTATTTCCCAATCGAGTTTACCATATCAAGTGCTTAATGTCATGTCATGGGCCTAAACAGAACTACTCCTGTGGGTAAAGCCAGTAGCGTTGGCGCGGTGAATGTTTGTTCTGTGGGCATTTTCTCCCTGTGTGTGTTCCTCTAACATGTGTCAACTGTTCAATATTTGCAGTCAGCCGCCCCCTTCCTGCCAATGGTTGCGCTATCACTGCCTGAGCGAGGGGCCTCTCTGATCTTGAAAGCTAACAGCCAAAAAATAACTACGCCTAATAAAGTTATCTCCTTTGCAAACAAATGTGTTTTATAAAAAACACATATGCAGCTGTACTTTTAATCTGCGGACACGACATTGCAAGCACCAATGTAATCCTTTTACGCATCAAAGTGGGTATTAACTTTGTATCCCACGCGATGCATATTACTTGTTCTACGGTCATCTATATATCCTTTTTACTTACTTGCGATAATCTTAATAAAAATGTATGTAACGCAAAGTGGGCATTATGCAATGGCGAGAATACTAGAAGCCCACTTCGGAACGCTGTAAATGATTTCAAAATCAATTCATAGTTATTTTAATAAACAAGCTGGGCCTCCTCCAGAGCAACAGTGAAATAGGTGCACCCATGCAAGTATGACAGCCAGGAAAACTAAGGAAGGCGCATGATGCATCAGCCTGCAGGAATTCAGATTCCACGTTTACTTAACTGTGAACTGCAACTTCTGAAATCAGTGCGTCTATCAGATTACTGCGACCCCAGAAAAAGGTGACCTTTTTTTTTATTTCTACCCCCTTTTCACCTCATATGTATGGGGGATGAAGTGAAAAGGGGTTCGAAATTAAATAAAAAGACATTTTCGGGGGTCGCAGAAAACACAACGCAGTAATTGTATAATCCTGAATCAGTTGCATAACTCAGAAATCAAAAGGACGAAGGTCACTTTGAGTCCCACCTCCCACAATCAAGGGGCATGTCATGATCAGCGGGTAATATGTGTACTTACCTGTAATACCAGGTCAAGTGCACTACTGGGCTGCAGGCCTGCATGTTAAACAAAAGGTTAAAACATAGCAAAATTCACGCTGCCGTCAAAGCCGACGCCTCTCAAAATCGATTTTAGACAAATAGGGTTTGTCCTAGTTGGACTATTGCGCTATTCAATAGTGTGCCAAATAAGCGATAAATGTCTTATGGTGCCAGCAACCAAGTGGAAACTAGAGTGAACAATCAATTAACTATTGTTACTATTGACTTGCAAACATTAAGTAAAAATCTAGTTCACATTTTAAACCACTGGAGAGCAATAAAATCAAAGAAAGGCATAAATTACGAAAAAAATGCAAATTACTTTGTACATAAGTAAAAAAAAATACAATTAATAATGAACAAAGAACATGGATCACAGTGTTCTTATTATGAAGTTACATAGGAAGAGAGCAAAATTGTGTATAGTTCATACATTTTCATATATAGACATGCATTAATTAGTTGTGTGGTCCTTTTTGTAAAAGGAATCTCTTAGATTAATCAATATTAATCTAGTCTGATCATTTTACTTGAAAGTTTGGTAAATCAAGATCTATTATCGTGGTCTGGTTTACACAATCTCACATGAGTGTCTCCTAGATGTGTTTCGGCATCAGACAGTGAATTAACTAGCCCTCCTCAGGGCCCAAAGCACTAGGTTAACTGTAATTCAAGTCGCCATTTTGGTTAAGTCATTAGATTTGGATCACTCTTCATGCAGCTGGACAAAAGATGTCATGTTCTGCCTGACAAATCAACTGAGCAAACAATTGATTTATTAAAAGTATACGTTTTTTGAGCTAAAACTGATTGCCATATAACATATAATTATAGCTTTACTTATCTCTATGCAATTATGCAGTTGAGAGACAATGCTGTTTGTCGCCGTATGCTTGGTTGTGGCTCTGAAATCAATAATATAAGAAAAGTGAATGTAACTCTTTTGCTCTTGAAAGACTTCAATTTGCAGAGAAATTAGCTTAATACTGGACACTGCAACATACCTGGCTTCTGTCCATTATTTGTGTATTCTGCATCGCTTACAGATGCTAAAAAAACAATGATTTCAGTGTTCAAAACGTGGCGTGTGCACTGGCTGCAAGCTAAGGCAGAAACATTGCATGTCCCAATTTAAGTTTGAATTATTCAAAAGAGATGTTCTACATATAAGTGCAAGATAGCGGAAGAACCCTGAGGCTTACCATCAAACAGCATGCTAACGGCGCCCCCAAAGGGGGACCCCCCATCTTTGAATAACCGCAGCAATATATGAGGTGGATGAAGATGTCATTTGGTGCTGGTGACATGTCACTGTGATGCCACAGCGTGTGCGGTCATGTAGCCAAATCGACATTAACGTACGCCATATTATACAGTGTTATCATTGAGCAACTTTGTTGGTGCTGTCTAAATTATTGCACCATCTTAAATGTAAGGAGGAAAGAGATAAGTCCTAAGAACAGTCATGGTATTTATTTACAAAAACGCCTCTGTGCAGATAAATATTACACTATGTACTGCCGATGGATAGGTGCATACACATTCAGACTTATTGTCCCACAATTAACCATTCCATTTGCTCCTGGAGCCCAAATTGATCAGATCTCATTCGGAAAATCCAAATAGATTTTTTATGATTAAGATTGCTTTCTGTATCTGAGTCTGGATTGACTTTATCCACAATCCACCATAAAAGATTGGTTTCTTGTTGGCCATTGGCCAAATAATATCGAACCAATGTAGCAGAGCCTTTGCTGTATTTAATTCCGGACAAGTGTTCTGAAATTCCTAGAATAACTTGGAGTGAGGTTTGGCCCATGTACCGAAGTCCACAGGGGCACTCTATGGACTAAATGATCCCCTTGGTTTTGCAATTAGTCTTTCCGTACACAGGTTCCATTTTTGTCTCCAATCATGAAATATGTCATACTTTTAGTGACTTTGAAACATGCACATTCTCCACAAGGGTAATGTCCATTAACTGTATTTGGGGGGGCAAGATGGATTAGGTGTCACCTCTCAACATCACCACACAAGCGCAAGAGTCGATTCTCTGCACAGTTCTGGATTCTGAACATGTTCTTTCTGTATGTGTCCGTAGGCTTGTTGGTGCAGCGATGTTTTATGAAGTTGAACTCATTGAACCACTAGTTCCCAGGTCCTTCACAACATGTGGCATCAAGGTGCAGTGAGATTGTAGTTTTAATGTAGAGTGATATTCGATTGGCAAGCAAAAATTAGGTGGCTCCCTAGGGCGCAACAATAATGGGTCCAGCCATAAGAATGTGGACAGAGTATCCATACAGGAAGCAAATCCTCCCCTTTTCAAGATACGATAGGGGGTGCCATAATGAAATCTCTCTTGACTCAGCCTAAATCCCTTAACTCTCATGTGCAGAACTGACTACTCGTCACTTTTTTTCCTGGAATCTCTGGGTCAATGAGTTTAATGTGCTTTGTATTCTTGCCAAACAGCCAGAAGCAGTAGAACTCAAAGCTCAGTCTGGTCACCAGTGCCTTCATTCCTACTTTGCTCTGCTCTCTGCTGTTTATATTAAGCTGAGGTGGATACAGACAGTTTACAGCTACTAGTCACGTGATAAGCCAAGTGGGAAGGGTATGATGGAGGGGCCAAAAAAGTTGCATGGACAAAAAGCAAAGAGAGATATGGAGGGAGAAGGGAAGAATACGTGTTAGGGTGAGATAGGCAGAGAGAAAGGGAATAAGGAAAAGTGGAGGGGTGTCATGGAAAATAGTTTGATGAGAGGAGAAATGGAGTTGTCAAGGAGGGAGGAAAGGGCAAAAGGGAGATCAGCAAAATGGTGACGTTAGAGAAAGCACACTTTATGGGAGATATAGAGAGGGCAAGCAACAGGCATAGCTGCCCAGTGGCCCCATCCCATGTGAGACAACTTCAGCCAGTCTTGGTTTTTTTCTTTGTGTGATGGGCATCCCACATTATAACTATAAAGATAGTCTGGAAGAGTTCATTGGCCTATGAACAGAATGGCCGGTTCCGCGTCCCTGGGGAATCCCTGGCTTGTTCGCCCTGAGTGAAAGAGGGAGAAGGAAAGAAAAATGGGAGGGGGTCTCCAGTGCACAGGAGGAAATATAGTGTACATCATTGTGCAATGTACTACTAGTTCATTTGCTTTTTCAATAACTTACCTAAGTTCAAATGCTCACAAAAAGTGTCCTGGATGCATTTTCTTCTTCCTGAGATAAATATAGAATCATCTCGGCTCCGATTATCAAACTCTGCCCATTTTCCATGCGAGAGCAGGCTGAGGCACACTCACAGTGTCCAGGGCTCTGCAGCCAGTGCCTTCACAACATAGCAAACGCATTTCTTTCATCAGCAGCAGACCCTTTCATATGCATACATGTCCATCTGAAAGAGCTCACAAAGCACAAGTTACCTTGCAAATCTGTGATAGTTAAAGTGAGCAGCACAAAGGACTCTCTTAAAGATTTGTTTATATCCATGATGTCTACACGCTTGCTTTTATGTCAGTAGTGAAATGATCTCAACAGCAGCCATTACAACAAGCTGGAGGTTTGTGACCAAGAATCTTCATATTTAGATCCGGATTGGGAACGGGAGAACGAAGTCTGTATTTATATCTTCTGACCGTGTTTACATTGGAGAGAAACTAATTTGTTTGGCTTTCATGGACCTGAGCACAGCTTTTGATAGAGTTAATAGGAATGAATTGTGGACTGTGTTCAGGTCCAGAGATTGTCTTTGTGATCTTATAAACCAGGCCTGTGTTAAGAGTGGCGGGCAGGGCTATTGGACACAGTATTTTCCCATATCGTCTGGTGTGCAACAGGGTTGCATTTTAGCCCCCTTTTTATTTTCTCTTTATATTGTTGCTTTATAGAATTTCCAATTGAGTCTTCAAGCTCTATGAATTCATTGGACTTAAAGGTGAACACTCAAAAATCTGCAGCAATGGTCTGCAGTAGAAGTCCGCAATGAAGATTACCCAGGCTTAAGCACCAGGAGTCTTGATTCTATTAAAGACACTGAGGTGAGCATTATGCTTTAAGGGCTTGATTCATGGAAAAGTGTGCATTTCTTCCGCAAATATGCACATGCCGAGAACGACACTGCACAAGACTTCAAACAGAATAATAAATGCACAGCCATGTGCATTTTTTGGGAACGTATTGTGCAAAGTAACTATTCTCAAGTCGTGCCCGGAACGCCCCTGACATGCTCCCATGCAAGCATAAACAGCCACAACAGCTACATTTGCGCACTCGCACAGGCGCAAATACACGCACCCTTCAAACAGTGCATGGGGGACATTGCAGGCAGGCCTGCATCTCTGGGACCCTGTGCCGGGTCCCCCCGTAACCGTTTCCGACACACTTACAACATGCGTAGGACCCTTCGTAAATTGGCAAAAACTCAGAAAATCTACATGCGAACCCACTTAAACTTGGCCCAGCAGCCCACTATGCAGTGTACGCGCACCCCTAAGCCTGATCAGAACCCCGTCTGCATGCACGCACCCCTTAATCTGACATGCAAACTCACCTCCGCTCTGCGAATCCTATGTGCAAGTGTCCTTCTGCCTGCCCTTGAGTGGCAGGGAGCTCAAGGGATTTGCAGAGACATTTTTTGCAAGCAAGAGGTTGCGCAGTCACATCCATGAATACGCTTTGCCATGTGCATTTGTGGGCATGCTATGGACTGCCTGCGGCCCATCTCTTATAATGCCCACCTTTTTCCTTGTTCTTCATTGTTTTGCGAGTTCCGTGCCCTACTCCACCCTCTGCGCAGGCCTCGCCCAAGTTCTGCATGGAGTCTTGCAGTAAGGCACTCGGTCTCTCGCAGAGCCTTGCCGAGCATGCGTGAAATCCACGCAAGTCCAAGGAATATCCTGCACATTCGATTCCATGAAACGACGAACGGCATTACGCACGCAGTTTGATGCGCAAGTTCCCAATTTCACATGCAAATAATTCCATGAATCGGGCCCTAGCTCTTTAATGCCACAGCACTTTCTTTAAATATCAACTTTTCTCATTTTCTTTTGTTGGAAAACAGTAAACAATGAATTTAAACAAAACTTCTACCACAAGGGACTACACATCCCCAGAAGTCCACTGTGTCCCTGTAGTTGTGGCTCCTTTATGAACCATTCCTGTTCCAACACACCCCTCATGTCATGTCCTGCCTGTGACTCCTCCTCCTGTTGCTGATCCAACTGTTAACAGTTCAACCGACAAACTTTGCCTTACACAGTCCCAACAGGAACTCCACTCCAATGTGGGAGCCCGCTCCAGCCCAACCACGGCCAATCCAGTAGGACTTGCAACAGCTCTGGCTATGCTTTCCGCTCAGTTGTTCTTATGGTCATCACCTAGTGTTAAGATGGATTTCTGAACTCTGACCTGTTGGTTATTACTTCCATGTTTTAAGATAGGTTGTTAACCTTTACTGTTACATTACTACTAAAGTCACTATGGGCCTCATCACGACTTCGGCGGTAACCCTTAAATCCGGCGGTAGCGCTATTACCGCCGGATTTAAGGGTCCACCAAAGCAGGACTTCAGCGGATTTCTCCCCAGCTCTGAGCTGGGGGGAAATCCACCGAAAATGTGCACTATTACCGCCGGCGGGAAATCCGCCGGCGGTATTAGCACGAAATTTCCCCATTGAGCCCAATGGGGAATGGGGCATTCCCAAATGGGCTCAATGGGGAATGGGGATTGACAATTACCGCCGAACTCGTGATCCGGCGCTATTAGCGCCGGGGAGTTTGGCAGTAGGGCTAATACCGCCCCACGCTAATAGCGTTACCGCCCAAGTCGTGATGAGGCCCTATGTGTCCTGGGTAAGTGTAATCTGGGTACCTTTACCATTGTGCAACACTGGGTTCCTTTGATCCTATCCCACCACTGTACACCAATTTGTTAAGATGGATTTCTAAACTCTGACCTGCTGGGCAGAGGTTCAGAAGGCCAGCCAAGTTTCTTGGAACAGGTTAACCTTCTGGACAAGCCAGACCAAACAATGTAGCATTGGCAGCGGTCAAGACTAGGCCTCCGGAGGGGTGAGAGTGATTAAAAGCCCACAATGAGCACACACAGTAAATTAAACTACAAATTACTCTGTCAGGTGTAGATCAAAAATATATATACATTTATTAAATGTCTTTTAAGTCTAACACAAAGTAATTCTTCAGCAGTAATAACAAAACCAACACAACACTAATCTAGCAAACATATATTCAGTAATCAATGGCCAACAGGGATATTACTAAGTACAGTCCCACAACTTGCAAAAGAAAGTGGTTATACAGTATGAATATCTCTTTGGCAGTCCTTCACAATTCACGGCCTAGCTAAGAGACAGTCCAGTCCCTAAAATGAGTGGAGCCATGAGCTCAAAAGTACTTTTGGTGCTGGCGCATGCAATCGTGCAGTGAAGTTAAAACAGGGTCTCTTCAAGGGACTGTAGCGAATCAGGAAGGTGTGTGAGGCAGTGAAGAATAAGTTCCCACTATTCGAGGAGGGTCTTCCCAAGAGGGCAGAGCAGGAACCAAGAGTTGGGAATAGCCCGGTAGCACAGGCTACCTCGATAAAGAAGAGTGGCCCTTAGGGGATACTTGTGCGTAAAAATGGATGGGTGTGCCAAGGTCAACCGGTAGGGGTTGCAAGTACTCACCAACCCTCAGCGCACTCTGAACCAAACTTTGGAGGTCGACGTCACTTCAGTCACAAGTTGAAATCCTGCAGTTGCGCGGCTCTGGGGCTTTCAGGGGCTGCATTTCAGGAATGATTCCATGGCAGGACAGTGGCGATTTCTCTGCACCTGGTGAAGGGATCAGGCCAGTTCAGCTGCAGCGAGTCTCAGGGCACATGGGGGCACAGCAGCAAGGCAACTACTAAGTTTGTCACCACAGCTGTGTGACACAGTGACCGCGTATGCTCAGGTTCAGGCATACTCTCCTAGTTCCAGACCTAGTAATGCTGGGTGTACGAATCTTGGCGGGAGAGTGCCTTATACCCAGAGCTTACAGTCTCCAAAGACTCAAGTCGAAACTCCAGACGGCAGCGGTTCCACGGCAAAGGTCCTGTACGAGCTGGTCAGTTAGCTGGGGAGTCCAGGAACACTTCCAAAGAGACTCGTTTACAAGTTAAATTGGAGGTGCCGAGAATAGTTGGTCCTACTATTCCAATGGGTCGAAGCACCCTTGTGGGCCGTCTAAGTTCGATCAGAAACAGGGTGTCCGATAGGACCACAGTGGGCTCAGGGTGCCAAACCTTCCAGCGGGTCACCAGCGGTTCCACTGATCTGCTTCGTTGATTCAGGATACTTGGCTCTTTTACTAGATCAACCTGGAATGGGTGTAAGTTGCCTTCTCTTATCCAAAATCTCCTTTGCGCCAAAATTATGAGAAACCAATAGGAGATCTGCTCACATACAGCCATCCCAGATGTGGACCATTCACGGACCACAGTGAGCCCAGTCATCCCAGCACACCAGACATCCTGGCACCCAGGGTGTGTATTGGAACTAGAAAGCTGCAGCCCACATCCTGGGTACACACACACAAGGCATGGAGAAGTCCGAGAAAGCTTTGGTTTGCGCGGGGGTCTGAATGACCAAATAAGAACTTTCCTGGGTCTGCTTGACCTGGGGAAGGCTAAGGGACAAGATGGCCAAAGGACAGAACAAAGGAACTTGTGGCTTGGCCATTTTAGGCACTGGCCACTGTCCTGGGCCAAACACGGTAAACACGGTTTGGACCATTGAAAAGAGTTGAAAACACACAAAAAGTAACAGTATCATGATGCCTACCCCCGGGCATCTGGATCGAGTCCATCAGCCCCGGGGGCAGGCATCCAGATACTCATTAAAACCCCAACAGCCCCAGCTGGGGGCTGTTTGGATTCAGTCCTGGCGCCTTAGGCGCCAGGCTCATAGACTTTACTTACCTTATGCAGACCATGCTGCAAATGAGTCCAAGCCAACGTGAGGCCTGTATGGGACTATTTTATTACAGGGACTATTATTCACTCGGTTGTGGTTCTGGGGAACTTCTTACCTGGGACTACTTTGTAGGCTATTTAAACAACGCCCGAACAGCAGCCCATGCTTTGCGTTATTCTGCATCCAGCAGCGTGATGCTCACTGTGTCTGCAAGTCAGCATCCAGTCTTCTGCCACGCCCGCCTCAAATCCGGAGCTCCTAGACAAAAGGCAAAGAAAGGAGAAGAGGTTAGATCACAGAAATTATTTGCTTCCTTACCTGATTCCGGACCCGGCACATCTCCGAGCCTGGAAAGGACATTAGTTCAGCACGCGTCGCTTTGCCAGCAGCAGTGCCGCGCTGTACTCACCAGTCCACCGCATCTTTCGACTCAGCGCTGCCTCCATCATTTTCGTCGTCTAAACCCAGCACCTGGGGGAAAAACAAAAGGAATAACAAGGTGAGCCGAGAAAACCAACAAGGACAATCTCTTTGCCACCATGGTGAGAGATGAGTTACTGCCGGCATTTCTAAATGCTGGGGCGAATCGAGTTCTGAGGTTCGAGGATGATGTCCATATATGGTATAAAAGGGGCTTTGTCCGGTTCCTGAATGTACAGAGTTATTGTATGCATATTCAGAAATCCATAAAATGTCCTTCCAATTACCTTTGGTTTGGTGGAGCATACAACGTAGGTATTGTTCAAGAGTCTGGTTGGTTCTCTCTGTCAAAGGAGCGCACTGATGATCTTGGCAGACAACTGCTGCAAAACCAAGCTGGGCAAACACCACTAGCTAGACTTGGGGGAATTCAACCCCCGTTTCATCGATCAGCCCTGTGCAAGTGGTTCTACCTGGGAGCATTCCTTTAGCTCCACCCGAACGCTTTGCTGGGGACCCGAAAATGTTTGCCGTGTTCATGAACCAATGCCGCTTGCACTTTTTATGCAGACCAGGAGCTTTTCCAAACGACCAAGCCAAAGTAGCCTTTGTACTGTCATACCTTAATGGCAGCGCAGCAGATTGGTCAATTCCATTAGTTAACCAGGATGACCCTCTTCTTCGGGATTTTCAGGGTTTTCAATTGAGCATGGAAAGATTATTCGCCAGACATTCACAGGGACAGGCCCTGGATAACGAACTTCTATCCCTACGACAAGGAAACCAGTACCTGCTAACTTATATCGCAACCTTCAATAGGTTGGTGGTGGAGGAGAATACTTCTACGAGTCCAGCAGACAAGATTAGGTGGGCCAGTCCAGACTGTCATCTCTTCACTACGCATCACGTTGGTGGAGACCGCAGCTGTCCGGGTCCGATCGACGCCCCTGTGGGAACCAGGGGAGCGTAACAAACAGCTGCCATCAACTCTGTCCAAGGCACATCTGTACATCCCCAAAAAATCCTTCGAGGGTGTCTAGGGCCTTGAAAAATTAAAAAGGGACCCCAGTGCACTGTACTGTAAGGTACTTTGTGCACTGATAAATTGTTATTAAAGAATAGCAACAAAGTGAAAGACTAAGGGAAACAAAGTCTCCCAGTACTGACTGACTTAAGGGCATGTCAGTTTCCCCATAACAAAATGAGCAAAAACCCAGCGAAGTACAGCAGAAGGCTGAGCTCCACTGGCAAATGTCAGGCTAGGATGGTCAGACAACAGCAAAAGGTTTTGGGGGATACACAACTCAAGGAAAATTACCCATAAATGGAAATATTTCCTAACACTCACCCCTCCCAGACCAAGGACAGGGAGAACTAATCCACCACTGGACTATCTTCTTGTTCAGGTTGGTTAAACATTCTGGACAACCCATCAGCATTGCTATGTTGGATACCTGCCTATGCTCAATGGTGAAGTCAAACCTTTGCAGGTTTATGGACCACCTGAGCAACTTTGGGTTATCTTCCTTCATGTTCATTAGCCACTTTAAGAGTTTATGGTCAGTTTGCACAATGAAATGGGTCCATTAGAGGTTGGGCCTCAGCTTCCTTAGAGCCCGCACAACAGAGAAACATTATTTCTCTATTGTGGACCACCTGGG
Source organism: Ambystoma mexicanum (assembly GCF_040938575.1). Lineage (NCBI taxonomy): Eukaryota > Metazoa > Chordata > Amphibia > Caudata > Ambystomatidae > Ambystoma > Ambystoma mexicanum. The sequence goes on from NC_090937.1 coordinate 266,631,564, forward strand.
CTCTCTGTCCTTAAGCTAGTGGCATATGCATCCAATTGGGTGTCCCTTGCCTTTCTCATCTACCTGTGATAGAACAGCACCTATCCCAATGTCAGAGGCATCTGTCTGGACAATAAAAGGTCTTTTGTAGTCAGGGCCCCTGACAACAGGGGCCTGGCAGAAGGAGCCTTTTAAGTCATTGAAGTGCCCCCCACACTCACCAGACTAAGAGACCTTCTTGGGTTTCTTAGGAGTTGTGAGAGCAGTTATGGTACCATAGCATGCATAAAGTTTCTAAAATACCCAGTGAGACCTAAAAAGGCTCTCACCTGGGTTTGTGTAGTGGGAGCAGGCCAGTCCTGTACTGCTTGCACTTTACTGGGTACAGGCTGAATGCTCCCTCCACCTACATCATGCCCAAGGTAGACCACTGAACCTTGACCAACCCTGAACTTGCTGGCCTTTATGGTCAAATGGGCCTTCTGAAGAGCCTGCAACACAATTCTGAAGTGTTTCACATGATCCTCCCAAGTGGCACTGAAAACTGCTAAATCATCCAGATATGCAAGAAAGAATTCATCCAACCCATTAAGGACATGATTCACAAGCCTCTGAAAAGTGGCAGGGGCATTATTCAATCCGAATGGCATTACCCTGAATTGGTAAAGGCCTTCTGGAGTTGAAAAAGCGGTTTTCCCCTTGGCATGTTCTACTAGGGCTATTTGCTAATACCCTGCAGTGATGTCAAATGTGCTGAGGTACTTGGAGGCACCCAAGGTATACACCAGCTCATGAGTTCTGGGCAAGGTGTGTGCATCTGTCTTGGTGACAGCATCCAGAGCCCTGTAATTCACACAGAACCTCAACTCAGAGGAACCTGCTTTTGGAACCAGAACCACAGGACTGGACAAAGGACTACTGGAGGATTCAATCACACCAAGATCCAATATCTTGTTGACCTCTGTCTTGATGCAAGATCTCACGTTATCTGACATCCTGTATCCCCTACGTTTGGTAGGTACACTATCCCCTGTGTAAAATATCATATTTGCACCAATGTGTCAAACCAGGAGCTAGGGAAAAAAGGGGGAGAATTTCCTCAGATAACTTTTCTCTTAAGCAAGATGAGGTGAGGTCAGGTGAAGGGCCACTTTGACAGCCTCAATGGAGCTGTCTGAAGGACTTCCCTGAAACAGATCAGGAAGAGGTTCCGACTCTTCCTCCTCTATGGCTGATGCCAACAGCAGTGCAGCTATTTTAACCCCAGGGATGAAAGCCTTCAGTCTATTCACATGGAAGACTTTTGGAGCCTGTCCTGCCCTTCCAAGGTCCACTAAATATTTTATTTATAGGGTTCATGATCAGGACTTGCTGGCCTGGTGTAAAGTTTATAAGGGAAACCTTTTGGTCACAGCAGTGTTTCACCAGAGCTTGGCCAGCCTTCAACCTATCACTAGCCTGACCCATCAGGAGAACCATTCTCTTCCTTTGACCTAGCACATAGTCCACTACATTGGTAGTGATAGGGGAAGTAGGCATCTCCCATCCCTCCTTGACTATAGCCAAGGGTCCCCTTACAGGGTGACCAAAAAGAAGCTGAAAAGGGCTGAAGTAAAACCCCTCTTTAGGTACCTCTCTGTAGGCAAACAATAAGCATGTAAGAACGAGATCCCATTTTCTCCTCTGGGATCATGCTTTTGAGGGTTTTATTGAACCTATCAATTAACACATTGGTTTGGGGTGATATGCTGAGGAAAACTTGTAAGTAACCCCACACTCCTTCCACATGGCGTGCATGTACTTGGACATAATGTTGCTGCCCCATCAGAAAAAAACTTCTTTAGGGATGCCAACCTTAGTGAATATACCAAGCAAAGCTTTTGCAACTGACTTGCCAGTTACAGTCTTTAATTGGATGGCCTCAGGATACTTGGTTGCATGGTCGACCAGCACCAGGATAAACCTATTGTCTGAGGATGTCTGAGGGTCAAGGGGACCAATTATGTCAAGCCCTACCCTTTCAAATGGTACTCCCACCACTGGGAGTGGTACAAATGGAGCTTGGATTTTTGTGCCACTTTTTCTAGATAACTGGCAGGTGGCACAACTCCTGCAGTGACTTTTTACCTGGACCCCCATCTTGGGCTAGTAGAAGTACATGGCTAACCTTTACTTGGTTCTCTTGATGCCAATGTGACCAGCAAGGGGGACTTCATGAGCCAGCTGCAAGAGGAAGGGTCTTACATGAAGGGGAACCACCAACCCCCTACGGTCTCCTTCTGTAGGCTCACTGTGGAGGAGCCCACCATCCCAATAACTCCTGTGCTTCCCAGAAGGTTCAACCTCAGGCTGGGAGCAGGCCTGTCTCATTGGGTCTTCCAAAGATGGGGACTACGTTGGCCCTTACTAAACTCAACCCTATCAGGACCACCCTCTATCAATAAACTTTGAAGTTCAGGATGGTCAGGTGGATTAAGAATTTCAGGCAACACCTCTTCCTCATCAGGTTCAGTTGTTTGGCCAACTACCTCCAACTCAGTGGTAGTGGAGTTAGGGGGAATGTTTTATTTCCCTCTTTTGTCTTTCTTGACTCAGTTAGCCTTGTGTTTGCCCTTTGGCTTGGGCTTTGCCTTGTTCTTGGCTAAGGCAGCCCATGTTTGTGACCTGGTGCATGGTCTCTCTGCTGTGTCACTCACAAGACCTCAGTCTCTGAGATCATTCCCTAGCAGGACCTTCTCTGGGACTTGCCTTGAATGCTCACTGGAATCCTGACCATTGCAAGATTGACAGGCATTACTGGGAACTTGAGAGGGGGCATCAGCTACTTTGGTGGGCATCAGGGGAACTCTGGCAAGCTCCTCTGGGTTTACCAAAGTGTAATCTACCACAGTTCTGCTGGCCCCACTAATTCTAAAGGCAGGAGTATCTGCTCCATTGATTAGCACACTGTCCTTAAAGTAGTGCTTGGTATTGCCTGGAATGCTAGCATAAGCCTCTGAGACTTTAGGCTCCCAGGGAAATGAGGACTACCCAAGATTCTATCCCAATGGGGAAGGAGTCTGAGGAGAAGGATGCCCCTGTGATCTCTTCCTCTTCATAGGAGGGGAAGTGTAACACTTACCTCTGGTGCCCTCAGGAGTGCCTGGTCCGGACTGTCCCAAAGTGTTGCTCCCCTGGAATGACTTTACACTGAAGATTATCCAGACACTCCTTTCCCCAGTGGTCTGCTGGGGATTAACCTCCAGAGGACCGTGAGGTTGGGAGGGACCTGGATGGACTTGGAACTTCTGGAAAGTGGTGTTCTGGGGGTCTGGATGACCTAAAGGTAAGTACAAGGGTTCAGTATTGGTTAAGTTCTGCTTTTCCCTCACCGCCCTTCTAGCCCCCCACCCATCTTTAGATAAACTGTCTGGCTGACTGGTGCGTAGCGACTGTTGATCACCGTAGCAATCTGAAGAAGATCGAAGATCTCAGGTCAGTATCCGACTCCAGTTACTTCACTGCAAATGCGTGGTCCAGGCCAGCTGCGACAAAATGGAAACTAGAAATGAGCAGGTGAGTCCTTGTAGGAAACATGTCTCCAGGTCTTGGACGTTTTCGATGTGAAGAATGGTTTATTGCACTATGTCCTTGATTGTATTTATGAATTGGGTTTTAATAGTCTCTTTCTCCCTTTTAGGAGTAAATCGTCGGATGTCTTTGCCAGAATCGGAGCAGAGAAACAAGCGGTGCCGCTAACTTGCGTACATGTGAGTCAAAGTTACATGGGGTTCTGGAAATGGGATTAACTGGTATTGCAGTCTCTTACTATTGTCTTTCTTGGATTTCAGGTTCCCAGGAACTGCGGTAGCTGTGGACTTCAGACGAAAAATAAAACTCGGGTTGACAAATGAAGTTCTGGGATGAACGGCTATAAGTCTACGATGATGTAGTTTTATAGCCTTGGGCCGCGCCCTGTCAGCATTAGACCACCAGGGATGTCAGATCCTTGTATCTGTCAGGTGCCATCTTGAGTTCCACAGTTGGTTCTTCCTTGGTGGCCATGTTGATGTGGGTTGAGGCCCTACTCCATGTACACTTATGCCAGCCAGCCACCTTGCACGTCCACCTTCTCCCTACACTGTCATGAGGGGAAATACCCTACTCCTGAACCATTTGCCCTGCACGTATGCTGGAATAATGACAGCACTCCCCTCCAAAGCCCCCCCCCAAGGAGAGGCAATCCAGGTCTTGGTCTGGTGGGATGATTGTAGTGATATCGGGCTAATAAACAGGGGGCGTGTGTGTTTTCTACTGGTTCCCATGTCCTGTCTAGTATACTGTACCCTTTCCAATCACCCAGGTAATGTAACTTTTGTCTAATAATTTTGTAATCTAAGATGTCCCTTACTTCGTATTCTTTTTCCCCCATCTAGGACTTCTACTGGAGGAGGATTAGAGATGGATTTTCGTGTGCCGGGATGTACTGGTTTAAGTAATGATAAGTGGAAGACAGGGTGAATCTTTGTGGTTGGGGGCAATCCATGTTTAAGTGCAACAGGGTTAATGAGTGATGTCACTGGATAGGGACCAATACATTTAGGGTGAAACCTTTTGGGACCCTTTAACTGAATATGTTTAGTTGAGAGCCAGACCTTTTCGCCTACTTTGTATATTGGTGCGTCTTTTTGTCTTTTATCTGCAAAGGTTTTCTGGGCGGTCTTGGTGTCGTGCAAGGTTCTGATGGCTTTCCTTAAGGTTTCTCAGATACTGGTATGCAAGGACCTAACTGCTGGCATTTCTAAAGCTGTAGGTGGAGAGAGACCGTGGTACGTGGGTCTCTTCCATAGAGAAAGTAGAAGGGTGAGAAACCGGCAGAGCTGTGGATACTGTTGTATTCATTTTCCGCTGCCCAAAAAAGGTTGACCCAACTGTTCACCTGAGTGAACATGCAACGCAGATATTGCTCAAGAGATTGTTTGGTTCTCTCGTCCGTTTGTGGGTGATGGCTGGTGGACAGTCGGATTTCGATTTGAACATTATCACAACAACTTTTCCAAAATGTGGATATAAATTGACTTTCTCGGTCCGAAAAGATTACTGATGGGAATCCATGTAATCGCACAATGTTTGTTAAGAAAGTTTGAGCAAGGATCCCCGCATTTGGTAGGCCTTTTAGCGCAATGAAGTGCACCATTTTGGTCAGGAGGTCCACGACTACCAAGATGGTACTATACCCGTTACAGGGAGGGAATTCAGTAATGAAGTCCAGGGATATTGTATGCCATGGGGCAGGTGGTAAGGACAATGGGCGAAGTAAACCTGATGGTTTCGTTTTGGAAGCTTTGTTGCGGGCACACACATCACAGGTTTTAACATATTGAATTACATCCGTTGCCAGCTCCGGCATAGACAGACGCCCGCGATAGTAAGGTAGGCCATCGTCTATGGTTCTTTGAGAATCTTGGGAAACACAAACCTGCAACTGTTCTAGCTTTAATGATTGCTTGATTTTGGTGCATAACTGGTCTAATGGAGGTAGCATGGAACTTGTCAAACCCAGTAATTTACGCCCTGGCATTATGGCCACGGGTTGTGGAGCTGCATAGGCATCTTTTCCTTCTAAGCTCCATCCAATGCGAGATAGGGCATCTGCCTTTCCGTTTCTGGCTCCCAGACGGAATGTTATGATGAAGTCATATTCCGAAAAGAATTGGGCCCATCTGAGCTGGCGTTGAGATTGTCCTTGTGCTGTTTGTAAATATTGCAGATTACGGTGTTCAGTGTAAACAGTAATTGCATGTCGTGCGCCTAACATGTGATGACGCCATTCTTTGAAAGCAGCTTTAACGGCAAGCAGTTCTTGGTCGGTTATGGCATAGTTCAGTTCTGCTGGTGACATTATTTTGGACCAAAACACCATGGGATGCAATTGGTTGGTTGTCGGGTCTCTTTGCGATAGTACAGCTCCCATAGTGACACTGGAAACATCAGTTTCAACTATGAATGGAAGCTCTGGATCCGGGTGTTTCAAAATTGGCGCTGAGGTGAACTGCATCTTGAGTTGTTTAAATGCTTGCTCCGCTTCTGCGGTCCACACAAAAGTCTTCTGCTTTCTAAGTAATAAAGTGATAAAATGTGCGATATCTGAGAAATTGGGTATAAATCGCCTGTAAAAGTTAGCAAATCCTAAAAAGCTTTGCACTGTTTTGACAGACGTAGGTGAGGGCCAGTTTAGGATCACCTTCACTTTCTGGTTATCCATTTGAGTGCCTTGTGGGGTTAGTATGAAGCCTAGAAACTCTACCGTGGTTACGTGACAATAACATTTCTCCAATTTTGCATTCAAGTGGTGTTTGCAGAGTTTCTCTAAGACCGCTCTAACGTGATGCACATGTTCTTCTTCCGTGGCTGAATACATCAATATATTGTCAATATAGACCATGGTGCAAACATCCAAAAGCTCTCACAGGACACACGTCATAAAGAACTGGATGGCCATCGGTGCATTGCACAAGCCAAAGAGCATTAGAGTATATTCAAATAGCCTGAACCTGGTGCGAAAAGTGGTCTACACACTCATCACCTTCCTTTATGTGAACTTAATGGTATGCCCCATGTAGGTTCAATTGGGTGTATATTTTTGTATTCTTTACTTGGTCTAACAACAGTGGAATTAAAGGCAGAGGATGCCTGTTCTTCACAGTGATTTTATTAAGTCTTCTATAATCGATGCAAGTTCTGAGGTCCCCTTCCTTCTTTGGTATGAAAAAGAGAGCTTCGGAAGCTGAGGATTTGGAAGGTTGAATAAATCCATTTGCTAGGAATTGATCCAGATACTCCTACAAGTGCTGGTTTTATTTTTCTGTAAGCACATAAATGCGACTGCATGGAACTTGTGATCCAGGTATCAAGTCGATTTGGCAGTCATATGGCCTATATGGAGGGAGCATATTAGCTTGTTCTTTTTGGAACATGTCTTCAAATTCTTTGTATATGGTGGGTAGTTGTCCGGCCACACTAGGTGATGCCGCGGCTCCCAGTTTTAGGGCTCGATAAACTGGTTCTTTGGTCACTGCAGGCATGCAAGGGTAACAAGTACCTAGGCACTCTGATGGTAAGATCACTGCATGTGTTTTCCAGTTAATGACAGGATTGTGGTACTCCAACCAGGGCATGTCGAGTATAAGTGTTATGCACGATAGGTCAGTCACACACCCACACAACACCCTGCATGACACTCCGATACAAAATACTGTCAGGCTCCCCGGTTCACCGCCCAACCCTCCTCATGTCCCATCACCTAGGGTGCAGGGGAGTCGCCATCACCGATAGTTGCGGATCACACGAAGAAGACCGTGTGGTCTGTTTCCTCATCTCCAATGGCAACTGCCATGGAGATTGCGATCGGGCTGGAACAGCCGATCGCGATCGCTTCCTGGTTGCACATCAGCTTCCCGATCACGTGCACGGAGCTCCGCTCACGTGATCGGGAGGCGGCTCGCATAAAAGCCGGGAGCTTTGAAACACTCGCCGCTTCACAGCTGTTCTCCAACACTGTTCGGCGTTCTTGACTCTCGTTTTTGACCTCATCGGATTTCGACCTCAGGCTTACTCTCACGGATTTGATTAACTCTTGCTCCTTGGATACGGTTGCCGATACTCTGCACGGATACTGGTACTTTGGACCCTTTTACGCTTAACGGACTGCTTTGGATTTTCCCTGTCTGTTCACTTGCTACAACCTGGATTTCGACCCTTTGAAGGTTCAAGACCTTCCTTCTGTGCAGTCTTGGAAACCATTACGGATTACTGGTGGTCAGCTCGTACCCACCTCCAGGTACTTGCCGGATTGAATCATCGGCGCTCCCTTGCACCAATTCCTCAGGCTCCCTTCCATTGAACATAGGTAAGAAAGTATCCTTTCTTTCCTCTTTACTAAAGCACTGTTTTTGCCTGTATTAACCCCGACTTCCTTCCAACAGCCTCTGGAGTCCTCGGCGCCACCTGATTCTACAACCAACAAACCACCTGTGGCCTCAAAGCTCGCACAGGGAGTGTTTATCTCTCTCTCCCTGTGGGTGATTTGTGGACAGAGGCTCAATACACTTCACTACGCGGCAAGTCTCGACAGACTGTGAAGCCACGCGTTGTGTTGAGTATGGAGCCTGTAGCCGAGGACCCCGTGGCTGCATTGATACAGGCACTCACAGTTTTGAGGGCAGACATGACAGCCGCCAACGCGGCTATACATCAGAGGTTAGATTTACTCCAAAGTGTACAACACCCATTACTCGCTGATGTAGAGTTTGGGGAAGCCGCTGCCCAACCCCCGGTTGTCCAACCTATTACTCCCCCTGTAGCGCCACAAATTCCTGTACTCATGCCTACGCCTTTTCCCTTGGCAGCTCCAGAAAGATTCCACGGAGACCCCAGAAAGTTCCGCACTTTTGTGAATCAATGCAAGCTACATTTTCTTTGTAGACCTCAGGCCTTTCCCAATTCCACCACAAAGGCAGCCTTCACCTTGTCCCATCTGGCCGGCACTGCGGCAGCATGGGCCAATCCCCTACTGGAAAACAACAGCCCTGTCCTATATGATTTCGAGTTATTGGTCACAGAAATGTCTCATGTATTCGACACCCGTCACAAAGCCCAATCCCGGGATCTTGAATTGTTGGATCTAACTCAAGGAAAGGGGTCACTCATAGAGTACATTGCCCGATTTAACCAATTGGCTGCTGAAACATCTTGGCCTGAACCCAAAAGGGCGGTTGTGTTTTACCGGGGGCTTAATAGTACCATGAAGGATGCTATGTCCGTTGTTCCTTCTTTGCCCACATCTCATACTGACTTAGTGGATCTCGCCCTACAGATCGATGCGAGGCGTTCCGAACGCAGGTTCGAAACAGGGTTCCCTACTCCTAGTTTATCCTCCCCCTCCTCAGATACCGGTGGTGAACCTATGCAAATAGGCGGTATTCGTAGCCCGATCACACAACTAGAAAGGGACCGCAGAAGAACCGACCATGCCTGCTTCTATTGTGGCCTGAGTGGGCATTTCATAAAGTCCTGTCCCAGACGCCCCAAGTTAAAAAATACGGTTTTTCGGAATGCTCGACCCTAGATCCGGGGGCCGGATCGAGCAATCCTTCAACTCCCTCGGACAGGTTCCCCACATTTGGCAGGATCAGGCCGGTGATGGTAAAGGCTACGTTAAAACCCACACCCGACATCGTTCATGTTGTTTCGATCTATATCGATTCTGGTGCCACTGGCAATTATGTCGATATAAACCTGGCCGGATCATTGAATCTGCCCCTGATTACCAAACAACGTCCGGAACCAGTACAGGCGGTGGATGGTACAGCACTGATTTCTGGCCCAATTCGACAACAAACTGCCCCGATCTCCCTGACTATACAGAAAACACATCAGGAAGTCATATCCTTTGATTTGATTACGATGCCCCAATTCGGGATTATACTAGGGCTCCCATGGTTACATCAACACAACCCTTTAATCGACTGGAAGTCTGGGCAGGTTCACTTTGAATCGGAAATCTGCCAGAATTTTTGCCTCACCGCACCTGACGACACCGAATCTCCTTCACGTGCCTTGGGGGCCGTCGCACAACTTACCCTACACGAGGAAGTGTCCACGTCCTTGGAGTCTCACGTAGTGGGGGTGGTGGCGACAAATATCCCTATGGAATATAAGGACTTTCATGAGGTCTTTGACAAGGGTTCTTCGGAGGTACTACCACCACACCGTTCTTACGATTGCCCTATTGATTTCATCCCTGATTCCAGCATTCCCTCAGGACGTATTTACTCCCTGTCCCCCTCAGAGGAACAGGCATTGAAAGAATACATTCAAGTGGCTCTAAAGGTTGGCCATATACGTCCTTCCACCTCTCCGGCAGCTAGCCCTATTTTTTTTGTCCCCAAAAAGGAGGGCGACTTACGTCCTTGTGTGGACTACCGACGCTTGAATGCTATCACCATAAAGAACCGGTATCCTATTCCCCTGATTACACCATTGTTGGACAGATTGAGTCACGCCAACATCTTCACGAAACTCGATCTCCGCGGAGCCTATAATTTAATCAGAATTCGCCCCGGAGACGAGTGGAAAACGGCTTTCTGCACTCGTTACGGACTGTTTGAGTACGTAGTCATGCCCTTCGGGCTTTGTAACGCCCCTGCCACGTTTCAGCGTTTCATGAATGAGATTTTTCATGATTTGTTGGACATCTGTGTAGCGGTATATCTCGACGACATCCTAATATTTTCACAGGACCTGAAAGAACATGTACTACATGTCCGCGAGGTATTATCTCGGCTTCGCCGTTTTTCACTCTATGCAAAACCAGAAAAATGTCAGTTCCATACTGGAAGTGTGGAGTTCTTGGGATTCCACATTACCCCTGGGGGTTTAGCAATGAATCAATCCAAGGTTCGTGCAGTTTTGGACTGGCCAAAACCCTGTAACGTTAAGGCATTACAATCATTCCTTGGGTTTTCGAATTTTTACAGGCGCTTTATCCAGGATTTCTCGTCTCTTGTATCGCCTCTTACTGCCTTGACCAGCCCCAAGTTGCCTTTTATCTGGTTGGAACAACACCAAAAGGCTTTTGATGCGCTAAAAGCTGCATTTACTACCGCTCCTGTACTGAAGCATCCCGACCCGGAACTCCCCTTCATTGTAGAGGCGGATGCATCCTCCTTTGCTCTTGGAGCGGTATTATCCCAACATTGTCCTTGTTCCGGTCGGCTACACCCGGTGGCGTTTCACTCTCGAAAGTTTACCCCTACAGAAACGCACTATACGGTCACGGAGAAGGAATTGTTGGCCATCAAGGATGCCTTTCAGGTCTGGCGGCATCACCTGTTGGGAGCAAGACATGCGGTCACGGTATACACGGACCATCGTAACCTTCAAGATTTAGCCTCACTCAAGTGTGTCAATAGTCGGCAGGTGCGGTGGCATTTATTCTTTGCAGCCTTTGACTTCCAGATTAAACACCGGTCGGGTCTGTCCCACGGGAAGGCGGACGCTCTATCACGTTCTCCTGGTGGGGTATCCTTGCCTGTTTTTCCTGAAAAACTATTAGATCAGCATGTCATTTGCCTCTGTACTCCTCCTTTACCGCTTCTAGAGTCCATTCGCGCATGGGTTTCGTTACATCCCGAACAGACCTCTGAGTGGGATCCGGTGTTACATGATGGGCTACCGTTCATACAAAACAAATTATGGTTACCGACATCCGACACTCGTAATCTTGCACTAGAATGGTCCCACGACAGTGCCATTAATGGTCATCCTGGACAGAAGCGCACGCTGGACCTCCTCAGGCGATGGTGTTGGTGGCCCTCCATGAAGCGCGATGTTGAAGGGTATGTCAAAACGTGCGCCGTGTGTGCCCAATGTAAACATCGCCGGGGACGTCCGGTGGGGCTCTTACTTCCCTTGCCTATACCTCCTAGGCCCTGGCACACAGTGTCGATGGATTTTGTGACAGACCTACCTCGAACCAAGGGCTTCGACACCATTTGGGTAGTGGTCGATTCTTTCTCTAAAATGGCCCGTTTTGTTCCCTGTTCTGGCATCCCATCAGCACCGGCTCTGGCCGACCTTTTCTTTAGATCAATCTTCTGTCTTTTCGGGTTACCCACTATCATAATCTCGGACAGGGGACCCCAGTTCACTTCTCGGTTCTGGCGGGCGCTCACAGGCCTCTTGGGCATTGATTCCCGTTTTTCCTCCGCATATCACCCAGAGACAGACGGCCAGACGGAGAGGGTGAACCAGGCCATGGAGCAATATTTACGTTGCCTCATTCTACAGCACCAACAGTCCTGGCTGAGTGTACTTCATCTCGCTGAATTCTCGTATAATAATGCTCTGCATTCTTCTACTGGCTTTTCTCCCTTTTTTGTCTTATATGGCCAACACCCCCGCACCTTACCTGTTCCAGACCTTACACATTCCATTAACCCTGCTGCTGTTTCCTATGCACGTGACCTATCGGCCGTTCATGCCCGGACTCTCGCTCACCTTCGTGAGTCCCAAGCCTCTGCTAAATCTGCGGCTGATCGGCGGAGGGCCGTTGCACCTTCCTATGTTGTGGGGGACAGGGTGTGGCTTTCCTCTCGTCACCTCCGGCTGCCCGGTTGTCGCAAATTGCTACCCCGTTTTGTGGGTCCGTACAGGATATCTGCTGTGATCAACCCGGTGGCTTATCGCCTTTCAGTTCCCGCCTCCTGGCGCCTTCACCCTGTATTCCACACATCTCTGCTAAAGCCTTGTCCTGCTCCTACTCGCCTTAGGTCTACACCTGGCCCTGTGTCTGTGGGTGACTCTGTGGAATATGAGGTGTCGGGTATACTGGGTTCTCGTATGGTTCGTGGTTGTCTCCAGTATCTGGTGGACTGGGCGGGTTATGGTCCGGAGGAGCGGTGTTGGGTCCCCGCGAGTGACGTCCATGCTCCGAGGCTTGTCTCCCGTTTTCATTTGGACCATCCCACCTGCCCACGCGGTCGTGGGCCATTGAGGGGGGGCTCTGTTATGCACGATAGGTCAGTCACACACCCACACAACACCCTGCATGACACTCCGATACAAAATACTGTCAGGCTCCCCGGTTCACCGCCCAACCCTCCTCATGTCCCATCACCTAGGGTGCAGGGGAGTCGCCATCACCGATGGTTGCGGATCACACGAAGAAGACCGTGTGGTCTGTTTCCTCGTCTCCAATGGCAACTGCCATGGAGATTGCGATCGGGCTGGAACAGCCGATCGCGATCGCTTCCTGGTTGCACATCAGCTTCCCGATCACGTGCACGGAGCTCCGCTCACGTGATCGGGAGGCGGCTCGCATAAAAGCCGGGAGCTTTGAAACACTCGCCGCTTCACAGCTGTTCTCCAACACTGTTCGGCGTTCTTGACTCTCGTTTTTGACCTCATCGGATTTCGACCTCAGGCTTACTCTCACGGATTTGATTAACTCTTGCTCCTTGGATACGGTTGCCGATACTCTGCACGGATACTGGTACTTTGGACCCTTTTACGCTTAACGGACTGCTTTGGATTTTCCCTGTCTGTTCACTTGCTACAACCTGGATTTCGACCCTTTGAAGGTTCAAGACCTTCCTTCTGTGCAGTCTTGGAAACCATTACGGATTACTGGTGGTCAGCTCGTACCCACCTCCAGGTACTTGCCGGATTGAATCATCGGCGCTCCCTTGCACCAATTCCTCAGGCTCCCTTCCATTGAACATAGGTAAGAAAGTATCCTTTCTTTCCTCTTTACTAAAGCACTGTTTTTGCCTGTATTAACCCCGACTTCCTTCCAACAGCCTCTGGAGTCCTCGGCGCCACCTGATTCTACAACCAACAAACCACCTGTGGCCTCAAAGCTCGCACAGGGAGTGTTTATCTCTCTCTCCCTGTGGGTGATTTGTGGACAGAGGCTCAATACACTTCACTACGCGGCAAGTCTCGACAATAAGCTGGAAATGCTGAGAATTAATCAGATCAAAAGTTATATGCTCTTGGTGACTGTCTCGGCACAGTAGTTCCACTTCTTCGGAGTTACAGGCCCAGATGACAATTGTGATCCATCCACGAGACAATGTTGTCCACCTTGCCTCTTCGTTACCCCGGTATGCCAATCTGCTGAGCTTTCTTTATGACTATGTAATTGCTGATTGCTCCGCAATAAATATAGGCTTCCGTGGCATACATCCTTTGAGGTTGCCCTGGCTTAATGAGGATTACCGGTAAGGTAAGGTGTGAGACAATGGTTGATTTCCCTTCTCTCGACAAGCTGATCCCTACTCTTGCCGAGTTCTGGATTTTTCCAACGGTGGCTTAGGATGCTCTGAATTCACTGCAAGCGCTTCAGTCACTCCTAAAGTTCATTTACTTGGCTTGCTAGTACAGTCTTTCAGGAAATTGCCAGCTTTGCCACAATATAAACACAACTGTTGTTGACGTCTCTCTTTTTCTTCCTTGGAGCGCGGTCCTCTCCCACTACCCAACTGCAGGGGCTCTAGAGTATTTTTATGGGAATGGGGTTGTACTTCGCTTGGGCGTACGTACACGGGTCACCCTTCAGACGATGAGCGATCTGTCTTTCTTTTAATCAGTGATTCAACTGTATCACTAGGTCTATGTATTCCAAGCAACCCTCAGGTGGGTTGACTACTTGCGCTAAAACATCCACGAAGACCCCGATAGAAAAGGGTGTTTTTTTTTTCTTCTGGCCAATTCGTTTCAACAATGAGTCGATTAAATGCTGCAACATATACCAATAGATCCTGTGGTCCCTGCCACAAAGCTAGCAGCTTCCCATCAAAGGCTTGCCCTCGACTACTTCTGCGAAGGAAATAGTTTGTCAAGCTCATGTTGAAATTCACCAAAATTATGTAGGATAGGGTTGTCTCGATTTACTAAAGGCACTGACCAATTGGCTGCATGCCCACCCAAATATGACAATACGAAAGCCACCTTGGTTTGGACCGTAGGAAAGGCCCCTGGCAGGTACAAAAAGTGTAACCTACACTGGTTCATAAAAATAGCATACCTCGGTGGGTCCCCAAAAAATCATTCGGGAGGAGCCAGGGGAACTGCAGTTGGAGTTGTCACTTGGATATGAGGTGGCCCAGCTACTGCCCTATCAGAGGAGTCAGGCAGAAGAACGGACCAGCATGAGCTACCAATAAATGTTTGGCCAAGTCTTCGGTCCTTTCCCTATTGACTACCACTTCTTTTCTAATAGCATTCATTTCCGAACCAGCTGCGTCACCCCTGCTCGCAAATCTCCCAAAGGGGCTGCTAACTGATCTACCCCTGATTCCATGACACTCAGGCAGGGCTTGTGACGTGGGTTTAGCGTCCTGTAACGCTTACCTTTGGTGCCCTGCAGGAGTGCCTGGTCCGGACTGTTCTGAAGCGTTGCCCCCTTGTAATAAATTTACACTGACGATTATCCCAGCCACTCCTTTCCCCAGTGGTCTGCTGGGGATTAAGCTCCAGAGGACCGTGAGGTTGGGAGGGACCTGGATGGACTTGGAACTCCTGGAAAGTGGTGTTCTGGGGTTCTAGATGACCTAAAGGTAAGTACAAGGGTTCAGTATTGGGTACATGCTGCTTTTCCCTCACCTCCATTCTAGCCCCCTACCCGTCTTTAGGTAAACTGGCTGGCTGGTGCGTATTGACTGTTGCTCAGTGTAGTAATCTGAAGAAGAAGATTGAAGAGCTCATGTAAGTATCCGACTCCAGTTGCTTCACTGAAAATGCGTGGTCAAGGCTGGCTACAACACACTGGATACTAGAAATGAGCAGGTGCGTCCTTGTAAAAAACATAACTCCAGTTCTTGGAAGTTTTCGATGTGAAGCGTGGTTTATTGCACTATGTCCTTGTCTGTATTGATGCGTTGCGTTTTAATAGTCTCTTTCTCCCTTTCTTTTAGGAGTAAACAGTCTGGATGTCTTTGCCGGAATCGGAGCAGGGAAACAAGCGGTGCCACTACCTTGCGTACAGGTGAGTCACATATTTACATGCGGTTCTGGAAATGGGATTAACTGGTATTGCAGCCTCTTACTATTGTCTTTCTTGGATTTCAGGTTCTCAGTAACTGCGATAGCTGTGGACTTCAGACGAAGAATAAAACTCGGGTTGACAAATGAAGTTCCAGGATGAGCGGCTACAAGTCTAGGATGATCAAGGTAAGAATCTGGGCAGAGCTGGAAGCGGAAGCCTTGCGGTGGGATGAGGCTCCCCGATGCGGGTAAGTATTCTGCAAACTTGCGTGGAAGCTGTCCTCATGTGGCGAAGCAGGAGTGGTACGCGTGACACTGCTCTGGTAAGTAGCAGACGACACGCTAAGCACAGGGTGTGGCCCGGGGTGTGGTTTTATAGCCTTGGGCCGCACCCTGTCAGCAATAAACCACCAGGGATGTGAGATCCTTGTATCTGTCAGGTGCAATCTTGAGATCTTGAGACACAGTGGGTTCTTCCCTGGCGGCCCTGTTGGTGTGGGTTGAGGCCATACTCCATGTAAGCTTATGCCAGACAGCCACCTTACACGTCCACCTTCTCCCTACACTGTCATGAGGAGAAATAACCCTAATCCTGACCCATTTGCCCTGCGCCCGTACTGGAATCGTGAAAGGAAGGCCAGACTCGCAGAGTGTACCCACAAAATGCTGACCTTACATCTGGGGTTCCCCTTCACATGGTCATTTGCTCCACACTCCACACAAGATCAACTGGGTCTTGGGACATAGGGAGGCTTACTATAAGCAGAGTTCTGGCTGGGAGTATAACTCCCACTACTCTAAACATTATCTTGGGACTTACCCTTGTTTTTCTTTTTGTGGTTCTTTTGGGAGGAAGTTTTATCAGATCCCCCACCCTCCTTATATGTGTTCTTTTTCCCCTCTGCCTGCTTACCAGGAGTAGTCTTGTCCTTATGGGACACTGTGTGACACCCACACATTTGCTGCACTAGCCAACTTCTTAGGATCTATCTCATTTGAATCAGCCAAGTGCTGCTTAAGCTCAGGGGAACAAGATGCCAAAATATGTTCAAGCATGACTAAACATATCATACCCTCAAATATGGTGACTTTATAGCCTTCAACCCAGCCAGTCACGTTTTTCAAGGAATCAGTAACATAGGACACCCAAGTGTTATCTTCTTTATTTTTGTACTATCAAAATCTTTTTAAGTATTGAGCAGGAGACTTCCCAAACTTTAAGAAGAGGGTTTGCTTCAATTTTGCAAAATATACTCTATCAGTCTTAGACATTTCCATAATGGCACTGCAGCCAGAATGGGGTAGTCGACTGAGCAGCCATGAAATCTTATCAGCATCCACAACCTCTTGGACCTCACAGTCATGCTCAAATGCAGTCAGCCAGTCCATAATGGCATTCTTCTCATCATACATACTAAGCAGATTTTTAGAAAATCTTGGATGAGAGAAGGACCCAGACGCATTTCCAGATTCGTTGGAGGAGCCAGTTGTAGCTTGAATCTTGGCCAGCTCCAACTGGTGATCCCTGTCCTTTTGTTTTTCTGCCTGCTCAACACTCGGCTTTGCCATGTTGAACTCAAACTCCCTCTGCTTAAACTGCAGTTCTTACTTCTTGAATTCAAGCATGGCTTTAGCATCAGTGCTAACAGATACAACGTGGGGCTCTACATCATCCCTGTCTTCATGGACTCCAGCGATGAGTGCAACGACAGCTCTACTAGAGCTGTCAATGAGAGCAGCCCCACCATCTTCTGCACTCTCATCTGAGGTAATGGCATCGAGTTGCTCCTCTTGCCAATCCATGATCCTATGGATCAGTTCACTCTTTGAAGCTTGAGCAGATAAGCCTCTCTCTGTACATATCAATCTCAGTGTTTCTGACTTGGAAGCATTCCATGTTATGCTGGTTATTGCTTCCATGTTTTAAGAGGTTGTTAGCCTTTACTGTTGTGTTACTACTAAGGTCACTATGTGTCCTGGGTAAGTGTAATCTGGCAGTGCGTAACACTGGGTACCTTCAATCCTATCCCACTGCTGTACACCAATTTGTTAAAATGGATTTCTGAACTCTGACTTGGTGGGCAGAGGTTCAGGAGGCCAGCCTAGACACTTAGAACAGGGTAACCTTCTGGACAAGCCAGACCAATCAAGGTAGCATTGGAAGACTAGGTCTCAGGAGGGGTTAGAGTGATCGAAAGCCCACAATGAGCATACACAGTAAACAAAACCACTAATTACTCTTAGTCAGGTGTACATCAAAAATATATATATACATTTATTTAAGACCTTTTAAGTCAAACGCAAAGTAATTCTTCAGCAGTAATAACAAAACCAACACAACACTAATCTAGCAAACATACAGTAACCAATGGCCAACAGGGATATTACTCAGTACAGTCCCACAACCTGTAAAAGAAATGGGTTATACAGTGCAAATATCTCTGTGGTAGTCCTTCACAATTCACACCATAGCTAAGATGCAGTCCAGTCCCTAAGATGAGTGGAGCCTTGAGCTCAAAAGTACTTTCGGTGCTGGTGCACAAAATCGTGCGGTATAAGTCAAAACTGGGTCTCTTCAAGGGGCTGCAGTGACTCAGGAAGGGGTGTGAGGCAGTGAAGAATAAGTTCCCACTATTCCCAGAGGATCTCGTCAAGAGGGCAGAACAGGATATAAGGGTTGTGAATAGCTCAGTAGCACAGGCTACCTCGTTAAAGAAGAGCGGCCCTCAGGGGACACGATAATAAAAGGGATGGATGCGCCAAGGGCCACTGGTAGGGGTTGCAAGTACTCACCAACCCTTGGCGCACTCAGGACCAAACTTCGGCAGTCGAGGCTGCATTCCAGGAATGATTCTGTGGCGGGGCAGCAGTCATTTCTCCGCTCCTGGTAAAGGGATCAGGCCAGTTCCACTGCAGCAAGTCTGAGGGCACTGGAGAGCACAGCAGCATGGCACCCACGAAGTTCATCACCAGAGCTGTGCGACACTGTGACCGCGTAAGCTCGGGTTCAGGCGTACTCTCATAATTCCAGACCTAGGAATGCTAGGTATATGAAACTCAGCGGGAGAATGCCTTATACCCAGAGCTTACGTTCTTCAAAGACTCAAGTCCAAACTCCGGACGGCGGCGGTTCCAGGGCAAAGGACCTGTATAAGCTAGTCAGTTCACTGGGCAGTACAGGAACACTTCTAAAGAGGTTTGTTTACAGGTTAAGTTGGAGGTGCCGAGAATAGTTGGTCCCACTATTCCAATGGTTTAAAGCGCCCTTGTAGGCCTTATAGGTTCGATCAGAAACATGGGTCCAACGGAACAACAGCAGGATTAAGGTGCCAAATCTTCCAGCGGGTCACCAGCAGTTCCACAGGTCTGCTCCCGTCAGGATACTTGGCTCCTTTACTAAGTTTGGTGTGAACTCAGAAGATCGACCTGGAATGGGTTTAAGATGCCTTCTCTTATCCAATATCTATTTCCCGCCAAAATGAAGAGAAACAAATAGGAGATCTGCTCACATACAGCCATACCAGAAGTAGACCAATCACAGACCACGGTGGTCCCAGTCATCCCAGCACATCAGACATCCTGGCACCCAGGATGTGTATTGGAAGTAGACAGCTCCAGCCCAGCTGGCTAGGGTGAGAGTGTCCACTGGTTCTCAAGTATCTTCAGCTCTCTCTGCTAAGTCCATTATCTTTGCCAGGGGTCCCGCCATGGTGAGGACTTCATCCAGTCAACTGTTCCAGGCACGGTCTACACCCCTTCTGACATCTTTAGCCACTTTGGTGAGAAAAGCGACCATCTTGGCATCGAGCTCTGGTGTATCCTTAACTTTGCCGGGAAGCCACGGTGGTCCCAGTCATCCCAGAACATCAGACATCCTGGCACCCAGGATGTGTATCGGAAGTAGACCGCTCCAGCCCGGCTGGCTAGGGTGAGTGTCCACTGGTTCTCAAGTATCTTCAGCTCTCTCTGCTAATTCCATTATCTTTGCCAGGGGTCCCGCCATGGTGAGGACTTCATCCAGTCAACTGTTCCAGGCATGGTCTACACCCCTTCTGACATCTTTAGCCACTTTGGTGAGAAAAGCAACCATCTTGGCATCGAGCTCTGGTGTATCTTTAACTTTGCCGGAAAGTTATGGCCTCTGGCACTCCTAAAACGCACGTCTTTCTCCAGTGGCTTTCTAATAAGCTGAGCCATATATTGGCCCACTCTTGGCGAGGGAAGCCACTCTGTCAATTTCGGGTGTCTTATGTTCTCAGGGTCAAACATGTCCCCCATGTCGTCCCCTTACTCCAGTGTATCCTTGGGCAACTGCGCTTTCTGCTTGGGCCCACTGGCCTTTTTGCTGCTATAGTCCACCTCGTTGTCAGTATATTGAAAATAACATCCCTCTTCCTCATCAGCATCGGAGGTTACATCGCCTTAATTGGCGTTCCCTGTATTTTTCACCCCTGGGGTGGGGGTAAGAGGTTCGGCACTGCCGTTCTCCCCAAACAGGCACTCTCTAACTTGGCAAAGGGGTTGGCTACCTCCTGGGATGTCTGTTGAACCCCTTCCTTTTGAACCAAGGGGGTGCAAGGGGGGTGGGGGGGCTCTTCCCGGTCTTGCCATCCCCCTTTGATACATGCCCTTTCTTGGGGTGCTTAGATGAGGTACCCTCACCAGGGCGGAGCGCTCTCTTTTACTTTCTCAGAGCAATGCCTTTTTCAGCTAATAGTGTTTCCAGCGTGTGGATGGGCAGCACACCCTGTGAAACTGCTATGGCTAGAGAGTCCCCTAACACTTTGGAAGCTCAAGGACAGATCTCTGTTCAATTCTGACTCTTCCTCCTAACTGTATTCCAGAGTTCAGCTTTCAGGCTCCATCTTAATGCACAATAACATGCAGTGGAGATAATATCAGCGATGTCTATTATGTGTCGGTGCTTCTTGTGCCTTTTGCTGTTGCCTTAACGTAGCAGACTGCTCACCGAGAGAGCTATCACCTGCCTCATGCTCACAATTGTCACTACGAGCGTTATCACCTGTGGACTGCAGCTTCCAATTACTAATGCGCTGGTGCGTGCAGAAAGGGAAAGTACTTTTCTTCCCAGACGTCGCTAATGCTCGTGCACGAACCCCGAAGGGCTTTGTTGCACCCACCACGTCATACGCGTCACTGCACGCAGAAGCGAAGGTCTCTTACTCAAATATGCCTCTCCGTGTTCTGGACTAGGATTGGTTCTTAAAGAAGGACGCAAAACTACAGGGACACATTTGACTTCTGGGAATTTGTAGTCCCTTGTGGTAGACGTTTTGTTTAAATTGGTTGTTTACTGTTTTACAACAGAAAAATACAGAAAAGTTGAGATGTAAAGAAGCAGCTGTGGAGAGTGCCATCAAAGAGTTAAAGCATAATGCTTGCCTCTGGTCTTGAAATACAATTGGGCGGAATCTCCCATTTTATAACCATGTGCACATATGTCAACCGCTGAATCTGATTCTTAAGGTGAACCAGTTACAAACCAAAGCAACGATAAAATATGGTTTCACTCTGGGGCTTCTGTAATACTGGAGAGCTGCAAATAATGAAAAATGACTTCCTTAAGAAACTCCTGTGTCTACCAAAGTCTACCCCTAACTATGTGACTCATGCTGAGTTGTGTCTAGGTTATCTTGAAGACGAACTTTGTCTGGATCCACCTCTACATTGGCTACAGATTTGGTCTAATTCTAGGGCAACTTTGACACAAAATATAATTTTGGAGCTATTAAAGAGGAATGGCAAAGGTTCCATGGTTACAATATATCGGAAAGAGCTTTTCTAAAATTAATAATAATAATTGTTTCCTTATATAGTGCTTTAATCTAAAGTGCTTTACGTAGGCCATATTTTACATACATTACTGTAATGCACAAGCACTTTTTGTAACACCATGGCTGATGGATAAAACAGTACCATCTTATTATAAAGGACTTCTCTCCTCCTCTATATGATATGATATTTATAACACGCTTACTACCCAGAGGTTTCTAAGTGCAGACCCGGGGATCGAACCTGTGTTGCTCCGTGTGGTCTTGCTTCCAAGGCAAGCATGTTGCCCCTCATCTATCCTCCCGATTTTAAATATTAAAGAAGCTGTGGAATCTAGGGAACTCTTGATCAGTGCCAATCAAAGTTAAGTTGTTTTTGCTGCTCCAGAAACTTTGCAGTATTTAACCTGGAGTCATAAGGTTTATGACAAGTCGCTAATAACAAGAGCATGTTTTAATGCTCTTCCGCTTAAAGCTATCACAACTAAATGGACTGACCAAGGAAACAATATTAATTGCCCATTATGTAAATAGCCAAATGAAGATTTGATGCATTTTATCATGGTTTGCCCTGCGTATTTGCACATAAGGAAAATAACAATTCTTTTGATTTTAAGAGCTGAATTTTACTCAATGCTGTCCAGCTCTGTACTACCTTCTTATGACTAATTCACCTCGGTGGCCTGGGCTTTATTGTCATATTTAAGACAGGCTTTTATTTAAGAAAGACATTTTTTGGTTCTGCACACACTGTTTAAGTCTATGTACATTGATTTATGCCTTTTTTAGAGATTGTAGTTGGAATTTTTAACCTAATGGAATTGTATTTTTTTAACATGTAGGATTTATAGAAGTATTAATTTCCAAAAATAAACGTATTTAACTGACACATCTCACCAAATGTATTGTGCATCTTCTTTTATTTCATGTCTTAAAGCAATGAAAGTACAGAATGTTTAGATTTTTCAGACATGCATTATCTTGCATTGTGGGACTTATAGGGCCTCATTATGACCCTGGCGTTAAGGGTTTAACGGCGCCGTAAAAGGTATCGACGCTGTTAAACCCTTAACGCCTGATTACGAGGTCCCTTTGCGGGACCCGACCTGAACGGCTGTTTTTTCCAGCTGTTAAAGTAGGGACCCGCAAAGGGACTTTGGTGCTAATAACGGTACCGCAATTTGCGGTACCGTTATTAGCGCCTTCCACATTCCCATTGAGCCCTATGGGGCAAAAATGGGAATGGGGAAGGGCCAATGGTGCATGGGGAATTACAACCCCACCAACCTTGGAATGGGGTGGTAATTCCCCATTCCGCCATGGCGGACACCAGCATGGACCATGGTGCTAATAGCACCATGGTCCTCCGCCTGGGTCGTAATGAGGCCCATAGTGTATCATTCTGGATGTGGCAAATAAAGCTACGACGAGATTCTTTTGGCTTAACGTGTTGCTATAAGGATTTACAAGTTGCCATGTGGCTGTACTATGCAGATTGTGCATTTTATAAGTAAACTCTATGAGACAATATTATTGTAGATATTATTGTAGGCCTTAAAATCCACAACTTAAATATCGGTACCAAGTAAAGCTCGGAAGGTATGTGGTCAAATTTGCATAGTGGGTTAAAGTCCCTGCTTCTCTGTTTATCCAAGATCTGTAATCCTGGTCAAATATTTTAATCTCACTCTGATTTAACTGCAAAAGTCCTTATAAGTGATTAAGTTCACATTATTTGAAAACAAAAGACAAACTTGTAAAGGGACAGGTTAAATCAGTAGGAACAAAATGGTGTTCCATTTTGCTCCTTTACTAAGGCCCCTAAAACAGTCACCTACAACTGGCCCTCCCACAGGCCTTCATCACTTTGTTTGATAGTCAGAAATGTACTCTCAGCAGCCAGTCAGTCCACTATTTTATAATCTTTGTACACTAACTGCGGCATAGCCAACATTAATTTCTCCTGTTACTGATAGTCACAGTTGTTGCTTGGGCAACGTAGAGTATTGCCCCACAGCAGAATGAGTGAAACGCTTTGCTATGTCCCATTATGCTATGTTGTTGTGTCTTTTATAGGACACATTTTTTTCCATGTTCTCACTTGATTGCATGGACATATCATTCCAGAGTGGGAATTTAAGGCTTTCAAATTGCATTTTAAACAGCAAGAGCACAGAAAATCAAGTGTTTCGCTTCCTTTTGTTTTTGACAGCGAGTCACCAGTGAGCCGTAGAACTGAGAAGGCTAACTCACCAGAACAGCCAAGGAAAAGTGGGGCAGCAACCAGAGGAGCAACTATCCACAGAGCTTTGATTTTACCCTAGTTTTACTTCAGTCCATTTTTTGTTTTGGGTATTAGGTGGTGTGTATCATCCGAAAGTATTGCACTAGATTAAATCTAGGTGGAAGATGACATGTCAGGTGGGACACACAGTTTGAGGAGCTGTTAATTTATTCACCATTCACCAACTCATTGAATGCCCATGCCCATGCTGATCCCTATAGTCACACCCACTACCTGATTGTTCCTGCCCAAAACACATCCTCCGAGGATGCTTTTAAGCTTGCACTTTCGAACAGTAGCATCAAACCTTGGCTTTTCAGTGTTATTTCTAAGTAGTCTGCTGGGAGTTATTGGCTGGATTGCAGCTGCAAATGTGCTACAGGTGTAACAGAAGTGTCTTAATCAAGTGGGTCTTCACCTGATTTATATCTGTTCCTTACACCAGGGTCCTGTCTCAACAAACATTGAAATGCTAACAGTTTTGGCTTATGTATAGGTATTAGATAGGCATATGCCAGAGCCTCACATGCCTAGATAATCACACCATTTTCCAGCTGATGCATCTTATGGCAGCAGTACCATAATGGTAGTTCCTGGCAAATGCTTCTCACATACCTACACAAAATCCAAAACAGTTGTCTTTGCCAAAGCTTGGATTCGATTAAAGTGACTGCAGTCAGATGATTACTGGCAATTTTGAAAGTGTATCGATCTTAAGTTATGTGTACGGGCTTTTTCAAGGTATTGCATTTCTGCTTTGCTCCATTAGTGTTATTTACAAACAAATGTATTCATTAAGAGAAAGGAACACAGTAATTTAAAAAGGGACATTAAAGAGGCACCTGCCATAGATGGATTAACTCCCTGTACTATTCAGGTAGGGAAATTTCATTTTTATCTGTTCTGTGTGATAAAGTCCCTGGAAAAATGTTGCCTGGCAAAAAAGCCACCAAAGAATTGCAGTTTTTTGCAGGAGCATTATTACAGTGAATATGAGGGGTACACTTCTGCAACCCCCAAAACCTTTTTATTTCTCCAAGGGGATTGTGGGAGGGCACGGGGGTACCCCCGGTCCCCTTGACCCCATATACATGGTCAGCATATATAATGTCGCCACAACCTTTTCCCGGCGACATTATGTATGGAGACCATATATATGGGGATAACATTACTGGGTACCTTTTTATCTACTGACGATGTTTAGATCCTACACAGTTCAAATTGTGTTGCCAATCAAAATTTGTTCGTTTGTAATTGTGTGTTTTAGTGTTAAATGATGATTCACAGATACGACTAACAAACGTATTCTACAGAGAAGTGTATTGTAAAGAGAAGTGTATCTTGTTTAATTTGCATGCACCAGTGGAAGATTTCGATGTATGATTATATTGTTTTTACATTTATGTGGGGGACGAAACTAGTGCCATTAGTTAATTAGTCCAGGCAATGTCTAGTCTGGCCACAATACAAAACGAGCCATTAGACATTTCAAAACAAAGGTCAAGCACCACCCAACCTGCTCACCCTGTCCCTCCCCAATACTCCCCCACATGTCTTGTCATCCCACTCCCTCTTTTTTGCATGCATCCAGAATACCACTGGCTCCATTTGTCCACTTCCACCACTGGTCCAGTGATATGGGGGATATTCTGGTGCCAGGGAACAACGTGCACAGGGACAGTGGGTGTCCCTGCAACGCAGGGAACTACAAAGCCCACGTCACCCAGGGTGACAATACCAATAAAAGTTAGACATACTACCTGTTGATAGGTTTCACTTTGTTTTCACTTGGTAAACTGCCTGATTTAGCTCATCTGAACGCTGTGTATAACGATCAAAATACTCTTTACCGAGATATTTTACATGTTTTCTCAAATTCTTTCGACAAATGCTTGTTTTCACTGAAATACAACTTTTTTTGCTGCATATTAAACATATAGTTAATGTAGCATGGTATCATCTGCTGCTACATTAGTGTGGAATCTGCAGGGATTCTGGAAGGAGAATGTGGAGGTGGAGAGGAGAACACAGAAGAGACAGTTGGAGAGACTGAAGCATTTTCCTTCAGAGACTCCTCTCATATCCCCTTGTATATATCTATATGCTTAATACCTAAGTGTAACAATAAATACTTTATTAATTATAACATTGGCCCCTCATTTATACAACAATTGGCGACGAGGAAGTTAATCTATTGCCAGTTTGGACAGCAGCCGCCTGATCAGCTGAACGGAGGACTGAAGGCGAGTGGAAAGAACCTTTTTGTGCCTTTTCAAAGAGAACGTAGCAAGCGTGTGATTTACAAGAACGGAAAACTTTTGCCTCATATGAATATACATTTAAATGTGACTCACTGTTCCCATATACAATGCAAGCGCTGCTCGTGAGCCGCGCATCGAATGTAAACAAATCGGAGCTGACCGCGAGCTCAATGTGTGAAGGGAAGCGGATTACTTCATAATAAAACATTTCAAAAAGCACCCGCAACGTCCGTGCGTGTGGCCATATTGGATTGGATTAAAGAAGCAGTTACTGCGGCGATCGCAGTGGCAAAGTGAGGTGGCTTATAGTCGAAGTAAAGGAACTGACACGGATTGGACGAGAACTCGACGTACGTGTGCAAGATTTTAAGGAGAATATTATTGCATTAAAAAAAAATATTAAAAAAAAAAAAGAAAAGTAAATTATAATAAAGGGTTCTTTTACGCGCCATACAATGAAAGTTGGCAATAATCTCTGTGCTTGCTGTTGCACGCTGTGCTCATTTATATAAAAAAAATAATAATAAGGGTAAAGGAAGCTAATGAAATCGAGTGATCTGCTCCTACTCGTCACAGTACCTGTAAAAAAAATAAAAGAAATTACATTATTCTCATACCAAGACAGAGATTGCACAAGCAATACATATTATTTTGTTCTCATTAAAGAGGAACTGTCCAGTGTCTACATGAGGGTGTCTACAGCAATCATAGACAACAGAGGGGCAGGTGATCAACTGGTGGCCAGAAACATGACAATGCACACAGTTCCACCACCGGCCATGTTTTTACTCGAAGCTGGAGAACCAAACCTACCATGGAAAAGGTGGTTGGAAGTCATTTCAGCATTATGCTTCAGTGGTTTGTGGAACAAATTACAGTGTGGAGAGAAAAAAAATCACTGTTACTTCACTGTTTGGGGCCAGCAGGACAGGAAAAGTATGAGGATTTGCCAAATTTACCTGATGATGAAGGGGATATGAATGAATATGAAAAATGTGTTGCCAAATTGAATAAACACTATGAAAAGAAATTGAGTACAATCTTGGAAAAGTATAAGTTTGGTAAGAGGTTGCAAGAAAGTGGAGAGAGCGTGGAAGAATTTATAACTGTCCTGAGAAAGTTAGCAAAGAATTGCAAATTTGGGCCACAATTAGATGAAAGACTCAGATCAATTCATGCTGGAGTGTAATAGTGCTAAAATTAGAGAGAGACTTTGGGCTGAAGACGATCCTGATTTGGATGTAGTACTGCGTATAGCCAAAGAGGTTGAACATATGGAGAATTGTGTCAAGACGCTTGAGGATAGGGTGAAGAATACTACTCTGAAGCCAGAAATCCTATCAATGCAATTCAAATGACAAAAGTTGACAATGAGAACAACCAAAATGCTGTAGTGAAACGGAAGGAGGAGCCCAAGATGCAAAGCACTTACAGATACAGTAATGATGTAAAAAGTAGACGAGTTGCACGTGGTTATGGAGGATACAACAGAGGACGCTTCATGAGTAATAGATGCCCTCAAATGAGCCAGAGAGGCAGAGGAAGGATTAGGACATGCTTTAGGTGCGATAGTCCCATGCACTGGGCTAACAGTCCCGAGTGTCCGGCTATCCACATTATATGCAAAAACTGCAATGGAAGAGGCCATATGGCCAAATGTTATAGGGTTGATAAAGGAAGCATGAATTGGATTGGAGGTCCAGAGGAATATGAAGAGGAAGAATGTATCTTTGCTGTTAGCGATGATGAGAATGGAACGGAACTGGAGAGCCCAAAAACCATCATTAAGATAAATGATGCTCCAGTGAGGATGATGACGGATTCAGGAGCGAAATATACGTTGCTGCCTGAAAATATATGGAGAAGAATTGGTCCAAGATGGCTTAATGAATCAGACATTAATCCAAGTGCTTATGGTGGCGTGAAAATAGATATTATTGGATGGTTTGAAGCGAAATTAGCCTTCAAGGATAGAACTACCAAAGGGAAAGTCTATGTATCAAGAAAAGGAACAACGCCTTTACTTAGCTGGACGCATCAAGCATGGCTCAAGGTTAGATTGGATGCCAGTGCTGAGGAGTCCATCTATGTGATTGAATCCAATGAGATGTCTACAGAAGAAGTGAAGAAGGAAGTGTTCAAGGATGAAATAGGCTGTGCAAAAGGGATTATGCACAGAATACAGCTCAAAAGGAATTGTAAGCCAGTCGCACAGAAGCTGAGGAATGTGCCTTTAGCAATGAGAGATGAGGTCAAAAGTGAATTGAGGAAACTGGAAGAACAAGATATAAATCGAAAAGATTGATGCTTCAGAGTGGGTATCACCGTTAGTAGTGGTGAGGAAAAGCTCTGGAAAAGTAAGAGTGTGTATAGACCTTAGAGAACTGAACAAGTGCATCATCCCTGAGAGACATGCACTTCCCAACATTCAAGAGCTGCTATCAACGATGGGGTCAGCAAAAGTGTTTTCGACCTTAGATCTTACTTCAGTATATCACCAGATTAATCTGCACGAAGACTCAAGGCAGCTGACAGCGTTTATAACCCCAGAGGGTTTGTATCAATATAAGAGGATGCCGTTTGGTCTTATATCAGCAGCTTCGGTGTTTCAGAAGACCATGCACCACATTTTTGATGGTGATGAGGGCATTGTTTTTTTTCAAGATGATATTCTTATATTTGCCAAAGATCAATCAGAGCATGATAAAATTCTGGATGGAGCATTAAGGAAGTTATATAAAATGGGAATGACATTGAGTAAAGAGAAATCTAAGAACCATAGGAAACAAATTGAATACTTAGGACATGTTTTATCAGAGCAAGGGACTACACCCAAGCCGGATTTGATGTTTGCGATCAATAATATGGCGACGCCTAGCAACAAAGAAGTATTGAGAACATTCTTGGGAATGGCTGAATATTATTCTAAGTACGTTAGAAGGTTTGCTGATCACACGGCTGTATTGAGGGATCTCACTAGGATGAATGTCAAATATGAATGGAATGAAAATTGCGAGAAGGAATTCAATTACATAAAGAGTGCTCTGACAACTGCACCGGTGCTGAAGAACTTTGTAAGGGGACAGCGAACGGTAATCACAACAGACGCCAGTAATGTGGGTCTGGGTGCAGTGTTGGCGCAACTACATAATGGAGAGGAGAAGGTAATTGCGTTTGCTTCACGGCTGCTAAAAGGAGCAGAAAAGTCGTATGCAACAATCGAGAAGGAGGCTTTAGCCGTTGTATGGGCAGTGGACACATTTCGGAGTTTTGTCTGGGGAACACAATTTGAGATAAACACAGATCACAAACCGCTTGTGGAATTATTCACGAACAAAGGTCTGGACAAAGTATCTGCAAGGAAACGGAGATGGGTTCATAGAATGCAGGAGTTCAATGTAGTGGTCAAGTATATTCCAGGAGTGAGGAACTATGCTGCAGATTGTTTATCTAGGCTCACGAATGCTCAAGAAGAAAATGAAAGTGAAGAAAACCAACAAGAAATGATATGTATCCTACAAGATACAGCTATTGCTAAAGAAGAATGGTTGGAAGGCATGAATAAGGACGTAAAATTACAGTTTATGATAAAAAATATAAACAGACATGTTCCTCTCAATAAAATCAAGGAAGCAGATGTGCAAGGACTGTGGAGTGTCAGAGATGAGCTGAGTGTACAAGGTGGATATTTGTTTAGAGGGGACAGATTAATTCCACCTGTGAATGTAAGGAAGATAATTATTGAGCTGGGACGGCCACCAAGGCATTTCCAAGACCAAGTGCAGGATAAGAAATACGTACTAGTGGCCGGGATGTGATGCGGAAATCGAGAGGATCATAAGAAACTGTATTCTTTGTAATAAGTCCGATAAAGGTTGTGTGGGCAGTGAGTATCCGATGGTTATGACTGATGTGCCGAGCAGACCGTGGATGAAAGTTGGGATTGATATAATGGGTCCTATATGGAGTGAAGGCAGTCAGACGTTTTCTGTAGTTATGACTGATATTCGTACAAGGTGGGCAGAGGTGAAAATGATGCCTAGCGTGACAACTAAAAACATCATCAATTTCATGGAAGAGGTATGTGGTCGGGAAGGATATCCTGGAGTTATCCTTTCTGACAACGGTCCTCAATTTGTTTCGAGAGAGATGGAAGACTATTTAAAACAAAAATCAATTAAGCATATAACCAGTGTGGTGTATCACCCAAAAACCAATGGAGTAGTAGAAAGATACAACAGGATTCTCAAAAATGCCATAAGATGGGCATGGGCCAGTGGTATGAACTGGAAAGAGTCAGTCAGAAATGTTATTATGGCACACAGGTTTACCCCACACAGTTCCACAGGTATTTCACCATTTGAATTGAGCAGAGGAAGAAAAGCGACTACCAAGTTATGTCCTGGATGGATGGGTGAAGTGATCAATATGGGAGTGGTAACGGATAATGCTGTAGATATGATTAGACAGAAACAAAATAGAAATAAAATATGGCATGACAAGAAAAGATTTAGGGTTAACGAGGAACTGGAAGTAGGTTGTTTTGTGAGAGTGAAGCTTCCGGAAGCCCTTAGAGTGAGAGGGATTAGGTGGTCTGATCCGATCCAAGTTATAGAACTATTCAAACATGCTGTAAGAACAAGTGATGGTAGAGTATGGAATATGGAAAGAGTTATGGTGGTGGATGGTAAAGTTGGTGGTGAGTGTGTGGACAAAAGTGATGTAGGTGAAAGTACAGAGAAACAGAAAGTTTCCTTACCAGTAACTCCCATATATGTACCAACTGTGATGAAAACGTCATTGTCAAGGTTTGGAAGGAAGTACCAGAGACCAATGTACTTAACAGACTATGGAGAGTAAAGATTGGTCTGGAAAGAAGAGGGATGTGTAGCATGGTAACATCTGCTGCTACATTAGTGTGGAATCTGCAGGGATTCTGGAAGGAGAATGTGGAGGTGGAGAGGAGAACACAGAAGAGACAGTTGGAGAGACTGAAGCACCTTCCTTCAGAGACTCCTCTCATATCCCCTTTTATATATCTATATTCTTAATACCCAAGTGTAACAATAAATACTTTATTAATTATAACATTTGCCCCTCATTTATACTACAATTAACATGTAAATTAAACAGGAAAATAGCTTTTCTGTTTTTCATGTACTGCTCGTAAATGCTCATAAATCACCAATTCAGTGGTGAAATTTGAACATTTAAACTTTAGTGCATTCAGTTTCTAAGATGATTGTGTCTTCATAGCACAACACACATTGGATGACATTGTGGGTCTTTAACTCATCTAAGTGAGGCTGACTACCATTTCACCGAGAACTGCCTCTCCTGCTTAGCTGTGTCATACCGACCAAGGGTAGGACGCTAACTCTAAGGAGGCCTGCTCGGTGCACCACTTGCACAGCATCTAGACATGACTGTTAAGCTCAAAAGGCCTTCGTAGACATGAAGCACGTTTGCAAAGACTTATTCGATGCCCATTCTAAGCCATTTAGAGGTCAGGAGGTCGGAGACACTGTCTGATTCAACCAAGATGTACTCCCCTCTTAACCTTACCTTCTCTGCTATGCCTCCCTTCTGCTTTTATCCCATCACCAATTATTGCTCTTGCACGCTCTGTCTTACCCTTTGTGTGGGGAAATAAAAGTGACCCTGCTTAAAACACACATTCATGCCAAACCTCTCATTGCTAACACCTGCCTCTCCTGCTCAACCACTTCTATTACCCTTTGCGTGCCAATTCCATCCACACTGGCCAGTGTGCCCACAGATAGGACATCATGCACAAATCCAACTGTCCCCCAGTACCTCCACCTTGTGGTTATGAACACCTGTTTGGCAAAAGCACATCCAAGGACATTGCCCTGCACATTACCGAGAACAACATTTATGTTAGTGCCATCTCAGAAACCTGGTTGGATGATTCATCCGGCCCCAATAGTCTTTTACCAACTGCTTTAGAGTTTTCCCTCATCAGACCAGACTGCCCCACTGCAGATGCGGAGGACTGGCCCTACTGAACTAACTAAACCCCCACAACCAGCAAACATTTTAGCATGACTCCTTTGTATGTCTAGTAACAAAAATACATCCCGATTCTAACTCTTCCAGCTTACTAGCAACCCTATATCGCCTGCCTGACTCAAACAAACCCTTGTTCTTAACACAAGTATCTGAGTTACTTTCAGGACTCCTTACCCACACACACAAACTTATTGTCTGGGGAGACCTAAACCTAGAAGCCATAGACTGTCTCGTCACCTCTTTTTGCGCCCAACTACTGGGCTTAAATCTCACCCCCTCCACACTGGTCTCACCCATGATAAGGGCCACACCTTGGATTGGATCATTTACGCAAACTTCACCTCCATCAACTTATCCAACAATCATGTCGACAGGACCAACCACAACATACTTTTGTTCACATTCCCACACAACAAACAGTAAGGCAATTTAGCCCCAAGATAATCTTGTTTAGGAACAAAAAACACTAACACTGGGTTGCCTGGGTCCTACTGGAGAAACATAACTCGGTCACTACAACACCTTGGTGAAGAACTATACCACCCTCACTGAAGTCATCAACCTCCTAGCACCACTTCAAAGAAAACACATCAACCATCCACTAGACTAGCATGGTTTACTCCTGATGTGAAATCGCACCAAATCAAGGTTCACAAGCTCACAATGAAATGGGTCAAATCGGACGATAACACCCATAAAAAGGAGATTCATATTGAATGAAAAAATGCAGATTTGCAATTGGAAAAGCTCAAAAAGAAGCATTCACAAGTAAAATACTAGCAGCAACCAATTCCCCCAGAGAAATGTTTAAATCCCTTAGAGAGCTAGAGAATAAACCCCCACCCCCTGAGATCCTGCAATCCCAGGAGACAGCAGATAAACTAAATCAGTTCTTCTATGACATCTGTCACCGGTAACTT
The DNA here is from genome assembly GCF_040938575.1 of Ambystoma mexicanum. Lineage (NCBI taxonomy): Eukaryota > Metazoa > Chordata > Amphibia > Caudata > Ambystomatidae > Ambystoma > Ambystoma mexicanum. Next base: position 266,664,361 of record NC_090937.1, read on the forward strand.
CACCCCCCACCAATCACCATGCAAAGCTCAGCCGAAGCCAGACACCTCAACCTTTGAGCTACTAGACACCACAGTCCAGGACCTTCTTGACATTGTGAATGGAATGAACATGAGCTCTTGCCCTAATAACCCCTGGCCTTCATCCCTGGTCATTGAAAATACCCACACTTTGGCCCCATACATCAATGATTTTGTAAATTCCGCCTTCCGGACTCGGCTCATCCCTGACAGTTTAAAACTGTAAAGGGTCACAGCCATCCTAAAAAAAAAAAAACACCTTAGACCCTGATCAACCAGCCAACTGCAGGCATATTGCCAACACCCCCTTTCTGTTAAAAATCCTCAAATATATAGTCAGTAAAGAGCTACAAGCACATGTAGACAAATTCAAGCTTGTAGGCATGAACCAATCTGGTTTTCATCCTTCCAAGGAACAGAAACAGCCCTTTTGGGCTTTCATGGAACATAGACCAAGGAACATGAACCCTGCTTACCATGTTGGAATTACTGGCAGCGTTTGATATGCTAGACCACAAAACCACCGACAGGATGTGGCTGGAGTGTCGGAACATGCCCTGATTTGGTTTGCATTATTTCTAAGAAATTATTTGACACAATTCCATGTAGGACCCTTCCCATCTAGCCCCCTTTTCCCCATCAGCCCCCCTTTCCTGCCCCTTTCCCGCCAACTACGGGATCCCCCAAGACTCCCTCCTGTCCCCACTCTTTTATAACATCTACACCAAGCCACTTCATGACCTGCTGGAGAGTCTTGGTATTAGGTTCCACTGCTATTTTGATGGCTCTCAACTCTACATGAAACTATAAATGAACAATCAAACCAATAACGCCAAACTTTCAAACATCCTTGACACCATTCAAGATTGGATTGACCATAATGGCTGACTGAGAAACCAAGCTTATTCTGGTGGGAACTAAACAGTAATGTTCCAAACTATCCTCATCCTCTATTTTCAACATCAGTAACATCCCAGTCATCTTACTTCCCAAAGCAAAACATCTTGGATTCTATTTCGAACCTCAGATGACATGCACGGCCCAGATCAACCAAATTACATCATCTTGTGCGTATTACACCAGACTCTTTCGGGAAATTAAGCCATTCCATGACCAACAACACCTTGCCAACATAGCCAGGACCATTGTTGGGGCAAAGATAGGCTATTGCAATGGACTCTTCACAGCATCACACACAAAAACAAATATAATGCCTCTACACTCTAGAGAACATAAATGCGAAAGTCAGCACAGGTGGTTCAAGATGAGATCATGCGACAACTCTCTTTCGTGAACGTCACTGGCTCCAAATTAAGGACTGTACTACCTTCAAGATACTCACCTTTGCACATTGTAGATTTCGTGGGATGCTCCCACCTTAGCTAAATTCAGTCTTTACCACACCTCCATCCAATTCCACCCTGCAATCTAGCACACTGAAACTCTTGGCCATACCTAGACATAACTCGTCTATGTGTGCAGGGCACTCCTTAGCTGTAACCCCAGCCAGAGCATGGAACTCCCTTCCCCATCTTCACCAGGAGGCCAAATAGCTTAAATTCAGATCTGCACTAAAAACCTACTTGTTCTAGATCTTCCACCAAGATGTCACCCTCCACAAAATAAGCATCTTTATGCCCCAGGACTCTGGCACTGTGTATAAGACCCAATACCAATGCATGGATGGTCGTATAGAGACATACACTAGTGATCACTAAGTACATGGTAGCATAGGAAAGGTGTTAGCTTTTCAATTCTACAGAATAAAGAATCTACGCTGTCGTACCTGCCCGTGTGGGTCTTCACAGGGAAGGAGCCTGGTGCCTGCAACAGGAACACAACAGAAATGCAACAGTAACTATGGGCCAACAAATCCCAACATACAATGTGAAAAGCCAGCACTGTCTCAGGGTGTCATGCTTTCCATGGGGGACATTTGCCAGCTATGAATAGCACTTGAGGAGATGGTGAGAAATCAGAGAAAACCGGTGGGGTCAGAGAGATGCCACAGGTGAGAATTAGAAGAACTCATTGTTAACGGGCCTCACAATTACTATATGTTTTTGTGTGTTTGTGTGTGGCGGGTACGGGGGGCATGGTTATCATGTAGTGTGGGCTTGTAGTAGCCAAAACGAAAAGCTTGATGGTGGAGTCGACACAGAGACTTGTTGGGAGCCTCTTGGTTAGAAAGTCCAAGTAAGCTTTATTGAACATGTACACAATGGTTAATAGGTTCCACATACTCGGAAGTACATACAGTGTAGAAACCCCTCTCTGGTCCCGGTTTTCCTGGGACAGTCCGGGGAAATCACCCTCCGTTCTGGGGTCCCGATAGTTTTTTTATTTTGCAAACCCCGTCTGGGGTTTGCAATGGTGGGTGCCCACGGTCACTGTTTGTGCCGGGACCTGATTTTGAAATCCCGAAATGGGGTCCCGGTGCAACTCTAACTGCCCGAATGGGGGCGTGAAAAGCATGTGAGCACACCCCTGCCGAGCCCCCGCGCCCATAGACATATAGGTAAGACTGTATTTTAGTCCTACTTTTATGTCTATGGCCTGTCCGGGTTTTTTGTGTGAAAAATCTGGTCACCCTACCATCTGGCCATCCTCCTGCACTCCAGCTCAGGCTCCCAACAACATTCCCCTTAGCTGTTAGTCACACTCATGTGTCAACATTCCATCAGCATTCACAGATGGCCAGTGGGACAGGACAAACTTCATCAACTGTGATGCGTCGAGGTCTGCTCCCACAAAAGTAGACTGGGCAGCTTTTATATTATGGAATGAATGCAAACTATTTGCATCTTCGGTCTGCACCAGGTTGCTGTGGTGAATTCTCACAGTAGATACTTGCTACGCCTATGCGATATTCATTAAAGACTGCTGCCTACTTCCATGCACGTTGTATAGAAATAAACACGACAGAACGGCGCATGTATTGTATCCCACGCTGAAGTTGCAGACGTCAAAAGGGACGTTATCACGTTACACGCTAAGCCTATTGCTGTACCTGAGTCCCTGCAGGCAGTGGCAGGGCCCAGGTGGCAAGGCAGTCATTTAGCAGTTCATTGTAATGTTAATAGTCCCCCGTGAGAATGTGGTTGGTGCAGCAATTCCGCATTCTCCGTGGAGCTTGTCTCAGCCTTCGCTTTCATCGTCAACCCCGCTCGTAAACGGCACGTGATTACAGTGTAGGCCTCTGACACCAGCTCGCCCCTTTCCTGTTCTCAGAGCAGCGCAATAATGGACGTCTTGCGCGGGGTGTTCACAATAAAAACGCGTGCAAATAAAATGGGAGGTCTGGAAAACAGATATGACGAGTCTATGCGACACGTTATGCTCAGCGTAAATGGCACATGTCCCGCCTCCTGGTCTCCATTTGCAATGCAAGTAAGTGAGCTCGAATCTTGCATAATCCAGTAAGCGAGTTCCTGGAACATGTGCCAGGAACTCGCTTACTGGATTATGCAAGATCGAGCTCACTTACTTGCATTTCAAGTTCAGTCCATTTTTTTCACACTTACCTAATCACTGTATTAGTGTTACTACTAATCGATAAGAGAGAGACACATTATAAAACAGCAAAATAGTGATCCAATGGTTCGTGGGAAATATACTTCAGCAGTGGAAAATGGGAGTACTTGTAATTTGCTCTTAAACAGGCTATAATGCAAGTGTATGCAAAAAGGACGAGCATACTCGTCCTTGGCACTTAAAGGGTTAAAACAAACAGTAAAGGCTCAATCTAAGATCCATGAAAACACTGCAGGGATCCGTGGAAGTGTTCATTTATCAAAGCAGTGCAAAAATAAGTGGTGAGCAATTTATATTCCCCACATTTGTATACATGTTCGAGTCCGCGCAAAGGCTGATTTGTACATTGATTGGTTGTAAAGATGTGTGACACATGCCACTCTAACCAGGAGACATTTGTTAAACAGGAGACCTGTGTGCCTAATATATGGAGACCAGGAGGCGGGACCTGCACCAACTCTGATGCCCTTTTGTGCGGTTAGGGCACATGCGCACTGTTGTCCTGGATCGTACACAATTCTTTGTGCCAGCCCCTTCTGTGATCCAGAAGCAGGGCGTGGCTCATGCCAGGGCGCCACATACTTCCCCTTCGCACAGCCAATGAGAAGCCAGAGTTTGGTTCCTATTGTTCCTAGACTCTGAACCTCACTGGCATTCTTCTTCCTCTTCCTGACCACCTCAGAGTCCCCCTCTGAAGGACTCGGGCAAGATCCTGCTGTAGGACTACCTTGTTCACTAACTCCAGTGTTTCCAAAGAGCAGCACCAGTGGAGGGTGGCTCTGCTCACCAACGTCGATGTCCTCACTCCTTCATCCCTCCTCTTTCCAGGGCTTTCCTCTCTCCCACTGAAGAAGACTTTTCACTTGCCGATTTCTGTCATGCTGTACCAGATCTGTTTGTTCTCCTTTCTTAAAGAGATACTCTTTCCACATTCATGACTTTCCTGTCATCAGGGAGTACAAACGTCCTTCCTGCCAAGAGCACTTTGAGTGACCGTCTGTATTTGGATACCGTCTCCTCGTCTTTGTTATTGTTATTTTTTGTTATCCAGCGTTTATACTGTGCCCATCACCTGTGTACTGCTTTTATGGCTCCTGACCTTGTCCAAGATGTGCCGTATTGTGATGATGCCAGGGTGTCACCACACCTTGGTCTGTGGATAGAAAAGAAGTAGGGTTGGCGGAGTGAGGAGAAGGGAAAAGGGCGATTACTTAATGGATGAAACAACTGAGTGGGGGAAAGCACTCAGTATGAGGGAACGGGAAAGTGGTTATGGTCATAGGGATTCATTTTTCTAACTCGGAATGGTTATCAGTCATCGGGCCTCATTACGACCCTGGCGCTAATGGGTTAACAGCGCCGTAAAAGGCTGCGGCGCCGTTAACCCATTAGCGCCTTACTACGAGGTCCCTTTGTGGGACCCGACCTGAACGGCTGGTCTAGACCAGCCGTTAAAGTAGGGACCCGCAAAGGGACCTTGGTGATAAGTGCGGTACCGCAATTTGCAGTGCCGTACTTAGCGCCTTCCCCAGTCCCATTGAGCCCTATGGGGCAAAAATGGGAATGGGGAAGGGCCAATGTTCAATGGGGAATTACCGCCCCGCCAACCTTGGAATGGGGTGGTAATTCCCCATTGAACATTGGCGGACTCGTTACGATACCGGCACCAATCATGATGCTAATAGCGCCATGGTTTAGCACCAGTATCATAATGAGGGCCATCATGAGAGAACATCATCGTAATATATAGCCAGATTTAATGCAGGCCTTTACCGTGAATGGCATATTTAGACCACATGGTGCTTGACACTAGATGCAGTCAGTGTGTGGTTTCGTGATGGACTAATTGTAATTGTAAGGGTGTATTTATAACGCGCTTAATACCCAGAGGTTTCTAAGCGCGACCCAGATCGAACCCGTGATGCTCAGCGTCATCTTGCTTCCAAGACAAGTGTGTTGCCCCGGAGCTATCCTCCATAGACTCAATCAAGTGCTCAAGCAGGCCCTAGTGAGGTAGAGGTGTTCCCCACTTTATTTTGTAAGAAAGAATCCTTGTATCAGGGCGAGGACTGGGTTAGCCAAACCAACTGACAGAAGTACATTGCCAATAATTGGATGTGTTTAGATGTGTGCATGGGGTAGGCATGTAGTAAGAGGTAAGGTAGAAGAGGGGGCAAGGGGACACAGAGTGATTGAGTCCAATTAATATTAAGTTCAAAGACTACGAGTTTGTTATCATTCACCATTATATTTGAGGTGGGTGGGCTACATAGAGAAGGATTGTAATGTCCTGATAAGGTGGGATTGCGCCATCACTCGAAAATATATATCACCCCTGAATGGCAAGATAGATTCTACTTCAAGAATAGTTGTAGAGCACCCTTCAGATGAATGGTATAGTGGAATAGGTCATATGTAGCAGAAATATGAAATAAAGTAGGTATGGCCAGATAGGCCACACATTGTTCAATGGCCACAACAGGTCCATGCACCAGACAACATTCAGGCATGTCATACAACATGTGCCCAATTAATCTGAGTCTATTGTTGAGTCTACCCAACAATCATTCTTTCAAAAAAAAATGTTGTCAGTATGTACAGTCAAATTAATAACTTTTTTACATTACTAAAAAAGAAGAAACAAAACATCTTTCTCTCAGGCACAGAGAAAACAGACAATTGGAATAACGCACTGAATGGCCAGTGCCCCACAATAGGAAAAAAGAGCACATTGGCCCTCATTACAACCTTGGCGGTAAGTTTTCAACTTTACCGCCAAGGCGTAATTTACGTTAACGCCATGGTGGATGGCGGAATTACCGCCCCATTACAAGGTGAGTGGGGCGGTAATTCCCCATTCACCAATGGCCCCTTCCCCATTCCCATTTTTGCCCCATAGGGCATAATGGGAATGGGGAAAGGCGCTAATTACGGCACTGTAAATTAGCACCAAGGCGGTTTAGCGCCTTGCATTTTAACGCCTGCAAAAAGCAGGCGTTAAAATGTGAATCAGGCGTTAAGGGTTAACGGCGCCGATGGCGCCGTTAAGGGTTAACGGCGCCGATGGCGCCGTTAAGCCCTTAACGCCTGACTTGTAATGAGGGCGATTCACTTGGTTAAGAGTTGGAAAATCTCAATAATCTTTCGCCACAAAAGGGTAAAGTAAATTATGCAGCCATCGCTGCAACCGTTCACAAAGCTTTCCCTGAGGAGTTCTTCCGAGATGGAGGAATCAAGGCCAATGGTTCATAACGATAATCTGTGCAAATCAGCAGTTGCCATGCATCCACAGAGCAAATGTCGAGCTGTTTCAAGTGTCAACTCCCCACAGAGGCGACAAAAATGGAGATGCCTGGGGACCTTAGCCCATCTTCCGGTGACCTCGAGATTTTTGACTGCGTTGAATTTCAGGCGCATCTAATCCCACACAAGGTGATTACCTATGGAACTTCGGAGGTAGGAAGGAATAAGTGGTCTGTCGACAAAATAGGAGATACATTCTTCGGAATTGGATTTGGCAGTGAGAATGACAATTAGCTTCTCCGGAACAACAGACTGCAGTGTTGCCTGCAGCCTGTTTTTATGAGTGCTGACATTCGTTATGAACGGATCGCTCTGGGATTCTCCCTGACCAAATTTAGGCAGTTCGTTTAATTCTTGGTGTTCTAAACTTCAAACAGAATTCCTGTTAAAGTGTTACTCAGGGCATGAGCCATCCTCCAGTAGGTCATAGAGCAGTTGAGCATTATGCACTCTCTAATTGGGAAGAGATCAAGCGCCAAATAGAGTGTTTCTGGTGAGGCATAGTGAGGCAATATAAATAATCTTTTCAAAATAGATCTTTCAAGTCTGCGGATTATATCCAAGGGGCCAGGCGCCCAGTTTTCTGACGCATAAATCAGCATAGCAAGAATTTTGGCAGTGTATAATTTGGCCAATAATCCCACTGAGAACCCTCAACCCTTTTGGGCAAATAGAAAAATACAGGCCATTGTTTGAGCCATATGGAACTCTAGGATGTGTAAATGAGAAATGCTTGTGAGCTTTGAGTTGAGAGTAATGCCAAGATATGTACACTCCATGACCACTTCTATGGGTGCTCCAAACAGATTCTAGCCGAAACGCACTGCTCTTTTTCGTGAATGGTCAAAAAACAATCTTGATTTTTGGAGATGTTCACCTTTAGAGAATTGGCCGAAGAGTAGATGACAAGATTGTCGAGTGTGGTTTGAAGACCTCCCGGAGTGAGGACAAGCAGGACAATGTTGTCAGCATAACCCATCCATTGCAGCGTGACAGTCCCCAATTTGGGTGGAATACATTTGGGGGCAGCCAGTGCCTCCCCCATATCAGCATGGTACAAATTGTAAATTGTTGGAGTTAGGATGCAGCCCTGATTGAGCCCAAGGTGAGTATTGCAAGGTGAGTATTGATCCAGCTCGAGGTAATCCCATTGTTTTCTAATTGCACTTTAACCCTCGTTTTGTCATGGAGCATAATTACCAATGAACCCATGGAATGGGTCCTTTAAGACAAGGTAACAGTATCTGAGATGGATGGGGATGCAGATCTTACTCATACATCAATAATCAGACTGACTCAGGAAGTTGGCAAAAGTCAAAGCTGTTTTAATAACAAGACTTTATAACAGGGAGTACAACGGACATCAACGGACGCTGCACAGAATTATCTCATTATATTTCATAAAAACAGTGCTTTTATACTAAATATTCATTTTATGTGATGTCATACTATGTGACAAATAAGAAAACCTACTGGGGAATGTGGTTGGTCAACGGGGAACATATACATATACTTTCTATGGGATATAGAGACGTGATTGGGTCTCTAAGATCAGGTGGACGATTAAGCCCATCCTAAGTGCAAGTCATCTTCTATGTCAGTCTAATACACAACATACTATTGGCTTCTCAAACTATAGGGCTCCTTAATACGTGGCCCTCTACAATTGGTTGGCACGCTTGTACCTTTCTGGAATATTCCACTTGCTAGCAGCATGCAAGCTAGCACCCCAGGTGCTGGAGGGCTCAGCCTGATCATGCCTCCCCACCCAATTAGCCCAACATTCATCATCACTCCTGCGGTCTATCATTCAATGAACTCGGTCTTGCAGAGCCTCACTATGCCTGAGAATAGAAGGGAGTGTGACATGGCCTTATCTTCTGGTCTTGATGTAGCTTGCCACGTTTTTGAGCTCTTTGTTGTATTAAATACTATTAAATGATGGTGCTCTCAGTGACTTTTGTTCCACCTCCAACAAGAGATCAGCTTGCTTCTCATGTTATTGTATCTTCTTGAGTACATGGCAAGGCTCTCGGCAGCCACAACTCTTGACACTGGGCCAGGCAAGCCTTTCTCAAATCTTCCTTCACTGTCAGCTATCTTTATTCTGCTGCACCATTCTCCCAGCCTTTTCATTCACAGGGTCCCAGTTTGCTAAAGTGCATCGCCACAATCTATTCATTACGTAGCCAGCCTTATGATTACTTAGTAAGGGGGACCCTTCTCCGGCCATCTTAAGTAAAACTTGCCCTCCAAGCTTAGTGTAAGCTATCTGCAAGTTTGTGAATGCTTCCCCTTCGGAGGGTCGGGTGCCGTTAGACGTAAAAAAGGCATGGAGTACCCCTATCCTAATAAAACCCGAGCTGGCCGTTGAGGAGGCGCTTAATTACAGGCCCATCACCAACATACGATTCCTGCTTAAAATCTCGCACTGTGTTGCGTATGGGCAAATTGTTGAGCACCTGAACAAATATCTTATCCTTAACTCCCGCCAATCCAGGTTTAGACAGGGCTACGTATGGAGACTGCATTGCTTGACCTAAAAGCCAGACTTTTGGAATGGATGGATAAATGCAAGCTTTCCATGTTGCTGTTGCTGGATCCATCAGCCGCTTTCAACTTGGTCGACCACTCAATTTTGGTCACCAGGTTGGAAGAAGTGGCACATTTCTCTGCATCTGCCTCTTGTGGGATAGCCTCATTTTCGGAAAATAGGAAGAGTAGAGTTTCCTATGAAGATGTAGCTGCTACACCAGTTACAGTCAAATTTGGTGTGCCGCAGGATGCATGAATGTCCCCTTGTCTCTACAATATATTCACAGCCCCCTTTTTCACTCTTCTAGACCAGGAGGGGATCGTTTTCACAAATTACGCAGATGACACACAATGTGTCATCCGTCTTGAAGGAATACATGCACGTGATGAAGCAGACATGAATAGGATATATGATATCATTGAGGATTGGATGGGGCACAATAATCTGGCACTGAACAGGAGTAAAACAGAGTTGCTGATTGTTGGCACTCAATCCATACTAATAAAGCTTAGTCCATCTTAAGAGAGCTTTCAGTTAGAGGATGTTAAAATAACCCCACTGAGGAAGGTTAAAACTCTGGGTGTGATCCTTGATCAACAGCTCACCGTGAAAGCTCACGTGGGAAGCATTGTGTCTGCATCAGCATATTACATTAAGATTCTAGCACACTTTAGACCAATAGTCAAACCAATGCAGAGACAATTGCTAGAGCTATTGTCGGGTCTAAAATTGACTACTGTTGTAGCATCCTTGCTGGGATCAGTAACACCGACTGCAACAGGCTGCAGGTTATTCAAAACAGGGAAGTGAGAGCGGTTTTGGGTATATACCGAAGAGATCATGTCTCAGCTGCCAGGCGAGCGCTCCTTTGGCTCCTTGTTGAAGCCTGACTACTCTTTCGTTTATTAGTCATTACTTTTAAATGAAGACAAGGCCTAATACCCAGCTACCTTCAGGATCTTAACTCTGATAAAGTTCATAGGAGAACCCTTAAATCCAATCATGCGTAATTACTGATGCTACCTATGTAGGACCGTGAAGGTTGAACAGGGAGCCTTCTACATTGCAGCTCCAAAGGCATGGAACAACCTACCTGTGGATCTCAGATGTCAGAGCACCTTAGACTCCTTTAAGAAAAAAGTTAAAAACACTGATGTTTGCCTGATTTCTTCTCTGGATCATCCCGGTCTAGCAATGCTGTTCATTCAGGACCTGTCTTTCTATGTTTTTGTCCGTGCCCTAATGCCCACGGGTCCATGGATTGCGCATTATAAATAAATTAAAGTTAAAGTTCAAGTTTGGCTGCTTGCTTTACTGTGTCTGTAAAATTGTAAAATGGTTTTGCATGTTCTTCAGTGCTTCTCCATATGTGCAATCTTCATTTCGCTCTCAAAATGTTGCTTATTTCACTACTTAGTCATCAGCTTCTATACGATCAATATTCTTGCTTCATTTGCATTTCTTCTGGGTGCGTCCTCTCTACTTCAAGTGACATCATCAGTCTTCTCTTTCATTCATTTTCACACTTCTTCTGGAAATTTCCTTCAGAAGATCATCATTTTTCTGTGGATACATAAAGGGTTTTTTCAATGGATACATTGTTTCAAGGACTTTTCGCGGTATAGGCATCCTGACTGGTATTGCGCATGTCGCAATTTCCGGTTACCAACATATAGGCTGAATAGGGGTGGAAGGTCCGGTAGAGGTACTTGGCTCCTCCTCTACACAATTCTTATTAGCCCTGATGGAATCCCCCAGCTGATCAGTTTTAGCCACAGTCTAGCATGGTCCACTGTGTCAAAGGCTGCACTACAGTCTACAATGGCAATGTAGAGCAGTCTCTTGCAAATTAGCCAAGACTGTTGGATGATAGTAGAAAGTGCAAGGACATTTATGGTGGGGTTGCAGCCTTTTCTGTAGCCGGTTTCATTCCAAGGAATAATGTGTGTAGCGTCAGCTGAGTTGGTGAAGTCGTCTAGAAGAACAGAGGCAAAAACCTTTGCAGGAACGTCCAGCATAGCTAAGAGGCGGTAATTACGAGTGTCTGTATGGGAGGCTTTTCTGTGAATGGGTACTAAAATGCTGTCGAGCCAGGAGCTTGGCAGTGTTTGTGTGACTGCTATGCATGTAAACAAGTGGTGGAGAACCTCGGTCCACAATGGGATGTTTTCTTTTAGTAACAGTTTGCACAACCCATCAGGACCAGAGCACATGATGATTTACTGGATCTGATCAATTTGCCAACTTCCTCCTTGGTATTGGTAAATTCCTGTCAGTCAAATAGGGGAAACAGAGGTACCCAGCTGGTACCTCCCAGAGTTTATGATCCGTGATCAACCCATACGCTTTCTGAAAAACCATTCATGTCTAAACACGTAAAGTCATTTTCATTCATTATTGACCAAAAGGAGCGCGTGTCATGCGATTGTGAGGCGAGAACCAAATTCTTCCACAGTGCACACTCTTTAAGGTATTGATGCCTGCAAAGCCACTTGGTATACTTGGCCCTCACCAACCTGTGACCTAGAGTAAATTCCACTGGATCTGGGACAGTTAGAACAAGTATACGCAGTTCTTTGTGTGCCTCTCTCTTTTTGTCCCCGATGCTTTCTTTCAAAGCCATTTTTGTGGACAGTGAGAGGGTGGATCACTTTATGATTTTTTCCAATTTTGACAGGGAAGATGCTCTCGCTGATGATGGCTACATCAGGGTGGCCCTGGAAGAAGAAGCATGAGGAATAAAGTCTCCAAGTGCCCTTGTTGCAACTGTGGTTGCAGCCTCTATTTTAGTCGAGGTCCACAACAAACGGTTAAGTGTTTTATTCACTCTGAACATTCCATTGGCATGCTCGGCTGATGCTCCTTCCGCAATCATAAGGGTCACAACAATTGGCAGATCTCTCTCCGTGCATTTGCCTAGGCAAAGATCGGTTATTAGCGAAGACATGTTTGCTTCAAAAACAATCAATTATGCTGGAGCTTTTTTGTGAGAAACGAGTAAAGTGAGGAGGACAGTCTGACAGGCGGGCTCCATTAACCATAACAAAACCCCTTGAGTAGAGCAATGTTGCCCAGTTAATTCGTCTGGGGCATGAGCAGTCTAGCTGAGACTAAGGAACTGGACCCCTGGTGGGAGTACTATTGGCCAGAGTGTCTGTGCTACAATTCTGTGGGATTCTGGCGTTCAGGGCACCGCAAAATATTATGGCTGATGACGGATCAGTAAGATTCAGACAATTCTCCAAATTCAGAAGAATGGCACTGTGCTATGCAGTGTAAGGCAGGTCATAGACATTTATCAATGTCAAGTTATGAGGGCCTGTTCCATCTAAATATGTTATCTTGCGTTGGGGGAGAGGTGGTCTTTCCCGTCCCTCTCACCACTCCTGCATGCACAGATCTCACTTGTGCTGAAGGGGGGGGGGGACGTTGCCCCTTCCCGCCCAACTGTAATCTGTGTTAATCACCTACTAATTACTAACAAGGAAAGCATGTAACCAAGCCTTATTGAAGGCAAAGACTCCATTTTAGGGAACCCACCAGACGCCATCTTTTACTAGGCCTGAAAATGATCTTTAAAACCCTGTCTCTCCATCTGCCCTGTGCCTCACACTGCCAGCCCAGGCCTCCACCAAACTGCCTCCTGCTAGCTCCGCACAAACCCTGTTCTCACGGAAGTTCATCCATTCATTGTTGCACACTTTAGTGCCATCTCAGAACAGATGAGCTCACTGCGTCTTGTGAGACCATAACAGGCCCTTGCCTGATTGCCCATCCATCTGCACTAACCTGCTCATGCCCCTTCTGACCCCCACCCTGCCAAGCTGTAGTCCACCAGGCCCATTCCCCTCTGCTCTTTGATACAGATACACATCTGACCTCCCATAGTGGCCAATCGAAGACACCCCCCCACCCCCCCCGAGAGCCCTGACCCCAGACTCATATAGTCTTTCTAATCCCAACACTTGTCTATTCGTATCATGAGGTATTAGGTAGATCAAAACCTCCAAGATGGGCAGCAGGGTCGGGGTCTCTAGGTTTATGGGTACCAAGGTGCAGAGGGTGGAATGCATACCTATAACTTGTCTATGAACATTGGGAAGCACCCACATTCCTATCAGACTTTGTGATTGTCATTTGTACCATGCTCTCAGATCCTGTTATTGTATATTAGTCAGGGAAAGTGTCATTTTTGCTGTGCTGACCTTCACCTCACGAAGATGAGCCCAGCTGACCCACGTACTGCGGGAGTGACACCCAAGCAACACCCAATCCTACGTGGTCAGCGCCTACACTTCCATATTGTACTGACGATTCAACCCAATTGTATTGTAGAATTGTGTACTTGTAACATGATGTCATCAATGACAATTTTCTCTCTTATAATGTGCTGCCCTTGTAATGTTTGGTAGAGCGCTCTCTGGGTAGCAGATTTTTCTGCATGCACAATTTATCTTAGAGAAACTTTCTTCTACTTCAATCTATCTCCTGGTCTAATTCCCTACTGGGGTGTGTCCATTATTCAGAGTTTTGGATATTGTGTCGTGCAATGGGCGCCTTCACTTACCCACCAAGATGATAGGGGTATCATTTTGGATTTGTATAAGGGAGAATGTTTTTTTTGCTCCCATGAGCAAGCCACCCTTCGGTCTGCCCTTCGTCCTTAGACCACCATGTTCTGAATAATGGTCCACCCATCCAGCACCAAAGGCTCGAACAGCCATGTTTCTTTTAGTGCAAATAAACAAAAACAATTGACGTAATCAAAGAGGCCGCCCTGGGGATACTGATGTTGGTGACCTCTGGTGTTCCCACTGGGAAATAAGAGGCATGAGCTAGGAGCTCTGTTGGTTCCTCTGCTTAATTAGCCCAGCCAGCCATTCCCAATGTACTTCCTCATCTGCCGCCGTGGGCCCCTCTCCGTTCCCACCACCCTGGGCAGGGGTGGGCTTAACAACTATGGCCGTTGGTGCAAACTGGCTGGGCGTTTTTATTTTCATTGTGACATTGCAGAGAGTGACTAGTTTCACTTTCAGACACTGAGCACCTGCCACCTCGCTTGTACACTGTGTCTGTCTACAGAGGAGGCTGGGGCCGCCCGCGGGCGGGCAGGGCTCACCAGCTCAGGGCTGTGGGCTAGCTGTGCAGTGCAGCATATCAAAGCAAGGTAACATAACAGCACACGTTGTTAGTTACCTAAGTTGCTTTGATGATTTACAACGAATGCATGCAGCTGCCTGCAGCATTATGCATGAATTGCATGATCAGATTCATGCAGCATCACGAAGGGCAGCCATCATCACTCCAGGAGGGCCGGTGCACTCTGCTCGCCTCTCCCGCGCCCGGCCCGCTCTGATGTGTCAATATTATAACACCTTCTGCAGGGGGAGAGGCTGGCTGCCTCCTCCTGCCTGCAGGGCTGGGACCGGGCGCGGCTGAGGCCCCCTGGGCACAATAGACACTGGGCGGCACCTTGAAGTAACCGACAGTTGTTTTCAACTTTGCAGGAAGTACAACGAATTTGTTGCACTTTGCAAAGTTGAAAGCAACTGGGGCTGGATGCGGCTGATGAGGAGAGCCGCCGGCGACACAGACTCCATGCTGCCAAATTGGACACGTAGTGACGTGACTCACTCAAGTGAGAGAGCCCCAGAGAGGATATTAGGTGGGGACCGCTGACTGGCATCATCATTTTTTTGGCCAGGCCCACGACGACGACTCGAGCCAGCAGCACAGTAGCCACAGCCAGCAAAGCCAGCCTGCCAGCCCACCACCACCACTCGAGTCGACACAGAGTTAAGCAGCAGCAGGCAAGCCCAGCCTCCCAGCCCAGCAGCCAAGCCGGTCCAGCAGACTATCCTCACCGCACACCGTCCGCAGCAGGCAGTGCCAGCGCCCCCCCGACCTCTGCCTGAAAACCAAAGTTCTTGACTTTTGCTGCTTGCTGAGCAGTGTGTGGGCCTGCCGCCTCAGGCTGGGCATTGGCACCGGTCCGGCACGGTCTGTCTGCAGGCAGCAGCAGTGGCACTGTGGAACACAACCAGAGGGCACAGGCAGAGCCAGAGGCAACTTGCACTGCCACCACTGGCACTGCGTCAGCCAGCCCAGTGCCGCGGCCCCCCCAGCATTGAGTGACCTCACCCTGCCACCTGGGTGCGTTCGTTGCCGTTCACAGCAGCAGGCGGAGACGGTCAACGGCGACGCCGGGAGAGACGCCTGAGCCAGCCATCCGACCGACCGATCCCCGAGGGAAGTGGAGCGCCGCTAATGCCAACCACTGTGTTTGAAATGGGTCTGGGTGGGTCTGGTGCCCCACGCCCGACTGCACTGAATGCTAGGTGAGCTGCTCTGCTCCCAATGCCCTCCACGGCTGAATAGCAACGCTCTAGGCGATGGGTGGGTGCTGCACTGGTGGGGGGATGTAAATACGCCATGTGTGGGCATGGGATGGGAAGTGGGAACATAGGTGGGGCAGAGTGGCCTTTATCGTAGGTTGGAGCAGTGAAGGACGCAGTGTGCTGCTGTGGAGGAGAAGGGCAGGCACCCCAGCCTATAGACGAGATGGGAGGAAAAGACAAAAGGCATACATAGCAAAGCCAGTGCATACATCTGAGGCACGGGCGTGACTTACCTTTTATGCAAGTGGGTGTCAGGGCGCATCTTGTTGCTGGACTTGCAAGGGTGCTAGCATTCCACAGCTTCGCCAGCTGAGACTGGCAGAGACAGGAATAAATGGCTCTAGCCACTGGCCTTTGCAGGTGGCCGGCTGCGCCACCCAGCTTGTTAGGAAATGTTGGCTATATTGTGTGGGAGCAAGCGGGGTGCTTCGAAGTCACTGGAGGTAACGGGGCCTGGCGGGAACCCATGGGTTGCAGAAGTCTCCTTGGCATAAGACTAGGGTAGTAGATTGGGGGTTTGGCATGGTAACTACGGGGGTGGCAGGGACATTCACCACATAAGAGGAGGATGCAGAAGTGAAGGGGGCCAATTAATGGCGTTTACCTGCAGTGTGAAAGCCGGGCCTGATAAGCAGCCGTGTTTACTCTGGTGAGATTCGGGTAACTAGGCAGAAGCCTTGCAACTTGGCATGGTTCAGTCGAGTGGGGCTTCTAGTTAGGGACCTGTGCACACTGTTCTGCATGCAGTTGGTTAACAGGGCTCCATGGACACTGCATCCAGCTGTGTACCCATATTATGTAGGAGATGGTCCATGCCCTATGCTTCCACAGGCAGGGGGCCACTGTCATATTTGGAATTTGTTTAAGCTTCTGTTGTATTTTTTGTTATTACACACTGTCTCTGTGTCCCTAGTCTGCACAGTTATTAATCTATAGATGCTAGTCTTGTAAAGCAAAATTATGACTGCAGGCATGGAAAGATCCACGGCCAAAGTTTGCACCCTCAAAGCAGCAATTCTCCTACCCTAAATTGATATGTGCCAAACGCTGTCTCTGGCCTACAACTACATAAGATAAGAAAGTAATGTCAGTTGTTAACAGCAGCAGTATATAGCTACATTGTGTGTTGGGTGATCACTGGGTTTATTTTTATTTGCTCGGGCACTTGCTTTTTTATGCCATAACGTGGCTAAGGAGATGTGAAATTTAGAGCCAAAAGTGCTGGGTTCCTTCCAATCCCAGCTTCCCCTACATCACCAGCGATGTGTGATCCTCGGACATCACCTTTGCCCTCGGTGCCTCCATGCACCTAGTAGTCTGCCAGCAAATGTGACCCTGTAAGAACGAATCACTGTATGCACATATAAAAGCAGGATCTTTCTCGTCCTCTGGCATGTTTTGCTGGGGCCCCCTCCATGCAGAGTTTGCAGATATCAAATGTGCTTGAGCATGGGATCCTCATCCAGTCTTTCAACACGTGGGGGTTGGAGATGCTGCTATCCTGATTCCTATCACGAAGCTTAACATAAGAAAGATGACTATGACACTCAGTCCTTGCCCGTTTATTGATGCTTTATTTGCCCCCACGCAGAAACACTATCACTACAGCTGCAAATCAAAACTCTGCTATGAGCGTTCGCAGACTGCGCTGTATGTGGCTAGCTCATCACCAGGCAATCCTATGATCCGGGGCTCCAACAGTAATTTTAGCATGCAAATTAGAGGAAAGAAGCGGGCGGGGCACACAGCACTGGGGACACTGGCAGGAACTTGTGTAAACAGGTCTGGTCCAGAACAAAGTGTAAAGCGGTCGTGTCGCACTTCGTGTGAGGCTGTGTCTGTGACCTGTGAGAGGAGGTGAAGCAGTCACTGGAATAAGGGATTGGACTAGTTGACGAACGTACAGGTGTAGTTTGCTTTTAAATACCTTAATATTGCCTACAAGCGTTGCTTCAAAGCGCTATGGGAAAGTGATGGAGTGGGAACGATGTGGAAAAAAATGTGTGAGCAGGGAGAGCAATGTGGTGAGTGTCGTGACCATGAAAAGAAGTGTGGTCGGACAGAGAGTTCAAACTTCAAGATAGGGGCAGTAAGGTCGAATCCATTCCAGGCACACCGTTCTCTCTTCTACCACCTCAAGCAGATCAGTCAGAATTAAGAAAACTCGTATGACCTGATAACAAGTTTGATGATGCGTTTAAACGTGCAATACTGCCTGTTTTACCTTTCTGGCAAATTCCGAGGTTTAAACCTGAAACCTTTTTAATTCGCCCGCTTTTGTTTAAGGGCTGCGACATACCGCCTGATTTGTTCTAGACTAGTGGTGGGTCAGAGTCTCGGCTCCCCTTGTTCCATCAATTGGCCATCAACATGCCCAGGCCCATTTCACTCTGCCTGTCTATTTTTGGTGGACGGCGTTGCAGTTAAGTGGCAGCACCTTTGCTTGGTCATGTCAGGTGTGCAGAATGAAGCTGTGTATATTGTGGTGTTTGTTGTCTCTAGTAGCTGTTGCCTATTGGGGGCTGTACGGGCCATCCTTTTCATTCTGGGTAGCTGGCACAGCGATTAGGCTAGCAACAATTCATTTGGGAATTTGCACTGTAGTTATACATATAATCAACTGGTTAAAAGATAACTAACTGTTTGAGTGCCATTACAAACAATAAATTGTGCTTGTTTTTCTAGTGGAGCAGAGAAACATGTGACTGAATTGAATACCAATTAAATCTCAATTACATGTTGGCGCGACATCTATACTGCACCACTAGGGCATTTTAAATGCATTTTTTTCACATGCCCGAACATCTTTTTCACAGATGTATTTTAAAAAAAATATTTGTATACAAAAATCGTTCTTCAAATAATGTTTATTGCCACTTGCTTCTGTACATGTTCCCTCTCAATCCTTGATAGCAAGCCGTAAGTTTAGGTTATCAGTGTGTGTCAGTGGCATGGAAGCTTGGGTTGCCATGTCAACGGGAGAGGCAGGAGGCCTGGTGTACATTTTGTGTAGTGAGAGAAGGAGAGATAGGACATCAAGTAGGGGTTGTGGGGTGGTGAGATAAGAGACCAGGCATACACTTTTTGTTGTTGGGGTGGGGTAGGCTGGACGCCAGGTCTAGGTGGGAAGAGCGCTTTGTGCCAGGCTTCTTTTGGTAAATTGGCTCATGTTTGTCTTCTAGATCTATGCCAGAACCTCTGTCTAGGGGCTGCTCTGGCACAGTTTTATGAATTCTGTGCCCCCCACCCTCAACACCATCTATAGTAATGATATGCTAAACACTGCCCCACTTTCCCATGTGCTGCCATAAAATGCCAAGTATAGCCTCTTATATGTTGGTAGTGCCAGCCATTTTCTGTAAAGTAGTGAATTGACGATTCACGGATGATGGTTTGAGGGCCACTTTTTTGAGATGATGGGTGGGGCACTTTTTTGAGGCGAGGGATGGGCCACTTTTTTTTGGGTGTCCAGCCCATTTCTTGGCCCAGTCCGACCCTGCGCCTTTACACGCTGCCGAATCACCATCAAAGCAACCAGAAATCGCCCATCACAATCGGAGTCCTTGAACACACAGTGGCCAAACCCTGGGACCGCCTGGCCTCAGTTCGCTGGAGTAAGATGAAAATAGGGGAAGGTAGATGAAATAGAAAGGAGAGGAAGAGGAAGGCAGGTGGGAGGAAGCCAAAGGGAGTTTGAGGCGTGCATGTGAACAATAAACTGTAAATGGTAATTGCTCGGATTCATGGGGAGTCCTAGATGCAACCAGCCCATCCCAATTAAAGTGAAAGACATGTCTGACCAGGGTCACCCATTTGGTAGACCGTGGTTACCAGAGGCCTAGAAAATGAGGTCGACATGGCCAAGCACACTACACCTCAAAAAATGCATGTGTCGCTCATATTCGAGATCTTTGTAGAAAGTACAGAAAGGATTTAGAGGAGGAGGAAGATTGCCATTTAAACCCATGAATTAACATGCCTTTATTCTTCACAGACTGCTGACCACAGAGGGAACATTTCTCATGTCCCAGGCACATATATTTTGCGCACGAGTGCATAGTAGATTAAGTGCACAACCTTGCAGTGAGCAATCATCATGAACGCCGCTCCTCTATTTGGGAGTCGTGATAAGGCACACAACATCCGAAATGAGTTGTATCGAAATAATTACACTTGCATTTCTCACCATAACCTTAAGCACATTACAACAGAATGGGGAAACGGTGAACTCATGTTTACTTTCCATGCGCTTTATGCCATTAATAGCATGAAAATGATTGAGGCTCCGACATATTACCAGCCTCTAGCAGGTATGTCAGAGCATATACCTGTATTCACATGTGATGAGACTGCCGGTGCTATGCAGCTTCTTTTGGGTATATTGGGCTAGGCTTAACCGGGTTTATGTGTTGTGGACAGTGGTTGCATATGGAAGGAGACAGAACATGGTGGCAAGCAGTTCTGATTACAGTGTTTTGGTCAGCCTTCCTTGGTATCAGTTGACTGGGTCTTGCCACCTTATGTGCAGACACTTTGCCCAAGAGGCTGCAGCCTTATATACACCTCAATGGTCCCATGTGCGTAAGGAGAGAGGGTGTTCTGTTAACCCTCCCGCCCCCCACACAGTCTGCAGCAGTAGGCACTTCCTGAGGGATATATATATTTTTTTTAAGTGCTCTCCAAGTGTGAACGAAGGAAATGGAGAAATGGAAAGCATTAACTACTCAATATCACTTTTACCCAATCATGAAAGCATATGTTAAACGTGTTCACTGTTTGCCTGACATCATAGAGGTACTTTGCTTAATTTGTTTCCGCTGTGAACATGGAGAAAAAGAGAAGATTGAGGGAGCTACAGAGATAATTGAATGAGACTTTGAAAATAATGTTGAAGTGGGAGAATGGAAGAACAGGCTCCCGCCCTTCCCCTCTCGCGCTTGGCCTAGAGGATCACGGCCCAGACACCCGCCATGAGAGGAGTTTGCCTATCTACCGGACGACCAAATACCCTGGTACAGGACCATACGGATGTGCCCATCTACCTGCCCAACAGCCCGCCCTGTCCATGCCGACACCTGCGGCACGGACCAACTCGACTAAACCTACACGTCGTTAGAGATGCCATGACGACTTAGCCAACGGTCAGCACACCTGTGCAAATATACACACCGGACACTCCCGCACCAATCTACACGAAGAATATACTCAGTGCTATGACGTAGGCGACAGACATACTCACGGACGTACATCTTTATTATTTTCCACATAGGCTTTCAAAATGCAGAAACGCAAGACGCATCATGAACTTATATAAAAAAAGCTTGCTCACGCTTCTTCTAAAAAGCCATGTACCATAATGAAGAATATAACGGGGACACGATACTGAGGACAAAGCAATATGATACCGTAACCTAAAGCGCTCTGCATCAAACGGTCCCACCTATGCACCAGGCCCAAGTAGGCCACAGGCAAAAGCTTCCATGAACATTGAATGAGCAAGAACTGGGTTGCTGACCCTGCAAAATGAGCCCGGCGAAAGCACACCGCCAAGGGCACGATGTTGCAATCTCACACGCTGCAAGCCAACGCCAAGGTCGCACCTGCAAGATAAACCAGGCACACAGTAGGAAAAACAATATTAATTGTGTTGAATTTTGCCTCAAACACAGTCCCACCTCACGTGACAAAGCCAAACCTGACAAGATGCCAAGCCCAGGAGGAAGGAGACGCCTGAACCCCACATTTCGAGACACAGGCAGATACAATTAAAAGACTCATTTGGACATCTGCAGCAGTGGGAGTATTCGACCTCCCAACATATGAATAAATCCTCACATTGTTTACACCTACCCATATTAAAACATTGTTGCAAATGACAGGTGCACCGCGAGCTGGGAACAGCGATAGTCCCAGACTGGGAGGCTCGCGAGCGGACCAATTAGAACGTGGGTTCTTATCACTGACGCCATTCACATTAACCAATCCTCAGAGGTCTACATGTAACAATTTTCATTTATCAAATTGAAGGGACAGCCCAGGTGTACCACCTGACTAACTCTCAGCCAATAACACCATTCTCTAAATGTGCGCTATACTAACCCTACCACTCGAGTAACCAATCCAGAGTGGAGATAGGTTTTTGCTAAAACTTTCCAAGTGACGCAAGTAGCGCGTCATACTAAGGTAAAAAGGGCCTGCGAGCTCCACGATTGTGTGTGTGTCAGGACGGACGCGTACGCTCCTTGACCCATCCCTGCCGTTTGTCTAATAAACAGCAGAGTCACCTTGCTTCTTGCGTGTGTTTCATACTCTATCTCTTTTGGGTTATACGGGAGGAGTTGGGGCCTCCCTGCCCGGAGGTCTGCGGACGGTCCGGCCGACCCCGGCAGAATTTCCCCCCCGACAAGTTGGAGGCACTGCTGAGATCTGTTTAAGATCTGCTTTTTTATTTTTACTTTTTTCCAGGTAATCGCGTTGCGAGGAGGCCCGGCGGCGCGGCCCCCTCTGCCGTCGCCCCCTTCTGAGGACTACAGGACCATCGTGGAGCTGCGAGAAGACCGGACAGCGCAATCCGGATATTGGCCCTCGGGAGCCGGTTGAGAAGTATCCCGCCCGCGGTTGGCGAGTGTCCAGACGTGGTCCAGACGAGGGGAGGTGGCGAGCCGCTTGGAGCGGTGCACGCAGTCGAGCGGCCCCGCATCAAGAGAACTTGGTGAGCATGCCACGCACAACAAGCAATGTGAAATTGTGAGGGAGGGGGGAGGAATTAAATACGGGAGGTGGGAGGTGTTGCACAGGTGCGCGGCGAAGGTTTGACAATTTAGTGTTGGCAATGTAATGAATGGTAGCCGAACGAGTGTGAGAGCAGTCGGCTACGTTACGCGAAGGGGGGACGGAGCACGAAAACATCACGTGCGGCCGCTCGTAGACACTGATTGGCCTAGGTCGCGACTACGTGTAAGGGTGTGTGTGTGTGTGTGTGGTTTCCTGCGATTTGGCATTTATTGATCAATGAGCAGATGAGGATCCCTATTGTTCGAGCAAGAAACTCGATAGTTAGATGACGTTTCCCTGTAGGCGGTAGCTGGTTAGTTGCCTAATACGGAAGATAATTGGCTGGTTAAGCCCTCCTGTCGAGGGGCGTATCACACGCGAGGCGACGCAGCGTGCGCAGTCCGATTATATTATTGATTACCTTGTTCCAGGAGTGACAGGAAGACAGCTGTGAGGTTAACGGGGGTAGATTGCAAGTGTATTTTGAACTTAAAGAATATATGAAGAACTTACCAGTAGCTCGAAGAGATCGGTGACGTCACCAGTAGGGCTTCCATAGGATATCCCGAGCACAAGACATCTTTCTTTCTGAGAGTGGTGGGGAAGAGAACCGTGGTAAGGGAGTGGAAACGGAGATAAACGGTAATGAGTTGATCGGGGAAAGGTGAAACGGCGGATGTGGCTGCGCACGGAGAACGCCGGCCACGGCAAGTGTAAAAGAAGGAGGAGGAGCAAGTGAAAATAGGACGACTGTATAAGAACGTCATAAGGGGTACGCAGCCGCAGGGGGCTACGTGCGCCTCGGCCGCAGGGGGCCGTAAGGGTATCGTGTAAAGGAAGAAAGTCAGAAGAAAATATACAAATGTAAATACTATATTTTTATAATTTCCCTTAGCGGACTATCGCAAGTCCCCAAACTTACGGGGCCAGGTAACGATATAAGGCTGCATATTGTAAACTGCTAGTGAGATAACCGCTACCAAATTGGGGAAGGGTAACAAGTGGAGCGCTACTATGTCATACGGGACAGGATCGGGAGGGTGGGGGAACACCCTCACTACCCCACTACAACACATATGTACAACACTGTCACCCCATAGGGAGAAACTGATTAAGTATAGCATAGAATGGACCCAGGGGACGGACAACAAAATGATAACACCGTGGCCGCCTAATGGTAGCTTCGATCCATATGCCCAACATTCACTACTAAACCATCTGCATAATACATACAAAGGGAAGAAGTTGGCAAACCACGTGGAGGTGTTTAACTTATGGAGGATGTTCCAAGGGTCCCGACCAGGACCAAATGGAATGTTCACTGTGGGGGAAATACCGGAAGAAAAAGAGATTAAGGAGGAAGGAGAGGATGGGAAAAAGGGGAGTGAAGACCGAAAGAACACAGGGAACGGACAAGAGGGAGGAGAAAAGAATAATACATCAAATGAAATAAAAAAGGAACCGAGCAACGATATACCCCTAGCCAAGGGAGTGAAAACAGAGGGAGGGGGGTTGTACCCTTTAAGGGAGTTGGGAGAAATAGAAAGAGGTCAGTTAAGGGCGGCTGAGGGGTACTCGAACCTGGCATACATCCACCAAATGTGGCTCATAGGAAGATGCCAGTAGGGGAGGGGAGGACTGGAGAAGAACAAACTGTGGAAATAGGAAATGATGAGTGGGTAGCTGCACAGATACTATTAAAATTACGAGGTTCATTAACAGGCGAAGAGAAGGAGGTAGTAAGGAAAACAGACGAGGATAATACCAGGGAGAGTGGAATGAGAGGGGAAGAGCTGTTACGGCATAAGGAAGAGAATTTGGAGGAACGACTAGCAGAATTAAGGGATGAGCAGAATGAATTCATCAAACAGCTCGAGAGGGAGGAAAGAGAGAGAGCGAGGAAAAGGAAAGAAGGTAAGAACGAATTGGAAAAAGTAAGGGAACGAACTGAGGAGCAAAGGAGAGAAGCTGAAAGGGTAAAAGCAGCAACAGAAAGGGTATCAAGAGCAGTGCTGCGAGAAAAGAAAAGGGAAGAAGAAGAGAAAGAAAAAGAAATGGCAATGTGGAAGAGGAGATTACTATCAGAAACGACTAAGAAATACGAAGAAGGAAGGGTGATAGAGAGCATATTGGAAAGGGAAAGGGTGAAATGGAAAAGGAAGAAAGAGGAGGAAAGAATATTGGAACAGATGAGTAGTGAAGTAATGGAGGAATTAAAAAGGAAAAGGGAGGAAAATGGTAGGGAGATGGAGGAGAGAAATGAAGGAGAAAGAGAAGATAGGAGAAGAGAGAGAGTGAAGTATGGGGGGATGTATATAAAGACACAGAAGTAGCAACAACATCAGCGCAAAGGGGAGCGGTTGATAAAGGAGAAAAAGGAGAACTGGACCTAATAGACTTACAAACAGTAACAATAAAGGGGAAAAAGACCGAGTGGGGGGTGCCCTTTATGACTGACTTTTGTAGTGAGGAAGAAGAAGGAGTGGAGAAGGAAGGAAGAAACAGTGAAAGGGAAAGCCTAGATAAACTATACATCACCCGGACCAACACAGACTCACCATGGATCCGTAGGAGAAAGGATGAGCTGGAGAGAAGTGAGGAGGATGAGCAAGGAATAGCGGAAAGACAGACACATGAGGCCACACCGTCCCCATTACGCCCTCTCCCATCGCACACTACATGCTCAACCACCTCACGCTCGTTACGCACAATAAAACTTGCACCCTTCACAGACGAACTAACACCCTATGCATGTCGGCTTAGGAACCTCCCTAGACGCAGGCAGGAAAGGCGAATAAACATGCCCACATTAAATACAGGAAATGATGGAAGAAGGGGAAAAGATGGAGAAGAAAGAGTTACGAGCAGGGGAAATACGGATGAAATTGATGATGTAGAAGAAAGGGAGGAAGAAGAAGGGTGTGAGGACTCGATTTTATGGAACACAAAGGGTAAAACGAGACATAACTTAATGCCACTTCTGGAGAGGGGAGGGGTTAGGCCACAGTATGTCCCTTGGAAGCATACAGACAAAGAAAATATAAAATGCAGGCTCCCATCATTAAGTGGAGGTGCGGGTAAGTGGATATATGAAATGGAAAAACACACCGCAGGACAGAAACTGGCAGTAGGAGATGTGAAGGGCCTTCTAATATCGATATTAGGAGATGCAGCGGATGACATTTGGAAGAGAGCGGGATTCCCTGGGGTAACAATAACAACACATCGCATTATGGGGCACCATTCGCAAACTGCAGACATGCACTATGGCAGGCACTGAGGGTACAGTACCGAGACACATCAGACATAGGAGCAATTACCTCCCGCAAGATGCGTGAGAACGAAGATCCTGTTGATTATATCCAGGAAATCCAAGAGAAGTGGCGCATGGAAACTAGAGAACAATGGGACAAAACACCCGCAATATTTTATCATATACTAGTACAAGGGCTCCCGGAAGGAGTTCAGAAACAACTGAAGAAAGTAGTGGGAATGGAAGCAAAAGCATGGCCAGAAATACAACTGACTATAGTGCATCATTGCAGGACATGGCAAGGAAAAATGAAACAAAAGGAAGAGGACAGGAAAACGGAAGAGGCTAAACTAGTACAGAAAAAGCTTACTAAATACACAATGGAAGGGGCACTAATAACTACGCCTACAACAATGACCCAAAGCCCCCCACAAGTAGTGGCTGCACAAGATCCCTCCCAAATACCACCTTCACAGACTATAACACAACAGGTGCCGCCACTACAACCATACAAGACCAACATGGGAGGAGGATACCCAATGCCAGGAGCTGGGTATTATAATTACAACAGGGGGAGAGGAGGAATTATGAGAGGGAGAGGATACGGATATAATACCCAACAGCAGGTAGGAGGACTTAGAAGTTCCTATCCCACAGGGCAACCAGTATACCATGACAACACAGTGAGCTTTCCATGGCAGAGTAGGGAACCACCGGTGTGTTGGAGTTGTGGATTATTAGGGCACATGTCACGCACGTGTAGAGTAAGACCAGGAACACCATCATGGAGTGAACAGGGACAACCAAGGCCCACACAGGAACAACAGGGCATACAGCAACAGCAGACGTTGCAACAGGGAAATGAACAGCAACAACTAATAACACAACAACAGCCACAGACACATTCACTGCCACAACAACAGGTAGCGATAACACAACAACCCCAAGTACAACAAACAGAACTGGGTAGGGTGACGGTCCTGGGACACAACCCTTACACAGGAAATGGTCAATCGTTGTACCCTCAATAGGACAGCCCACAGACGGCCTTGGTGTGTCCCATCCTGTCAGTAACACCTAATAGTGCGGAGGAACCACGCATAGAGGTAACGATAGGTGACAAAAGGTTATCATTCCTTGTTGACACCGGGGCGACCCGGTCTTGCATAAGGGAAGGTAATTTTAAGATGTCAGGCGAAGCCATGAACACCCAAGGATTCTCTGGGGCTAAAGGGTTGGTTCCTTTTACTGATAACATTCTCTTATCTATAGGAGATTATGACCTATGTCCCACTTCTATATTATAGTGCCTCACCAGTAAATATACTGGGGAGAGACATAATGAACAGGTTGAATATGACAATCTCATTTACTGAGGACGGCATAATTTGCTCCACTCCAGGGATTAACATGCTCACGGCACGAAAGATTATGCGAGCATACTGCGGACAAACAGCGATTAGGGCGGAGCCAGTAGATGGCGAGCTCTTCCAGTACGGGACAGACATGGCATTTGCATGGATGCCAGGGATAGAGGGAAAAATGTGGAGGAGGCCAGCAGCCTATCTGTTCAGACCAGAAACACCAGTCAATGAGCCAGAAGGAAAGG
Organism: Ambystoma mexicanum; assembly: GCF_040938575.1. Classification (NCBI taxonomy): domain Eukaryota; kingdom Metazoa; phylum Chordata; class Amphibia; order Caudata; family Ambystomatidae; genus Ambystoma; species Ambystoma mexicanum. Next base: position 266,691,786 of record NC_090937.1, read on the forward strand.
TGGTTCCAGTGGACATTGAGAGCATTATAGCAACAGCTGATTACATTGCTGTACATGCCCAAGACAGAGAAGGAAGGGCATGGAGGGCAGTGATAGCACTAGCGGAAGGATGTAGACTCACCCAGGTGTCAGATGAGGAGCTGTTCTCAGATGAAAAGGAGGAAGGTGAAATGGTGTTTATGATGAGTGTGGAAATATGGCTAAGAGTGGCGTACAAACAAGTAGCACAGAAAATTGCAATGGCGCTTGAGGCACCCGCATGCACCCCAGTCCCCTTCTTTAAGGAGGATATGACAAAGGTACCCACATCACTGTGGACTACTAGCCCCTATGACGTGGGGTGCATAAAAAGTATAGGGGGGAGTAAGGATAAAATTGAAAAAAGGTGCAATACTCCCCAGAGTGAAACAGTACCCACTATCAAAAGAGGCAGATGAGGGCATATATGAAACCATAACGGCCCTTATAAATAATGGCATATTGGTCCCCTCAGAATCACCATGTAACACGGCTGTATACCCAGTGCGCAAGGTTAAAGGGGGTTCTTGGCGCTTCCTACAGGATCTCAGGCCCTTGAACAACATAGTAGAAGCAGAGTATCCCATAGCAGCAAACCCGGCCACAATATTGTGTGGCATTCCAGCAGAAGCATCACGATTTACAGTGATCGACCTTAAAAATGCATTCTTCTCAATACCATTGCACCCAGACTCACAAGATCTGACAAGCTTCACTTACAGAAACACAAAGTGGAAACACACCAGATTGCCACAAGGGTATTGCGAATCACCCTCAATTTTCAACAGAGTGATACAGATGGATTAGGGTAACATTGAAGTGGAAAGCACAGTGCTGCAGTATGTCGATGATATAATAATTTGCAGTGCAAACGAAAGAACATGCAGAGAGGACTCATTAAAGATGTTGACAATATTGGCTGAGAAAGGTTACAAGGTAGACATGGAAAAGCTACAGTACTGTCAAGAACAGGTACTTTACATTGGTCAGCTCATATCCCAACATGGAAGAAAGATTGCACCACAGAGAGCACAGGCCATTTCAAACACACCAGTGCCACAAACAGTGAGGGAACTGCAGCAGTTCCTGGGGCTGTGCAACTACTGTAGAGCATGGGTATTTGATTACAGGAAGCTAATAAAGGGGAGAAAAAGCTGAGGTGGACAAGGGAAATGAAAGAGGCTTTTGATGAGTTGAAAGATGCGATATCAACTGCTCCGGTACTGGCATCCCCAGACTATGAGCGACAATTTTTCATATTTTCACATTGCGACTCAGCAGTAATGAAAGCAGTGTTGGCCCAAAAAACAAGCATGGGCTACAAGCCAGTAGCATTCTACAGCGGCCACTTAGATCCTGTGATGCTAGGTCATTTCCCTTGCAAACAAGGTCTCGCCGCAGCTGCTTTTGCGGTAGAGAAAGCATCAGCAATAACTATGGGGTGCCCAACTACACTGTTTGTGGAACATGCACTATTTGCCATATTGAATAAACCTAAGTCCACCCTAACCACGCAAAGGGCATCAGGTTATGAGATCATCTTATCCAGAGCTGAACTATCAATTGTTAGATGTAGCACGGTTAACCCTGCAAGGTTCCTAGCAGAAGTAATTGAGGAGGGAGATTATGCCCACGATTGTACGCAAATAACTGAAATGTACTCATGTACTAGAAAGGTTGAAGAAAACGCACTAGAGGGAGGTGAGCTCCTGTTCATTGATGGGTCATCAACTATCGACCAAAGGGATGGTATAAGGAGGACTGGGGCAGCAGTGGTAAAAATGATGGAGGTACCGGTGTGTGTGGCCATGAAATGTGTACTATTACCACAGCATTACTCCGCTCAAGCAGCGGAATTAGTTGCACTGATCTTGGCGTTGAAGGAAAGCTTTGACAAACGAGTGACCATATACTCCGACAGCGCGTATGTTACATCCACTGTCCACTCAGGGCTGTCGAAATGGAGAAAAAGAGGGTTTAGGAGAGCTGATGGCACTCCAGTGCAACATGCCCTCCTATTGGCTGAACTAATTGAAGTAATAAATGACCCCCAAGAATGAGCTTTAGTAAAATGCACCGCACACACCAATGGTGAAGACCACATCTCAAAAGGGAATGCAGCAGCAGACGCACATGCAAAGTATGCTGCATACTTTGGTGAGATATGGAACCCCCCCCCCAGAGTCACAGAGAGGGAGAGGGAGGGGGAGGGGAATGGCTAAGGAGATGTTGATTAGAGAAGGGTACACCCATCTCCCAGCCACACAGATTATGGAGCTACAAGCGGCTGCACCAATGGCCGAAAAAGAAATATGGGTAAAAGGAGGATGCACAATGTCACCAACCGACACACTATGGCGCCAGGGTGACACTGGAAAGGTTGTAATACCATTGGCACTTTTAAACACCGCCCTGAGCCAACTACATTACCCAGCCCACACAGGCAAGGAAGTAATTGCAGCACGAATTAGGGAAGATTGGTTCTGCCCCGAGTTAAATTCTCATGTGTCAAATTTTATCAGCAACTGTCTCACATGCCAACAGTTTACGGCCGGCCACACTCTGAAGGTGATAAGAGGTACTATACCCCGGCCAGAGGGACCGTTCCGACATCTCCATATTGACTATGTTGATATGATCAACGTATGTCAAGGAAATAGGTATATGATTGTAGTAGTATGCCCATTCTCGAGGTGGATTGAAGCAGGGCCCTGTTCACACCCAGATGCATTTAGAGAGGGAGGCCTTCCCTAGGTGGGGAGTGTGTGAGGTGTTAAGGTCAGACAATGGCCCACATTTCGCAAACGAAATGTTCCAGCACATTACATCCTTGCTGAACATCAAGCATAAATTTGCATGTGCATACCACCCACAAGCCAACGGTATATGTGAACGCCTGAATGGCCTATTAAAGGAGGCAATTGCAAAGATACAGCAAACAACAAAGAAGAGTTGGTTATATTGCCTTCCATTAGCCCTATTTGAGCTAAGGAATAGACCAGGGTCCGACCACCACCTCACCCCTCACGAGGTGGTTACCGGACGTCAAATGCGCCTTCCCCTAACGCCAACATCAAGAGCATTTACTGACCACGAGAGCACTGCGAGTGTTCTTGGTGATGAAATGTACCAATATGTGTCTTCTTTGATTACTAGTGTAGTGTTTGTGTCTCAACAGCTCGAGCGCACGCGGGGCGGGTCTAACAGCGACCAACAAGAAGACGTGGATAAAGAATTGGAAAAGGAAAGACTGTGCAAAGTTGCTAAAGGTGACCACGTACTACTTCGCAATTTCAACAGAAAGTGGAACAGTCCACGATTCACTGGCCCCCATCTGGTAGAAGAGGTATCAACGAGAGCAGTAAAGTTACAGGACAAACGTGCTTGGAACCACCTACACGACGTAAAGATCTACAAACTCCAGACCCGCCCCAGCACCACCGACAGGGCCACAGGAAGAACAACAGCAGCGTCACCAACGGAGGAAGAGACTTCTCCCACAACTAACAGCCTAAGTGTCCCCATACCCTGCCACCCCCCAGATTCCCTAGAGACAACTATTAGAAAAGAAAGGGGTGATCCCCATACCGCCCACCCCATGGTTACACGATCAAAGGGTAAAGAGACTCCCGCCAGCCTGAGCCCCAAACCCTCTGCCCATTGACCCCTACCACTGTAGTAATAACTGAACTGAAGGACATTGTTTTTGCACATATACACATGTAAACACCTGAATGTTCTCTTTCTTTTCTCTCGCACATGCAGGTAAAGCGTATTATTGTACTGTTAAGAAAGTAGATAACTAACTAATTCACTGCCCAGGAGTAGATGGTACCCTCAGACGATAATTACCTGGAAGAATTGTCACACCAATTTGTATATGAAATAAAACGGCCAACGTACCTGAAAGGAAGGAGGGTACGTGTCTACTACACAGCATTCCTCTTGGCCATAGAACATTCAATGCCCCACCTCCAACCATACTTGCCTGCCCTAAGAGATAGATCGCTTAGATTGGCGTGGGAACAGCTCTTCGCCTGGGCACTGAATGACTACTTGAGGGAGAGCTTAATAACAATAACTAACCTTAATAACTAACATATTAAAAATTTTCAGGCGGGCAACTGTAACGTCGCAAAAATAAGCTGCCGGACTGCAGCAAGGTAAGAGCAAAATGCTGTTGAAATTAGCATTTGTAATAAAATTGATAGGGATTTTAATGATCACCGGGTTCTTGGCTGCCTCTGTATGGCAGTACAGCTATGCTATTGATATTATTGCTGTACCCAAACCTAACATACCCCCACCCCCAGCTGCAACAGGTGTTACGTCAGGTGGTACTAGTAAAACCCCACACCAGGAAAATAGAGTTAAACGCAGCACATACTCAGATAATAAAGGCATTGACAACTATGTACAAGATTCAGCACACGTCTCTAACAACATGTGGTACCAACACATGACCAAAATCGGTAAGCAGACAACAGAAGACAGCTGCTACGTTTGCTCATTAATACCATACGCCATGAGCGCTTCTCGAACATTCGTTGCCACAGAAATAGATGAAGACAGCACGATGCATAATATACTTGGCACTGTTCCAAACGAAAGGAAGATTTCAAGGGACAGTGGTGCAACTGGTGTGGAAAACACGAGACACATATCCATATGAAAACAACTTCCTCAAGACTTATTTGAGTTACCACAAGAGCAGTTTACATACTGAAGCATTCAGATACATAACAAGTGGTCCTGAAAAAGGGGAAACAAAGAAAGTAACACTGCAGTATTTACCATGTGATTGGTTCGCCACTGAAGTTCCTGGTAAAACAGGATGTTGGGAGAGGCCACTGGTGACGATAACGGGGAAGGTGTACATGGACAACAAATGGGAGATAGGAGTGGTTGGCAGCAACATGGTAACAAAAGAAACTATTTCAACTATCGATGCACACAACCACAGATGTTGGACGACTTGGATCAAGTACGTACCCATGCTCACGTGGATAGAGAAGGATGAAGACCCAATAACAATATTGCCGTTAGCTGCGCCTAAGGTATGCTACCAACATAAAGGAGAGGTGGATGTAGGATACAACACCAACTGTGAAAGCGTGATGGAGTTACCAGAGGGGGGAGCAGGAACAGCAGTGGTAGTGGACCATTACTGGGCCTGTGGAGAAAAGGCGTATCACACACTGCCCCCTTCGTGGAATGGTGTATGCACTATAGTACACGTTAATGTACCATCACTAGTGGTACCCCAGAAGCATGTGAACATGGCGAATTTCCCCAAGATGGAAGAAGGAAACAAAAGGAAGAAGAGATCTGCACAGCCTTGAAATGGATGAGAGAACAGACGCAACGGCAACGACACTGTCCTCAACAGAAGGAAAAGACAAGGAGAACCTCTGACAGGAAATTACCTGTGGGGAAGGTCGGAAACAGCACTGACCTCAATACCGCCGGAACACAGACTATTCAGCAGAGCAGCTATGTTCTTCTCCTCAATAATACATCCTGGACTGCAGGCTTACGCAAACGCAAAATGGCTCCAGATAACTAGGTGGGAACTAATGATGACAATCAACTCTACAGTAAATGGATTCAATGCAATAAAAGAGGAATTGCGAGCAGTAAGAATGGTTGCACTACAGAAAAGCTATGTACTGGACCTCCTCACAGCAATGGAAGGAGGAGTTTGCGCAAAGATAGGACAATCATGCTGCACATTCATTCCTGCTAACGATGCTGACAATGGTACCCTCACGGAAGCTGTGTCACAATTGGCCCAGATGCACTCAAAAATGATGGATGAAAGTAAAGGTGTGAAAAAGAGAGCTGGTTTTCAATATTATGGTCATGGATGCCATCCTGGCTGTCAGATGGACTGAAGATTATAGTTGGATGCACTATTTTGGCTGGAGCTGCACTGATCATAAGATTTTGGAAGGCCCGGAAGGCACGCACCACAGACGAGATGATCGAAATGGTTGGTATACACCTCTTGATGCCAACAGATGACGGCCAACACACAGGTACAATAATAAAAGAGAGGGAGAAGTTGCGCAACCAGATCATCACCAACCACCTGGACCCACCATCTGTGAAGCTCGAAAACCCAAGAAACCCAAGGAGCTACATAGGGAAATGGGTATACTGCACTCCTGGAGGAACCTGTGAATATATGTATTGGTCATTTGAAGACCATGTTAACCACTATGGACATTTGGGAGGAATAACTAAAATATGGAGAGTAAGAGGAGATAAAGAAAAGGATATGTTTGTGCTCGACAAGTCGACGAGAGGGGGGACTGAAGTGGGAGAATGGAAGAACAGGCTCCCGCCCTTCCCCTCTCGCGCTTGGCCTAGAGGATCACGGCCCAGACACCCGCCACGAGAGGAGTTTGCCTATCTACCGACCAAATACCCTGGTACAGGAACATACGGATGTGCCCATCTACCTGCCCAACAGCCCGCCCTGTCCATGCCGACACCTGCGGCACGGACCAACTCGACTAAACCTACACGTCGTTAGAGATGCCATGACGACTTAGCCAACGGTCAGCACACCTGTGCAAATATACACACCGGACACTCCCGCACCAATCTACACGAAGAATATACTCAGTGCTATGACGTAGGCGACAGACATACTCACGGACGTACATCTTTATTATTTTCCACATAGGCTTTCAAAATGCAGAAACGCAAGACGCATCATGAACTTATTTAAAAAAGGCTTGCTCACGCTTCTTCTAAAAAGACATGTATCATAATGAAGAATATAACGTGGACACAATACTGAGTACAAAGCAATATGATACCGTAAACTAAAGCGCTCTGCATCAAACGGTCCCACCTATGCACCAGGCCCAAGTAGGCCGCAGGCAAAAGCTTCCATGAACATTGAATGAGCAAGAACTCGGTTGCTGACCCTGCAAAATGAGCCCGGCAAAAGCACACCGCCAAGGGCACGATGTTGCAATCTCACACGCTGCAAGCCAATGCCAAGGTCGCACCTGCAAGATAAACCAGGCACACAGTAGGAAAAACAATATTAATTGTGTTGAATTTTGCCTCAAAAACGGTCCCACCTCACGTGACAAAGCCAAACCTGACAAATGCCAAGCCCAGGAGGAAGGAGACGCCTGAACCCCACGTTTCGAGACGCAGGCAGATACAATTAAAAGACTCATTTGGACATCTGCAGCAGTGGGAGTATTCGACCTCCCAACATATGAATAAATCCTCACATTGTTTACACCTACCCATATTAAAACATTGTTGCAAATGACAGGTGCACCGCGAGCTGGGAACAGCGATAGTCCCAGACTGGGAGGCTCGCGAGCGGACCAATTAGAACGTGGGGTTCTTATCACTGACGCCATTCACATTAACCAATCCTCAGAGGTCTCCATGTAACAATTTTCATGTATCAAATTGAAGGGACAGCCCAGGTATACCACCTGACTAACTCTCAGCCAATAACACCGTTCTCTATATGTGCGCTATACTAACCCTACCACTCGAGTAACCAATCCAGAGTGGAGATAGGTTTTTGCTAAAACTTTCCAAGTGACGCAAGTAGCGCGTCATACTAAGGTAAAAAGGGCCTGCGAGCTCCAGGATTGTGTGTGTGGCAGGACGGACACGTACGCTCCTTGACCCATCCCTGCCGTTTATCTAATAAACAGCAGAGTCACCTTGCTTCTTGCGTGTGTCTCATACTCTATCTCTTTTGGGATATACGGGAGGAGTTGGGGCCTCCCTGCCCGGAGGTCTGCGGACGGTCCGGCCGACCCCGGCAGAATTTCCCCCCCGACAAGGTCTGAGAAGGATTTGTTCAAATTGAAATGTTCATATTTTGAATATGGTGAAAACTGCGACCATTGGCTTGCCTATAGATTGAGACAACAACAATCAGAAAGATCTATCACTTCTATCAAAAATGAGAATGGTCAGGTGACTTGTGATCCGAAACTGATTAATGAGACTTTTAAGGAATATTATACGAAGCTCCATCAAAGTGAGTTGGGTGTCAATGGATTGGATGATTCCTTTTTTAATGGACTAGAGATACCTAGAGCGAATGATTTGGAGAAAGCTATGCTGGGTGAGGCTTTGACTGTGGATGAAATGAAAACTGCGATTGGGAAGTTGAACTTGGGCAAGTCTCCGGGTCCGGATGGTCTGCCTGCTGAATTTTATAAAATCTTACCTGATTCGGTGGTAGAACTTATGCGGGATATGTTCATGGAATCCAGGGTGGGAGGTTTGCTTCCTGCTTCTACTAGTCATGCCATTATATCGGTATTTCTAAAAAAGTATAAGGATGGCTGCTTGACTTCAAACTACCGTCCGATCAGTTTGATTAATACTGATAATAAGATTCTTGCGAAATGATTGGCCCTTCGTTTGCAGAATCGTCTTGTGAAGTTAGTGCACACCGATCAGTCAGGCTTTGTTCATGGTCGGAGAACATCTAGCAATATTAGGAACCTATTGTTGTTGACAGGATATGGAAGATGATGTTGCGGTGCTTTCCTTAGACGTGGAGAAAGCGTTTGATCGCGTTGATTGGAACTATCTTTTTTCAGTATTGCGTGCTATGAATTTAGGTGAGGAATTTATTTCATGGATTTCCTTGCTTTATGCTTGTCCGACTGCTGCTGTCAGAACTAATGGGCAGTTATCAGACTCTTTTGTACTGCAGAGGGGTACAAGGCAGGGATGCCCTTTATCCCCCCTGATATTTGTTTTGGCCATGGAACCATTGGCGATTGCATTGAGGTGTGATGTAGGGATACGGGGTCTGAGTTTTCATCGGGCCAATCAAAAGCTGTGGTTTTATGCAGATGATCTGTTATTGTTGTTACGGAATTTAACGGTGTCCCTTCCGGCCTTGTTGGATGTTCTGGACAGATTTCATGCGGTGGCTGGATTTAAAGTCAACTGGACTAAGTGTGAGGTTTTACCGGTTTCTGGATGTTGCTATAGGAACTTGGTTTCTGGATTTGGGTTTCGGTGGTGTGACAGAAAATTAAAATATCTGGGTATATGGCTGACCCCACTGGTGGATGAGATGGTTGTGGTAAACATGACTGAGACTTGTAGAGAATTGAAAATGAGTATTTCGAGGTGGTCTTTACTTCACTTGTCCCTATGGGGCAAAGTGAATGCTATAAAAATGAATGCAGCCCCGAAAATTAACTATGTACTAGGTATGCTTCCGATGAAAATTGGCAATCATTTTTGGAAGAAAATTGATGGTTTGTTGCAGTTGTTTTTATGGGATGACAAGCCGCCGCCGTTAAAGTTATGGAAACTTCAGCTTCCAGTGGAAAAGGGAGGTTTGGGGGTGCCGAATTTCAGGGCATATCATCTAGCTTTTTCAAGTCATTTCATTGTGCCCTTTCTGATGGAACAGCCTGATAATTGGGTAATTGCAGAGGCAAGTTTGTTGGGCCCACTCCCCCCAAGGGCGATTCTCACAGCAACGAACAAGTTATGTAAGAGATCATCTCTGACAGTCTTTCTGAGCGATACGTGGAGACAGGTTCATGAATTATTGGGATCGGTCGCTTCTAAGACTATTCATGCTTCCATTTGGTTGAACCCGCAGATTTCTGTTGGAGGTAAATCTTTATTCTGGCCTGATTGGTTTCTAGGTGGAGTCCATTGGATTGATGATGTGTTGGTGGATGGTGAGTGGATTGGTGAGCGTGAGTTGCGAGCGAAATTTCACATTGATAATTTCCGATCTGAAGACTTCAGAAAATTAAAAAGATGCATAGGTGATGTGGTGGAACAAGGAAGCTCAATGGTTAATCTCTTTCTTAGAGAAGCCAGGTGGTGGCTCGATTGTTAGCAGGATATACAATTGTATTGTGTCTGCTTATATGGAGAATTCTGATTTGAGAGATGAATGGGGAAGGAGATTGGGGTGTGAGATTTCACCCGAGATGTGGTTGGCTATGTGTTCGAACATTAAACTTTGTGCAATTGATCTGGTGGAACGGTCTAGACAGATAAAGATCCTCAATAGAGTGTTTTGGAGCCCGGAACGAATGTTTAAGAGGGGATTGATGGATTCGGATGATTGCTGGTGTTGTGGGAATGGACTGGGAAGTCTAGAACATCTACTGTGGGAATGTGTGCGTGTACAGGGTTTTTGGCATGATGTTTGTGGTGCCTGTCTGCGTGTTTTGAATTTGAATGTTGATTTGGATTTTGTGACAATGATTTTGGGAGGTGGAGAATTGCTGGAGGATCTCTCTGTGTCACAGAAAAAGTTTTTACTCCGTGGAGCTTGTCTGGGCAAAGGGTTGGTCCTGAGGGTCTGGAAGTCACGGAATGCGCCTACTCTTGATGATTGGGTTGAGGGGATGCCTGCCCTTGCATCCATGGAAAGGATGGTGTTCAAGAGGCAAGGGAAATTGAGTTTGTACGGAAAGGTGAGGGATGACTTTTTGAGTATTTACTGATTTATTCCAAATTATGTATACATAATATTCTGTTCATCAGTGTATTTTTGCTGAGTATTAACTGTTCTGATTGTTTGATTATCTATGTGTAAAACGTTATAAATAAACAAATAAAAAAAATAAAAAAAAGTATGTTTTATGCTGCCAGGTTGGTATCTTCTTTGACTTCAGCTAACTTGAATAGCTCTTCTCCCTTCTGTTCAATTAAAACATGGATACTCCAATAATCATGTTGCCTGTCGGCCTGTGGGCTTTCAGCACTTCTCGCAGGTGTTTGTGAAAAGTATTCAGTGTATGATAGAAATCATAGAGGTGCTTTTGTTTAATTGTTTTCTCTGCACATGCCGAGTATGTCTTTTGCTGACACGTTGGTATCTTCTATGGTATCAGCTAACTTGTATGGCCTTAGTCCCAGTCATCAGCCATAAACATGGACACTCCAGCAATCACATTGGAGGTCTGCCTATGGACTAGAACCACTACTAGTGAGGTGAGCTTTGAGTTTTGATGGATACTGCTGCCAGCTGGAGTCTTCCCTTGATACATCTATTCATCATCTCCACCTGCCCATTATCCTTTGGGTGATATAGGGCAGCTTAAACTTAGCTGATACTACTTTCCCTTAGGACACCTACCATCTCATGTGACACCAGCTAACTCTGTTCCGTGTAACTTCTTTGAGAAAGCTCTTCTGACTAGGTCTCTAAAACATTGATCACTGTTTTAGGGGTCAGGTCTCCAACAAGGCCAAGTTTGAGCCATTTAGAAAGGTAATCTACCATTTCTATTCCAATGCCACTGCCTGGTGCCAACCTGATTCAAGGGGCCTAGCAAATCCAGTCCTACACTGTTCTGAAGCACCTCTTGGCCCTAGATACTCAGTATGTGATCCCGCAGAGTTTGTACTATGTTGCCCCTGGTGAAACATAAGCAACACTCATTCAAGTCTTCACTCTTCAATTCATTCTACTTCACTGTACATTTGAGGCCACCAATATGCCTGCTTGTTCTGTGTTTGGTGACACTTAGTTATAAATGTCTTTCAAGCACCCTGGTCATGATGATGGGCCTCTCTGTGAAGAGAGGGATGGCTTTGTTGTCTTTGAATACCATATGCTCTGTCTCAGAGAGTACAGGAACCCATTGCTTGTATGCTTGTAGCTTTAGGGCATCGGTCCACCCTTATATCATATAGTATCAAACTTTCTGTAGTGCATCATCGACAGTCATGTCATTTGACTGACGTTAACCCATCCTGTCTGCTGCTTTACTGATGCTATCTTCGAGGATGCGACAACACAAACATCCGTCAGCATTATAGCGGGTTCCTGGTCCCTGAAGGGCAGCCACAATATTATTCCAGCTAAGAATACCTCCCTACCTCCATCATCTTCTCCAGACTTTTCTACTGTTCCTCCCTTTTCTTTGGACTCCCCTCCTCTCACCTCTTCCCACTCAAATCTGTCTACCACTCGCCTTCCGCTCCCTCTGCCTTCTTTCACCTCTTGACTCCATCTCCTCTTCTCTCACCTCTCTAGGCTGGCTCTCATTTCACTCCCAGCTCAAATTCAAGTTCCTCTGTCTAGTCTTTAAATCCCTCTATGGTCTTGCCCCCCCTACCTATGCTCTCTTCTCACTTTCTCGTTCTCTCCGCTCTGCTGATCTTTTCCTACTCTCTCCTCCACATCCCTGCACCCCCTCCCGCTTCCGCTCTTTCCAACTCCTCGCTCCGTTCCACTGGAACCACCTCCCCCTCCCCATCCGCTCTTCTCTAAAATCTCATCTTTTCCATTCCCCTCCCTAACACCTTTTGTTTCCTCTCCTATTTCTGACACTACCTCAGCCCTCCCCTCTTACTCCCTCTCTTACCGCTGTACTTCATCACCCTCTCCTTCCTCTCTACTCCCTCTTACCCTACATCCCGCTCTTTTCTAGTCTTATTTTTTCAATTCTTCTCCCTCACACCTTCTCGCCTCCCCTCTTACTTCTGCTTCTACCTCCACTCATACCTCCCATTCCCTCTCACACCTCTGTCCCTCTCCACTATCGCCTTACCTCAGCAATAATGTAAATTGTTCCTTGTACTGTTTTCTGGTTGTGATTCAATTACCATTTTATGCTTGTTGTATATTTTCTTGTTCCTCATGTAAAGCACTTTGGATTAAAGTGCTATATAAATTCAATGAAATACAAATACAAATAATATGTTTTACTCGAAATATGTACAGTTGCAGTTTTGAAGCCACTTCTAGTTTTTGCATCAGTGATGTAGTGCATCTGTGGCTGAGCATGTGCACTAAGCGTGTGTAGTGAGTCGGTAGGCAGAATGTGCAGATCCATACACACCTTCTCAATTATAGAACCACCCGTGCACAGGCCTACATTTCATTTTCTGTCACTGAATGGTCCCTTTCCAGCGCACACAGCATTTTGGATGCATAGGTAATGTTATTTACATCCCTCAACTTTCCCTGGGTCAAGGTCAGACATATTGTGTAAGCACCGGCACTGACTGTGACAGTGAGTCCAACTTGGAAATCAAATGGTCCAAGACATGTTGGTCTGAGAAACGGTGCGTTCACAATGTAAGGACAATGGGTTCCGTTTTCTTGGTGAAGCTCAGAACAAGCTTTGTGTAGTACTCAGAGAATCACAAAAAGGATATGAGTTCTCCCTCAGAGTTTGGAAATGGGGCATAGGTAATCACCTTGAGGATGTCCAAAATGAACATTATTTCTTCATTATCGATGATATAAGCCCGGTGTTACACAGTGTCTGCCATTGATTTACCCTGCTGTTTCCTAAGCCCGATTTTCACACTTTGTAACTTGTGCAAAACTCTCTTGAAGTCTTGATTGCCGCTCAGCTCATCTTCCCTGTATACTTCAGGATGTCACCCTGGAAGTATGATACACTTCTGTAAATCTCAATATGTCAGTCATTCTCAGAGACAATGAAGCGGCTGATGAGAGGCAAAAGGGCACGCAGCTGTATCCGTAGACTCCAAACCGAGTGATGAAGGCGGTCGGTGACTTGGATTAGCCGTGCCACCTGTGGGGCAGATATGTATTCTACATATTGAGCTTGATAAAGATGGTGGGAGGGTTCAGCATCAATACCAACTCAAAGATACATATCTATTTGTAATAATCGCTCTGCATAAATTGTAGAGCTCCTTGCAAAGTTGCAGTTTTCGGAAAAACCTTTCTTAATATGGACCACTGGGTATAGCCAGTTGGCTTTAACTGGTTCTATGGTTCTTTGCAAAACCCACTCCCCTTGAGAGCACTCCCATGTATTGTTCTACAGAGTCCTCCCAGATTATCTAGGCACACCACTAGTTCTCTGATGCAGGGCTACATCTTCATTTTAAGATGTCTTTTTCTAGTTAAACCCCGGGATGGCTGGGGTGTGCATTGCTAAGCACACCTTTCCTGATGCTATGTGTCCCTAGAATTCGATGGTGAAATGTCTGTAGGTTGGGTCTGCTAAATTATTACCAAATATTTTGAACAGATCCAAGAAGCCAGAGCCATCAGCCTACCTTTGTTTCCAAGGTCCTCTCACAATGCAGTGTGGTTTGGAACCTCTACTTGCCCCATGGTTAATCACCAATACAGCATCATTGATTCCTTGACTGTTGATTCCCCCGCCACCTTTTCTTCCACTGCGTGCACCCCCGCTGCCACTGCTGCTGCCACACTTTGGCAAAAGGACGCGATTGGCCATATGCTTCACACCCTTTGCCTCTTGCCTGACAATTGCGATCATTGCCCATATTAAGTTTCCCGTTGCAACAAAAGCGGGCTCTTCTGAGCATTTTTGCATTTACTTGGGCCTCTTAATCTGTTAATTGTCTTTCTTTTCCTGTTTTAGGCTCTCACATTGCAGAACACTGCTTTCTTTGCTCAGCATGCTTTTCACCCCTGTTTCTTTCTAGCATGCATTGGCTTCTTGGGCTGCTTGGGCAATTCGTTCATCCTCTGATATTATGTCTTTAGCATATATGTACCTTTGGAGTTTTGACATTGTTCGTGTTGAAGATTATTGCGCCTCATTTATTCCTTGGGTCCTGTTGTAGAATGTTATCATTTGCAGATTTACATTTGATTTTCTGGAAATGGTTTGTGCAGCCTTATATGTTATCCTTCAAACAGGACCGGATTCACAGAAGCATTTTATAATGGCTCAATTCCACAGGAAAACGCTCTGGGAATCAGGTCATCTTGCTCTTTGCACATGATGAGACTCTCGCCAGGCAACACTGGTGGAATTGTGGTTTGCCTTCCTGCTGATCTGCTGGGCAGCAAACCTTGATGATATTTGCTCCCTGTGGTTCCTGTCCACTGACTGGGTGGGTCGGGCTGTGCTGCATTCCACTGCAAAGGTGTGTGAAACATGCAACAATACAGAGGAGTGAACTGCTAATATATATAGTTTTTCATTCTTGACCCTCTATTCTTCTAAAGGGTGAAGCACATGATTGTAATTTTAGGGGGGACAAGGGTGTTTGTCCCCCCATATTTCGTGGAACACCATTCTGTTCGCATTCATTTGACAAGGGCACCTTTCCTCTAGATGTCATGGCCCCAACCCACATTTTCAGAAAAGTTCCTCCACTGGTGAAGCATGGAGCCCAGGAAGGCTGGAGGTACGTGGCTGAGGTGTCTGTCTGTCTGTCTGTCTGTCTCTCTCTCTCTCTCTCTCTCGCTTCCCCCCCCTCCTCCTCCCCTCTTCCCCCTCCTCCCTCGACCCTCTTGTATATGCTCTGTGTAATGCGTTTTGTGACTTGGACACCGAGAACAGTGCACAGTAAGGGTCCGATTCATGGAATAATCTGCACGAAAAAATTGCACTTGTGCTCAAAATCGTGCCGGTCCACAACATCACTGCGACCCGACGAATGCCTTGCACGAGACTCCAAGAGAAGGGCCAGCCGGGCCTCGCAGCCACCTAAAAAGGGGGTGGAACACGTGGAATGAGGAAGAACAAGTGAAAATGTGGGCGTTACGAGGGATTTACCACTGTCAAACAATCGCACCGCCATGCGCGTGCAAACAAAACGTATTCATGGATTCAAACAGGGAAGGTCGGAGCACGAAAAAGCATGCGCAAATCCAGAAACACCGACGCCACATGATAGCAGGCATTAACATCAATCTACAAACATATGGATAGTGCCACGATGAATGCACCATTTGTTCCAGCAGTTATCCAGGACACCGCAGGAGGAGGAGGATGGCCGGGGCCTGGATCTTCAACCCAAGTACCAGCCGTTTTTGGGATGCCTGACAACCAGGTCTATGGTAGGTATAGGCCACCCCATATCATCCTCAACCTGGGCACGCAGTAGGAAGATGACCTCACATCACCCACCATGTGCTTCCAAGCACTGAGCCCCTTTCAAAAGGGGCTCAATGCTCTTCATTTTTTGGCCACCGGCTCATTTGGGTGGACCACTGCCATGGTAGATGGCATCTCCCAGGCCACGCAGTCACACTGCTTACACCAGGTGTTGGCAGTTATAACTGCATGTCCTTCTGTCCGCCGGCATATCTATATACCCAGAACACTGGCAGAAAGGCAAGCAGTGGTCCAGGATTTTTATGGGGTGGCGCACTTCCCAAAGTGCTAGGTGCCATTGATTCACCCATGTTGCTCTACGTCCAACTAGAGCAACAGAGCACATCTACCGTAACCGGAAACATTGGTACACTCTCAATGTTCAGGTTGTGTGTGATGCCAAGGGCATCATTACTGAAGTGTATGCCAACTATCCTGGCCGCACACATGATGTGGGATGTTCTGACCCACCAGGCCCTGCCCTGCAACATCTCTGTGTGCTGTTTTCATCAGAAACAACAGGATGGCCATCAAAAAGCTCTATGCGCTAATAATCTCTGAGAAGTGCGCAGGCAAACCTAAAAAATAGGCCGCCAATCCATTTTGCCTGTGTCAGTGGTGGAACCGGAGACCACACTATCAAAACCTGTCATTGGGCTATCCACAGAGTGAAATGGAATTACCTGAAAAGGTAGGGCTGCATTGCCAGGAAAACCCAGAAGTGCTTTAAAATCCAATTTTTCCTTGGCTGTTGAAAGTGCAAAATCACGGTTCCCAAACATCAGAAAAGATCCAACATCCTTGTTGGGTGTTCAACATCACTTTAGTTAAAGAATCCACCTAAGCACAATGTCAGGAGAAGCACTTTTCATCACAAGAAAATCCACATTCATAAAGGTGCTTGCCTGGAAAAATATGTCATAATATGGGCGCAGTACCGCCGCTCGCCTGTGTCAGAGCTGTCAATTACTTATACTGGCAATTTAAAACTTGTGTCTTAAAATCAAGCAAAAATAGGTTGCCACAATTCAATCTCTATGTTTTAAAAAGACTGGAATTAAGAGATTTGTGGGTATATTTGTTGACAATGTAAAGTTTATTTAGAAAAGACAATTTTAAACAAAGTGTTTTACAGTGAAATTATACCAGCCAGAGGACTTCTAACACACATTCCAGAGTTTGCTCCAACAAAGGATGCCTTCCTTTTGCTCTCTGCCCAGGAACTATCATTTAGATGCTAATGAAAGGAGGAGGGGGTTTTGCTCTGCTTCTCTGGGAGAGAGACAATAGGCTTCCTGGACTGAAAAGAAATGCAAATGTGTGTGTCAACAGAAACCAACTGCCAGCATGAAGAGAGCCTTGGACTGCTCTGGGCCCAGCAAAACATGGAGGCGGGACCAGACAGATTTGTGTATCTTAGATTACAAGAATATATCTTTTTGAAAAAGACTCGTAGAAAACTGAAAAATTTGTAAAAATCTGTAAATTAGAGGTTGTTAATATGAAAATGCTGCTCACCGTTTGAAACTATTCTGGACTCTGTGCGGTGTTCAGACACAGGACTC
Organism: Ambystoma mexicanum; assembly: GCF_040938575.1. Taxonomy (NCBI): domain Eukaryota; kingdom Metazoa; phylum Chordata; class Amphibia; order Caudata; family Ambystomatidae; genus Ambystoma; species Ambystoma mexicanum. The sequence goes on from NC_090937.1 coordinate 266,709,199, forward strand.
CTGAAATTTGGATGTTGTAGCAATTGTGATAATGCTAGGAATATGAAAGTTTACAGGATCATGACCAGATGTCATGCGCATGTACGGAGAAAAATGTGGACAGATCTGACACTGGGTACCCAACCAAAAGCGCAAAAAACGGTCAAATTTGAACCAAAGCTCTCACTGACTTGGGACTCAGACGGATATGTGCTATACTAAATCTGTAATGTGAATATGTATTATTAGCAAGTTGGTGATATTGTAAATATGATTTGTATGAAAAATAGATTTACTGTACTGAAACAAAGGGGAGCTACTCCCTGGGTTTTAAAATACAGCATCACTATGACACTAGATTTCCTTCTCAAATCAGGAGAGGGGAAAGACTCTAAGCAATAGGATCCCTAGAGGGTGTGCTTAGTATAATTCAGGCTACCCACTCCTTTGGGAAATACATAAATAGAGACTGCTTAGGACCTAGAGGGACACACAGATTCACCCATCAACTGACTTACTGGTGAAGCGCTCTGCAGGAGGAACCCAGATCCAAGACTCCTGAACTCTGAAAGCAGAAGGCCCAATTCCAAAGCTGAACCCTTCTCAGCTGCCCTTTAAAATCTTGAAACCTGATTTTAACCCCAGACTTCCAAGGGGCGCACCAAAAATTGAACAGCCGGTCGGTGCTGTTTCTGCTTCTTGCCAAGAACTCTTGCCAGAACCCAGAGATCCAAAACAGTAGAGCAGAGCTGTAACCTGATAGCTGTAACCCAGAACCAACCCGTCAGATCCAGTTCAGAGGCCGTGCAGTGTCCCAAGTGCGGTGCTGAGTGCGGAACCAAGCGCATGAATCCTGTCCGGTGGGCTAGCAGAATTCCAGTCCAAAACCTTTGACCAGATCTTTGACGGGCCTATTCCAAACCATAGTTGTGAGTATCTATAGCATAGAATTGTCCATAGCCAATCTCTTATCCTTAAGTAATCCAACCTAAAACCATTCTATCATATCCAGAACTGCATAGTAGAATCTCTTGTTTTTCCTGAATCTTTCCCTCATCCATATAGTCCTTTGTTAATTGTAGTGATAATATCTTCTTTGCGCTAATATATTTGCTGAAGAAAGACAAGTGTCTTGGCGGGCAAAAGTCAGAGCAGAGACGCCGCTGTTCTGGTGGCTGTCCCGTTGGGTATCTTGCATCTTCATAGCCTTCCTAATGTAAGGAAAATCCTTGTTTGTAATTCAAAAGCGTATCTTTCATTTGAAAATCTTGACCCTTTCTGAGAAAAATCGACCTTTACTAAAACCTTCATAACTTCTGAGCCGTGCATGCTAGAAACGAAATTTAAGTGTCAAATTGAAGCTAACATCCTCAGCATCCTTACGGCTTTGACGCAATCGCGTTTCTCGGGTGCTGAAAAGTTTGCTGCGAATCTGCATTTGGCTCAATTTCATCACGTGTAAAACAGCTATTCTTTGCATTTCACTTTAGAATTCAGTTTTCAATCTGCTAGTTATTCAATCATCATTGCTAGTGTTTACCTGAAACTATCCAAAGTGGCTCCCACTAGTTTTGAATCCAATTTAGAGAATTAAATCAATGTTTCAATGTTTTTCCCATTCATTCCAACCCACATTCAAAAGCATTTGAACTGTTTTGAAATCATTCCTGTTTCTCTCTATGCTTGCTGGGGGGAATTGGGATTGAAACTGTATTTGCGAGTGTTTATTTCTGAAACCTGTGTTTTCTCCTTCCATCTCTTCATCTTGCATATTAAGGGGGGATTGAGTAGTGTACAGGAGGGGGGGGGAGTGACATTGCATTGATTTCCTATCCATATCAAGTATTATTATGTGCTGCATTTTTTTTCTATCCATATTAAGTATTATTCTATGTGGCATTATTTTCTTATCCATACTCCTACTGATTAAAGAGATAGTTGATTGTTGTGACATCCCCCAATGGTGATCATTGTATAAATATTAATAGTGTGATATATATATAGTTCAAATTAATAAAATTGTGAAATATATCTTGTTCAATTCATAAAAATACATCTTTTAACTTTGCAAAACAGCCTGCTTCCTGGGTCAGTGAGACCGGGGGTATTTTTTTGTAGAGAGGGGCGTGATATAAGGGTACATCATTCATAAATAAAAACTTATAGACAAAAATATATAATTAAGGGTTCCAACTGTGCATCACACTCTAGGCATTGACTTGGGTGGAGTGCCGGGTTGAAATCACTTACATGATTGGGGGCTCGTCAAGGCATTTCTGAATTAGATATACCACTTGTGACAGTCTAATACAGTGTGCTAACTGACAGGGTAAATAAATCCTGTTGGGCTACCACGCTGTGTTACACTGTGAAAAGCACCCCTCAATAGGAACGCTCTAAGGAATTGGTCTGTTTGCAAAAATAAAAGAAAACTTCTGTAAGTCAGGAAGGAAATTAATATTTCCAGAATGGCGACTTTGGTAGAGATGAATATGGGTAAAGAGCACCTATTGCATACATTATTTGTAAGGGATGAATAGACACAGCAGGACAAGAATGTGTGGTTGCAGGCAACAGGGTCTGACATATGGCAAGAACAGGGTCCATTACATATGGCCCTAAGTGAACTATATATGGCCCCTAAGGCAAAGGAAGAGCAAAACAAGATTGCCAAAATAGCAGCATATCTATACCTATTTATTGGAGCAATACAGGACAAATATGTCGAGTGCCAAGATCTGGCAAACCGGCAACTGCAGGCATTAGGAAAGGCCCAAACTGATCTGGATTCTTCTGAGCAGAGGCTACAGAGTTGCCAGAAGTCAGAAAATGAAAGCAGGCACTACATAATCAAAATAAAAGAGGACATGGGTATCCTGCAGCAGGAAAAGGCAGAACAGGATACCAGAATTCTGGCCTTGCAGAAGGAGTACCAAGAAAGTTTGGACTCTCTACTGCAGAGCCAGAAAAAGCTGGAGCAACAAATACATTTCAACAGGGCATGCGCAGAGCAGGTAGTCACCCTGCAAAGCCACCTAGATAGAGAGAAGGAAGAGAGTAATAAGTTAATACTGAAAGACCTGGATACCCAGGTAGGATTTGATGAAGAGCACCAGAAAGCTGGTGTGCTCCAAAGACAGAGGGACAACCTGGCTACACAGAGGCAGGCTCTTGCTCAGGAAAGGGACACCTTAAGCCAGGAAGTCTGTCATTTAAAAGAGAAAATACATGAAAATCACCTGGCCCTTCAGGGACTGGCTGACCTCCAAAAAGAGCATGAAAGATTGTTAGAGCACACCAGGAGGGTGGAGGAGGCTATATCAAGGAAGGACCAGGCTAGTATGGACAGGACTCAGGAGGTAACCCTCCTGCAGCAAAGACTGGCCCAGTACTCTAAAACAACACAGGAAGCACAGAGAGAAAATGAGGCTCTCTTTGAGAACAATGACAAGCTCCACAGACAGGTAGCCATGCAAGAGAGACTGATAGAAACTAGCAAGGCCTTGATAGAGGAACAGAAATCTCAGATTCTTGCATGGCAACAGGAAGCAGGCGCTGACAGAGATGAGGTTCGCTGGGAAAGGGAAACACCTGAGCATAACCTCAGGAACCCTAGTACCAGAGGCCTTCCCCTCTTTCAATCCCTGGACTCTGCCACCCCCAAGTCCACTGGCGCGCATGAGCCAAGGGCCACGGGGATAACAGATTTAAATCCAATCAGAAATATGGGGCTCATAGACCAGCACCTCCCAGGAATGGATGGGTGGGCGTCTGGGTATGGGTACCCAAGTACTGTGAAATTTAGTGGGGGAACTACATGAGAATAGGCCCACTAAGGGCATCCTGAAAACCTCTGCCCAGCTAGGACAGTGGGGGTGGAGGGGGTACTCATCAAATACTGTGAGCAAGGAGGAATCAGAAGACTCCTATGAGCGCCCCAGGACACAGGAGACTAGGTCCCCACATTCTGCCAGCCATTCCCAGGCTTGCAGAATCCGGGAGAGCCTAGAAGACCAGATGGGCACCTCTGGGATCAGTGCCTCTGAATCAGAGGAGGAGTGGACCAGGGTTACCCGAACCAAGAAGGCCAATAAGGCAAAAAGGGCCTTGCTTAAGGACCCCTTAAAGCAAATCAAGGCGATAAGGAGCGTCATCACGCCCTACCATAAGAACGCTAAGTATTCTGTTTGGGAGCACTTAGAGCTCTTTGAGGAGATGATGGAAACTTTCCATTTGAAGGACAGCCAGAGCTGTATTCAATATGTGAAATGGACCTTCTCACCAGAATACTCCAGCTTCATTGCGGGGCCGGAGGACCAAAATCATTCTGGGTGGTCCACCTATAGGGTGGCCATCTTGAAGCATTTTTCTGTTCACAGAAATCCTCAGGAGGCTCTCAAGGCAGTCTACAACTTGCAATATGGGGAGGATCATCCCCACAAGAACCTGTGCAGGAATTAAAGCGTGCCTTTGCGCAGACCACCAGAAGGGTGCGAACTGACAGCAAAGAATTGGTCAATACTTTTTTACACACTCTCCCCAAGTACATCATGACCCAGCTAGAGAGAGAATTTCATGAGAAAAGATCACTAGACTGGGTCATTGAACAGGCCACATGATTTATGAGGTGCAACAGCCCATAGAAAACTAAAATAATGCAAAAAGCCCCAAACCAACCAACACCCCTGCTGCTGTTAAGGTGGCAGAGGTGAAGGTTGCCCCATTTTAGATTTGGAGATGGGGGGCCCAAAAACCCGCCTGCACAAAATCAGAGCAATCCCAAGCCCAGAAGGGCCTCGGGCCAGTCACAAACAGGGAGCCAAGGAGGTAGTCCCACACATGGGATCCCTCTCTCCCCTGAATACATAGGTCCCCGCTACAAGGGGAACAGATCCATACTGGGTAATGTGTGGACTCCTCCAGCCCAAGGGGGGGATCCAACCAAACAGCAGGTATCACAGGAAACTTCCCCCCTCACTTCCCCCCAGGAGGGCAGAAATTCCCCAAATCCTGCACAGAACTTCCACAGGTACCCACAAAACTTTCAACCCCAAAACAAGCCATCCTTCTTTCCCCACTTTCCTGAGCCCAGACAACCCAATCCGGGAGAGGGGAGGCCAACGGTGGAGGGGTACCCCCATTTTCCAAACCAGGGGTATTTTCAGAGAAGGGATAGCTACCCTTCCCGGGATCAGCCCAGGGGAGACAACAGACCCCCGTATCAGGCTGAGCGGGTCTCACAGCTAGAGCGCAAGGTCCAAAACATGGCACAGGATCTGGGTCGCATGCTGAGGGCTCAACAGAACCCTCAGATGAGCATGCCGGCGCAGAATGCCTCAAACTCCGGACCTGGTGCTCCAGAGCAAGGACGGGGGCAGAACCCGGACAACCCACCGGTTCCCAGGGAGGAGGCACAAGGGGAAGGGGGCTGTAAAGCCTTGAAGGAAGCTTCCTTCCCCACTTATAGAAAGTCCATGGAAACCCAGAAACTAGAACCAAAACCTCACCCCCTGAAAGTCTGCCACCCAAGGAGCAGAGGGGGGTAGGAGAAACAAAGAACCCAACAGACCCATTTTGAGAAGGAGGTACACATCTTCCAATTTGAAGGAGAGGGATCCTCAGAGGATCCTGGGAAAAGGATCTTCTCCTTCAGAGATGGGGGAACTCCTCCCAAAGAAAAATGGGTCCCGAAAGATCCGAATCCAGACTGGGTAGATGTGGGGACTGAGCTAGCGCCACCCATCATCCAACCCCAGAACCAACAGCAGGAATATCCCCTAGTTCAACCCCATCCTGGTGACTGAGTCCAAAAAGGGGGGGGGCAGCCCAGCACCAGAACCAGGGGAACCCAAAACCTCTCCCATATCTAGTTGTCACATTTTCTTTTCAGATTCCCTAGACTCCAAACAGAATGCTGCCACAGTCGCCTCCCTATCAGTGTCCAAAACTAGAAAACTAACCCACCAGTTGTCCAAAAATGTACATTATCTGTGCCCCCTTGAGGAGAAGGAGGGAAGATTCTATGCCACGGTCCAAATGCAGGGGCAGGGTTCAATTTTGGCACTGGTGGACACTGGATCCCAAGCTACCCTTCTGTCCAAAAAGGCCTTTGATAAACTGAATTCAGGAAGAGGGGAGAATTACCAAATTCCTCTCACCCTTCTTCCTGGGCAACTCCAGAACTTTGAAGGGAAGGAAATTCCCGCCGAGGGGACTGTAGATTTGGACATTAAAATTGGGCAACACAAGGTGAAGCACCCGCTCATAGTTGTAACTCCAGAGGGCATCCCTTGTTTACTAGCGAATGACCTCCTGCAAAGGTGGTCACGCCTCATAGATTGAGTAAACAAGGTCCTCTGGACCCAGACTAGCCAACCCATAAAATTAAAACAGAGTGTCAACCATGTTAGTTTAAACGGCACCTGCTACATGGTTGAACAAAAATCTGACCAAGTAGAATTTCACTTCCAGAACAACCAAATCCCAGACGTGACAGTAACAGCAGTAGGACAACAAACTGGTTAGGGGGGGTCCTCTCTATTTCTGAAAATCAACCTTCCTTCCAGTTTATGGTGGCATTCCACACTGGAAGGAAACACTCTGAAATTCTTCACAAACTCACAATCAGACATTCCCACTCCTATAGTCCAGAAAGATGAGAAATCAGTTCAAAGGCTGGCTGATATTCAGCAAATTGGAGAGCAGTTGTTCATCCCTATTCAGTTAAATGAAGGGAAGCCATGTTCCGCAAACTCCCAAAAGATCCAGCCATTCCCACATTTAAACTGATAGACAAATGGGAAATGGATCTGGAAACACCCAATTCCAAACATCTCCTGCCAAGCAGGTGTATGCTCAAAATCTCCATAGGCAACACAAGCATAGTCCGTAATTGTTAGGTCGTGCGAGACGTCACTGCCACCTTTTACTTAAGCAGTGACATTCTCAATCGCTTTGCCATTAGCATGGACCGAATAAACTTCAAAGCTTGGTCCCGATTAGCGGATAATCCCATGGGCTTTGATGACCCAGAGAAAGCATTTAGGTCAGCTCAACTGCTGCCTTATGCAGTTGAAATTCAGATTGGAGAGGAAGCCACCATCCCAGAAAGGACGCGACAATTCTCCCTGGAAGTGAAAGTTATAAGAGGACAGAAATTGAAAAACCCTGATGCCTATATTCATCTAAATGCTTCTCTCCAACAGCAAGGGCTGGGGGTAAACCCAACACCACTAGTCAATGTAGAACATGACACCATTTGAATAGAGGTGATAACAGCGACTTAAAGAGTATCACTCTAGCCGCAGACACATTATTGGAATGGCGGTTGATGACCGACATTTCTCCATAGATTTAGGTAATTAACTATTAGGACCAATCCCCAATGACTGTTTTGACAGTGATAGTGATGACAACACAACACCAGACAGGATCTTTACCCGGCATGGGGGGGGGGACTTCCTGGTGTACACTTCCTGCCCTTATGGTAAGGAAGATGTGACCTGTGACTTCAGGAGGGAATAGGTGATTTTCCAAGTCCGCGAGGACTGCCTTCCCCAACTGAAGCCACCAGTCCAAATCAGCACTCTGACCAGGGACTTCTCCACCCAGCTGGAGGAGGCAGCTGAGATAGCAAAACCAGAAGTCTTTCCAGACTTCATGCAGATGGTTGAAGAGAGTCAACCTAGCTGATGCCTGTGAGACTCTGGAGCAGAAGCAAAAATTGAAACAAGTGTTCTTGGATTTTCAAGATCTCTTTGCGGTGGACTCATATGATTGTGGTTGCACCGACATCCATTCCCACGGACCCTGGCATGAATCCAGTGTTTGTGAAGCAATATCGCTTGCCTCTCGCATCAATGGAGTCCCTTAATGAAATAATTAAGAACCTTAAGTACTGTGGGATAATCCGTCCAGTCCACAGCACCTTCAATAATCTGGTGCTGGGGATTTTGAAGCCAAACGGCCAGTGGAGACTCTGCGCTGACCTTAGGGAGCTCAACAAACGGGTCCATACTTCCCGATGGCCTCTTCCCTACATTGACCAAGGACTGGCCCCGATCCAGGGTTCACAGGTATTCACTACAATAGACCTGACCAATGGGTACTGGACTGTACCTGTGAGTAGGGAGGACCAATACAAGCTGGACTTTACCTTCGGGGGGCAGCAGTACACATGGACCGGACTCCCTTCGGATACATCAACTCCGGCAATGAATTCAACAATTTTCTACATAAGGCCATGCCCGACCTGACCTGGGTGAAAGGGGTAACCTGGCCTATGTAGATGTTCTCAGCAAAAGCTCGACTGTGCAGGGACACATAGCAGAGATCCGTTATGTTCTGACACAGTTGAGGGCCGCCGGAGCAAAACTTTCCTTTCAAAAGGCAGAGTAGTGTAGAACCAGTGTCAATTTCTTGGGGCGTGAGATTACTCCTCAGGGTCTCTGTCTCCAGGAAAAGAAAGTGGAAGTACTCCAGAAATTGAAAGACCCCACATCTCCTTGGACTGACTAATTACAGCAGAAGGTTCATTGAGGACTACGCCGAAATCGCAAGACCCTGATTCATCTTTTGAAAGGGGGGGGGGGTCAAGTAGGAGTGGGGTCCAGAACAAGCCGAGGCAGTAAGACAACTCAAAAGAAGCCTCTCACAAGTGCCTTGCCTAGCTTACCCTGTCAAAAACAAGGAGTTCTTCTTGGAGACAGGGTGCTCTAATACATGCCTGACTGCAGTATTATATCAAAAACATGACAAGGTCAATAAAGTAATCTCCTATGTGAGTAAAACTTTATCCTCTGTGGAGGAAAAATTCAACGATTGTCGGAAGGCACTCCTGGCAACGGTGTGGGCATTGAAGAATTACCGCCCGTTTATCCAGGGGGAACACATCATAGTGGAGACTCCACACCAGCCTCTGCAATATCTCCAAAGTGACAGAATCCAGGCCGGAAGTGTAAGTAATTTCCAAATTACTTCCTGGATTCTGTCAATGCAAGGCTTTCCTGTGGAGGTCAGATATGGCCAAAACAAGAAGAGTCCCTTCGCGCAAGGTCTGGCTGACTTGCATGATTGTGACAGAGAAAACTGTCTCGAGGATGAAAGTTTAAAAATCAAGGACAACATGGAGGCATACCTCAATTCCCCACACAAAGTCTTTGAAGAAGACGAGTGTGAGGGAATTCCCACTGTCCATGTGGATGGATGCTCTTACCATGTTGAGTACAACGGGGAAAAATAACTTGTGGCCGGCGTGGGGAATGCATGGGTGAATGAGACCCCAGAACCCTCCGCTGGGTACAAGATTGGTCCCCGAAGTAGTCAAGTGGCAGAGTTGATGGCTGTGTATCAAGCCATCCTCACTGCTATCCAAAATCAACTCCACGAACTGGTCATAATCACAGATTCGGATTATGTACAGAACGGGTTTGTGGAGCACCTAGTTAACTGGAAAACCAGAGGCATGCTATGTACTAACAATAAACCCTTGAAACATGGGAAATTAATTCAAAATATTGATGATCTGGTCACCTTGAATGGGATGACCATCTACTGGAAAAAGATCAAGGGTCATTCCAAAGTAGAGGGACCAGACAAAACTGGAAATGACCTAGCTGATCAGCTGGCCAAAACCGGAGCCATCCAAGGGGATCTACTTGAGTTCGAGTCCCTGTTGGGGGAAATCCAGGTCACTGCTATCACTAGGTCCCAGACAAATGCTCACAATTAACTTGCAACTGCACAATGGAGTAAGGAGACCCCAGATGCTGATTTGATTACGGCTCAAAAAGGTGATCCAATAATTGGTAAGTTTTATCAACACATTGAGGACCCTGAGAACTTTCCCCAGACGGATACCGATTACATTGGGAAAGAGGACCTCAGAGTGTTGATGAAATGTCCAAAACAGAAATGTTCAGAATCCAAGACGGTTTGTTGGTAAGGAGATCCCTAGCTGCACATGATCAGTGGATGGTCCCTACCTCATTCCGAAGCCTGATGTTAAGTCACGCCCATGATGCGGCCACAGCCGGTCATAGGGGGTTTCATACAACGCTTGAAATCTTAAGAGCGGTTGCATACTGGCCACGCATGGGGCAGGACCTCGACCAATATTTGAAGGGGTGTCTTGTGTGTGCACAATTTCAGCCAACATTTCTCACACACCGTGCGCCTCTCCAAAAGAGGGGGATGACACTGCCTTGGTCAGATTTACAAGTCAATCATATTGGGCCCGTGATTCGCTCCTCTAGGGGAAATAAGTATATTTTGACTGTGACATGCTTGTTTACTAAGTGGATGGAATGTCTCCCGGTTCCAAATTGCAAGGCAGAAACAGCAGCTGCCCTGATGATCAACCACATCATCTCGCGTTTTGGACTACCCCAAAGGATCGAGTCAGACCGAGGTAGCCACTTTACTAGCAAAGTAATGACAAAGATGTGGGAGATACTTGGGGTCAAAAGGAAATTACACATTGCCTACCGGCAGCCTCTAGTGGTGTAGTAGAGAGATACAACAAGACCATTATGAGCATATTAAAAAAGTTTGTGGCAGATTCTGGGCCAAGTTGGGATATCCGATTACCTCTTGTCCTAATGGCCATCAGATCTACCCCTTCATCTGCAACTAAAATGTCACCGTTTGAGCTGATGACTGGATGCAGGATGGTGCTTCCCCAGCATCTGCTCTACAGAACCCGAGAGCAGACATTGATCAATGCCTCCACAACCCATGAGTATGTTGAAAATCTAAGAAAACACCTTCAACATGCTTTTGCCTATGCTCAGCAAAATCTAGAGCGATCTGCAGACAGCATGAAGACCCACTATGACTTAAAGACTACTAGAAAAGAATACCATGTAGGAGACCGGGTCTACTTTTACAATTTCCAAAGGAACCAGGCCAAACAGCACACATTTTTACCTAGCTGGAGGGGACCTTTTGAAATTGTAGACAAAATCTCAACAGTAGCCTACAAAATCAGCATCTCCAAAGGCAGTTTGGCAGAGGGGGAAGATAAGTGGGTCCATATTAACCAACTGAAGTGTTGCCATCCTAGGCACACACTGCAGCAACTGGAGGAGTCTCCTGGAACCCCAGAGGGGGTCACTCCAGCTCCCTAGAATTCCAACTATAAAATATTCCATATATAGTCAATAACTTACAAATAGAAAAATGTGTCCTGATTGTCACAATGTATGTGTCCGCCCCACTACATCAATAGTGGTGGGGAATTGTCTCCAAATATGTTTTGCTTTGTCATCCTAGAATTGGAAACAATGAATACCAAAACAAAGGAGGACCACCCAGGGACCGGAAGAAAACATCCAAGGGGCCCGGGGTATTGCTCCATACTCACATCAGGACTGGGCGAGGAGAACTGGTTGTTCTACCCCTGATGGAAGAAAAGATGATGAACTTTTCCATTTTTGGAATCAAAAGAAAAGAGACTTATCATCCCAGTCTTGCGACTTCCCATTGATGGACGATCAATGCCAAATCGCAAGGGGGGGGCTTGTGGGATGTTCAGACCCACTAGGCTCTGCCGTGCAACATCACTGTGTGCTGTTTTCATCAGAAACAACAGGATGAGTGCCAAAAAGCTCTATGCGCTAAAAATCTCTGAGAAGTGTGCAGGGAAACCTGAAAAAAGGTCGCCAATCCATTTTGCCTGTGTCAGTGGTGGAACCGGAGACCATACTACCAAAACCTGTCATTGGGCTGCCCACAGAGTGAAATGGAATTACCTGAAAAGGCAGGGCTGCATTGCCAGGAAAACCCAGAAGTGCTTTAAAATTCGTTTTTCCTTGGCTGTTGAAAGTGCAAAATCATGGTTCACAAACATAAGAAAAGATCCAATATCCTTGTTGGGTGTTAAACATCACTTTAGTTAAAGAATCCACCTAAGCACAATGTCAGGAGAAGCACATTTCGTCACAAGAAAATCCACATTCAAAAAGATGCTTGCCTGGAAAAATATGTCTGAATATGGGCCCAGTACCGCCGCTCGCCCGTGTCAGAGCTGTCAATTACTTATATTGGCAGTTTAAAACTTGTGTCTTAAAATCAAATTGTGGAAAAGAAGAGACTTGCCATCAAAAGCAATATAGTTTGCTACAATTCAATCTCTATGTTTTAAAAAGACAGGAATTAAGAGATGTGTAGGTATATTTGTTGAAAATGTAAAGTTTATTTAGAAAAGACAATTTTAAACAAAGTGTTTTACAGTGAAATGCTACCAGCTAGAGGACTTCAAAAGCACATGCCACAGTTTGCTCCAACAAAGGGTGCCTTCCTTTTGCTCTCTGCCCAGGAACTATCATTTAGATGCTAATGAAAGGAAGAGGGGCTTTTGCTCTGCTTATCAGGGAGAGAGACAATAGGCTTCCTGGACTGAAAGGAAATGCAAATTCGGGTGTCAACAGAAACCAACTGCCAGCAGGAAGAGAGCCTGGGACTGCTCTGGGCCCAGCAAACCATGGAGGCGGGACCAGACAGATTTGTGTATCTTAGATTACAAGGATATATCTTTTTGAAAAAGACTCATAGAAAACTGTGAAAAATGTGTAAAAAATCTGTAAATTAGAGGTTGCGAATATGAAAATGCTGCTCACCGTTTGAAACTATTCTGTGCGATGTTCAGAGACAGGACTACCGAAATTTGGATGTTGTAGCAATTCTGATAATGCTAGGAATATGAAGGTTTACAGGATTATGGCCAGATGTCATGCGCATGTACGGAGAAAAATGTGGACAGATCTGACACTGGGTACCCCCAAAAGCACGAAAAACTGTCAAATTTGAACCAAAGCTCTAACTGACTTGGGACTCAGACGGATACGTGCTATACTAAATCTGTAATGTGAATATGTATTATTAGCAAGTTGGTGATATTGTAAATATGATTTGTATGAAAAATAGATTTACTGTACTGAAACAAAGGGGAGGTACTCCCTGGGTTGTAAAATACAGCATCACTATGACACTAGATTTCCTTCTCAAATCATGAGAGGGGAAAGACTCTAAGCAATAGGATTCCTAGAGGGTGTGCTTAGTATAATTCAGCCTACCCACCCCTTTGGGAAATACATAAATAGAGACCGCTTAGGACCTAGAGAGACACACAGATTCACCCATCAACTGACTTACTGGCGAAGCGCTCTGCAGGAGGAACCCAGATCCAAGACTCCAGAACTCTGAAAGCAGAATGCCCAATTCCAAAGCTGAACCCTTCTCAGCTGGCCTTTAAAATCTTGAAACCTGATATTAACCCCAAACTTCCAAGTGGCACACCAAAAATTGAACAGCTGGGCTGTGCTGTGCTGTTTCTGCTTCTTGCCAAGAACTCTTGCCAGAACCCAGAGATCCAACCCAGCAGAGCAGAGCTGTAACCTGATAGCTGTATCCCAGAACCAACCTGTCAGATCCTGTTCAGAGGCTGTGCAGTGTCCCAGGTGCCATGCTGAGTGCAGAACCAAGCGCCTGAATCCTGTCCGGTGGGCTAGCAGAATTCCAGTCCAAAACCTTTGACCAGATCTTTGATGGACCTATTCCAAACCATAGTTGTGAGTATCTATAGCATAGAATTGTCCATAGCCAATCTCTTATCCTTAAGTAATCCAACCCAAAAACATTCTATCATAACCAGAACTGCATTGCAGAATCTCTTGTTTTTCCTGAATCTTTTCCTCATCCATATAGTCCTTTGTTTATTGTAGTGATCATATAATCTTTGTGCTAATATATTTGCTGAAGAAAGACAAGTGTCTTGGTGGGCAAAATTCAGAGCAGAGGCATCGCTGTTCTGGTGGCTGTCCCGTTGGGTATCTTGCATGTTCATAACCTTCGAAATTTAAGGGAAATCCTTGTTTGTAATTCAAAAGCACATCTTGTATTTGAAAATCTTGACTCTTTCTGGGAAAAATCGACCTTTACTGAAACCTTCATAACTTCTGAACTATGCATGCTAGAAACAAAAATTAAGTGTCGAATTGAAGCTAACATCCTCAGTTTTCAAACAATTCTAGTTTTGCCGCAATCGCTTTTCTCGCACATTGAAACGTTTGCCGCAAATCTACATTTGGCTCAATTTCATCACGTGTAAAACAGCCATTCTTTGCATCTGACTTTAGAATTCAGTTTTCACTCTGCTAGTTATTCAATCATCATCGCTAGTGTTTACCTGAAACTATCCAAAGCGGCTCCCACTAGTTTTGAATCCCATTTAGAGAATTAAACCATTTTCAGTGTTTTTCCCATTCATTCCAACCCACATTCAAAAGCATTTGAACTGTTTTGAAATCATTCCTGTTTCTCTCTATGCTTGCTGGGGGGAATTGGGATTGAAACTGTATTTGTGAGTGTTTATTCCTGAAACCTGTGTTTTCTCCTTCCATCTCTTCATCTTGCATATTAGGGGGGATTGAGTAGTGTATGGGGGTGGGGGGGAAGTGACATTGCATTGTTTTCCTATCCATATCAAGTATTATTCTATGCAGCATTATGTTGTTATCCATACTCCTACTAATTAAAGAGATTGTTGATTGTTGTGACATCCCCCAATGGTGATCATTGTATAAATATTAATAGTGTGATATATATCTTGTTCAATTCATAAAAATAAATCTTTTAACTTTGCAAAACAGCCTGCTTTCTGGTTCAGTGAGACCGGGGGGGATTCATAGAGATGGGCGTGATATAAGGGTACAAAGGGTTCCAACTGTGCATCACACGCTAGGCATTGACTTAGATAGAGTGCCGGGTTGAAATCACTTACAATGATAGTTATATCTTCAGGATGTCGCTGCTACAACTGGCCCTGGAAGCTGGGAAGCATGGCAACACATGGCTCATTGGTGAGTATGAATGGCCATGCATATGCATGCAAGTTGCGCACAGACCAATAGACACTGTCAACAAATGACAATGACAACCATTCTCACCACTACAGGGGACAGTGCCTACCCTCTGAGCACATACATGATGCCGCCCATACGAAAATCCCCAACACACCTGCCGAGGTATGGTACAACACTGCTCATATTGCAACTCGGGGCATAGTGGAGTGCCCATTCGGAGTGCTCAAGTCGCGTTTCCTCTCCATTGGCCACTCTGGTGGTGTGTTGCTATTTGCACCACAGAGTAGTCTGCAGGATCATTGTGGCAGCATGTGTTCTGCACAATGTTGAAAAACGGTGTGGCATCCCGGTGAAAATGGTGGTGGCACCCCATCCACACCCACAGGCACACCTCCTGCATATGGCTGGGCAAAGGGCACATGGAGAGTCTGCACGTACCCAGCTTGTGCAATAATTTTATTTCACATAAAATCCTTCTGTGGAGTGCACACGATCCTGCCAAATCCCAGGTGCCATTCAATGTTGACAATGTGCCAATCCACTGTGCCCACTAAACCACCCTGAGAAAGTGCCCTTGGAAGTGCACATTTGTGTGCATCCCTTAGAACTAAAAAGACATTTATTTTTTATGTTTCCAAAAGAAACATTGAAGAGGGAGGACACCACTACCACCATGTCAACCATTACATGAAATCACCCCTTTGGCACCAAACACATCCCATAACACTAACTAACACACCTGTTAAATGTGTAAGCAGACATAAATCCAGAAACATCATGACTGAGCTGCAAGGCATACATGGCCCAAAAATTAGCCTGGACACAAAATACAAGCACAATGACATATAGCCACATGTCCTAGAATGTGCATGATATGCACAAACATGTCCCACATGTGGTGTGCAGAAAAGCAGTGCAGTATCAAACAGCAGGTTATTCAATTACGCAACATGACCACAATAAACCCCATCAGAAATAAATGTTTTACAAGAGGTAATTTACAATTGTGACAGAGGGCCAAACACCAGAATTGCCACATCCAGACATGCAGCAACTAAAGTGGCCATTCCATAATGATCAAGATAAATGCACATCTTACCTGTTCCCTTGGCATGCAGTCGACAGTCAAATTTCATTGCATGAAATAGCCATCAATCCCTGATGGAAGGATCTGCAGACAATGAACAAAATGAAAGAGTGCAGCTAAAACATCCACGCAATAAAAAACTCGAAACACACTGCAGGCAAATCAAACACAAAAAACACACACCCTGACAAACAACAACATCCGCAATGCCTGTCCCCCTCAATGACATGCAGCAAATGTGCAAGTCACACATCCCCATTCACAAGACTATGGCACATACACAA
This sequence comes from Ambystoma mexicanum, assembly GCF_040938575.1. Classification (NCBI taxonomy): domain Eukaryota; kingdom Metazoa; phylum Chordata; class Amphibia; order Caudata; family Ambystomatidae; genus Ambystoma; species Ambystoma mexicanum. The sequence continues at coordinate 266,725,410 of NC_090937.1, forward strand.
TGCATGCATTAGTCAACATGCTGCATGGAAATGATAAGACATCATACATGCAGATAAATGAGACCACAACGAGCAGGGACACCCCTTGAAGACTACCAATGACATGACGAGGGATGCCAGCACCTGCATAGTATTGGCACAGTGCAAAGAACACTGTCATGGCAGCCCATTTATTTATTTATTTATTGTTCACTTGTTGGCACTTATACAATTAGCAAAACTGTTTCAAAGCACCCACAGGGCAACAGGGTGGAAACAGGAGAAGGTAGAAAATGTATTGCAACAGAGATAAATAATTAATAGTACAAACAAATAATGAGAATAACCGGGAGGGGAGTCAAACCTACTATGCCCTGTGAGTGTTGAGAAAGTGCAAGTGCAGGGGGAAGGGGGGTAATGGGAAAGGTGCTGAGGTGATCATGGAGAAGTGCTCAGAGATAAGTACTTTGAAAAGAAAAACTTAAGCGCAACCTCCCATGGAGAGGCTGAGCAAGTGCAATATATAGACAGCGGCTTGGAGGAGATATACGATATGATATGATGGGTTATTTATAACGCACTTAATACCGAGAGGTTTCTACGCACAGACCTGGAGATCGAACCTGTGGATGTTGGGGGTCAGAGCCCTGAGGATAGATAAGGGCCCTGCACATCAGTCACACTACTGTATGATTAGCAGGGAAGAGAGGAGGAGAAGGAAGAGGAAAAGAGAAAGCTCTTGAGGCTATATCTGAATTTAAGGATGTCCTGCTCAAGGCACAGAGGGAGAAGGAGTGGGAGTCTATTCCACAGAAGGGAGCCGGCCGAGGGAAGTGATCCACCACCAGCTCTATGTTTAGCAAGCTGCTTCACATGCAGGGAGTTGGTGCCAGAGGAACACAGGAGTCTAGAAAGGTAGTATTTGTTCAGGAAATGTTGAAGAGTGGTACCCGGCACCAGATGGCCTTGTAGATGATACTGAGGGATTTTAATTTAATCTATGCTGAGACTGGGTGCCAGTGAAAGCTGTGTAGGGCAGGAGAGATGCAGCCCTTGGGCTTGAGACCTTGCTGTGCTATTCTGGGTAAACTGGCGGGGTCACAGGGTGGACTAAGGAAGATTAAGGAGGAGGCTCTTCCAGTAGTTTAGCCTGGAGAGAACCAGAGCACGGGTAACATTGAGTCTCTGGGGGAACGTGCGGAAGGGTGTAGTCCCTTTGAGATGGAAGAGCTGAAAGTGAGACTTCTTGACAATGTTCGCAATATGAGGGATGAAGGAAAGGGAGGAGTCGAAGATGACTCTAAGACTCCTGGCTTCAGAGGAGGGTGCAGGGGGGAACCCATGGAGGAAGACCAGAGTGAAGGGAAGAAGTAGGGTGCAGGGAATCCAATAGGGAGTATCTCTGTTTTGCTGGCGCTCAGGCAGAGGTCATTAGCAGTGCACCATGCCTGGGTGTGCGGATAGGCAGTTAGGGATGAAAGAAGGTGCAAGGGCGTAAGTAGGAAAGTTTGAAGAAGAGTTGTGTGTTATCAACGTAGCAATGGAAGTTGGGGGAGAATGAGGCAGTGAGGCGTGTCAGCAGGGAAAAGGTATATGTCAAAGAGCCAGGGCGAAAAGATTGAGCCCTGGCGGACTCCACAGGTGGAGGAGGAAGTAGGGGAGGAGAAAGTGCCCAGAATGTTTGAGGAACGGTCGGTTTGGAACAAGGTAAGCCAGTCCAGTGGCTGCTCCGAGATATCAAGGGTATCATGGAGCTTTTTTATGAGGATGGAATTGTTCACTGTGTCAAATGCACTAGCCAGATCAAGGAGGATGAGGACAGCAGGTGTGTTGGAATTGAGGGATGCGAGTAGTTCTTCACGGGTGTTCAGGAGAGCAGTTTTTGTGCCTCTGGAAACTTGGAATCCAGACTGGTGGTCATGTAGACCGCCAACAAGTTCGGTATGGGCATTGAGTTGGGGGAGTGACAACTTCTCTAGCAGTTTCCCAAGGAAGGGGCTGATGTAAATGGGGCGCCAGGGTACAAATGAGCGAGAACAGTCTGGAGCGGTGTTACACTACTTTAATTTCTTTACTGTTAACAGCTCCACTACTTTTTGAAACCATTTTCACCATTCCAGAACTGTTATGTTTGAAGACAAAGCATACTTCTACACTTTACCACTGAATATTAGTTACAGCTAAACTGAAATCTATTTCAACTCAATTGGCTGTCAACCAGCAGGACTACAACCCTTATAACATGTTTTGCACATTGCTCCTTTCCTTCCTACTCTGTCCCGCCCGAGTCACAGTGCTACTAATTTTTTGGTACACTTCTATCACTGGGGGGCGCACAAGGGCGTGTTTGAGGGAGGATGGGAAAGAACCAGTAGCCAAGGGGTGGTTGGAGAGATCAGCAAGAGCAGGGGCGAGAGAGGAGATGTTGTCCTTGATGGTTCAGGAGCAGCATGGGGCAACCTGTTTGGAAGAGACCTTCATGCAGTTGACAACTCTGGTGACTTCTTCAGGGGAGACAGGAGCAAAGGAGGAGAAGGAGGAAGTGGAGGGGTGAGTGGTAGGGTAGGGGTGGAGTGGGAGGGTTGTTTTGGAAGAGTCTGTTACAAGGCTGTTCAGTATGTCAGTATGTCATGCTTGATGCAGCAATTTACAGAGTCCGTTGTCAAACTGGAAGGCTGGCCACCAAGGCAACTGCCATGGCAGACAACACAAAGAAATGTGAGACTGCACAAAAGGATAAATGCATGCTAAACGTGGGATTCAAACTAAACGTGAAAGGATGAATGCAGACTTCAGTGGGACAGCATACAATTGGTCCAATTCTGCATTCAATTGAACGCAACAGTACCATGCACCCAGCTGCAGTCAACTTGAAACTGTAAACACCATGGTGCAGCATGCATGGGAAATGCGTGTGAAAACACCAACACCGCTAAACATAATGTGCTGGTACACAACATAACATCCCAAAAATGTGCATCAATGTTCCCATGGTTGTGACTTGTAACCAGGGCTGCACACCATAATTGGGGAACCCTAAGCAAGAGAGGCCAAATATGCTGTCGAACCATTACCCCACAAACATTGCAAGGGATGTGAAGTGCCACTCAGTGCACATGGTCAAAGTGCAATGAGACACACACCAGCACAACCATCAACACCTGTCACAGGCCACAACAGCCAGCCCTGCCACCTACTCCCAAACACCCATGAAAGGCCCACACATTTGGAACCTCACAATTTTGAATATGAAACCAGTGGCCCCATCAATCCATACAAACAACACCATGCCCAGACCAATCACGAGAGCCACACCTTGTGAAACATGCACCCATGAAGTAGTACTAGTTCCCCACAAGACAAGTCAATCCCAAGTGATCACACACAGTGCAAGACTCCCAGCCAAACACCACACAAGTGTCTGCAAATGCCCTTCACTTACCTGCACAGGGTACCCACCTGCCTTGCTTAAGATGCAACCCATCGGGAGACGCATCCCCTAAATGCAAAGACATGCATAGTAACAACAGAAAGAACATGCACATCCATGACAACACAAGAATTGATTCTAAAAATATGCAGAGCGCACCCACTGCAGAAGCACCACCAGGTGCAAGAGAGTGACATGACATAGATTGTGATCTGTCCGTGAGTGTAGCGTACCACAAAAGAGAGGGAGAGAGAGAGTGACACAGAGGGAAGGCCAAGTTAAAAACACACCTAATCAACTAGAAAGGACTGAGGGTGTTTAAAGGTTAGGACTGTGCCCTCATTACAACTTTACTACTCCACAATAAAGTCCTGCACCTCTATTCCCTACAATGGTCTGTGTCCACATAGGACCCCACCTGACAGACTTTACTCAAAAGTGGAAACCAAAAGGTGAAAAACACAATCTGATATAAAAATAGTTCAACAAGTTCACAATAATACTAGTGTAAGTATTTGCATTATAACCTCACATCATTTTACAAACAAGTGGTTTCTTTATTAAATAAATTCATTAAAAAAACATATATAAAAAATGTGTATTTATTTGTATTTATTAATTTTATATAGCGCTTTAAGCCAAAGCGCTTTGCATTACAACAACAGGAATACAATAGAAGCATGAGTTCTGAACATGAGTCAAATAATCAAAAACAGTATAAAGAACAATTTACTGAGAACTAGGAACAAGATAAAAGTAGTAGAAGAGTAGGAAGGAGTAGTAAGGGGCTGTCAAGAGAGAGGATGAAGAAGGTGAGATTTTAAGGAGGAGCGGAAAGAGGAGTAAGAGGAAATGGAACGGATAAGGAGAGGTAGATAGTTCCAGTGTATAGGGGCAAAGAGCTGAAAAGAACGGAAGCGGGAAGGGGCACAAGGAGAAGGAGGAACAGTAAGGAAGAAAAGGTCAGCAGAACAGAGGGGGCGAGAAGGGGTGTAGAAAGAGGAGGGAGGATAGGTAGGGTGGGTCAAGGTTATGAAGCGATTTAAAAACGAAGCAGAGGAAGTTGAATTTAAGTTGTGAGTGAAAGGTGAGCCAACCAAGAGAAAAAAGCGAAGAGGAGATGGAGTCGTGAGGAGAGAGGAGGCAAAGAGTACGGATGGCAGAGTGATAGAAGGATTTGAGGCGGGCAAGATGAGAGGCAGGAAGGCCAAAGAGGAGAGCAGAAAAGTAAAATAGGCGGGAAAAGGTAAGGGATGATATTAAGAGTTTAGTAGCATGGAAGGTGAGAGAGGAATGGATTTTGCGAACATTGAAGAGGTGATAGTGACAGGCTCGAGAGGTAAGTGAGATGTGGTGAGAGAATGAGAGGTTAGAGTGGAGGCCAAGATTACGGGCAGAGGTTGAGAGGGGAAGACTGGAAAGAGGATAAGAGGAAGGGAGAGGGGGGAAGAAGCTTGTTGGCGTGAAAGAATAAGACCTCCGTCTTGTCACTGTTAAGGGAGAGAAAGTGTGAAGACATCCAGTTTTTAATAGCAGTGAGGCAGGAAGAAAGTTTGAGGTGGATGCAATCATGTTATTTATACTTCATCAAAATAAAGTGACTGGTGCAAAGTTGACAGGAGTATAACATTCTCAAATATATTTATACTAAGAACACCAATGGAAGGAACAATGGTCCTAAACAAAGGACACTCAAATCTGCTAGCACTTGATAAAATCAAACATCCATGTGTCTAGCACTAAACAATTCTTATAATTGACAGATTCCTTATTTAAGGATCTTCAGTAGATAACCAAGCTTGCAAACAGAGTGTTATCATGGTGAACATCGAAAACCAATGATTTATGGCACAGGAATTTCCCCTGATGAAGTTCTCTACATTATTTTCTGGATAAAACAGGAATGAAAGATGTCGGGATTATGAATACTGTTACACTTAGCAAACAGTTAGAATAGGACATTGGTTGTCTACTTAAGATCCTTAAATAAGGAATCTTTCAATGATAAGAATTGTTTAGTGCTACTCCACCCATTGGTGCACTCCCCTCTGCCAGCATTGAGGACTGCACATCCGGTTCACCATCAGAGCTACTGGAGTCCAAAGAGTCAGAATTATCTGCAGCACGGCTCAGAATGATCTGTAGCACCAGTGGATTCTCATGGCCTGCCAAGCCACATCCTCCACTGGTTGTCTGGAAGGCCACAGACTCTTCTTCCTCCTCTCCATCCGACACCTCCTCACCTGCACATGGACAGAAAAAGACATGTGGAGTCATGTGCAACGTGTCTACAGTAAACATGTGTATGACATTGCTGTCATGCAACAAATTACAGGGCATGTCACCATAAGAAATACAGCACCCACCCACTTTGCACAACAAGCTCTCTGATCAAGGCATAGGCAGGCTGGCAACAAGATTCCCTGCTCAGGCCCATGCTGCCAGTGGACACATCGCCAACAAACGGGGTCATTAAGAAGCGCATTATGGCACGGCTAACTGTTGACTAATACCAGTGAAATGGGCATGGCCATGTGGCTCTGTGGCGTGCAATTACATCACATGGCAGCAGGCGGACACACATATCCACATACAAGTCCACATCCATCACATGCCACACAAGTGTTGACCTGGTACAGGGACTGTACACAATGGGAAACATGCCATACGTGTGTGAAAAAGGAAATAGTCCCAGCTGTTTTATGGCTGTAAGAGTACCACATAGACAAGGTCTGTGAAGTGGAGAGAGTAAGTCAATGGAGTTGTAGATGACAACAAGGTACAGTGACCCACAAGAGGGAGAGGGCCATGGACCCATGGAGTGTGGGCTGAGTGTGGGAGGGTAACAGGGACCAGGCCTCACAACGATTTTCCCCAGCAGTCATTGCCATTGGGGCAGCAGGGATTTGCACAGTCTACACATAAGTACACTCACTCAGGGCACGCCGTAAGGCGTATTGTTTTTCATCTTGGATGGTCTATGTAGCATGGAAGAACCTACGTACATGTGTGAAAAGAGAATCTTTACCCTGAAGGACATGAAGTGTAACTCGTATTTCGGACACAAGCACATGTCTAGCAGAGCAGAATCACTGACATCAAGGATGCAGCTATCAAGAGTAGTATGTTGCAGATATTGTGGGGGTTATGCTAGTGGGGGATGAGTCACACGGCCATGTTCAACTGATGTGCAACACATGGGTTGTATCCACTCTTGTGTACACAGAACAGGAGTCAATACACCATGACATGGTTCACCCGAGGCAGTCATTCAAATGCAGCCAGATGTGCACCACAATTATACATCTTGGTGATACTTCACTACACATACTCAGGATGCACAACCTTGGTCACTAACCGGACGTGTCCTCATCATTTTCCAGGCCTCCTATGCCTTGCACCTGCTCCAGTAGAATGAATTGGCTCATAGCCTCTTCATGCTTGGTCAGCTCTTCCTCCTCCTCTGGTGACCCCCCCTACAGTTGCCAGAGGAGAGACTAGGTTGGCACCCAGCTTGGACTTGGTGTGGTGGGTGAGGTCATTCCAGCGCTTTACTACCTGTGCAGCAGTGTGCTTCTCAAACCCTAAGATGCTGTACTCATCCGTGACATACTGCCAATGCACCATACGATGAGCAGGTGTATGTGTGCTCCCCAGTTGGTGTCACATATCATGGTGGTGAATGGCAAAGTAGTCCATGAGGATCTTGAGTTCTTCACCATGGAAGTTTTTCTTCCTCAATGTGCCAGTGTCATGGGGTTGAACCTGTTGCTGCTGTGCAGGCTTTGCCTTCTTGCCACAAGGTTTGGTTGCCACCCCTGTGTGGCTGGGACCACTCTGGGGTCCAGATGCTGAACCACAAGTGGCCTGGGGCTGGTGCAGCTGATTCAGCAGCATGTCCCTTATCCTTTTGGGCTGGGGCTGCTGCTTCCGCAGCACATCTCTTACCCTTTGGGCTGGGGCAGCTGCTTCCACAGCACATCCCTTACCCTTTTGGGCTGGGGCAGCTGCTTCCACAGCACGTCCCTGAATCCTTGTGGCTGGAACAGCCGCTTTCGCAGGACATCTCTGAACGCTTGGGACTGGGAGAGCTACTTCCGCAGGACGTCCCTGAACCCTTGGTGCTAGGCCAGCTACTTCTGCAGGATGTCCCTGAACCTTGGGTCTAGGGCAGCTGCTTCCTCAGGACATCCGTGACCCCGGCCACGCCTGCCCCTTTTCCCTCTTGGGGCCTTTCCACTCATGTTCCAGGTGTGAGGAAAAAAATGGAAGACACACCAAGCAATTGTCCTGGGCAATTTGAGTGAGGGGGCAGTCTATGTGATGGAAGACATAGTTCTGTGGTCCAGCAAGGCTCAAATGTACCCCAGGTGTGAAAAATAGGGCATGTGTAATGCACAGGCACCCCAAAAAAATAACAGAAAGAAGCATACGCGAGACCAGCATAGCTTCCGGAAAAAGAAAAAAGCAGTATGCGATACACAGTGGCACCCTGAAACACAAAAAATGCATACGCAAACCCCAGAAAACCACCCGAAAGGTGAGAATAGAGGTATGCGATACACAGGGCACCCAGAGTTGAGAAAGATGCGTACGTGACTCACCATTAGCCTCAAAGGTAGATGCGAGTATGCATGCATGCAAATCCCCCACCAAAATAAGAAGTTCATACAGTCCCTGACATTAATAGATTGCGTGGCACCTCAAAATACGCAGTACTCCACCTGTCCGTCTCCTACCCTTTGCACGCACATTTGGAGTTGCTTCTACATGTACTAATGCACCCCAGAATATGGTGTGCTGAACGCCTGCGCGCAGCGCGTGTCAGGTAAGGACCTTTCCTCAGATTTCACGTGTCCACGCTTTCTGCATTTGTTACGCGCACAGTCACTCTGTTCACGTCTGCCAGCATTGATATACACGGAAGACTAGACCCTCGCTCCTGCCTCCATGCCATTTAACGTGCCTCCACCTGCACTGTGCTGCCTGCAATTTTTCATCTGCTGCTCCCTGTCCAGTGTGTGTGCCTGCTGCCCACCTGTACTGCGTTCGGCGTGCCTGCTGTCCAGCCATTGGATATGCTCCTGTCTTTGGCCCTGTGACCACCTCAGCTGCTACAATGGACTCCCGCTGTGCTTTTCCACCACCACCGCTCCACAGCACTGCTCCAGGACCACCTTGCCCACTCACACCTGCCTTGGGGGTTGCCATGTTGCACCATCACCATCAGACCAGAGCAGCAACCCCTTGACAGCGAGGCAGAATGCTGCCAACTTCAGCGCCAGGAAAGATGACATCCTGGTAGCAAAGGTCCTGGAGCATTATGATGCCCTTCTCTACCCTGTGATGCAACATGGCAAGGAAGGACGTCAGCAGATCTGGGATGGAATCATGGATGCCATCAATACGAAAGGGGTGGTAGTCCACTTTTTCAAGACCGTGCACAAGCGCTGGGAGAATCTTAAACTCAGGACCCATGGCAAGGCACTACGATTCATCCAGGCCAGTGCTACCGCAGAGGTGCACCGTGCGTGCATGTGTCAGATGTCGAGGAACAACATGCGGGTCCTGGAGAGGTTTCACCCGGCGGTGCACACACAGGTCTGCAAATTACAGGAATGTCTGGAGTCGACTGGTGAGTAGCTATGTGGTGCACTGCTGTAGGGTGCATGTGTGTTGTGCATGTGCCAGTATGTTGGCAGTGACCCCCTTAGGCTTTCAGCAATTATGCTTCTGTGACGGATGTCTGCATGCATTCCCCCAACATCGCTCTCCATGTGTGCACTGAGACATGTCTTGAATTCAAATGTGCTCTTACTTGCATTGTGTGTTGTAGTACTGTCTTGCAATGTTACTTGTGTCTGCAACGTTCCAGGATGGCAAGTGTGCCAGTTGAGGTAGTGTTGCCCATGTTATGTGCATGCATGCATGATGCTCATGTGTATATGCAATTAATGACTGTGTGTATGGCATACACAATCGATTGGTTGTGACAGTGGCATGTAGTTTGATGTGAGCATGTGGACTGAAGGCCAGGCAGGTGTCTGCATGGATGTGGATTGCATGTCCTTGTGTGTGGTGGTTTATGGTTGTTCCCTTGACAAGTGGTGTTCCTGTGAATGTTGATGCCGCCACACAGACTTTGGTGCAGTACACTGATGTTGCTGTTCTGCGTCTCCTTTTCCACAGTAGCATCTGATGAAGAGGATGGAAGCAGTGCTGCGGCTCAGGGATGCCTCCACCAGGCAGAGGTGCAGGCCACAGCCACGCATCCATGACAACTCATCTTCGGGGAGCGATGTGGCTGGGATGCCTCCACCCAGACCCATCCCCCATTGTCGGCTGGTCGGTCCACCCAGACTGACACCATATTACCATGTGATGTGTACATCTGGAATGATGTGCTACCCCTGCTGGCCAGATTGACGAGGCAGACAGTTGTCATTCGTGATGATCTGCAGGCTATTCATAGTCTACTTGCACATAATTACAGTGAGCTATACCGCCTTGTGCCATGGCTCGCAACATATCTGTTCCGTGTTGTACTCCATGGGATGTTCCCTCATGCGATCATCTCCTCAACTTCCCCCTCGGTGCGCCAGTCGTCCTCCAGGGTGCCTTCCAGCCCATGTACCAGCAGGGGCCCCTATGCACCTGTCCCACCACCAACGCCCGTCTGGTGGAGATCACATCTCTGCCCATGTTGGGAGACCAAGGCACAGCAGCTGAGGTGGCCGCCGTGCCTACCCAGGCACCGACAGGGCCCCAGGCAATGGAGGGACAGCAGGCACCCATGAGCAGTGCAGGTGCCGTATGCCCCGTCATCAGCTCAGTGGGTGTACCTACTTAGCAGGCACCGGGCACTGGATCAGGAAAATAAGGAGCTGGCAATCTTTCACAGAGCAGACCACCCAAAGGATGCAGGTGGCAAGAGTGAGGCAAGGGGCACGCCTAAAGCACAGATTGTTTTCCGTGTTCAGGCAGATTGTGGCAGAGAGGCAGTTGGAACAGGAAGCAGGAGTGGTGATGGCCAGGGCTGGGATTGTGCTGCGTCGTGCAAGGAGGCGGGCTGCCAACCTGGAGGCAACTTGCAGTAATGTGGAGGTGATAGAGACGCAGATGCTGGAGGGCCTGCAAGCCCTCCAGGCTGGGGGGGGGAAGAGACATGGTGTGGGACCCAGCCTGTGGGGGGGAAGGCTGATTAAGAACTGGAAGGAGGACTAGCCCACTGCCTTTGTAAATGATATGATATGGTATTTATAATGCGCCTTAAACGAGTGTTTCAAGGCGCGACTCAGCAAGGGAGGGGGAACAGAGGGAGGACAGAGACAACAATCTTACTAGGCCATGTGACATTCAGATCGTGCAAGTGCAGGGGTGGGGGAGCAGAAAAGTGCCAGGGGAAAGAGGAGGGGGGCGGTGCTGTACATGGGATCAAAACAATAACAAGAAGTGCGGACAGCAGGTGGCAGGTACATGGGTAAGTGCAGACAGCCAGTGTCCAAAAGTGCAGATAGGGGTAATGTAGGGTTACAGATCCAGACCCAAGTGCAAGGGTTGCCGGGAGGCAGTGCAGGTGTGCAACTGGACGGGCATGGACCTGGGCCTGAAATCTGAGGGTGGCCAGGTTACCCGTGCAGTATCAGACAGGAATCAGCAGGGTAGAGGAAGAGAGAAGGCAGAAGCAAAGAGGAAGGTCTTGAGGTGCTTCCGAACTGGAGATGGTTCTCCTCAAGTTTCAGAGAGGCAGGGAGGCTGTTCCAGAGGGAGGCCCCAGCCGGAGAAACAGATCGGCCACCAACACTTTGCTTGGAGAAGCGTCTGACCTGGAGAGAGATGGACGTGGAGGAGCAAAGAGCTCGAGTAGGAAGGTATTTACGAAGAGCGAGCTGGAGGTATTGAGGACCAAGGCCCCAAAAGGCCTTGTGGACAATGCAAAGGGTCTTGAACTTAATCCTCACAGCCACTGGGAGCCAATGCAGAGATTTCAGTGCTGGAGAGATATGATCCCTGGGCTTGAGGCCAAGGACAAGTCTCGCAGTCCTGTGCTGGATGAGTTACAGAGGTCGGAGAGTAGAAGCAGGCAAATTCAGAAAGAGGCTGTTGGAGTAGTCCAGCCTAGAGAGAACCAGAGCTCTAGAGAAAGTGAGCTTCTCGGGGAAGGAGAGGAATGGAAGAATACATCTGAGGTGCAGTTCACAGTTTGACTTCTTAGAGACGTCAGTTCATTTGTGTGTGTGCAGCTTTGATACTTTACTTTTCAGCCACTGCATCTCACCATAGCAAGTCATGTGTCTTGTGGCATGCGTACTTGCATGTGTGTTGTTGCTGTGATGGTTGTGGCTGGAAGGATGCACATGTGCCTGGCATGTGGGGTTGGGTCCATTAGGCAGCTGTGTATGCACTGTATGTTTTCATTTACTTTTAGCTGTGCAGCATCACTGTGTGTTTGCCATCAGTGTGGTTGGGATGGAGGTAGGTGGGCTCACTTTGGGGGTGTTCCATGGTCCCGTTAATAGCACTTTTGTTCTTCATTGCTGTGTTAAACCCATGTCATGCAGACACGCCCACCAGCATGTGCAGTCACACATTGCCTCCTCTCATGTGTTGCTCCAACTAGCACATTGCAATGCAGTAGTGAGCCATGTTCGCTCTTTCGGAGTGGCATCACAATTCTCCGGCCTCTGTGACTCATGCACTCTTTGACTGCCCTTCCATCACCTATGCATGGCCCTCTCATATTATTGTTCCCTGCCAGGTAATTTGATGCACCTTTCACCAAGGTCACCGATGTTCAGGTGGTGACACACATGGGCATTGTTTGTGTATTTTTCATTTTTATTAGTATGTTTACTTCTGTCATGGGCACACATTCAGTTAGTGTGCTTTGATGCCTTGGCAATGTGCCATGGCCGACATGCACATGCCATTTGCCATTCAATTCACTTGTCACATGTGTATGGGTGTGCTGGTTGAGGTCTTGAGGGGTCTTTCAGCAGATGCTTCAACTGGTGCTTCCAGTTGATCATGTTTGCGGCTGACTTATTGGTGTTGCACTTCATGTAGCTGGCAGACCACGGAGTTCAGGCAAGCTGAAGACATGAATTGCACTGGTATTGTGGAAGACTGTCAGGGGGCTGCTTGGGGGTGAGGGGGTCCAGTCTAGAGGGGGTTGCCTGGGGCGAGGGGGGTTCCAGTCTATAGTGGCATGCCTGGGGGGTAACCAGTCTAGAAGGGGTATCTGGGGGGGGGGTGTTCATTCTAGAGGGGGTGTTCAATCTTGAGTGTGATGCCTGGGGGGGGGGTGTCCAGTCTGGAGTGGGATGCATGGGGGCCTGGGGGAGTCCAGTCGTCCAGTCCGGAAGGGGCTGCCTGGGTTGGTGTCCAGTCTGGAGGGGGCTGCCTGGGGGGCTGTCCAGTCTGGAAGGGGCTGCCTGTGGGGGTGCAGTCTGGAGGGGGCTGCCTGGGGGGTTCGAGTCTGGAATGGAATGCCTGTGGAGTGTCCAGTCTGGAGGGGGTGTCCAGTCTTGAGTGGGATGTCTGGGGGGGTGTCCAGTCTGGAGTGGGATGCATGGGGGGCTGGGGGAGTCCAGTCGTCCAGTCCGGAAGGGGCTGCCTGGGTTGGTGTCCAGTCTGGAGGGGGCTGCCTGGGGGGCTGTCCAGTCTGGACGGGGCTGCCTGTGGGGGTGCAGTCTGGAGGGGGCTGCCTGGGGGGGTTCGAGTCTGGAATGGAATGCCTGTGGAGTGTCCAGTCTGGAGGGGGTGTCCAGTCTTGAGTGGGATGTCTGGGGGGTGCCCAGTCTGGAGGGGGCTGCCTGGGGGGTGTACTGTCTGGAGGGGGTGTCCAGTCTGGAGCAGAATGTCTGGGTGGGTGTCCAGTCCGGAGGGGGCTGCCTGGGGTGGTGTCCAGTCTGGGGGGGTATGCCTGGGGGGCTGTCCAGTCTGGACGGGGCTGCCTGTGGGGGTGCAGTCTGCAAGGGGCTGCCTGTGGGGGGGATCGAGTCTGGAATGGAATGCCTCGGTGGGTGACCAGTCTCAAGGGGGATGCCTGGGGGGATGCAACCTGGAGCAGGTGTCCAGTGCGGAGGGGGATGCCTGGGTGGTTTCCAGTCTGGAGGGGGCTGCCTGGGGGTGTCCTGTCTGGAGGGGGTGTCCAGTCTTGCATGGAATGATTGGGGGTTGTCCAGTCTGGAGTGGGCTACGTGGGGGGGTGTCCAGCCTGGAGGGGGCTGCCTGGAGGGGTGTCCAGTCTGGAGCCAGATGCCTAGGGGGTGTCCAGTCTGGAGAGAGGTACCTGGGGGGGGTGCAGTCTGGAAGGGATGTCCAGTCTAGAGTGGGATCCCTGGGGGGTGTTCAGGGTGGAGGGGGTGTACAGTCTTCAGTGGATTTGCCTACAGAGGTGTCCAGTATGGAATGGGTGCCCGGGGGGGTGTCCAGTCTGGAGTGGGTTGCTTGGCTTTCAAGGGAGGGCACCCATTTTCTCTGGGGTGCGGCCTGGGATTGCAAGGGAGGGCACGCATTTTCTCTGGGGTGCGGCCTGGGCTTGAGAGTTGGGGTGCACGATTTCGCTGGGGTGCAGCCTGGCCTTGTGAGGGATGGCACATGTTTTCTTGGGGTGCGGCTTGGGCTTGCGAAGGAGGGCATGTGTTTTCTCTGGGGTGTGGCCTGGGCTTGCGAGGGAGGGCACGTGTTTTCTCTGGGGTGCGACATGGGCGTGCGAGGTGAGGCACACGATTTCGCTGAGGTGCAGCCTGGGCTTGCGAGGTGAGACATGCCTTCTCACGGGAGTACTGGATGGTGGGCAGGGGTGTTGCGCAGGCTTGCGCCGTGTTAGTTCTTTTGCTTGATTTTTGCTGTGCTTGGGGGGTGTTGTGGGCGTTGTTATTACTTGCATAACAGGTAGTAATGCTTCTTTAAATCCATGAATACGCTTGGCGCGCAATATTTTTTCTATGCCACGGTTTGCAGAGGGTCTTTCTCGGTGTGTGGACCTTGTGCTATTTCTGCACCTCATTCCATGAATCAGGCCCTAGGACTCTACAGTGGTTCCCTAATGTCATCGCGCAGACCGTCTAAAAACAAAACAGTGCAAGCTGCCCAGAATGATTCCAATTGTCAAAGATATACCCACATGGTTCCATCAACCACGTTTTGGTATTTATAGCTGGTCTCTAAGCTGGAAGGGGTATGCACAGATACCGATCATTTATTCATTTTGCCTAGTGATTCAAGCTGCACCTCATGAGGCCCTATGAGACCAAACATGTCTTAAGGTTGCTTGCTTTCCTCATAGCCCAGCCATTTGGCTGGACTGGTCCCTTCCAGGCATGCTTTATTTTCGGTAAGCCCCCTTATTTGAAAGCAGAGAGCAGTTAAAAACAATTAAAGTATCGCTTTTTTGAGTTTTACAAATCAAGAGACCCGCTAATTACTTTTTTCGTTTGATCATGGTTAGAGCATCTCCTTTTTACGAAGGGTAAACACCTCTGATATTTCCACTTAGACGGAGAATGCAAGAGCGAAGCACACACTCAACTCCCATCCGTCTGACCGACCACGTAATGCTCTTGAAAGTGATCATAGTGCCTATCGCCTTTTATCATCTGAAACCGCCACCTCACCAACACATTGTGACACTATTTTGGCCTAATTTATTTCCAACACATGCCAGACGCAACCTTCGGAAGCGCTAGAAGATAGCTCCTCGTCATTAAACGTGGGTAAATGCACCCTTTTGCACTGTCCACTGCACACTCGGACCCACCGCGAGGAGGAGAGAGTGTTACGTAGATGCCTTACCAAGAAAATAGGTACAGGCACTCATCACACCCTCACCTTTGGTGGACCCACGGTCCAGTGTCTGCCTGGTGGTTGTGCATTCGATTAGGAACCAGGGTTTGATCCTGGTGAAACCTTAAATCGATTGGGTAAACCACAAAAGTAACTGACCAACAGGTTTTGATCCTCCCCATCAGAGTTATTTTGTCACCATTTAATGTAGCCACTCTTAGGTGTACTGTATATTGCTTTGACTTATTGTTATTTGTTTTTTTTTTAATGTATTCCTTATTATTTTCAGGTCAATGTGCTGGTCCTACAGATCTCATGTCAAACAGTATTTCACCAAATTTGTTTTGATCGAAATCAAAAGTTTTTATTTTCATGCACTCAAAACGTGCAACCTCATCCATTATTTATTTTTTACATTTGTAGGCGCTGGTTAAAGACATGGTAAGTTCAATGGGTAAATACAGGATAGGGTTAGTTCAACAGGTATGTCTTGAGTTTTTCCTGAACAGGGAGCTGGAAGGTTATAGGAAATAGGAATGGGACTTCGGGGAATGCATTCAGTATACAGTACATTTAATATCGCAACCATCGAAGCATGCAACTTAGAAGAACTTTCGTGCACAAAGGCAGTCAGTTACCCATCAATAACCTGCCAGTATTGGCACTGTGAGGAGTATAACAAAAACAAAAAAAACTCCTGGCTGTGCAGGGTGTCAGCGGTCAAGTTGAACTGGCTGAGGCCTAAGTTGCTTTAGCACCTGTTCTTAAGTGTATGCTCAGAGATACAGTATGAGTTCTTGAAGCAATTGTTTTGAAGTCTGTGATAAGTTCATAAGGTACGACATCCTTTCATCACAAGCATTTGAAAGCCTGCAATTTAAACGTGTACAAAATAACGTGAAAGTTCATCCAATTTTTTTTGGGGCGGGGAAGGGCAGAAAAGTGGTTGGGGGTCGGGTATAGTTAAAAATAGGTGCAGGAGGAGGAGTGGGGGGCACTCCACCCCCCATCCCCCACCCCACAAAAAGAAAAGAATTTGATTAACTTTTTCGTTATTTCATACACGTTTAAATTGCAGGCTTTGAAATGCCTGAGACTGAAAGGACATAGAACCATTCATAAATGCACTGCCAATGTGTATACTCTTCCGTGTTAAGGTAAAAACTGAATTTAGGGCACAGCGCCTGAGAGTCTGGGATGAATGAGAAGTAAGGGTGATCTTCAACCCACCCCTCTCTTGGAGGCTGTCTTTCTCAGTGAACACCTTCCCCCACTGCTGGGCGCTCACCATAATCTCCTTAAACCCCACTTCCCCACTCATTAGCATCAGACTGACTGCTGAGAACTATAGTTTTGATGCAATTCATCAAGGATATTTTATGATCTTCCCACATCCGATGCTCCAAGCTGATTTTAATTGGACTAGGCAGCCAAAAGTGGCATTTGCGCTTGCTAAAAATAACAATATGCTCCTTTTAAACTGATACTGTCTTGCTGTCTCAGTTGAAGTTACCCAAATATAATTTGGTGTAGAAAAAACAGTTTCCCTTCTGGAGAATAATCTCTACTATGTGGCCTTGCCACCTCCTCCGACGACAAGACAAGTTTTATTTTATCAACGTTGCAGTTATCAAAATTTCCATCTGCATTGAAAAACTTTGATATGGTGTAAGAGGAATCTGAGGGCATCCTTACTTCTTTCCTCAAAATATCCTCCTCCCAGGTGGCCAGGGAAAGGTCATTGCTCTTGGATCCAGACCCTGGGGGTGGATATGCGAAGGAGGCTCACCTGGGTGGAGGAGACTTGGGGAGTGGGGATGAGGCACACTTAGGTGAGACATTGTATCCACCTTTCCCCTTTCACAATGAGTTCTCTGTCCCCCAAGTCTTTATAGGTTATTGTCAATCCTTTCCCTATCATTCCCCTAAAACATTCTGCAACAGACACCAGTTTGGTACTGGGACGAGGAAGAGACCAACTAGAGAAACACATCCTCTCTCCATTGACTTTCACACACACTCACACCATGTAGGTACCGGGACGAGGAGGAGGAAACCAAGAACAAAGCAAACCAGCATTGAGCGGTCTAGTCCTTTTTGGACGAATCAAGCTGGATAGAGCTTAAAAAGCAGGAAGTACGGCTAAAATTGAGTCAGCTGTGGAAGCAGATATACGGACTGCTGGATGAGAGCAGGCCTCTCCTGGAAAGCGGCATGACAGACGGAGTGCTCGAGGACCCCCGAAGAAAAATGTTTTTAGCGCTTTCCGGAAGGTGGCACTTTTTCCTCCAGTCTCAGTTTAGGAGGAAGGTAGTTCCAGAGCTAGGCAGCACAAAATGGAAAAGATCTTCCTAGACCTTAGAACCTTTAAATGCTGGACAAAAGATTTGAGCACGGTCAGGTGAGTAGAGCGATCTAGTTCGGGAGTAACGGTAGATGGCAGATTTTAGGTAGGAGGGGGAAGAGCTGTAAACACAACGATGGACAAGAGTGCAAGTTTTGACGTTAATACGATCTTGTACAGGCAGCCAGTGGAGATCTTTCCTGTGCTGCGATATGTGTTATGTCCATGGAATGTTCTTGATAATCTGTATGGCATCATTCTGGATGCATTGGCATTTTTTTTTTAGACAGGAGGTGTTGGACCCTAGTAACAGGGAGTTTCAATAATCCAGCCATGATAGGATAGTAGCTCAGGTGATGATGGCACAATTTTCCTCTCTTAGGAGGGACCTGATGTTTCGTAGTAATCGAAGGCAATGATTGTAATTTCTACTAATCATATTGGTGTATTCATCGGCATTATGGGAGGATTCAAGGATGACACAATGCATTTGCCTTACTCTTGACTGGAATTATGTTGTTGTTAATAAGAAAGATGTCATTCTACATTAAGGTTGGATCTAGCCTGGGGTGAGCCAAAAATTAGAAGCTCGATTTTTCCTCCATTAAGGCACATTCAATTTTGGGACATCCAAGACTTAATCAGATTATATAGGTGGAGGAGCTTTGAATAGTCTTGGGAGAAACCACCAGTGAGTTCCAGAATCAGTTGTGTATCATCCTCATAATTGGTAATGTGAGAAACCTGAGGGTGTCTCACTTTCTGAACCCTGGGAATCCCTTTTTCAGGTGGACAGGGCACAGCCATCTCCCTTGGAGCCAGACCCTGGGGGTGGACGAGTGTGAGAGGATCACCTGAGTAAGGGGTCCACAGGGATTAGGATAGGGGCACCCGATGGTGAGATGTGGTAGACCCTTCCAGAAGACACCTTTTCCCCATCCTACCCAGTAGTGCGACTAGAAACTCAACCACACCTCTCCCTTCCCGAAACTGACATTTTTTCACAGATAACTCACCATGAACAACAACAGGACTACCCTCCCTTTCTCAACAGTATTTTTCCAGATTTTCCTAAATTTACTAGTGAAAACTACAATCCCCATAGTTCCTCCACTCTGTTCTTTTTTACCAACAGGGAACCACAGACATAGAAAACAGACCCTCCCCTTTCTACAGCAGACTGTCCCATTAATGAGGCAAGGCTAAATCAGGCCTTCCTCTTTAATTACTCGCTCCCGACTCCACTTGTCTCTCTGAGGCAGCATAAAAGGCAGAGCAGGAAAGCACACTTGGAGATAGTCGGGGATACTGGAAGGTGTCGGAGAGAAGGAGTAAGCCCTAGTGAGCTGCAGAAGCCCTGGAGAACCTGGGGTAGGAGAAAACTGCCCACACACTGGTCTTGTTATTTGAGAGGAGATTGCAGTGTGGAGGAGGGTGCTGTACTTCAAGAAGGCAAGACCAGGGGCAGCTGGGCGTTGTCTGGGTTGTCTGGTGGTACCCGCAGCAGAACACCTCCCCTGGGGCCAGACAGGTGAACTCAGGTACATGAGGGACAGGAGGTAAGACCCTGACCTCATTGGAACATTCCCCTTGTGGCTCCTACAGCTCCCAAAACATGGAATGCCATTTTGGGGAGCTGTGAAGTGGGAGCAAAATTATCACATATGCATTCTGGGACTGGGAGTCCAAAAAACATACTTTTAAAGATTGTATACTTTGTGAGAGTGGTCCGACCCCAGCAGAGGGAGACCCTTGTGAACTTTGTGGGAAGGATCTGAGCCCAAAAGAGGGAGACCCCTGTGAACGTTGTGAGAAGGGTCTGAGCCCGGCAGAGGGAGACCCCTGTGAACTTTGTGGAAGGGGTCCAAGCCCGGTAGAGGGAGACCTTGTGAACTTTTGTGAGAGGAACTGGCACCAGAGAGAGTGGTCCAGCACCACTTGGGCGCTCATTCGAAGGTCTCTGGCTGGTGCCCCCTCTCCCGAACCAGGAGAAACAACAAGTACCAAGATGCCTTAGGGGAGGCCGGCGTGGGGCATCAAGGTGGTCATGCAAGGGTCAAACCAAGCCACTTGTACAGTCAAAAGTCTTTGGCACGTTTTGGAAGCAGACCTGAACCCGACTGAGGGATGCCTGCGAATTGGGGTGAACCCTAAACACACCCTAGGACATTGTGATGAATGAACTGTGCAAAGCCAGTCTGGGGGCTTTAGAGGAAGCCTGACTCGGGGCTGAGACCCAGACTTAAGTAAAGGGAAGAACCTAAAGGGTCTAGAATGTCTTTTTGTTGAAATGTGAACTATGGCAAATATGAACCCGGCAGAGGGATGCCAAGAGAAAGCTAGGGGAAGGGAATCCCTGCTTTCTGATGAGGTTTATAAATTGTGAACTGTGGAAAGTGGAAACCCGACTGAGGGAATTGTGAAACTGGCGTTTGCGCCCAGCTGAGGGGAACGTCGTGCGAACTGCGATATTGTGAACCACGCACTTGCCATAGAATAACAGTGTGATCCAGCAAGATGTGATCGCTCTTCGGAAGCCTCTGTTTAAATTGGCAGGTGCTTAGAGAGGCTAACGCTGAAAGAAGAATCAGAGCCCGGCTGAGGGGGATCCTAGGATGAAGAGTAATCACCCGACGTGAAGGTTACCAGAAGGAACTTTTTGTTTTGTTGGTTTTGGCATATCAGGCCCTCTGAAGCAAGAAACTTTGCATTAGAAGAGTCTTGGTCACAGAAAGCCTTGACATAGAGAAAAGGAACTGTAAGCTTGTGCTGGAAAAGTCCAGGAGTGTGCAGTGCTCAAGAGTCCTGCCTTGTCCTGTGCTAAAAATGTGGTGAAGGGAGACCACAGCCATTACATCCTGACTTATCATTTTGTGAACACTTCTTTCTTTTCTTGTAAACATTATCCCACACTATTTTTGTAGCATAGTGGTAAGGATTGGCAATAGGTTTTTTTTAGTATAGGCCCTTTTTATTTGACTAGACTACACTTTGCCTGTATTATTATTTGATGGTCGTAGCTTGAGCCCATCTTAGATTTAGGTTTGGATTAGGAGTTTATCTTACAGATTTTTACAGTTTGATAAACACCCTTGAACTGTGATCACTTGTGTCTGTCTTATTTTGATACCATGCTTTCCTTACAGTAAAATAATAAGCCTGAGTTCTCCAGGATGGAGGAGAGGGGTTGGATATAGATGTTAATTAACACCAGCGATAAGCAGGCTCCCTTTGGTATGCCACTTTGAATGGGAGCTGGAGGTGAGAAAGCATTCCCCCAATGTATTCTGGATATTTGGTGTGTAAGAAATGACAGGAAACTGCTCACAAGAAGCAGTTGCATGGTTTCAATCAAGTTAAGTGTTCAGAAAACGTTCATGATCTAGCAGATGAAAAGCTTCCGAAAGGTCAAGAAGGACCAAGAGGCCTGTCTTGCCTTTCTCCATAATCCCCAGCATGTGAGATTGCAAGTCCACCAGTGTGGTTTTAGTACTGTGGGCAGGCCTGAAGCCAGATTGACCATAATGCAGTATGTTATTGGCTTCCACAAAAGATTGTAGATTTGCAACGTTATCCAGAACCTTCAAGAGGAAGTTGCAATTTGTGATTGGCCTCAAGTTTGTGGGGTCGCTGGGGTGACAGCCTGTTTTTTTAGGGAAAGGGGTCACAGTAACTGCCTTGATGGAAGTTGGGATATGCTTATCACAGAATGAGGAGTTTACTATATGGGTAAAAAGGGATGCAAAATCAGCTCTGTGTTCAAGGATGACTTTAGGGGGGAGGTTTTCTGCACATGATGTTGGTTTCATAGAGGAAAGTAATTTCCTCAACAGAGATCGGTAATGGGGAGAATTGCGCAGAGGCACAAAGATCCTGTGCGGATGTGAGCGGGCATCCACTTAGTTTCAGTGATGTTTGAGCAACTGAGACCTTGACCCTGGCCTTATCAATTTTGGCTTTGAACGCTGCCTGCACCTTGACACAATATGATGCTGAGGGTGCGTGGAGAGTGCGTTACATTTTTCCAGCGATTTGAAAGAGTTTTCCAGATTAATTTGATGCTTTTTCAATTTGAGTATTTAAAAAGTTATTTTTTGTTTCTATTATTTAACGTTTATAGCATTAGTCTTGAGCTTTCCAGAGCTTGTAATTGAATCTAAGGCAATCTTGTGTTATTTGAAAGTAAGGAACTGACCTTTATGAAATTGGTGAAAGGTAACCGGACCAGAAGAGCTGGGAACTATCCCAAGGAATCGTGTTGGTTTGAAAGACTTGAAAGCTTGGGGAAGGCATTTTTGCATTTTGAAGAATCTTGAACCTTGGGAAGGGGAACCCAGTGAAAACCATGAGCTCGAAGAAGCGCTGAACTTTTATTTGAACGCTAGATATTTTGATGCTGACATCTCTAAACATTGTACACAATTAGATGTAAGGGCAAGTATAGCTTTTGGAGAAGACAGACGCTTTGGACTTCCTGACACAGACTATCCTTAGTTTCCTTTCGGTTGGGAAATCCCACCTTAGCATGGGGGAAGTTAGGCCTGTTTTACAATCCTCCATTTGATTTAATAAAGGTTTATAACCCAAACTATTTCAGATGTCTGTGTCTACTTCATGATGCCTTCACAGGTGTAACAGTACTGTTTGTTGTATCATGCACCTTTGCACTCCCATTGAGAGAGTCAATGTAATTAACATTCTGTGCATTGGTTTGTTCTAGTGCCAAGACTTCACTTCCAAGGACTTATCTATACACAACATAAGACTCCGCCCCTGTCCCATGCACTATAACTGTGCAACCAGAAGTGTCATTACTTTCAACTGTGTCTGTCTCTCTATGTTTTTCTACAAAGACCTATTTTAGAGTGAACTGAACTCCTGCCACTTGAAGAGCAATCTTTCCCTGTCCTACATTTACACCACTGCATGCCACCATGATGGTCAAAGAAAACCTTTCCTGGACGAAAGTATTCCCTGGTCCCCCTGAATCATCCCGCCGCACCAACCCGACCTTTAAAATAGCCCCACGGTGAGAATGATGCACAGAATTCTAAGATGGTATCACATATTTGTTTCTTTTAGTCAAAGCTGCATGCCTAAATAACACAATCAGCTTCATAAAACATGAATTAAAATACTCACAGCACATATTTGCCACTGTTCCATTCCCTTCAATTACCAGTGGCAGGTCTTTTTTTAATCTTGCGTATTTGTCGTACAGCAAAGGTATTTTGAAAGAACTGCCAACCAAAACCTATTGATGCCTTTAATCATATAGGCCTTGTTCATTGGTTGGTCCAGAGACATTGGAAGAGTCTGGACGCAATGTAGGCCCTGCCGCTCAACGAATCCTGCCACGAGGATTATTTTGGTTGTTGTCCTGACTCATCCTGAGATTTTGGGTGTCCAAAACATAAAATTATTTCACATGTGGGACCAGCATATCACGGATCATAGGTGACAGTTTAGAACAGAACATAAACACATCATTACAGTACTGTACTCAAGCATTGCATATCCACACTGCATACAATTTAAGGAATGCTGTTTTTTATCCATTCAGGTTACAATTTTTGACTGGTACTCCCATCAAAGTCATTTGGCTCTCTTCAACCAAATGAGGTTAAAGGGATAGTTCACTTAGAAATTGCATTCTCCCAATCAATCGGGCATGTCTTTTCGATCGTATATTGATACATTTGAACAAAAAGGTCCTATGCCCCTTACGTTAGTTTTCCTCACTTTTATACAGGCGAAAACGGCTGCCTGGGCACCGCCATCTAGTGAAAATCTTATCGTTGATCCATCGCCCTAAGTTCAAGTGCCCTCACAGCACTAAATCATATCACCCGCCCCTCAGGCTGATATCACTTGTTATAACGAAATGCTCCACATATTTTAATTACGTTGGTGGCCAGCATCACCAAACGTACCCTGTCATCACCAACGTTATAACGTTATTTAACACAGAACCCAGAATATAAACAGACACATCACCCTAGTAGGCAAGACTTTTCGTTCTTGTCACTAAAAGGTTGAAAAACGTACATTTAGAATAAAACTGAAAATCGGAATGGAATCAAGTACTTTTATTTTTGGTAAAACTCTGAAAAGAGGAGACCAATTAATCACAGTATTCGTAAAGTTTGTATAACTTTTTTTAATTCGACGTACATTTCAATACCTTAGTGAGAAGGACAGAGTGGTTTCAGTTCGAAATTCAACACTTTCACGTCAGCACGTTTTCATAACCAATAGGCTGCCATATTGCTCCTTGTTACTACAACAGTAAAAGGACAGATTGTTGTCAGGCAATCGTCCCAGATAATTGTAATTAACGATGCGTTTTTCACTAGTAGTTTTCAATTCTGATTGAAAAAGCCGTCCACAGGAAGCATCATTCCATGACATGTGCACATTGGGACAATGTAACTGTAAAATCGATAATAAAAAAGAAAATCTCAGTACACATGTTTTATTAAAATATACACAATAAATAAATATGTTAACTATGATTTCAAGTGATCATTTGTTTTTATTTATTTATTTAATTACATTTTTTTTTGCATTTATTTCAGCGCACAAAGCCCTGAGGCATCTCGGCGCTAGTTACAGAAAGTGCATAGTACATTAGTGAAGTACATGAGTACATATATGATTACTGTGAGAAACCTGAAGGTGTCTCCCTGACTAGCCCCGGGGGTTTGTCATCCAGGTGGCCAGGACACAGCCATTGTTATTGGATCCAGTTCCTGGGGTGGACCAGTGAGGGAGGATCACCTGGATGGAGGGTCCCCTGGGAGTGGATGTGGGGCACCGACGGGTGAGACTTGGTATCCCTCTCCTTATGACATGTTTTCCCCAACCTACCACGTAGGATACGCAAACACTTGTTTTGCTTTTGTTGTCTGTAGGTACCCTAAAAATCACTTACCAGACCACACAAACCAAAAGTTCTTGGACTCAGGGAGGCAATTACCCACACTTAACCAATAGTTAGAAAATAATCTGCTCTTTACATGCCCTTTATTCACATAGAATATGAACATATACACCACTGTGTAAATGAATAGGGTTGATTAGACATAGACCTACACATAAGATAAGTAAGGATAGGGGGCGTGGCTTGGAGCTGCCGCGAGTGGCATGGCTCTCTAGAAGCTCCTGGTGCGTCCAGACAATGAGCATCTTTACGCCGGATTGCTG
This sequence comes from Ambystoma mexicanum, assembly GCF_040938575.1. Lineage (NCBI taxonomy): Eukaryota > Metazoa > Chordata > Amphibia > Caudata > Ambystomatidae > Ambystoma > Ambystoma mexicanum. The sequence goes on from NC_090937.1 coordinate 266,750,159, forward strand.
GCCCGTTAAACATCAAGAGTCGGAGAATCGAATGAGGAAGGGAAGGAGTGTGCTTCGCCTGGAAAATCACCATCCAAGTCTACGTGGGGAAGGTAGATTTACCTTTGGAAGCTCTGAGGTGGATGAAGAACCTCGAAGAAAATTGCAGCCGCTCCGGGCTGGAGTTCTGAAACGCTCATGAGAGGGCAGCACCAATGCATTGAATCAACCACTGGTCCCCAACACTGTCACGGCACACAGCAATCTGGAATAACAGCGACACAGCAACCTGAGGGGAAACACCGAATCACAAGGATTCCCTGCAGTATGGAGAAGCAGAGCTGGAGCCGCTTGTTCCCCGGTGGGGTGTCCTTAGTCAGAGCTAATTGGAGCCGCACATAAACGCGTGTTAAGCCCCAGAGCGGGTGGCCCTGCAAAGCGGAGAAGCGGAGGCTCGGTCTCCGGTGGGATGGCTGCGCTCCCCCACCCCCCCTGCTGCTGGAACGGGGCAAAGACTACCACCAGTCACACGGGCCCACATGCCGACGCGTGGTGGACCCCACTACGGATGACAGGACCTGGACCGGAGAACTAAGCCCACAATAGTGCTCTGCGAGGGCTGCACCCACCACCCAACTCGGGGATGCTGGACATGCCCAACTGAAGCTCCGGTGAGTGTGTGGCCCCAACTACATCCCTCTGCATTTCCCTACCGCTAAAACAGCAGCATATGGGAAGTAACGGGCCTAACCCAAGGATCTCATGTTGAACCCCAGAGCCTTGCACGCAGTGACTGCGTATCTCCGGTGCACAGAACCACATATGCCACAGAATCCACGGGTCTTCCCACGCCAACGGCCTAATCCGGGGAGGCAGAACTTCTAAGGGGGGAGGTGAGCTCCGGCGACTCAGCTGCACCTTGCCAACCCTGGTGCTTTGGCCCCGCTCTTCCTAACGGCTAGGGGGGGGGGGGTCAGTGGCTGAAGAAGAGGGAGCTTGGAGTTGATTCTGGGTCTATCCCGACTGGCATCAGAACTGACTTGGTGGGAGTAAGGCATCTGCACAGGACCCCAGCAATAACAGATTCGGAATGCAGGGGAACCGCCAAGCTACATCCCACCCCCCCCCACTCACCTGGGGAAGCAGGACCCGGCAGCCCAGGAGGGCCTGGAGTCTGCCTTTAGGGTCTCGAAAAGAGAGAGATAAGCCACAGCTCACCCACAATGACACGCTAGATGGACCAACAGCAGTGAAAGACGCAGTGTCCTCGAACTCCACTCTCTATTAAAGCCAGGAGAAATATATAACTTATTCAGAAAGGGGAACGCTGAAACACAGAAAAAGATGGCGAAAAACCTTAATGGGCAGCACATCCCTGAGAAACTGAAGAAAGGCGACCCAGCAGGGGAGAAAATCTCCATCCCTGGTTCTGGTTCAGAGACACCAACCCAGCCCAATCAGTCACTAAATTGGACCTGAGAGACTTACTCACAGTGATAATGAAAGAAATCCAAAAAGGAACAGAAGAGGTAACACAAAAAAATTAACTCCTAGACAAGCGGGTCGAATCAGTCGAGAACCGGACGACAGACATCGAGAATACCCTATATGAACAGACATTCGAGCTGGAGAAAGGCCTCGACAGAATGGCAGCCCTGGGAGCCCGATGTGAGGCACTAGAGACGAAGCAGGAGGACGCTGAAAACAGATCAAGAAGGAATAATATGCGACTCCGTGGAATACCTATCACGATTCCCAACGCGGACCTGAGAGGATACGTAGGATACTTATTCAGATACATAATAACACTCCCAGATGAATCCCCGTTGGAGCTAGACCGGGTGCATAGAACAATCCCGAGGCAGTCCACTACATCGCCCCCGGACGTCCTTGCCAGGGTTCACTTCTTTAGGGTAAAAGAGGAAATCATGAAAGAGGCCAGAGCAATGCAGCAAATCTCCTTTAGAGACTCTAACATCCTCCTATACCAAGACCTGGCGAACTCCACCCTCCAAAAAAGGAAAAATCTCAAGCCACTGACGGACTAGCTTAGGGAAAGAAAGCTACCATACCATTGGCGTTTCCCCAACATCAGTGAAATTCTCTTGGGAAGGATCACGACAACAGATCAACTCCCTAAAGGAAGCAGAGAAATTCATGGGCATCGAAGGAAGAAGCGAGGAATCCGAGTCGGAAGCAGCGTTCGAGGGCCCCCCGATAAACAAGTGCTAGCATCATGGACCAGAGTCAGCAGACGGCGTAGAATCCGAGGACCACCGCGAAGAAAGCCCAAACCTGATTGAACTGCCACAAAACAAAATGTATGTCTACGGTCAGTGTTCCACCCCCCCCACCACCCCCTGGAGCCCCCTAATGACCAACAACATAGGTGATTGAAAACACTCAACTGCTGGGGGCAAAGCACAAGCAAATGGGACACAATACAGGGGGGTGGGAGGGGCAAGAGGCTGTAGGGGAATCCATGGAATCTCCCAATATCAGGTTCGGAACTGACCAAGGGAAGCTGCTGTCACATTCCATAACAGGTTATAAACACAAGTGGACATCGTGTCCTGCCGTTGACAAGTTGTGCCCAGTTGGCCATATCGCTCGAGGTTGGAGCACTATCAGTTGCCCCGTTGGGTAGACTCTTTTTTTCAGGGTCAGGGGTTGGGGGAGGGGAGGGAGAGGGGAAGACATCAACAAGGGGGGAGAGAACACTGTGGGTCACTCTCCTACAGGGAAACAAAAGCAATAATACACCTGACGTCTATTGACATCACAATACCATACAACCAGAGAAACAACATACAGATAACGCGCGTTGGGACAGGCAAGAAGAGACGCAATACTGAACCCACTAATGAACCTCATGGGGTTGGATAGTGAGAGGAAACTCAATATCATTACATGGAATGTCCAGCGCCTCAACTTCCCGGGGAAACGTAGGTCGGTGGAGCATAAGCTCAACTTACTAGCGGGAGACATGGTACTGCTCCAGGAGACCCACCTGTTACAGGCCGATGAAAAACACATCAGATTCAAAAGGTTTAAGAAATCATTCTTTGCCACATGCGGGCAGAAAAAGAGAGGGGTGACCATCCTACTGAGCGAGAATGTACCCTTAGCAGGAATCACAGTTAGACGGGACACAGCGGGTGGGGGTGGATATCTTTTAGTGAAGGGTCTACTGGTGGAGTAGCCTATCACTCTGGCAGTGGTTTATTGCCCAAACAGCGCTCAAGACAAATTCTTAGCGAACCTAACCCCAACCATCTTGACATTCACAGAGGGACACCTGCTCATAGGCAGCTATTTTAATATGGTCCCTGACCCACTATTAGATAAAACCCTTCCCCCATCCAGACTAGATTACACTCTAGCACCGTCACTAGCCAAATTATTTAGGGAAACAGAGACAGTGGACGTGGCCTCACTAGATTTTGATGGTAGAGTATCCAAGTAGGGCGGACAGAGTGCTGGAGGCAAACATGGTGCAGGGTCCCCAATCAGAAGGATCTCTGTTTTACTGGCATCAAGACACAGATCATTGGCTGCGGACCAAGCATAAATAGCGGTAATACAACCAGGAAAGATAGAGGTGGAAGAGGAGGTAGTAGAGAGAAGCTGGAAGGAAAGCTGTGTGTCATCAGAACATCACTGGAAAGGATTACAGAATTAGGACATCAGTTGACACAAACATTTGTCCTGTTTCCATCAGCAGCGTCTTAGCGAGATTCCTACTTGCCAGCGAAATTAGCCTCTGTATCTGAAAAGACAGTTTGCACCACCATCGATATTTGGATTAATATTTTATTTATCATTTGTAAAGTGCTTTAACAACAGAATTGTGTTTGAAAGTGCCACTAGGACAAACGGGATGGGAACAGGGGAAATAAGAACAACAATGTCAAAACCTCTAAATATACAGTCTTAGTCATACTATTTATCGAATTATTTATTTATTGGCCATTTGTAAGGCCCTTAAGCAGCTAGAATAGTGTTTCAAAGCACATGTTTCCAGTTAACAGGAAAAAAGGTATGTATTTCAAATGGTAATTTCAAAATCTTTTGCAGAAATAAAGATAAGCCAAATGTTAGTTCTATAGTCTTAGCCTTGATTTTATTCCAAACAGGAAATGGTTTAAATTATAAATTGCAAGCAAAGCAAACACTGTTGCATCACAGGATATAACGATGCATAAAAAGTGCAAATTCGTTTACTTTATAGGTACTGTTGCTACCATTTGAAATACATACATTTTTTCCTGTTAACTGGAAACATAGTCTTTTTCTCTGCAGAGCGCGAAAAACCCTTTAAGGCCTAAACATTCAAATACGTCCCTTACAGTCTAGGGGTAATAGACTTTAGTTTCGCTGACCTGCATCTATTTCATATGGACATATTGAGGAGCGCCGGAAACAGCCAGAGACTTCCTTTATTAGATGAGTGTTTCAAAGCAGAAACTTCCAAAAAGACTGAGGGCAAAAGCCCGGCCCATTTGTCCGCACATACATATATATGTGTGGGGGGGTTAAGTTAATAAAAAATGTATAGGGGTAAGGTGGGGGTTGTGGGGGATCTCCCCCCATATATATATATGCGGATGAATTGGAGAAGAAAAAAAAGAAATCGGACTTTTGGGGCTTTTTTATTTGGTCTTTTCACACAGATCCCTGCTGGCACACTGCTGGTGTAGCAGCGGCTCTCTATTGAAAGGGAAAGTGCCTGGCGCCAGCACGAGAGCGGGGCATTTTTTTGTTTTAAGATGGCTTTTTCACCATACCAGCTCTGGGGATAGGGGGGGAATTTGAAAGGAAAGACTCCGCCTAGCTGGCGTGGCAGGGTGGATGATGTGGCGCCCCGCGCAACCGCCCTGGTCGCCCATGCCTGAAGCCAGCTCTGTGCGCCAGGGCACATTTCTGCTTTTCTATGCTTAAATCCTGGGTTCCATGCGTGTTAAGATGAGCAGGTTTTTCACAGCCCCTTGGCTATCAGTTCAAATGAGTATCAAGAAGAGCCTTTTGGTGGATAAAAAAATGATCGGTCTTAATGTGGATAAACTCATGGTCAGTATATGTTCCTGTTAAGGGCAGGTCACAGGACCGTAGGCACAAATAAAACCGTTTACAGAGATACAATATTGCACAAATATTTGTCATCGGTCAAATGTTGTTTATTGCTGAAGTTGTTCCGACATATGGAGTTCCCTGCTAAAATCCTGACTCGACAGGGTTCTAAATGAAACGCCTTTGTGCTTTTGTAAATAAAATTGAAAAGCCAATACAAACATGTTAAGCTGAGCAGCTTCAACTCCATGTAGGATGATCCGTTGCCTTGTTAAAGAAACAAGCAGCTATCGTCAGAGGAATTGAGTAGCCGCTAATGCCTGCATGAGTCTGCTTTGAGCGTCGAAGCCTCGAGCAAGCTCGGGCGTTGTGCTCTGCGGCCTCCTGCGGGCAGCACACTTTGTCCGCAGTGCAAAGTCACTTTGGACCGTGCAAAAAATTCCATGAACCAGGCCCTTACACTCGAACCGAGGAGTGGTGAAAGGAAGCTCTGGCCATTCAGGCTATTCCATTGCACCCACAGTAATGTGCTCCAGGTGAGCTTGCAATTTTAAGAAAGTAGACTAACGCAACATTTAAAATCCACAATTTTTATGAAATGCCTTTGAACGCAATTATATTTGTTGGTTGGTCTTTGTTTTATTTGGCACTGCATGCTGCATTAGCTAATTTACTCAACAGGGATCAAACCTGTGGTGCTCTGTGTCGTTTTGCGACCAAGGCGAGCACGTTGCCCGTGAGCTATCCTCCCGAGACGAGAAGGATATTGTGCAACCTTCTATAAAGCAGCAGGAACACACTCTTGAATGCTTAAGTGTTTAGTATGTGCTAGTTATCAAGGACATGGCGCAGCAATGAACTTCCATCATACATGGGAATGAGACCTATTTATTGTGTTGTGCTGTGCTGTTATATGTTGGGTTGTACGTTCATGCCATTTGGGCTTATGGCTGAACAGGATAGGCATCTACTAGCTCAGGGGGATTCTACCCAATTAGCCAGAAGTTACTCCACTATCAACTAGTGCCCCCAACCCCCACACAGGACTAATTAGCATAAGGCGTGGGTTGATGGTGCAGCGACTAGCTCAAGGGAGACTATACTGGATTGATGGGGACCTGGAGGGTCCATTGGCTGATGGTGCGTGGCTACTGAGTGATGTGGGGCGATTGGGTAATCAAGGGCTATTGGGTGACTTTGATGCTGCTGGAGCATAATGGAAGAATGATTGGCTGATTGGAAAGCACCTGCGTTCGCCACTTCAGCAATTGGCCAATAGAAGCCGGATTTAAAAGGGGAGGATGTCTCATCTATATTCCTAAACTCCCAGATCTCGAAAGCCCTGAGGAGCGGAGATATGGCCTCAAACACGGCTTTTCCGCCTTGAGCGCCTGTCCCGATCTTATGAAGGGTAGGATTGTGGGTTCATCATGGGCACATGCAGAGGCGTTGCTTGCGGGGGTGGTGGGGGCTTTTGGTTGTAGCCCCAGATAGAAGCTCACGGGCTACAATCAAAAGGCTAGCTATCCTGGAGTCCCAACATTAGTGTAGCCTCAGATCTTTTCCAGACCTACCACCCCTGGGGACATGTGCTATCAGAGTGTAGCTGTCAGTGAGGGTGTTGGTGATCAACGTGTGTACGCTGTACAGCGAGGCCCTAGCAAGCACAGGTTGCTAGACTAGGGCTGCATGGAAGTTGCATTTTGCACGCAGGGGAGGCTGTGCCCATTTTAGGCAAGTCTCTAACCTTAGGAAAGGACCACTAAGCTTCATGGTTCAAGGCTGGCATCTGCATCCTTAAACAATTCAACAATCATTGCCTCACTGCAGTTTCCAGTTTGTGTGGTTAGCACTGTAATGTTAACATTTCAATGACTTTAAACAACTTAGCATATTCTGCTGCACTACCTTATCTATATTGCTGCATAGGATACCAAGTCAATGAGAGGAAACCTCTCCACTGCCACAGCTATGATCTTTCTTTAGTCTCAGTGGGAGGCTCGTCTTCAAGATCGATTCTCGCCTCCTGGAATCGCTCTGACAAATCTCGATATGATAAACTGACCAAAAGCTCTGCTTTCCTGCCCTGCGCATGGATGTGTGCATTCTTGGAATCCATACATCAAGATGGCGGACATGCCATCTATAGTCTTGGTCCACAGAGCCCAGCAAAGCAGTGGATGTCAATTTCACACACCTGAATTGTTTAGCTGTTCTTCCACCTACCAGTTCCCAGAAAGAACTGGTAATGCTCGTTAGATTAAAGCAGGCCCATAGAGTTGGGATAGGCAGGTCTTTAAACCAGGGAAAGGAAAGGGTGTGTGTGAGATGTAGCTGCGGAGCCGCGAGTTGTGCAGAGGTGGGAGGGAAGATGTTAAGAGTTAAAAGTGCAGGAAGAGGTGGATGTGCAGGACTTGAAGGAGCAGGTGGAGGCGAGTGAACAGGACGATGGAAGAGAACAAAAGAGGTTAGAGGAGGTGAACATCAAGGAGATGGGGAGGATAACTAATTATTGAATATAAATATAATCTAAAGTAATATTAATAATAGTGACTAATACTGTCCCCTCGTGACCAGAGAATTACTTCTTTAGAAAAGAGCAGATGCCAGGTCAGCAAGTCCGCTATTGGAGAAGAGTAGAACTGATGAAGCTATGCATCTTTTGGGTTATTTCAGTTTGTATATTTCTCTGTCTGTTGGAGAAGTTTCTTTACATTTTACTCCCATCCCCAGTTGTGGTGAATGCTGAAAAATGTCTTTAGACTTATTCCCTTGTCTGATTGTGTTTTCCCAATGTCTTTATGGCAGGTCCTATGCACAACAGTGTCCTTACCATCATGTCTATGATTGTTTCTGCCCCAGAGATACGTTCTAGCAATTATTTGTCGCACAGGCTTGAAACTGCACCCCATATAAAGTGACAGGGCGTCAGCAGTCTACTTTTTTATGCTGGTGTTTGACTTGCCCTAAAAATATGCTTAAATGTAAATAATCAAGCACCAGCATTTTGGCAACAGTTTCCCACTATTAAAAAAACAAAGTTGCAATGAAAGGAGAGCAGGGACTAGCTCACCTCACGTTTCACCATTTCTGCAGCGTTCTTTAGGTTTGCCATGACCTCATATTGCTTGCTCTGTCCATGCCCCGTTCACCTCGAAGTACCCTATTCATGCCCTTAGGTATACAGGTGCATGCACGCTAGATTCATTGTGTGCTCATCCTCAAATTAATATCCCATAGCTCGAAGCAGTGGGTATGCCCTTTCGGTGCAGAAGCTCCTGCAGAATCAGACCTTCCTCCATCCACTGGCAGGAACAATGTACAAGTACATAGAGTAATGTCCTTACACACAATGAATTGCCCATTGGCTCTGAGCTGGAGATGAACCTCTGGGTATGGCTAATGGGCGCCGCTGTGGCCTGTGTGGCTTGTTAGTTGAGGAGGCCTATTCTACAAGTACACAGAGTGTGCAGTGTGTGTATGTAAGACCTCTTACAAGCCTGCAAACTTGTGTCTCTCTTGGGATCTCTCACTGCGGAACCCTGATCCTAGCAGTGAAGTTGACCAGACTGCGACAGTAGAATGTCCTCAAAGGTTTGTCTGTCATAGCTACTCATAATTATTTTTTCTTCCACACCCACTTGGTGATCCATGAATTGTTTTAGATCACTGCTGTTTAAGTAGAAACAGAGAAAAAGAACCCTATTCACTCTGTTGATGCTGCCTGTGCTGTCCTTTCTGGAGTCTACTCTCTGTGGGAGTGTGTTCATGGGTTAAATGTGTATGGAGAACAGACTGGTCTTGTTGGGATACAAAAACTAGCCACGTACAGTGCAGAGCCAATGCAGGCTTTTGTTAGTCAGTGCCTCACTAGATTCTTGTTGGTTACTGGCCAATTTGGGGACTTGGTGCAGATACATCCTACCTCTCCTTGGTCTCTGCCCAAAATGAGGTCTTTGTGCCATGGGGTAGGTCACATGGGTAAAGTCTCTTTGTGACACAAGATCGCTGCTGGCAAGTTGCCTATTAGTCAATGATTTTGATCTGAACACCCGGGCTGTTCCCCTGGGTATAGACTCTTTAGGACTTTGTGCCTTGTAGATCGATGTTGATAAGGCCAACACAGAGCCCTACACCTTATGTGGGGTCAAAGGTGCCTGGGTGGTCATAGCCCCATTAAACACTGCAAGTTCTCCACTTGTACAGACTGCTCCAATCCCCGTTCTGCACAGGTTCATGACACTTTTAGGAAGGTCTGGGTTGGGGTGAGGTGGTGTCCCCATTTGGTGGACTGCCCCCATACTTCTGTCCTTTCCCATTAGAGTCCCCCCCAAGGCTCCCCCTCTCTCCTGTGCCTGAATAAGGATCAGGAGTAATCTCTTTACTTCTCAAAGATCTGACAAGACGGCTCGGCAATGGCAGCTGCAGGATTTACTTGATCCCTCATCAACTGGGACATCAATGGGCTGGATGGGTGAATCTGAATATATTGTGATACATGCGTAACTGAGACCCTGTGGCAAAGTGTTCTCAGGGTGATTCCTACTTTCACCATGTCTAAGGGGGCGAGGGGTGACTAGTTGTGGACTCTATGTCATTGATGTGGCACTGTTTAACCTCCACAGCTTCCGGGACAAGAAGCCTGCTCAGTTTTGACTGGATAAGGTGCAGGTCCAAATCCAGGAGGTCCAACAAATTTGAGCTTGGATTAAGTCCCCTTATAGATGGTGACATGGTGTCTTTGTCATTTAGGGTCATTAGATCTTTTGGATCATTCATCCAGGTTTTCCTGGGCGACAGCCCCTCACCCTTCTCAAAAATGTAATTTGGGTTGCAGGTGGTGGTGCAGGTAGTGATATAGTTCTGGTTCAAGGTCCTCAGCTGTATGACAAAATCTGATACAGGCATATGTGCTAAACTGGTCGTAATTTGATCTCCGGGGGTCTTGTGATTCATACTCAGAAATTGGTTGATTTCTTTAATCGGGGAATACGCCTCCCCTGTAATTGTTGTAGGGCTCAGCGGGTGTTTCTCTCTGGGAGTAGCAGCCGAGTCTAGAGCCACCACCTATTACGCTTGACTGTCAGTATCTTGTGTTTGTGGATTGCTTGCTCTTCCCCCTTATCGGTGTTGTTACATAATGAAGAATAGTCATTTAAATTGGTAATCATACTGCGGTTATTGGGGCCTCACGTCTCCTGGCTCCGTTTCCATTATTTAACTCTAGGCTGGTAGAACAGCCTCCTCCTGTGCCTGCCAAACTCCCTGCGGGATGCCAAACTCCTGCACCCTTTCCTCCACAGGCTTCACCCTGCAGGAGGAAGCCGGGAAAGAAGAAGGCTGTGGGGCATAGCCTCACTGGAGCTTTGCTGCTTGTGCTGGCAACCCGCGGCGAACTCCCTAGCCCTTTCCCCCATGGAGGCCGGGAAAGAAGATGACTGGGTTGCTGCTTATTCAAACAGATCACTTTTCACAGATAGTTATCTGGTTAGCAATTTGCAATTGATGCTCCGCAAGGCAACGCATGTTTCGTGCCCGAGAGGCACTTTTTCAAGACGAGGTTGATAGAGTATGCTGGTTGCTACGGTACCACTCAAGCAATATGTGATAGTAAGTGCGGTTGTAGCTAGAACCAAGGTCTCCATGTTGCTCCAGACTCCCAGTCATGCCAGGTTTTAGGTTATTGTCCCATATCAATGCTGCTGATCCTAAGTGCAAGATTTTGAACTCATGCCATTCAAGAACCTGCTTCGCTCTTAAGTTTATCATGAGGAATTAGCATGCATGTGCACCAGAGAATTGCCCAGATAATATATTTTATAAATGGTATTGTATTTTTATCATGACAAAGCAGTTGACAGCCAACTATGTGCCCCAAGGCCGGTTTTACTGCTGAAATGAAAGGTCTGGCATTTAAATAATGCATGATGTGTTAGCAGATTCTCTACTGGCCTTACCCTATTGGTGGAGGCACCTATATGTTTTTATTGGAAGCACACACCAAGAGTCAATAATGGCTGCATCCATGTTATACTTAAATACCTCTGAGTGTCCTTAGATCAACCTTGTCTTATATGGTGAGGATCACCTCTAAAGCCTCTTCCCAATTATTGATATATATATGTGCTAGGGTTCTAAAGGCAGTGTTTGCTGTTAATATGAGTTAAATGTTGATGCCATTGATTAAACAGTAGGTATTGCCCGATCAACAGAAAACCCTGAAAAGGCGTGTGCTACCCATTACTTCCTATGTAACCTACATTATTCTGAAAAAAGTAATGATTTATTAGGAAATCAGTATTTCTCAAATGGAGACACTATCTATATGGGGCAATTCCATCATTATAACTTTAAATTCGCTGTAAGACCATCCAACACCTCTGAATTCCTGAACCAGAGGTTCTAAGGGGACTCAAATTCTTCTTAATGTTTGAGGTTGTCATCATCAATATGCCTGGAAATAAACTCACAAAGTCGGCTGGCTTATCACAACGTGCAAGGTCTGCAGCTGAGAACATCATACTGCTGTAGAGGAGTCAAGTGCCCCCACCAAAATCTCCACCCCCATGTTGCCTATATGTTGGGTACCAGAAATGGAGACAGTTGCAGTGCCAGTGAGAATGCCTGTACCACAGAGAATCCTGGGAACAAGGTATCCATTGACGAAACCCTATATGTATTCACAAAGAAATAATGGCTTTTTGGACAAAGTTCCAGAGGAAGTGTGAAAATTAGTGAAAAGTGAAAAAGAAGCCTGGTGACATCATGCGGAGCAGAGCCGACACACCCAGTCAAGATTCATGAGGTGAAAGAACATAGACATTCTATAAGATCTGAAGAGGAGGTGGTAAAGATGTTTTTTCTGTACTTTCTTGCATTGTAAGTTTCAAATTATAGGAGTTGTTGTTCAAGTGTTCATGAAATGTTTTGAGTTGATTTTTGGTGCCATTCCAGATTACTAAAATATCCTCAATGAACCTGCCCCAGTAAACAATACAGTTGTGCTCTGTGAATAGAGTATATTGCCAAGCATTGTATAACTCAAAATGGCCCATGTATATGTTGGCATAGTTTGGGGCAAATTTGCCGCCCATGGCAGTTCCTTGTTTTTGTCTGAAAATTTCATCATTGAATGTAAAGATATTATTGAGCGTAAAATTAAGCATTTCTAATATCATGAGTTTCTGTTGATGGTAGGGTATTGATCTTGGTTTAAAAAAATGGTGTATGGTGTCAATTCCTTTAGTATGTAGAATACTGGTATAGAGTGATATAACGTCAAATATGACTAATCTGAAGTCTGGTTCCCAATTTACTGCAGTTAATTGTTAAATCACATGTTTAGTGTCATGTATGAAGGAGGACATTCCATTTGCCAACGGTTGAAGGTGTCTATTTATACATTCTGAAATGGGCTTGGTGAGAGATCAAATCCCATTTATAATCAGTCTTGTTGGAGGAAGTTGACAAAAAGATTTATGAATCTTGGGTATGAAGTAAGCTGTTGCAAGAACTGGATATGGAGTTTTCATGAAGTTATTTTCATCTTCAGTAAGTAGTCCTTGGTTGAGCCAGTGGATATTGAGACTGTGCCATTCTTCTGTTAACTGAGGCAGTCGGTTTTTGGCTAATGTTTCATAGCAATTGGTGTCTTGAAGATGAAGATTTGCCATTGTGATGTAGTCTTTGGTATTAAGGAGTACAATTTTACCTCCTTTGTCGGCTTGTTTAATTGTTCTGTCCTGATTGTCTCTGAGGTCTTATAATGCTTTGGATGCAAGGTACGCGAGATTGTGTTTAATTTTGGATGATTGTGAGCCTTTAAAGTAAAGTTTCCTGAGATCATTAGTGACCAGCTGTTGAAAAATGTCGTTTAAATTTTCTGATGTGAAATGGGGGTTAAGCTTGGATTTTGGTTTTAACGTAGTTTCTGCTGCTAAACCTAAGTCCACGTTTCGATCAGATGCAAATGTTTGTATGGTGTGGATGTATGTGGTTTCCTGAACGCTCATTAGGACCATTGTGTCTTCCACAATTTGAGTTGATAGTCCTGATGGTATAGATGAGGCCTCTGTTGTTGGTTTCTTGATTTTACTGATGAAATATTTTTTTTCAGTTGAAGTCTTCTAGGGAATTTGAAAAGATCCAGGTTGACACAGAAGTGGTCCATGTGGTTTGAGGAGCAGAATGAAAGGCCCTTGTTAAGCGCTGTGGTTAGAGCTGTGGGGAGTTGTGTATTTGGTAAATTGACTACTAAGTCTTTCTGGGTTTGTTGCTTTTTGACCTAAAGAAGATGCCTAGAGTATTTGCTGTGTCTCTGAACACCCCCTTTACCCCTCTTTCCTCTTTGTGTGGGGTTCCATTTGTTGATGTAGGTTGCATAGTTTTTGGTTTCGGAAGCAGTACTTTGAATACTGGGTATGTCCTTGCCAATCTGTATCTTTGGTATTCTTCTAAAAAAGACCTGGACCTTTTCAAATTCTGTGGAAGTCTCAAACTGAAAATATTTCATCAGTAAAATCAGGAAACCAACAACAGAGGCCTCATCTATACCATCAGGACAATCAACTCAAATTGTGGAAGACACAATAGTCCTAATGAATATTCAGGAAACCACAGAAGTTAAAACCAAAATCCAAGTTTAACCCCTATTTCACATCAGAAAATGCAATAGACATTTTTCAACAGATGGTCACTAATGATCTCAGGAAACTTTACTTTAAAGGCTCACAATCATCCAAACTTAAACACAATCTCACGTACCTTGCATCCAAAGCATCAGTGCTCAAGAAGGATGCTGTTCCCAGCTTCTCTACCAGTTCATCAATTCTGGGCATCGGGTAGGCTTTGTATCGGGAAATGGTGTTTAATTGTCTAAAATCCATACAAAACCGTGTGGTACCATCTGGTTTGGGCACTAGCACCACAGGTGAACACCATGCGCTCTTGGAGGGAATAATGGTATCTAGTTTCAGCATAATATCTATTTCTTGTGCTATCTCTCCCCTTTTTGCTTCAGGTATTCTGTAGGGTCGGAGACGTACAATCTTGCCTGCCTCTGTGGGGATGCAGTGGGTAGCCATATGGGTTCTTCCTGGTGTACTCGAGAATACTTTTGCCACAGGTTCTAAGATGGAAAATAACTCAGTTCTTTGGGCGTTGCTCAATTGTTCCCCCAATCCCACATCTTGTATGCCGCTAGCCGAGGTTGTGACCATTTGTTCTGGGACCGACAGCTCTGCCAGGGTTGTACACAGTACAGCTGAGTCCCCTTCTTCCCATAACTTGAGGAGATTAATGTGATAGTTCTGATGTTTGTTTTGCCCATCAGGTTGTTCTACCTCATAGTTAACTGGGCCCAATATTTTTGTGATGCTGTACGGGCCTTTCCATTGGGCGAGTATTTTGTTGGTGTGAGTGGGTAATAGTACCAACACCTTGTCTCCTACTTTAAGCGTTCTCGGTTGCTTCCTTTGTCATAATATTCCTGTTGTCTTTCTTGAGCCCGACCCAGGTTTTCCTGTGCATAATCTCAGAGTTTTCCTAGGTGCTCTCTTAAGTCATTAACATATTCAGTGAGGTTTGTTTCCTCCTGGTTTTCCCAGGTATCTTTCAGTAATCCCAAGATAGATTTTGGTTGTCTTCCAAATAATAATTCAAATGGGGAATACCCCATTGAAGATTGCAGAGTGTCACGTAAAACCATCAACACCCATGGCAACACTAGCTCCCACCCCAGACCAGTGGGACTGATGGCTCTTTTTATCATTTGTTTGATGGTTTTATTATATCTTTCCACCAGCCCATCCGTTTGTGGATGGTACACAGAGGTTCTCAAATGGTTGATTCCAAGGGTCTTGCATACCTCCTTCATGACAACTGACATAAAATTACGTCCTTGGTCGGTCACAATCTCCAAAGGAATCCCTACTCTGGCAAAGTAGGGCAAGAGGGCATCACATACTTGTCTTGGAGACATTCCTCTTAGTGGAAAGGCTTCGGAGTACCTAGTGGCATAGTCCACTTCCACTAGTATGAACCGGTATCCTCTGCTGGTAGGTTCCATAGGCCCCACAATGTCTAGCCCTATTCTCTGAAAGGGTTCTTTGATCAAGGGCATCCTTTGTAGCGGGGCTCGGGCCGGTATATGTGGGCTTGTTTTCTGACATATCCCACATTCTTGGCAATACTTTGACACCTCTGCGTATACTCCGGGCCTGCAGAAATTTTGCAACACCCTTTTTATCGTCATGTTCTCCGCTAAATGTCCCCCTGCGGTATGGTCATGTGCCAGCTGTATCAGCCCTTTCCTGTAGGACTGGGGAACCAACAATTGCTCTTTTTCTATGGTATCAGGTCCTTGAGTTACTCGATATATTAATCCGTGTTTTTCTTTAAAGTAAGGCGTAGTAGGGTTTGTCCTGCTAGCGTCTAGGGCTTGTTCTCTGGCTCTTTTCATCATTTCATCTAACCCGGTTTCTGTTCGAAATGACGGCATATGATCCCCTACTTTCCAGTCTATAATGGAAATGTCTCTGTACTTTTCCCCGATTCCCTCGGTTCATCCTTTTCTGGGTTTTGGATAATTTTTCTCAACTGCAGGGCCCCACTAGATCAGTTTGGGCAAAGGGAGCCTCTCTTAACCATCTATCAAATTCCGGTAGATCTGTTCCTATCAGTACCGGGGCAGGTAGGGTAGGAATAATAGCTGCTTTGATTGGTATCTCCTGTCCCTGCAATCCCAACACAATGTCTTTGGTAGGATACCCTTTCACATCCCCATGCACACATTTGATGCCAATGGTTATCACCTGTTTGTGATCTTGCTCGCTAACATGGGGCTGTATGGCCGTCTGTCGACTTCCGCTATCCATCATTGCTTGACGGGAATGTCCGTCCACTGTGACTTCTATCACATAAGGTAACCATTTCCTTCTGTATTCCTGAGTTTGTAAGGTCCCGATTTCCATTGGTTCAGGTTTAGGTTTTCGGGAGCAAAATCGAGCAATATGACCTCATTCCCCACATTCGAAACATTGGGGTGCCGTTCCTTCGTTTGTAACAATCCCATTAGGTCGGGGTTCTGGCCGGTTCCTGGGTTCGGTGTTTGGCCCCTTGTAAGGCCCACTGCGTAAAGCGGGAGTCTCCATACTTGGTCTCAAGTGGGTCGCTGGGATGGGCCGAATGTTACCTGCCTTCTGATATGCTGTTGCCACATCTATGGCCTCGGTTAAGGACAGATGGTGATGTTGCCTAACCCAACTCTGTATGGGTCCGGGTAAGGCATCAATGAATTGTTCCATCATTACTTTATCCTTAATCTGTCCTATTGTGGCAGTGCCCGTTTGTAGCCATTTTTCCGGCAAATCTTGCACTCTGTAGAACAATTGTCTTGGGCTTTCGCCAGGTTTCAATCTGGTTTCTCTAAACTTGAGTCTGTAGGATTCTTCATCCATTCCGAGCCTTTCCAACACTGTTTTTTTAATCTCGGTATAAGGAGTGTCCCCCGTGGGGTTGGCAGCTTGGTATGCCCCCTGCATTGGCCCTGTGAGCAGGGGTGTGAGGTAGAAGGCCAATCTGTCCTGTGGCCATTGAGCTGCTCTAGCTATTCTCTCAAAATTCACAAATAAAAAACTGGGGTCTTCTCCTACTTGGTATTTCTGTAATATCGTGGACGGTATCGCAGGATGCGTCTGTGTGGTGGCCACTGCTTCTCCCAATATTCTTAAAGCTTCCCGTCCTTGCTCTTGTGCCGCACTTTATACTTGTATGGCTTGTATGGCTTGTTGGACGGCTTGTCTGTCTGCCTGCTCCTGATGGCCTTGCACTTGTATAAGTTGTTGCAATTGCTGCCGCCCCTCTGTGAGTGCCTTATCACAGCTTCCATTTTGTCTGCCTTGGCTTTTTCGGAACATGGGTAAATCAATTCAGAGTTCGCATTAATGTCCTCTTAAGCTTGGCTCCTCTTTGAAAACAAAATTATCAGGTCACATAAATTCCTTTCCCCGGACACTAGCTTTCCATTCCTTCGCCAGCTGTCCAAATTGGGTTTTTAAAAAAACGAAAAACCAAACAGAGAGGGTAAACCCACGGAAACACTGTCCTTTGAAAATGGTTTACGGCCAGACT
Organism: Ambystoma mexicanum; assembly: GCF_040938575.1. Classification (NCBI taxonomy): domain Eukaryota; kingdom Metazoa; phylum Chordata; class Amphibia; order Caudata; family Ambystomatidae; genus Ambystoma; species Ambystoma mexicanum. The sequence continues at coordinate 266,767,337 of NC_090937.1, forward strand.
TTCCTTGTCAGTGAATCCACTTAGGTAGTGTTCCCGGCGCTGCCGCTCTTCGAGCCTCTCCTGGCGGAGGGTCTGCCTCTTGATAAGGATCTCAGTGGTGCCGAGCCTTACGCCTCCTAGTACGCCCAGTGTACATCACCTGGGGATTCCTCCCACTTCTCGGTGGTCTCCGGCCAGGACTGCTGCTCTACCCTGCTCCATACACTGTTTGTCCATCCCAACCTGTACTGCTATGAGGGCATCTGTCACTGTACCGCATGACAGGGCTTTATCTATGCCGCTTCCCTTTGTTCATTTTATCTTTTCCCCCAAATGGTCTCCATTTCCCGTGGTGCTTTATGGGACATGTAGTTTTGTTCTGTCCTGCTGATGTAACATTTTGGGTGCTGGGTCTCAAAGTTAGAATGGGGCTGTCTTTTATCTCCATTGCCTCTTTGACCTCCTCACAACCCCTTTAACCGTTAGCAAATGGAATGTCCTCCTTTATACAAGACACTAAATGTGCGATTCAACAATTAACCGCAGTAAATTTGGAACCAGACTTCAGATTAGTCACATTTGACGTTTCAACACTCTATACCAGTATTCAACATACTAAAGGAATTGACACCATTCACCATTTTTTTTAAAAAACAAGATCAATATCCAACCATCAACAGAACTTCATGATATTAGAAATGCTTAATTTTACGCTCAATAATATCTTTACATTCAATGATGACATTTTTCAGACAAAAACAAGGAACTACCATGGGCGTCAAATTTGCCCCACCTAGGCCAACATCTACATGGGCCATTTCGAGTTATACCATGCTTGGCAACATATTCACGGAACACAACTGTATCGTTTACTGGGGCAGGTTCATTGATGATATTTTAGTGATCTGGAATGGCACCAAAAATCAACTCAAAACATTTCATATACACCTGAACAACAACTCCTATAATTTGAAATTTACAATGCAAGAAAGTACAGAAAAGAACTATTTATCGACAACAACACAATACAATTCACCCTCTATGTCAAACCCACAGCCGGCAACAGCATCCTTCATGCATCCAGTAATCATCCGCAGCACATAACCAACAATATTCCATTTGGAGAATTCCTCACGATTCAGAGAAATTGTGCCCAAACCAAGGAATTTTTCTAAAACATTTACTACAAGCCCAAGAAAAATTCAAAATCGGAGGCTACAATGAAGGAATGCTCAAAAAGCATACCAAAAGACAAATTTAGAACAAGACAAGAATTATTACAAAACAATATCAAAACCAAAATGGAGGAATCAAAGGAAACCAGATTCCTCACCACCTATAATTCAGAAACACAAAAGATGAGAAAAATTCTAACACAACACTGGTCCATCTTCAAAGCAGATTATGACCTTCAAGAATTTTTAAGTGATACACCAAGTTTGACATACAGGAAGGCCAATAACCTGAAAAAACATTCTTTGTCCATCACATTTTCAAATACAGAAAAAATGAAGAGGACAAACCAAATTATGGAACACAGAAAGACTGCATGGACATCATAAATGTGGATCATGCACAACGTGCCCCTACTGAGAAAATGGCAAAACATCATTTAAACTACCAAATGGCAAAGATTATAAAATTTGAGATTTTATAAATTGCAAGTAAAAATGTATAGTGTATGGAATCATATGTTCCTGTCATAAACTGTACGTAGGAAGTACAATCAGACAATTAAAACCCAGAATAGCGAAACACCTGAGAACTCTCAAAAATAGAGACATCAGGTACCCTCTGGCATACCATTTCTTTACACAACATGAACAAGACACAGTTGAACAGGTGAGATTTTTCAGCATACAAAAAGTCTACAAACCCACTAGAGGAGGCAACTTGGAGCAAAAACTCAGACAATGCAAAGCTAAATGGATCTGTTTAATGGATTGCTGCCATACTGGATTAAACACAGAAATTATTTTTTTTTAAAATAATTTCTACAGCATTATAACCAGAAACGGCTGTCCCCTATGCTAACCTCTTTACAGCAACAATTAGCAATTTATTTATTTGCATTTGTATAGCGCACATGCAGCCCAGAGGCATTGTGGCGCTGTTGCATGAATGCCTAGCAATTGTTAGGCATAATCTGCCAAAAAGAAATCACACCTAGTAGCAACCTACCGCTACTTTTGGTCACATAGTGCATTATATCACCTTGATCAATCAAGTACCATTTTGGCTAAAACCCAATAAAACAAGTTGACTTCAAATTAATAAAATTAGTCTAGATAATGTTTCCCTTCTGACAGTCTAGATAACGTCTCCTTCTGTCAGCAAAGTGGATCCCGATCCATAATGGCACTGTATGTGATGATGCCATAACGTAGTACACGCATGTTACGCGTCATCAGGTACACATAAATAGATGGCCATCTTAGATGTTATTTGTATCAAAGAACAACGCAGTTATCACGCCAAAACCTTGTGACACGAAAACTAAGGAATTATTACTCAAAAACTCATCTAAAATCTCTCAGGTAAAACAAGCATCTAGGATTATATTCACTCTTAGCCTACAGATTAGTACGCAACAGACTACCACAGCACTAATAGAATGCCATGTTTGTTTTAAAAGGTCACAAAAAAAATAAAATGATAAATTGCGGCGATGTAGCATACTAAGCGGCTTTCATTATTTCGAGAAACCTGCATGAACAACCAAGAGACATTGCAACCTACAGTCAACCTTGTAGAACAAAGGCCAAAGTGAGTGCAAGGCATACTTACAATACAGTATCTTTAAAAAAGTCACAAAGATCCAAATGATTTGTTCGGGTGTCCATTAAAGCACTCATTAAACTAGACTTAGCATCACAGATCGTTACTCATTGCAATTAGTCTTCCTTAAGCCTAATGAACTGTTTGGGTGTCCAGTAAGGCACCATTAGAACCAGACATATTGTCATAAATCGTTACTCATTGCAATTAGTCACATCCTAATGTTCAGCCTATTGAAACCCTTAATGAATACCATAAAAATTGAAGCACCTAGAAATACTGCTGCAAACAACTCCTAACAATTGTTAATTGTAGAGCTAATGTCTGTCTCTCTTTGCATTTACCCTAAAGGGCCCAACATCCAAAACATTTATTTACATGTATGATATACCTTCCTGAGGGACCAATTACACAATTGGGGAAACACGTGTCGAGGAATCAGTAAAAGACATCTTTTTGGAATATTGCAACAAAGAATGATAAATAATAGATGTGAAGTAACATTAAATTATTTTTAAAAAAGGTACTACAACACCCACGAGGGACCAGCAAAAGACACCATTTTGGAACCAAAGCAACAAAGAATGATAACAAATTGATGTGAATCAACATCAATAATTTAGAGCAATCTCTACTAAAAAACAAGGAATTCAAGATCAGCATCCACTAGCAATGATGTGAAGTAACATCTCAACAAGTGAAATAACTAAAGGACACTATTGAGCCATTAGAACTTTAGAGAGAACTTTAGAGAGACTACAAAAGGACAATTGTCAACTTTGGAACTTTATTCACAATCACAGAACCTTATTAGTTTATGAAAAACAATCAACTAACTGAAAAATAATATTTGTGCGATTCACTTTCATTTGGCGGAACATCAGATGATTCAAATTCTTATCCCAAATGAGAAGCCAGGGCCGTGCAGAGAGCCTGGGAGGGGACGGGAGAGGTAGAGACTGCAGCAGGATTGGCCAGCACCTTGCAGATTTTAAAGAGTTCGGCCGAGTTATTAGATGCCGCAGAAACACGGGATTGGATGTGGGCTCTCTTCTTGGTGTCAGAGGATGGACACCTTAGGGTCGAGGGTAGTGTTACAGGTGGACCTATCCCATGCCAGAGACTCATGCTGTCTTTAACTAGTGGAGGCGCTTGGTAGGAAAAGAATCGCCATGTCACCATGGTGAGTGTCATACTTGCATGGCAGCATGATGGGGCCTGCATGTGATAAGACATGGAGCAGTGGAATTTGCGATTTCATTGTGAGTGAATTACTTCAAGCTAAGTTTGCAAAATGATGCATTGCAGGCTAGCTAAATCATTGGAAATATTCATTTGGTAACAACATTCTAGGAGGGCATCTCCATTATAAGACCAGCATGTAGTTTTGTGTGAAATGCTCTAGTGATCTGAGTATTCCTTCAGCGCAAACCTTAGGCTCAGGAGTGGTCAGGCTTTGAAGCCTTTTTTCGTCACAGGAGTATGTTCACCCAATACAAAGTGGGACAGTGGGAATAGCAGTGAAGGGCCTTTTACTCAGTTCAGACATTATGAAAAGTGAGGAATTGACCTCATGCATCACTATGTAAATACAGCATGTGCTAAACTTTATGATTAAGAAAGACCTGAAAACCAAAAGGTATTTCCACATAATTTTACTTGCACCCAAAAAGTGTAGATACAATATTTTTCTTGAACTGTCCCCCCGCCCCAACTTCAAGAGAGTGTTTGTTTCATTTTGTAGGATGTTTTAATTGGGCAACATCTAATGCACGGGAATATTCCACCAACCCCAAACCAGGCATGCACAATTTTCCTTTATGTAATCATGTTCTTTTTATGAATCTGGTATCCCCAATTTAATAACATTGATTCCTTACAGCTTCCCGCCCCTTTTGCGACAAGAAACAAATAGGATTACAAAGAAGGTAAATGTATTAATCACATAGAAATAATGGAATCAATTTAAAGATAAAGATGTTCCACTTCCATTAAATCCAACTGCAATGATGAAAAGAAATCAGTCAATAACTTTATACAGCCATAGTGCCATCAAAGTACATACAACACAAACAAATCAATACACAGTAGGGGCAATAAAATGCGATCCTTATGTCCAGCCTCCATTGGGGGCCAAATTTGAGAAAGTCCCAGGGCACCTGCAGCAGTTCCACATCGTGCGTTTCCACAGAGGTATTGCATCTGCCTCTGATAAAACAATACTATGGGGCCCATATTACATACAGCAGGAACAGCAACGTTGGGGTCAAAATGATGAGGGAAATAAAATTGTACTGTTTGCTAACGGGGGGCTTTTCATAGTAAGAGCCATGATACAATTCACTATCCTTGCCCCGAAGTTCTACCCGAATAGAGTCATCATCACCTCCCCCCGCATGATACATCCTTGTACATTTCAATATAGTCTCCCGGGATACAAATGAGCAACCATGTGCGGTGCAAAGTCAATATAGTGTTTTGTTGATCAAAGCCTCCCTAGATTTGTATTGGTTCATGGATAGTTTCAGAACCTGGTGCAGGTAAACATAACAGCCCTGTGGGCCCCGCCCAGAGTATGCTCTGTGGGCCTTTGGGCAGGCACTGTTTTTTTCTGCATAGTTCTGTGCTGCATGACTGCCCCCAGATGTTTGCATTTCATTAGGCATGTTAGCTCCGTGGGCCTGGTCTGCGCCTCTAAATGGGGCCGTCTTGGGTAACTGAGCAGCTTCCCTTTGTTGGTTTTGAGTCAGCTCTGACTGGCTGATTGGGGCTGGGTACACCTCAGCAGTGCTTTCCTTTTCAGATCTATTTGGATATCGACTCACACGAGGGTACTCTGTCCCCCTCATCATCAGGTTCATCTTAATTGGGATAAAATCCACATTATTGCAGGATGGCTTTTCAAGTCTGGGTTTAACCTCCATACCATCCACCATTCCCACTTGAACACCCCTTAGTGCTCCCCCACTTTCCTGGGCATCAATGAAAAACGTAAGTAGCCTCTTTACATCCCTAACTTCCACCAGAACAAGTCTGCAATCACAACCACAAAGAGCGGGTGCTCCCGCCTCAGCAGGAGTAATACCAGGAGCATCAATATATTGGACAGGCAAGTCAGTTGATTTTGGGGTGTAGGAAGTTCTCTGGTTTAACGATGGACTGTTCACCAGGTGGATCTTATTTTGGTTGGGGCTTATAGGTGGCGGGTGCGTAGCAGGCGTGGTAGCTCGAGCAAGCCCTGTATGGCCACCTCACAAAGGGAATCCGGTGTGGTCCTGGGTACTTGAATATTGACCATTGGTTTGTGATTTTAGTAAGGGTTCTATTTTTGGGCGAAGGGGGGGCTCGGGACAAATAGAAGTGCAAGACTATATATAGATGATGGAGGAAGACTGGTGGTCCGGTACGGAGATGCTATGTACACTGGCAAAAGGCCAAATGCTAACAAAAGGGGTAGGGGGATATGGTTGTTATTAGGTGTGGGGGCACAATGAAAATCTATGGAAGTTTATTGTGTCTAGAGGTTGTGGGACTACAAGAAACATGAGGAAGCCAAGTGAACAGGGGGAATCGAACATCCACAGAATTTATGGAGGGGAAAAATGAGTCACCAGTTGTCATCGGGATGGTATCCCTAAATATGCGGGGCTTAAACTCCTCCTTTAAATGATCACATACAGTACGTGAGTTTAATTAACTCAAGTTAGAACTGATTTTTATTGAAGAAACCCACTGGATCAAAGGGAGAGAGCCAGCGTTGAAAGCGAGATCTGTAGATGCGCTATATAAAGCCTCGGACACAAGTACAAAGAAGGGGGTGGCTATTATAAAAGCTAGTAAGCAGGGATTGAAGGTAGAAGGGGAAGTCCAAGACCCATAGGTGCAATTTCTTTTCTTAAGGGGGAAAGTGAGGGGATGTGGTTTGACAGTGGGTTCCATTTACTGCCTGAATAAGGGCCAAACCCTATTTTGGGACTCAGTGAAGCACAGGCTCCAGCTCTTTGTGGAAGGTCCCTTGATACTGGGAGGGGACTTCAACATGGTTTTGGACCCGGAAACTGACTGTAGGAAAATGATGGACTCTGTCCCCTGCCGATCATAGGTGGTCCAAGCCTGTCGCTTTCAACAGATTAATGAAGAACTGTGGGTAACTGATACATTTGGCCTGGTACAGGGGGAGGAACCACCGTACCCGTATTAGTTCCAAGTCCACGATTCCTATTTGAGACTTGATAACATTTTTGTAGATAGGGGGATAAAGAGGCTCATCACTGAAACCAAGACAGAGCCTATACCATGGTCTGACCATGATTTGGACAGAACAGTGATAAGGAATTGGCAAGGGCGGGCTCACCGAGATAGATGGATATGTAACGACCTCCTCCTAAAAGATAAGGAGGTAGCCCAAGGACTGTTAAACAACATTCAGGAATATTTTCAAATCAGCGACAATGGGGAAGTGGGGATTCTGGAAGTATGGGAACCATTCAATGTGACTATTAGTGGTGAGCTCATGAGAATAGGTGCACAGAAGAAAAGGGAACGAGATAAGCGGAAGGTGGAGCTGAGGGGGAAATTGGGGCCCTGCAAACAGGGAGGATAGTTGGTGCGTCCTTATCATCTGACGACCTTGGACCCCTTAGAGGCTATAAAGACCAACTGAAAGATCTCCTGCTCCACCAGACGTAAAGGAAATTGATATTTCTTAAACAGAAGTACCATGAAAAAGTTGAAAAAGCAAATAGGATTCTGGCCTGGAGACTGAGGGAACAGGGAAAAGCGAGAAGGGTTGAGGCCATAAGGTTTGAACAGGGGCATAATACTTATAATGAGGAACAGATAGGGAAGGAGTTTCAAAACTATATACAGCAGAATATCAGGGTGACAGATCACATGTGGATTCATTTCTGGAATCCCTGCCCCTCCTGATTATCACACAAGACTCGTCCAACATTCTGGAGGCCCCAGTATCAGAGCTGGAAGTGGTCCAGACGATTGAACAAATGACGGCATGCACTTCCCACATGATGGCAGTTTTACCGTCCGTTTCTATAAATCATTTAGATCAACACTGGCGCAGTTCATTGCAAAAATGTTTAATTCAGTCCTTGAAGGGGGAATTTACCAGAGTCATGTTGGTAGCAAGTATTGCAGTGATTCCCAAAGCTGAAAAGGATCCGGCACAATGCCAGTCCTATAATCTGATTTTCCTTACTTAATACTGATGTGAAAATATTGGCAAAACGACGATGGAATAGATTGGAACGGGTATTGCTGTCTCTGATGCATGGAGATCAGGTTGGATTTATCAAGGGCCGGCAGGGGTTCAACAGCCTATGGAAAAAAAATCAGTTTGATTCATCACGTGCAAGAGCAAGGTATGGATGCGTGGCTGGTGTCGATTGACTTGGAAAAGGCCTTTCAACATGTTGAGTGGGGTTATATTGGAAAAGTACTGCAAAAGATGAGGTTTGGCCAAATCATTTGTCGGTGGGTCTCATTAATGTACAGTGCCCTGACAACTAGAGAACAGGTCAATGGATTACTCACTGTACCACTTCAATTTACCAGGGGCATGAGACAGGGATGCCCCCTTTAAACCCTTGTATATGCGCTGTCTATGGAACCATTGGCGATAGCGATAAGGGAGAACCCAAAGATTAGGGGAATCCGTTGTGAGGAGGTGTCCTTCAAACTGTCCGTATTTGTGGACAATATTCTGGGATATCTGGTTGAAGTCCAACAGTCTCTCCCGGCACTGTTGAAGCAGATAGAGGTCTTCGGCTCCTTCTCTGGGCTAAAGGTAAAGTGGATAAATCCAGTGCTTATGGAGGTGAACCACAATACAACCAGGGGGTGGGTAGGGAAGATCATCAGTGGCATGAGAGTGGAGAATGAACGAATTACGTATCTGGGAATCCAGATGCGTAGTGATTTGAAGGCACTAGCCTGTGTTAATTTCACCCCATTGGTGGCAATGATTAAAGCAGACTTGACCCGTTGGACCCAGCTGACACTCTCCTTGTACGGCCGATGACTGCAGTGAAATTAAATGTGCTACTGCGCTTACTGTACATGTTTGCAGCGATTCCGGTAATGCTCCAGAGGCATTCTTTAAAGATCTTGATATTACGGTATCTTAATTTGTCTGGCAAGGAAAGAAACCACCGGTGCGAAAAGCTACTCTGACATTACCTAGAGACCAGGGGGGATTTGGGTTCCCAGATATTGATCTCTACTATGAAGCAGCCCAACTGCGGGTACTCTTGGAACACATGAGGGAGGGCCTGGGTACTTATTGGTCTTATATAGAGGATGTGTTCACGTACCCAAAAAAGGTTAGGGACTATCTGTGGTCCCCTCCCAAAGAGGTCCCCAAAAAGGTACAGGCACACTGACCCTGGGAGTGCTGTCGTACTTGTGGAAGAAAGGGGGACCAAAGGACAGGCTGCCACTCGATCTTAGTAGGAGGGACTCAAGTATTCTCAGCAGTGGTCAGAAGAAGGGTTTGAGAGCGCAGTCAGTTATTTGAGGAGGGAACTTTCAAAGGCTACCGGGATGTTAGCACAATGCTGGGGAGAATGACACTGAGCATATTTGAATACCTAACCTTGAGAGGTATGTGGATGGACCCTAGATGGGAGGGAAAGTTGACATGCCCCCTGACACCATTTGAAGAAGTGCTAAATAATGCAGCTTCTAGACAAGGGATTCTTTCAAAATTGTACAAGGTGCTGGTAACAGCCGACATGGAGGGGAGACAAAGATGCACTGGGCTAAGTAAACGGGAGTGATCATTTCAGAGGACACGTGGGAGAAAGTATATGACATCATGTTCCATGGTAGTCCTTTTACAGCAGCAATGGAGCTCACCTTTATGATGCTGCATGGGTGGGATGTGCACCGCTTAGACTATCAAAAATGTATAATAGAACTTCCCCACTTTGCCCTTGGTGGTGTGGCAAGGATGCCTCCCTATATCACACGTGGTAGTCATGTCCTAAAATTCAGATATATTGGTCAGAGCTTCTCAGCTGGATAAAGGAGGTGGTGGGGGCCTCGCTGGCATTGGACCCGCAGCTGTTATTGTTAGGAGTCCCTAGGGAGGAGGAGGGAACTTGTAGACTCCCCCGAATGTGGGAGGCAATGATGAGGGCAGGCAGGTTGGCTGTGGCTCAGAAATGGAAAAGTGTGGTAACACCTACTAAAGCTAATTGTATGAAAAAATATGTGGGACATATTTGTGATGGAAAGGTTGACGGTGATAGTTAATGACACTATAGGAAAATTCCAACAGGACAGGGGCATGTTTATTATGGAATATGGGTATGACTAACCGGCCCAACAGACCTGATTGGGGACCCAGCTTTAAGGTGGGATTTTCGGGTAGGGGAACGATAGAGTAGAGTGGAGATGGGGGATAATGGACTTTTAACCGCAGAACGAGAATAACAATAGGGTAAGGGGAGGCATCTGATGAGATGGGAAGGGTTAAGGGGATCTCAACCCGATGATTAGTGCGGATGGCAGAGGCCCTCTGGAGGTTCCCACATGTTGCTACGAAGAACATATTTATCTTACATGACCAGTTGAGCAATTGTTGGGGTGTGGTGGGAGGGAAGGGTGTCTGGGGGAACAAGGGGTTGTTGTTATGAGACAGGAAGATTGAAACGTTTTTGTATCGTAACCTCTAAGAAAATGCTAATAAAAAAACTAAAGTTGAAAAGAAAATTGTGAGCTCTTCACTCTTTCAACACGGTTGTCAATTGCCTTTTCGCATCTGCTCCTTACTCACAGTTACCTCGGGTGTGACACTAGTTCACATCGTATCAGCCGCGGGTCAGTCTTTTGTCCCCTCTACAATGCCTTTAGGTACCTGGTCCAGGGGAAAGTGCTGGGAGTTGAAAAGGACATGGTCTGTGAGATGTCACTAAGTTACTCTTAGTGGAATATATTTCTGGCCATTAAAGGAATTCAGCAAAGGCTTCATACTCCAAGGATTTCCCTCCCATGGCCGGGCATCTATCACCACACACAGGGAAAAGCATACCCACAGAAGAGAAGAGAAGAGTAAAGCATGAGGACAAGTAAGTTATGTGGAGTGCTGTGGGGATGCAGTGGGGTGTTGCACAGGAGACTGTAGCAGGTGGCAGTGCCTGTGCATGACATTCTTCCGTTTTTCACTTTGATTTTTTTTCTTTTTTTTTTTTTTTATCGGTTTGTCGATATTTACACCTAAGCTGTGCACTGGGGAAAATGGCCTGGAGCCACAAATTGACAAATTGCATTGGCTCAGGTGGTCCCATCCTACAGCAAGTTTGGTAAACTGCATATCATGGTCTCTGACTATGCTGCATTACATTCTATGCAGTTATAAATAGTGGGACCTGCAAGCTATGTCATGGGCAATTTTGCCCAGTTTGAGTAGGATTTGTGCATCATCTACCTGCATGTAAAATCTTAATATGTATTTAGGTGCCGTAGTTTAGCTAAAGGTTGTAACTGGAACTGAAATAGGAGCGGTAAAAAGGCTTTTCCTCTTGTGACTCCTCCGTCCAAAAGGTAGATTGCCCACTGTCTACACATCAATGGTTATTTTTGTTAATAGACATGTACTTTCTTGTATTTCTAAACATATATGCTAAAATTGAAAGTACAGTTCTTCATGTCTTTCTGAGGGATATGAATTTAGTATAGATATGGCTGTCAAACTGCGGCTTTCCAATGTCCGAGATTGAAAGCAGAGCCAACAATGTCTTGGCTGATGTGAGGGCCAATCAGTTCTGCGTCTGCACCGTGCACTGCTCTGAAGAAATTTGCGAATAGTCCAAGTTCACTAAAAAGGATTGCCCCACACGCTGAACCTGGCGAGTAGTTTATTGGTGGCCGATTATTCTAATGTATTGCACTATTTTGTAAAATGTGTGTATATAATATGTTTTCCAAACGATCATCTAATACATAGAAATAGTATGTGAACAGGTAACATAATGAAAGATTTGTAATTTTTACATTTATATTTTACTGCACAAGTTTCCATAGTTTCAGTTTTCTGTGGTTTATACATTTATATCTGTAGATTACTTTGTGTATACCTTGTTTATGGACACATTAACAGTTTGGAGCAATGTGAGTCTTCTAAAAAAAAAACGGTGTCTTTTACAAATTGGTCAGTTTGTTAAATGTGTTCATTAGCATCTCTGCCTTTGCGGAGACCGCACTAATGACAGTACATACCGTTACCATGGAGGAAACCACAGATACGTCAAACATCCAAATGGTGTGGCCGATTGAGTGGAACATCAATTTATTTTATCCCTTTTCTAATTGTATAATTCATGATACAAATGTACATTGTCTATACGAATTGTGTTAATATGTGTATCAATTAAAGGATATACATTGTACATCATCCACTATTCCTGGGTCTACAGCTGCCACATTCAGTATTCAGCTAATTTTTGGAAAAATATACTTCTGATGTGACCATTCCAATTGATTCATTTGTTTCAGTGAATAGCAGCCCCGAATGCTGTCGAAGTGGCATGAAGGCTTCTCCATCATGATTTTTTAAAGTTTAATGTTTGTTTTATATTTTCCTTTTACATCTTTATTATTCCTATTACTTTGACATAGGTGGAGGCTGGAACTTCAACAACGTACTATTCTTGTGCAGAAACTGCTCTGGAGGATGAGGTATGCAAGTGATAATTTATTGTTATTCTCTTATTATTTTTTTTAGTTGCAATACCATCTGCAAATTGAAAAGCATTAGCTCAGATCCTTGATTTGTCACAGAAACTAAGGCCACAATGAAATTTTAAACAATTAGTACAGTAGATTACTTTATCTATACTGCGGTCATGTATTTACTGATAGTTTGGTTCAATGCGAGGATTCTATAAAAACATAAATTGTGTCTTTTTCAAAAAGTTCATATTTTTCTATGTGTTCATTAGCATGTCTGTCTTTACGTAGGTGATACCGATGGAAGTACAGACCATTACCATGGAGGAACCCACAGACACTTCCAACATCCACATGGTGACGACAAGTGATTTGCACATAAACATTTATTCTCTTTGGATGTAGTGCAGTTAATAAATCAAATGTACATTGTCCATTTAACAATGGTTATAATATATGCGCATCAATGAAAGGATATACATTGCAAATGTACCACTATTCCTTAATCAACATCAAGCATACCCAACATTCAAATAATTTTTGGCTAACAATCCTTCGGATGCAAATAATCAAAATATGTGTTTCAGTGTATAGCAACCCTGAATTCTATCTAGGTGGAATGTAGGCTTCAATTGAAAAATTGTAAATTATTAATTTAAATTTTTATTTTTTTTAGATTTTACTTTTACATCTTTATTGATATTAATTTGATATAGGGTGAGGCTGGAACTTCAATAATATACTATTCTTATACTGCAACTGTTCTGGAGGGTTAGGTATGACAAGTGAAAACTTATTGAACTAAATTAAACTTTTACTTTTGGAAATTGCAATAATGTCTGCTAATTTCAAAGCATTATGTCAACTCCCTCGATGCAACCCTCAGTAAGTAATGACACTAGTAAAGGAAACATTCCTAAAAACATGATTTGTTACTGATTGATAGACACTTTCACTTACTATATGAATGGAGTATGTTTTGTTCATAAACATTATCAGCTTTTAAATAAATCTAATGGCTATACTGTAAATATTTAACGCATGATTTAATGAATATGTTTTGCAGGATTATCGCACACCAACTCCCGCGACATCTCTGAAGGTTATCAGGTACACTTTCGAATCGTTTAAAAAAAAAAAGAAGATCTTACACACACAGTGTTCTAGTATATGTTCATACTAATGCAACCATAGTAATCATCCAAGTAACCATATGTTTTTATAAATAATAAACTCATAATTTTAGGTGAAAAATCATTAGATGAACTGTCTCAAGATGTAGTTTGTGAGAGCAATGATTTTAATATTACATTGTTTAACAATCGAATAATTCTCGCTACAATTATTATGTTTAAGGAATGTACTACTGAAGTGGTCGAAATTGACGATACCAATGCCCCAGAGGTATACACAAGATATTCATAAATTTGAAGTCATCAACATTCATAACATTCACGTAATATTTTAAATTTGTAGAATGTTTACAAGAGTGCAATTGGTTATTTGTACATTTGTATATATGAAACTTGCAGTTAAAAAATCAACAAGATGGGTGATAATATTTCTAATTGTTGGCTTTCCGCTTGGTCTTTAGGTCCGCAAATCAGAATCTAATGTTCCAAGAAAAATACAGACCACTAGGGTAAATAAAAAAAACAAAATGTTATCAAAATGAATTGTTTAAAATATATTATTTTGAGTTTACATTTTGATGGTGTAATTGCAATATTATGTATGTCTACAAAACAGTAAGCATGTTTCTTTTAATCCATTAGAGACTAAGGAAGAAGAGGAGCATGAAGACGCAGACAACAACCCAAACTAATGAAGTGGCTTGCCAAACTAATGTCAATTGGGAGCAGCTACATTTTGATGCTCAGCATGCTACTATCAAAATTCATAGCCATGATACATATGTCCAGTGTCTGGAGTTTGGATGTAAAGTAACCATGGATCTTTGCTACAGCAAAATAAGCCAACACAAAGATACAGAAATAACAGACAATTCTTTCGAATTGCTTACAGAACCGCTAAAACAATCCACACCTGCTAAAAAACTAAAATTTAAGAAAAAGAAAATGATCACTCTTTCACCAATACATTTAGAATATCCTGAAATGTCACAAATCGAAATAAGTCAAGCCACTTCGCAAGTGATCGCCTATTGTGCTCTTGATCAGGACTTCCCTCCTCCGAGTGTTGATGACTTATCCACCACCATTGAAGCACAAACCACGGTAGTGCAGGATCATTGGCTTATGTGGAGCCAAAATACATTGTATTCAACCGCTGCCTGATATGAAAATTATAAGGTGTGATCATAAATTACATTGTTGGGTTTGTGGGGAGAAATTGGTTAACTTTACTTGTGTAGTTAAAGGCACACACGTAAAGATCAAGGGTAGCTGTTTACAGAACCATAATACATTTGCATGGTCTGCTCAACCTATACTTGGAAAAGTGCCTGCTGGAAATATACTTTGTTCAGCAGTTTAGCTGTTTAGCAGATCAACATTCAGCAATATTTCAAGTTTCTGTACATTTGTGGGACTTGAGTTCCTTAAAAAAACAATACTACAGATATCAGAAGAAATTCTTGTACACGGCTATTAGTCAGGCATGGACACAGGAACTAATATCTTTGGACTATGCTTTCCATGGAAAAAGGCTCAGGCTTGTGGGTGATTGACAGCATGACAGTCCTGGTTTTTCAGCTAAATACTACACTTACCAGAGAAGCAAACCAAAAGACTAGTGAGTTCAATCGTGGCGCAAGTGTCTGAATGTAGATTTTTGGTTGCAATGGAGAAATATGGGTTCATTAAATCCATTGAACTTCTGAAATACAGAGGAATACAAATAGGCCTTATAGCCACTGACAGGCACGTTTCAATAGCGAAGGTCATGCGAGAGCCGTTCCAGCACATACAGCATCAGTATGATATATGGCACGTTGCAAAATCAATTTCTAAAAAAGTCACAGCTGCTGGAAAAAAGGGCTGCAGAAAACATTTTAAGTTGGTAACATTTTATCAGCAACCATCTTTTGCAGAGTTCACCAACCTGTGATGGATCATCGGATATGCTGCTTGAACAATGGCATTCATTGATGCACCACTGTTCAAACAAACACTTGTGGAAAGTAAACAAACATTTCCACGAATGTGAACATGGACCATTGACCGAGGAGTACGACCATAAGAAAAGGTGGTTGGTGCCAGGCTCCCCTGCTCACCAGCACTTGAGAAGATCTTCTATGACAAAACAATTCTGCCACACAGGAGTTTGGAGTTGTTCCATGATATGTGCCTAAAGTACAAGCCTGAAAGGTTGCATTTTTCAATAGACAGTATGGAGGCCAGAACAAGAATAGCTGTGCATGCACAAAAAGAGAACGTTGGCAGAGAACAATCAAAAACTATCCTTACATTCAGGGATCTCAGTTACAACAAGTAGTTTACAAAAAGAAGCAAACAGTGGGTGGCAAAGCCAATCTTGCAGCTGATGGATTTCGATTTTGTAAAAGATCTGACATTTAATGTGCTGAACATACAAATGCATGGAATAGCTCCTGATTTTGTTCCCAGGGCCTAGTCTATGCCAGAGATCATTGACAAAGAGGTTTCTCTCCCAGACTTGAACTTGTTGAAAGGTTGACTTCACAATTCAAATGATGCGGGTCTTTCTTCACAATTCTTTTCTTTTTGTATGTAAATAAAGCATGTTTGAACCGTTTCAACATTGTTGGGAATATTTTGACATTCTACCAAGTTGCACAGAGTTGGGGGCAAGTCTCTCTCCTCGGATGGTGCTTCACTTTGGAAGCACCTCGCGGCCACAATTAGACTTCAGATACACCTCCTTTAATTCCAGAAAGTGCTCAAAACTATTCTCTGCTCTAACACTTTACTTCTTTCCTTTCACTGCGAACCAACCCACGTGACCCGGGTCCTGACCCCTTGGGAATGTTACATCATCCCAGGCCCTTCCCCCCAGTCAATTCCAGCACTCCTCTGCCCCCACTGCACTGCCAGTTTGTGGGCCCTTGCCTCGTGGTTCCACATCCCACAAGGGTGTTTTAAGTCACATGTACTTGCAGTTACCCCGAGGTTCACCCCCTTGACTCCATTTAGCACTCCCCTCACAGGCTTTCCACTAGCACTTGCCCACTACTGTGCTCCGCCTTCCATTCCCATCCAATTCACTACTCCTAATTGCACTTCCACGTCAGAATACAACAAGATCCAGTCAAGGTGCACCTCTAATTATCTCGGTTTCATTGCTAGCAAGACAGATCATTTCTATCGGGACTCTGGCCCCCTGATTCTCCCCTGTGCTTCGCTCACTCTGTGTGTTATTCTACCTCTCCTTCCTCTGAAGCCAGAAGTCTTGGGTGTTGGCCAATTCTCTTTTCTTCACTCCTCATATCTTGGGCCTTGCCAAGGCGGCCCACTTTCACCTTCACCTCAATGGAGGGATTCTCACATTTCCCTGCCTTCCTCCAGAAGATCAAGGTCTCTATAGATCTGGTCCTCTCCAGGCTGGAAAACTGCAACAGCATATTCCTTAATCTACCCTCTCGAACTAATCTGGAATAGGGCTGTGCGATTTATCCTTGGCACTCCAGCCCTAAAATGTCTCCACTTTCTTACGGTTGCTGCAAGGATCAAGTTCATAGCCCTCTGCATAATACCCAAAGCTGTCTGGGGTGTGGGGCCTGTGGTCTCGGGACACAATACCTGCCACTGGCTCTTACTAAATACTCTCCTTCTATATCCCTTGGATCCTCCAACTCTTACTCCAACTCTCTACTGGTTAAACACTTCTCCAAGCATAGAGCTGGTTGCAGACCTCTTTCCTCTGTTAGCACCCTGCATTGAAACAGCCGCCCTCTCCATCTGGAACCAGATCTCCTCAAGTCCTGCACGCTTTAAGAACATCCTCTTGTCCTCTTCCCTACCTCTCTCCCTTAAGTACTAAGTCCCCTCAATTGCTGAGATTGGCAACCAGGTACCTTATGAGTCTGACCGGGTCCTGGCCTTCTGTCCAATTAACTCCAGCATCCGCCACCCCTGCACTTCCCTTTTGGCCCTCTTCTGCCTGTGTAGCTGTATCAGGTGATGTTTGCACTTACTGGTCTGGCAGCTGGCATCCCATCCCTGGGCTGTCACAGCCTTGAGCTTACATGTCTCCTAAACAGGCTCCATCACACTTCCCAGCTTGAGTTCCGCTATCAATTCCCCACAACCTTTTTCTTTTCCCTCTCTCTATGCACTTGAACGATTCAAATGACATGAAGGAGTAGCAGGAGTGTTGTCTTGTTTAATTTATTGTCAATTTCCTTCATTGTCCTGGTTGTTCCATTGCTACCTTGCCTTCTTGACTTGTGGCGCTTTGAAAGAATCTATGTGAAAAGACCTAATAAAAAGCCTGAGTCCCAAAAGCCGGATTCTTTTATCCTATTTATCTGCATACATATATACATACATATGGGATACATTACTCAACGTAATCGTATTTCTGATGCTTGTATCTGCTTAGATTCACATGCTGTGCATAGGCCGACATCTGGTGGAAGCTGCAGAGTATTACAGTTTGTTTTTCAAAACTCGAAAATGGGCGTTGACCTAGGGCATGCCAGTAATACTATCCCTAGTGTGACGTCCACTGTACCCATGATCCCTCAAGCGTGTAGGACCCTCAGATTGTGTTTTTTCTGACATGAGGTAGCATGAGGAGTAGCGTGAGTACAGAGTATCCAAGCAGATAACATAGATAAGACTACAAGCATCCATGCGCCTTCTCTCAGAGGGGAGGAAAGGCGGGCGCATGTGAATCTAAGCAGATACAAGCATCAGAAATACGATTACGGTGAGTAATGTATCCCTTCTGAGGCTTGTGGAATCTGCTTAGATCACATGCTGTGCATAGATTAGCGAGCAGTGTTAGAAGAAGGAGGTGGGATGTGAGAAGGGTCATGAGCAAATAAATGTCTTAGAACCGCTTGTCTCACTTGAGTATCTTTCTTGGAATGAGTGTCAATGCAGTAGTGCTTAGTAAAGGTGTGAATAGAGCTCCATGTAGCTGCTTTGAAAATGGTGTCAAGGGGTACATTTGCAATGAAAGCCAGAGTTGCCCCATTGCCTCTTGTAGAGTGGGCCCTTGGGGTAAAAGGCAGAGTTTTATCTGAAAAGGAGTAACACAGCGGGATACATTTGACTATCCATTTTGAGATGGCACCTTTAGAGACGTGATCTCTTTCTCTGCTTGTAGCTACGGAGACGAACAGTTGATCTGTCTTCCTTAGCGGTCTGGTCTTGTCTAGGTAGTAGAGGACAGCTCTTCGCACATCTAGTGTGTGTAGTTTCACCTCAGCAGAGCTTTTGGGTTCTTGGAAGGCGGCCATTAGCTCAATGGACTAGTTAACATGATATTTTGAAATGAATTTAGGTGAGAACCTAGGGTGAGTTTGTGGGACCAGTTTATCCTTATGAACAGTAAAGAAAGGATCCTGCACTCACAGAGCCTGAATCTCGCTGCCCCTTCTTATGGATGTAATTGCTACTAAGAAGGCAGTTTTATAGGTCAGGTGTTTGAGACTAGCTTTATGCATGGGTTCAAAAGGGGGGGGCGCGAGTTTAGCAAGCACCACATTAAGATCCCATCCTAGTGGTGGGTTTGAAGTTGGAGGGTGGAGTCTCTTTACCCCTTCCATAAAGGCTTTAACCACTGGTACTTTCCACCAGAACACTTTGTTAAGTGAGGTGGTGTAGGCGTGTAGGCTGACAGTGCCGCCAGGTGTACCTTGAGTGAATTAAATACCAACCCTGCGTCTAGCAGGTGGAGCATGTAGGTGACAATATTGGAAGGAGTGAAATCAACCTGGTAGATTTCTTTATTGTGTCACCAAATAACGAATCTCTTCCATTTATCAAAGTAACAGTGTCTTGTGTTTAGTTTCCTTGATTCTTTTAGGATATCCATACATCTCTGTGGTAGATTGAGATGTCCAAACTCTATGACTTCAGGAGCTATGCTGCCAAGTTAATCGAGCTGGGTTGAGGATGCACTGTTTGTCCTTTGTGCTGGGATAGTAGGTTGTGCCAGCACGGGAGTCTGATGGGTTCGCACATTGCCATTTTGCGCAGGTGCGGGAACCACGGTTGTCTCGCCCACATGGGTGCAACTAGGTTGAGCGTCATCGATTCCCTGTGCATCTTGTTGACCACCTTCTTCAACAGAGGGGTTGGTGGAAGAGCGTAGGCAAACATCCCCGACCAGTTCATCCATAGAGCGTTCCCCATGGAGTCTGGCTGGGGGAACCTGGATGCGAATCCTGGGCATTGTCCGTTTTCGCTTGTGGCGAATAGGTCTATAGTGGGGAAACCCCACTGTGAGAAGAGAAGAGGTCTCCTATGACTTCTTCATGTAGACACCATTCGTGTTATTTCGGGAGGGGGTCTCTGCTCAAAGCGTCTGCTAGCAAATTGAGATCCCCTGGAACATGTTGAGATGTTTAAATGTTCCGTCTGAGTGACCATATCCAAATCTTCTGGGCAAGCCTGGACAGATTTGGCGAACGAGTGCCCACCTCTTTGTTTATGTATAACATTGCTGTCGTGCTGTCCGTTAGGATCTGCACTGACAGGTTCGACAGGTGGGGTTCCAACGCTTGAAGCACTCTGAAGACTGCCAGAAGCTCTAGCAGATTCATGTGATTCTTGGCCACTGTGTGAGACCAGAGACCCTGAGCTGTGCGGTGAAGGAGGCGTGCTCCCCACCCTGACAGGGACTTGTCCGTAGAGACCACTGCCTGTATCTCTAGGTCGTAAAAGGGTTTCCCCTTTGTCAGGTTCTCTCTTGTCCACCAGTGAAGATTTTGTACTAGTGTTGGCGAAACTACCATTAGATCGTCCCACTGACCACTTGCCTGAGACGACTGTTTTGCCAACCATTCCTGCATGGGTCACATGCGCAGGCGTGCGTGGGGAACCAGGTAAATACATGACGCCATCATGCCTAGCAAACACATCGCTTTGCGCACCCTTATCTGGCGACTGGACTGACATTGAGGAATTTGCAGTAGTATATTGAAAAATTCTTTCCTCTGATGGAAAGGCCAACCCATCTTGAGTGTTTAAGATAGCTCCTAGGAACCGTTTGGCGGTGCTTGGCACCAGGCTGGATTTTTTCTCGTTGATTGAGAAACCCAATTCGAAGAGGAGGTTGATCGTTCTTTGGATGTTGGATCTGCAAATTACTGGGGTCTCCCCCGTGATGAGCCAGTCATTCAGGTAAGGGTACACTGGAATTGCCTCCCTGCGTAGGTGTGCCACCACCACCACCAGTACCTTGGTGAATACCCTTGGAGCCGAGGCTATACTGAAGGGCAGCACCTTGAACTGGTAGAGCTGACTGTCCACCTTGAAGCGCAAGAACATGGAAATATGAAAATAGGCATCTTTCATGTCCAATGTTGCCATGTAATCTCCTCTTTTTAGGAGGGGCATTACCTCTTGGAGTGTAGTCATGCAAAATTTTTAAGGGCTTGACATACTTGTTTGCAGGGCATAAGTCTAAGACTGTGCGCATTGTCAGATCTTTTTTTGGCACAAGGAAGTAAGTTGAATAAATACCCTTGTTTACCTGGTTGCCCAGGACAAGTTCTATCGCGTCCTTAGAGAGAAGATTGACGATTTCCTCGAGGAGGATCTTTTGGTGGTCCCGGGAGTGTATTTTTTGTCTTGGAGGGTGGTTGTGGGGACGCTCCAACAGTTCAATGCAGTATCCCGCGGACACTGTGGACAGCACCCATCTGTCCGAGGTGATCCCTTCCCATGCCTGGGTGAAGGTGAAGGTGGAAATGCACCCCCTACTGGGATGCATGGGAAAGGACCCTGAGGGGAGCGTCACCGTTTGCTGGGAGGCGTATCACTTCTACCTGGGCTGCGTCTCCCTCTACCATGGCCCCTCTTGTTACCTCTATTGTAACTTTGGGTAGCCTGTTGGTTTCCACCCCACAATGTACCCTGCCCCTGTGAGTAATTAGAACCCCTCTGGGAATTTTGGCCGCGTGAGCGACAAATTATTATTCCCTCTTTGGTTTGTGGGTTTGTTAGTTAATTGTCCCAGGGACCTTAGGGTATCGTATTCTTCTTTGGCAGTTTTGAGTGCCTCCTCTACCGCTTTCCCGAACAAGACATTCGGTTCCACCGGCATGTCAATAAGAGTAGCCTGGGTCTTGGGTTTGAACCCTGGCTGTCTCAGCCAAGCATGTCTCTTGATGACAGTGCTCTCTGCAATGAGCTGGCCTGCATTATCTGCTGCGTCAAAAGTCAACTTCAGAATGCACCCGGACACAGATCTACCCTCCAACGCAATCTGGGCTAACTGGCCCTTTATTGGTTCTGGTGCAGAGGCAATGAGGGCAACTACTCATAACTGGCCAGCAGAGTGGTGGAATTTGCGATTCTTGCCTGGTAAGCGGAAGTGGAAGCCACTTTCCTTCCTAAAACATATATCCTCTTGCTCTCCTTGTCTGGGGGAGCTTCAGATGATGCTAAAGGAGTCCCCGCTCTTTTCCTGGTGGTAGTAACTACCAATGAGTCGGGCTTAAACTAACCCCTTATGTAAAGTGGGTTTGAAGGGGCGGCCCTGAATAATTTTTCAATTCTGGGGTTGACTGCCCGGGTGAGATTAGGGGTGAGGAGGGAGGTGTCAATTCTGCATTGGATAGACTTCAGAATTGGAATGACTTGGGCAATGGACTTCTTGTTCCCCATGATTTCCTTTGCAAAGTCCCTTTCCTATTGAGCCCCTTGAGTGTGAATCTGAAAGTGCTCTGCAGCTCTAGCTAAGA